>NC_058082.1:38103296-38703296 GCF_014858855.1 Bufo gargarizans | reverse complement strand
ATCCATGCGATCACGTCATCCATGCGCCTGGGGCGCCCTGACGTCACTCTGGAGCGCCCCGGGAGCCGCACGGATGGTAAGTATGCTGCTCCCCGCTCCCCACTACAGTTTACCATGGCTGCCAGGACTTTAGCGTCCTGGCAGCCATGGTAACCATTGAGAAAAAGCTAAACGTCGCATCCGGCAATGCGCCGAAACGACGTTTAGCTTAAGGCCGGATCCGGATCAATGCCTTTCAATGGGCATTCATTCCGGATCCGGCCTTGCGGCAAGTGTTCCGGATTTTTGGCCGGAGCAAAAAGCGCAGCATGCTGCGCTATTTGCTGCGGCCAAAAAACGTACCGTTCCGGAATGGAAGACATCCTGATGCATCCTGAAGGACGGACTGTCCATTCAGAATGCATTAGGATAATCCTGATCAGTATTCTTCCGGCATAGAGCCCCGACGACGGAACTCTATGCCGGAAGACTATAACGCAGGTGTGAAAGGGCCCTAATCCGAGTAAATGTATCATTTTAAAAGGAAAAATACGTTGATTAAAATTTTCACGGTTTCAACAAATCCCCAAAAAGTTGGGACAAGTAGCAATAAGAGGCTGGAAAAAGTAAATTTGAGCATAACGAAGAGCTGGAAGACCAATTAACACTAATTAGGTCAATTGGCAACATGATTGGGTATAAAAAGAGCTTCTCAGAGCGGCAGTGTCTCTCAGAAGCCAAGATGGGTAGAGGATCACCAATTCCCACAATGTTGCGCAGAAAGATAGTGGAGCAATATCAGAAAGGTGTTACCCAGCGAAAAATTGCAAAGACTTTGCATCTATCATCATCAACTGTGCATAACATCATCCGAAGATTCAGAGAATCTGGAACAATCTCTGTGCGTAAGGGTCAAGGCCATAAAACTACCGTATTTTTCGCCGTATAAGACGCACTTTTTCTTCCCCCAAAATGGGGGAGAAATGCCCCTGCGTCTTATACGGCGAATGCAGTCAGTTTTACATCGCTGGCAGCGATGTAAAGAGAGCGAGGACTCGGGGAGGGACTGGGAGGAGGAGCTGGGGCCGGCAATAGCGGCGGGGCGGTGCAGTCACTGTACTAAAGGCCCGCCCCGCCGCTCCGGTGTACTAATAAAATATGTCATATTCAATGAATGGTTATTAAATATGCCCCTTTATGCTTAATAGTACCTTAAATCCTTAGCGCTTCAGTAGTATGCAGGCTGGGCGGGCGGCAGCGTAACTCCCTGATGTCACGTGCCTGCGCCGCCTACTTTATGAATGAAGCAGGCGGCGCAGGCAAGTGACGTCAGTGAGTGACACGCCGCGCCGGCTGCCCGGCCTGCCGGCATTGTACTGAAGCGCTTCGGATTTAAGGTACTTTTAGGAATAAAGAGGCATATTTAAAAACTATTAATTGAATAAGACATATGATATTAGTATACAGGAGCGGCGGGGGATCTGTGGATGGCACAGTTATGGGCTGGGAGGGTCTGTGGATGACACATGTATAACAGTGCCATCCACAGATCCCCCCCTGTAACAGTGCCAGCCACAGATCCCCCTGTAACAGTGAAAGCCACAGATCCCCCCATAACAGTGTCCGTCATCCACAGTTCCCCCCTAACAGTGTCCGTCATCCACAGTTCCCCCCTAACAGTGTCCGTCATCCACAGTTCCCCCCATAACAGTGTCCGTCATCCACAGTTCCCCCCATAACAGTGTCCGTCATCCACAGATCCCCCCATAAGTGTCAGTCATCCACAGATCCCCCCATAACAGTGTCAGTCATCCACAGATCCCCCCATAACAGTGTCCGTCATCTACAGATCCCCCCATAACAGTGTCCGTCATCCACAGATCCCCCCATAACAGTGTCCGTCATCCACAGATCCCCAGTAATAGTGCCATCCACAGACCACCTAGTTCCAAACCCACAGCACACCTTTTGGTTAAAAATATATTTTTTCTTATTTTCCTCCCCAAAAACCTAGGTGCGTCTTATACGCCGGTGCGTCTTATACGGCGAAAAATACGGTATACTGGATGCCCGTGATCTCCGGGCCCTTAAACGACACTGCACCACAAACAGGAATGCTACTGTAAAGGAAATCACAGAATGGGCTCAGGAATACTTCCAGAAACCATTGTCAGTGAACACAATCCACCGTGCCATCCGCCGTTGCCAGCTGAAACTCTACAGTGCAAAGAAGAAGCCATTTCTAAGCAAGATCCACAAGCTCAGGCGTTTTCACTGGGCCAGGGATCATTTAAAATGGAGTGTGGCAAAATGGAAGACTGTTCTGTGGTCAGACGAGTCACGATTTGAAGTTCTTTTTGGAAATCTGGGACGCCATGTCATCCGGACCAAAGAGGACAAGGACAACCCAAGTTATTATCAACGCTCAGTTCAGAAGCCTGCATCTCTGATGGTATGGGGTTGCATTAGTGCGTGTGGCATGGGCAGCTTGCATGTCTGGAAAGGCACCATCAATGCAGAAAAATATATTCAGGTTCTAGAACAACATATGCTCCCATCCAGACGTCATCTCTTTCAGGGAAGACCCTGCATTTTTCAACAAGATAATGCCAGACCACATTCTGCATCAATCACACCATCATGGCTGCGTAGGAGAAGGATCCGGGTACTGAAATGGCCGGTCTGCAGTCCAGATCTTTCACCTATAGAGAACATTTGGCGCATCATAAAGAGGAAGGTGCAACAAAGAAGGCCCAAGACAATTGAGCAGTTAGAGGCCTGTATTAGACAAGAATGGGAGAGCATTCCTATTTCTAAACTTGAGAAACTGGTCTCCTCGGTCCCCAGACGTCTGTTGAGTGTTGTAAGAAGAAGGGGAGATGCCACACAGTGGTGAAAATGGCCTTGTCCCAACTTTTTCGGGATTTGTTGACACCATGAAATTCTGATTCAACATATTTTTCCCTTAAAATGGTACATTTTCTCAGTTTAAACTTTAGTTCCGTGATTTATGTTCTATTCTGAATAAAATATTAGAAGTTGGCACCTCCGCATCATTGCATTCAGTTTTTATTCACGATTTGTATAGTGTCCCAACTTTTTTGGAATCCGGTTTGTATATATATAGTATACTGTCCTCTGTAGTATGTGTATATATATACAGTATACTGTCCTCTGTAGTATGTGTATATATACACAGTATACTGTCCTCTGTAGTATATATACAGTATACTGTCCTCTGTAGTATATATACAGTATATTATCCTCTGTAGTATATATACAGTATATTATCCTCTGTAGTATATATACAGTACACTGTCCTCTGTAGTATATATACAGTACACCGTCTTCTGTAGCATATATACAGTATATTGTCCTCTGTAGTATATATATATATATATATATACACACACACACACACACACACAGTACACTGTCCTCTGTAGTATATTCAAAGTACACTGTCCTCTGTAGTATATACACAGTATAATGTCCTCTGTAGTATATATACAGTATAATGTCCTCTGTAGTATATATACAGTATATTGTCCTCTGTAGTATATATACACAGTATATTGTCCTCTGTAGTATATATACAGTATACTGTCCTCTGTAGTATATATACAGTATACTGTCCTCTGTAGTATATATACAGTATATTGTCCTCTGTAGTATATATACAGTATATTGTCCTCTGTAGTATATATACAGTATAATGTCCTCTGTAGTATATATACAGTACACTGTCCTCTGTAGTGTATATATATATATATATATATATATACAGTATAATGTCCTCTGTAGTATATACACAGTATACTGTCCTCTGTAGTATATTGTAGGGGATTAGCTCTTTTCCAGGGGTTGCAAACACACACTTCTTCACAGAAACCAGGATTTAGGGGCCAATCTGTGCTTTATTGTGGCACACGGCATAAAGCAAAAACACACAAAGCCAAAATAAAATACCTTGCCCGTCTGGGCCCTAACTAAACACATAGGTTTCCCTGACTCACCTAAAGCGTAGCACAGTTCACACCCGTGATGAGATGCGGCTTTCCCAGCCCAACCTTCAGCAGCCTCCAGACTGCTCCCACACCAGTGTCTCTTGGGGGATCGTGGTCTCTCAGCCCTTCTGGCTCAGACCACACAGAGCCACTCCAGCCTTCTGTGTGCAAGTCCCCCAAAGTCCAGGCTATTGCATAGCCTCGTGGCCCCTCAGCCTGGCTTATCTGAGACCACACTGACAGAGCCTCACCAGGCCTCTGTCTGCACACTCTCCAGAGTGAGACACACCCAAGAACAAGTAGCAGGATTAAATAGGATCCCTGGACATGAGCATGCCCTTACGCTGGGTTCACACCTGAGCGTTTTACAGCGCGTTCAAACGCGCTGTAAAACGCTTAAGACATGAAAACCAATGCTTCCCTATGGGAATGGTTCACACCTGGGCGTTTTACAGCGCGTACGAACGCGCTGTAAAACGCCCGACGCTCAAACAAGTACTTGAGCTTCTTTGGGGCGTTTTGACGCGCGTTTGTGGCCACAGGACACTGCAGTCAATGACACAAACGCGCGTCAAACGCGCGTTTACTATTACAAAAACGCGCGTCAGAAACGCGCGTTAAAAACGCGCGTTTAACGCGCGTTTGGGAAACGCTCAGGTGTGAAAGCAGGGTAAGTCCCGGACCGGAGCCTGGGGAAAACACTTCAATGTTCACATTGCTACAATATATACAGTATACTGTCCTCTGTAGTATATATACAGTATACTGTCCTCTGTGGTATATATACAGTATACTGTCCTCTGTAGTATTTATACAGTACACTGTCCTCTGTAGTATATATACAGTATACTGTCCTCTGTAGTATATATACAGTATACTGTCCTCTGTAGTATATACACAGTAAACTGTCCTCTGTAGTATATATACAGTACACTGTCCTCTGTAGTATATACACAGTAAACTGTCCTCTGTAGTATATATACAGTATACTGTCCTCTGTGGTATATATACAGTATACTGTCCTCTGTAGTATTTATACAGTACACTGTCCTCTGTAGTATATATACAGTATACTGTCCTCTGTAGTATATATACAGTATACTGTCCTCTGTGGTATATATACAGTATACTGTCCTCTGTAGTATTTATACAGTACACTGTCCTCTGTAGTATATATACAGTATACTGTCCTCTGTAGTATATATACAGTATACTGTCCTCTGTAGTATATATACAGTATACTGTCCTCTTCCATGTTAATTACTTTACGCAGTTTAGTGTCATCTGCAAAAATTGATATTTTACTGTGCAAACCTTCTACAGGATCATTAATAAATATATTGAAGAGGATAGGGCTCAATACAAACCCCAGAGGTACCCCACTAGTGACAGCGACCCCTCTAGTACTGACCCCTGTGGTACCCCACTAGTGACAGCGACCCCTCTAGTACTGACCCCTGTGGTACCCCACTAGTGACAGCGACCCCTCTAGTACTGACCCCTGTGGTACCCCACTAGTGACAGCGACCCCTCTAGTACTGACCCCTGTGGTACCCCACTAGTCACCTAATCTGAGTGTGTACCGCTCTGTTTTCTATCACTGAGCCGGTTACTTGCCCACATACAGACATTTTTTCCCAGTCTAAGCATTCTCATGTACCCTTTTCTTCCACTTGGGGCGCACCCTGGACTTGGGGACCCCTGCCTGGTGGTTGCTGGGGTGGCTTTGATGTTGTGATGTTGGATGGGTGGCAGGGTGCAAGGCTGGAGGACAGGCGGGTCGGTGGATGCAGAGATGAGGGAGGCAGCCCACCACGCAGCAACTATTACTAAGGACTGCTAGTTAACTATTTCCTCCCCATATACAGCCTTTTGGAATACATAGTGCCTAGTAAACTCACTCCACAGAGTCACTGCACTAACTATGCCCATTCAGTGGTACAAATGGCTAATACTATGACTTTACTATGAACTATGGGGGTCATTTATTAATACCGGCATTTTAGACGCTGGTCTTAATAACCCCTGGGCTGGCGGTGGATCCGCCGAAGTTATGTAGAGGCGTCGGCTTGCTTGCTGGCTTAAATTTAGACCAATTTCTACGCCTAAAACAGGCATAGAAAATGATGAATGGGACGGGCCTGCTGACCCATGCCCTCCCCCGCCCAAGCTACAACCCCTTTTTTAGACCTGGTGTGAGCAGGTAAAAGTTGCAGAATGTGATGAGCGGGTTATTTGCCCCACAATATGCGACAGATATACGCCGGAAAACTGGCGTATGTCTGATAGTAAATGACCCCTTATGTATTTTAAAAGGCTTTATGTGAGAGAAAATAGTTAACTGGCAGCCCTTAGTAATAGTTGCCGGGTGTTGGGCTGGCCCTACTTTCCCCTAACTGGAGAGTAATTCCTGTCAAGTCAGCCAAGAGAAAGGACATGCATGCTGCTGTTGGCGTGTAAGACGAGCTAAAGAAGACAAAAATAATCCTTCTCCAGGGAGACACCATTCCTGTTAGTGAACCTTCCAGAGAAGCATCTGTGCTGAGAACTAGAGATGAGCGAATTTCATATTTTGAAATTCGATCACGCTTCATTTGGTGGTAAAAGCAGAATTGCCTTATGGGATTCCGTTACCACGGACCATAACGCAGTTCTATGACGGAATGCCTTTAGAGGCATTCTGATATTCATTCCGTCATAATAGAAGTCTATGGGCTGCAAAACGGATCCGTCCCGTTTCCGTTATGCAGGGGAGCCCTCTCCTGATCCTGAGTCCTCTCCTGCATAACGGAAAAGGGACGGCTCCATTATGCAGGCCATAGACTTCTATTATGACGGAATGAATAACGGAATGCCTCTAAAGGCATTCCGTCATAGAATTGCGTTATGGTCCGTGGTCACTGCGCTCATCACATGGTCCATCACATGATCCATCACAATGGTGATGGATCATGTGAATGACCATGTGATGAGCGCAGGAACGTCATCAAAGGTCCTTTACCCAGGTCCTGAAGAAAGAAGACAGAAGAGATGCCGGCTGCGCGAACAAGTGGATTAAGGTGAGTTAAACATTTTTTTATTTTTTTTAACCCTTCCAGCCCTATTTTACTATCCATTCTGTATTCAGAATTCTATTATTTTCCCTTATAGCCATGTTATAAGGGAAAATAATACAATCTACACAACCTTGAACCCAAACCTGAACTTCTGTGAAGAAGTTCGGATCCGGGTACCACAGTCGTTTTTTTATCACGCGCGTGCAAAACACATTACACCAGCGCGATAAAAACTGAACAACGGAACGCAATCGCAGTCAAAACTGACTGCAGTTGCATACCTACTCACGCGGGTTTGCCGCAATGCACCGCGACGCATCCGGACCTAATCCGGACACGCTCGTGTGAAAGAGGCCTAAGGCTAATGCATGCATATTGCTGTAGACTTTACTGCACATGGTTTGGGTTATATTGTGCCTGCCACACTACTGAAACGGACTGGCCATCTGATCTAGGACTGCACCCTCAGTTTTGCATTGCAGAGAAATATGGAGATAAATTGCACTCCTTTGGTTAATTGGGAAGATTGCTGGCATCTATAGATAGACTCAGGGAGGACCATGATAATAGCCCCCTCCTATACACAGCCTTTGGGAAAAGCCTATTGTGTGAAATACTTGAGAATTGGGCCTACGGCTTGTACCTGCCCTTTGACACCCATCATCTATTCAGTAAAAGAGAGACTAATCAAACCGACCGGCCATTGGTCTCCATATCCGAACTGGGTTTCCCTGCTTTCCTGCCTTGTATCCCACTACCCATTCATCTAACATCAAGGACGCCCCAGTCACCCCCAGGCAGCAGACCCCAAAGCCTAGGGTGTGCCCCTCTCCATTTCACTGCACATGCGGCCCAAGGAACACTGAGGCAGGACTGCCACCGTGAGGACTACAACCACCCTCCTTGTCGCCACCACCGCTCCCATCCTCTCCAGACCCACTCCTCCCCTGCCGGCAGGCGCACTGCAGCCTCAGTGTATAGCTACGACCGCGCCAAGGAAGAACATGTCCTTTCTTAGTGTGGTGTATGGACGGTTGTCATTGAAAAACTGGGGGAGAAACCCCTTGCCTTTTCAAAATCTGCCGTCACCGGGTTCATGTGAGCGACCTAATACTACCTGTCTGCCTACCGGCACCCCTGCCAATCAGCCTCCGTGAGCGCCACAGCCTCCTCGCAGCTCACCAAGAACAGCGCCATACATTATATAGTGGCTGTTATTGGTATTGCAGGTCATTCACTTGAATAGGACTGAGCTGGGCCCTACATCGCTGCATCATTTCCATGCATGTCTCTGCTCTTGGATCTGGCGCTGTGCTCGGCTGTGTGTCCTCAGCAGTTCCAGAATTACAGAACTACAGGAGCGGCACAGTGCAGGTAATAATCCAGGATTAGAAAAACATGGCCGCTTTCTTCCAAAAACGACTCCACACCTGGACACTGGACACAGGTTGTGTGTGGTGCTGCAGTTCAGCCTCATCCATTTCAATGGAGCTAAGCTGCAATACCAGGGACTAACCATGGACAGGTGTGGCGCTGTTTCTGGAGGAAAGTGGATATGCTTTTCTAATCCTGCACAACACCTTTAAGATAAACTGCAGCCCTGGGTGCGTCTAATCCTCCACCATTCCTCTACCATGCATGTCCTGGTCTCTACACTGAAAGCCTAGTATGATGCCGCCTGCTATCTAGATACAGCGCCACCCTTGTTCATAGCAGTGTCTGGTACTGCAGCTGAAGGAGACTTTTGTGTTAAACAATCCCTTTAATCATAAAATCATCACAAGACACCAAATTCTGCTCCATCTGTTTATTACGCAATGTCTCCAGCTCCGTAAGACGTCTTGTGTATTGGCAGTCAATGACGGCTCCATAACTTCATTTCTGTAAAACTGGGCGGAGTCATCAATAGCGGGTGACGCCCCCTCTCACTTTAATAACGCCTGTGACTGGAGAGAACAGCAGATATAATATATACTAGTATATACAGATCCGCAGGATTGTACGCATCACCTGATCTACGACTTTCCCGCCGCTCCTCCTCGTCCAGTATTGGTGCCACCTTCTAGTTACCATGGTGACGACTAGTTGGTATCCTGGCACCCAGCCTCTTTCTATAACCTCTGACCATTGTGACATCACAGCTTTGTGATGTCACAGGCTATGGGGAGTGGCCAAATGACCACACAGAGCATGTGATGTCATAAAGCTGTGATGTCACAGGGTATATAAAGCAGGCCTGGGGCCCGGCAGCCATTTGCAATCTGCTCCTTGCTAGAAGAAGATACCGACACGCCATCAGCATGCCACCTAGAAGGAAGAGAGTCAGCAGCGCCCCTCGGAGGAGACGTAGGACGTACCGCAGGACGAATATCCATAAGCACCAGGATAGAACAGGTACCGCCATATCACCCCCTGCCCCCTATACACCTCGCTCCAGGCCGGGGAGGCAGCACTCGCCGTAATCCTGAGACTAAACCTCATCCTCCATTTTCTTACAGTTCACAGGCGCAGACGTCGTCGTCACTAAAGCCGATGGGTGTGAAGAAGGAGAAGAACGTCTCCCACTAATAATCATCAGTCACTGGAAGATCCATCAACAGCAATCACCCCGAAGCAGCAGGAGACGTTCCCTAATAAACCTATGGAGCAGAATTTAGTGTCTTGTAATAATTCCATAATCAGTAGATGTGGGGATGGAGAGGAGGATGGAGTTCCCCTCTGTAAAGTCAACGGTAGAATAGATCTGACAACCGACAACCAGCCTCAGAGCAGTTGTCTCTTCCCGTACTGCTCTAGGTTGTTCTTACATTACTCAGCAGGAGGCGACAGTGAGCACCTGTACTGGCCGACAGTTAAATTTTTTATCTCTAGCCACATAATCACACCCCTGTGTCACTCCTCTGCCTCTCATTATGGTGGCGTATGAACCACATTCACCATAAGGACCTTCTAACGTCACAGGGTCATGTGACTGTGCCCCCCACACTGTACTGTGCCCCCTTATACCCTGCATTGTGCCCTCTTACCACACCCTGTGCAGTGCCCCTAGTCATTCCCTGTACTGTGTCCTCTTATACTCTTTTATCCGGTCACGGTATGGCGGTGTTATCCGGTCACTGTACAGAGGTTTTATCCGGTCAATATATGGCGGTGGTATCCAATAACTGGATGGCCATAACTGTATCCCTTTTCCTGCCCACGCCATCCGTTTTTAGACCTGGCATGAGTGGAAAAAATATGCAGATTGTGGTGCTAAGGACCTTTGCGCCACAATCTGTGTCAGAAATACGCCTAACAGACTTATTTCTATATAATAAATGACCCCCTAATTGTATTATTATTCGGGGGTAGGGCTAATATCTTTATATTATATAGATTCTAGTGTATTATACTGTGCCCTGTATTTCCCAGTAGATAAACGATCCTTGGGAAGCACAGTCCTCACCCCCGACCACCAGGACCAGGTAGCGCTCTGTCAGTACATGGCGGCCTCTCCTCTCCACCACGCTGCTCCGCTGTGCACTGGCGCTTATTCTGACACTAGGGCTGGGTTCACATTCTATTTTTGCCATCCATTTAATACCTACCAAAATTATATGCGTTACCAGATGCCTCAGACTGATGCCGTACAGTGGCGTCCGTTCACCGTACAGTTCTATGGTAGAAAAAAAATGTACGTTAACGTAATGCATTTTTTTAATGGACTCTGCAGGATACAAAAACGTGGAGTGCTGCACATTCTATACATCAAACCGATAGGAAATAACCTTTTTCTAGGCTCCAGCAGGGCACATTTTTGAGAGTTTCCCTTTAAGATGCATAAAAATGGCCCCTGATTAAAACAAAAAATGGCTGCACACCGTTATATATACAAACAATAGAGCTAAGAAATGGGGGTCATTCTAGATAAAAGTGGTACAATACCGACTATAAATGAGTAATGGAAGCTCTTAGCGCACATACGTGTCGGGCCCATCTACCAGGCGTCAAGGTGGCTTCCGCAGATGGGTCCCTATCACTAAATATACTGCCTCACTTTGGACTTACTTATCCCTACAATATTCAGGGCAGTGTAGGAACCAGCTACAAACGTACTCTGCTCAGAAGTCCCAGGTAGATGGGCGAGTCCAGTCTAAAAGAGGCGCTACCCTCAATATATTGCAAGAAAGTTTAGACTGGAACCTTCAGAATCACAGGTGCATATCCATGAAACAAACATAATTACAAAAAACAAAATGGCTGCACACCGTTATATATACAAACAATAGAGCTAAGAAATATATTGAGGGTAGCTCCTCTGTTAGACTGGACTCGCCCATCTACCTGGGACTTCTGAGCAGAGTACGTTTGTAGCCGGTTCCTACACAGCCCTGAATATTGTAGGCTTAAGTAAGTCCAAAGTGAGGCAGTATCTTTAGTGATAGGGACCCATCTGCGGAAGCCACCTTGACGCCTGGTAGATGGGCCCGACACGTATGTGCGCTAAGAGCTTCCATTATTCATTTATAGTCGGTATTGTACCACTTTTATCTAGAATGACCCCCATTTCTTAGCTCTATTGTTTGTATATATAACGGTGTGCACAGGGGCGTAGCTATAGGCTCATGGGCCCTGGTGCAAAAGTTCAGTTTGGGCCCCCCCTACCCTTAATACCATTTCCTAACATCACCAAACCCCTGCACGCCCACCATGCCCAATGGCAGAACTAAAATCTCAATGAGAAAATACATTTTAATCGAATAAGACATAAGTGCATAATAATAATAAGGATGCCATCTAATAGCATATGGGTTAAAGGGGTTGTCTCATCATAGACAATGGGGGCATATCGCTAGGACGGGGATCAGCAACCTTCGGCACTCCAGCTGTGGCGAAACTACAACTCCCAGCATGCACACCTCCTTGGCTGTACTTAGAACTCTCAGAGAATTGAATGGAGCATGCTGGGAGTTGTAGTTTCACCACAGCTGGAGTGCCGGAGGTTGCTGATCCCTGTGCTAGGATATGCCCCCATTGTCTTATAGGTGCGGGTCCCACCACTGGGACCTGCACCTATATAGAGAACGGAGACCCAAAAATGAAGAAGGGCGCACTGCGCATGCGTAGCTGCCCTGCATTCATTTTCTATGGGGCTGGCGAAAATAGCCGAGCGCTGGCTCGTCTATTTCTGTCGAGCCCATAGAAGTGAATAGGAGCGGTGGCCGGTCATGCGCGGTGCGCTCCCATATCACTTCTATGGGGAGCCGGCTTGGTGGTGGCCGGACCGGACTCCTCCAGCCACCACCTTGCAGGGCTCCCTTCTCGATATAGGTGGGGTCCCAGTGGTGGGACCCGCACCTATAAGACAATGGGGGGATATCCTAGCGATATGCACCCATTGTCTATGATGAGACAACCCCTTTTAAAGGGATAATTGACTTAAAGTTAGGCTGCTACGTTCACATGGCTATGGCGCTGCCATTCCCGTGCTTTGCATTTGAAAAAAGCGCAGATCTGCAAAGCACCAACTGTGTGAACACAACATCATGGTGCGGACGCGGACCTATTGACTTCAATGGGTCTGCATTCCACAAGATGTGGCCAAAGACAGAAAATATCTTTTAAGGGGCAGAGGCATGGATACAAAAGCCCAGTGGCACCGCAGCCATGTGAATGTAGTTGACACTTTAAGTCAATTCTAAAACAGAGATACATCAGAAGGCAAGGTAGTGTCAGTGTACCCCTAACACTGAGGTGACATGCTGCACAGCCACATTACAGCAGTGTCACTCACACAGTGACTAGAACCTAGAACCCAGGCCAGCACAATCATGGAAAAACCAGTAGAAACTGGCTACTTTGTACACAGACTAGCAGCAACTAGGTCCTGGGCCCCTGGCCCTGTCTGCCTACCAGCCTGTAGCAGGAGTGGCCCTTCATTGGCACATCAGTCAGGACAGGAGGGCTGCGCTGAAGACCGGTAAGCTGGCTGCTGCTATCTCCCAGGCCCCATTCCTACCCGGCGGCATCCCTCAGTCTTATAATTTGTAGAGGCTGAGCTCTCTGCTCCGGACCTCACGCCTCACCTCACTCACTGCCTGCAGCTTCATCGTCCACGTCCCGCGTCCGGCCCCGTACAACAACCAGCACTGTCTGCCGACGGGACGGCGCGCACCTGCACGCACACACGCTCTGCCTCTGCCCGCCCTCTCACCGCAGTGCTGAAGCCAGCGCTTTCATTGTTTACGTCTGGGACGGTGGGATTCCATCTCTCCTGGAGGGCCCCATGGGCCCACCCTGACTTAGGGGCCCGGTTGCAATTGCGACCGCTGCGACCCCTATAGCTACGCCACTGGGTGTGCAGCCATTTTGTTTTTTGTAGCCCTGATTAAAATACATATTTTTTTGTGGGAATTTTTGCCAATGATCTCTGGTATATCATTGTCCATGTTGTGGGACGATTTGTGCACTTCCAGTAAGTGTTTGCTGGCTGCAAATATGACCTGAAGGTTTTTCAGGTTCGCCTGCCATTGAAGTAAATGGGGCCAGCCGTGAACGAGCGGTTCGCAAACGTTTAATAGCGAACGCATGATCGCGAATTGTCCCGGCAGATCTTCGTCCATCACTACATGCCTCCCAGCACTTATACTGTACACATCACCATAATATGTGTGTATATACAGCGCTGCCCATAATTATTCATACTCCTGGCAAATTTAGACTTAAAGTTACTTTTATTCAACCAGCAAGTAATTTTTTGACGGGAAATGTCATAGGTGTCTCCCAAAAGATAATAAGATGATGTACAAGAGGCATTATTTAAATTTGAGCAAAAAATACAAGATGTTCCGCACTGTGGAAAATCTCAGAGAACGTGGTCGGAAGCCAAAAGTGACACCTGTGCTGGCCAGGAGGATAGTTAGAGAGGTGAGAAAAAATCCAAGGATCACCACCAAGGCCATCCTGGTGAATCTGGGCTCTGCTGGTGGCAATGTCTCAAGGCAGACAATCCAAAGGACACTGCACAATGCAGACCAAGGAGGACGCCACTTCTCCAGATAAGGCACACAAAAGCTCGCTTGGCCTTTGCAAAAGCTCATCTGGACAAAGAAGACTTCTGGTCTTCTGTGTTATGGTCAGATGAAACAAAAAGTGTAAAAAAGGAGAAGCCTTCAACCCAAAGAACACCATCCCCACTGTCAAACATGGTGGTGGGAACCTAATGCTTTGGGGGTGTTTTTCAGCCAATGGACCAGGGAACCTAATCACAGTGAACGGCACCATGAAAAAAGAGCAATACATGAGGATTCTCAACGACAACATCAGGCGGTCTGCAGAGAAACTTGGCCTTGGGCACCAGTGGATATTTCAGCATGACAATGACCCAAAACACACAGCAAAAGTGGTGAAGAAATGGTTAGCAGACAACATTAACGTTTTGGAGTGGCCCAGCCAGAGTCCAGACTTAAAGGGAACCTGTCACCGGGATTTTGTGTATAGAGCTGAGGACATGGTTTGCTAGATGGCCGCTAGCACATCCACAATACCCAGTCCCCATAGCTCTGTGTGCTTTTATTGTGTAAAAAAAACCGATTTGATACATATGCAAATTAACCTGAGATGAGTCCTGTCCCTGACTCATCTCACGTACAGGACTCATCTCAGGTTAATTTGCATATGTATCAAATCGTTTTTTTTACACAATAAAAGCACACAGAGCTATGGGGACTGGGTATTGCGGATGTGCTAGCGGCCATCTAGCAACCCATGTCCTCAGCTCTATACACAAAATCCTGGTGACAGGTTCCCTTTAAAGCCAATTGAGAATCTGTGGAGGGGGCTAAAGATCAGGGTGATGGCAAGAAGACCCTCCAACCTGAAAGATTTGGAGCTCATTGCTAAAGATGAATGGGCAAAAATACCTGTGGAGACAAAAAGCTGGTCTGCAATTATAGGAAGCGTTTGATTGCTGTAATAGCCAATAAAGGCTATTCTATTGATTATTGAGAAGGGTATGAATAATTTTGGACTGGACACTTTTTGCTCAAATGTAAATAAAAGCTGAGAAATGTCTTTTTCCCCACAATAATGCCTCTTGTACATCGTCTTATTATCTTTTGGGAGACACCTATGCCATTTCCCGTCCAAAAATTACTTGCTGGTTGAATAAAAGTAACTTTAAGTCAAAATTTGCCAGGGGTATAAATAATTATGGGCAGCACTGTATATATATATATACACAGTGACGAATAGAAGTATTTGAACACCCTGCGATTTTGCAAGTTCTCCCAATTAGAAATCAAGGAGGGGTCTGAAATTCACATTGTAGGTGCATTCCCAATCTGAGACAGATTATTTTTTTTTTATTAGGAAATTACATTGTATGATTTTTTAAGAATTATTTGTCTTGCACTGCTGAACATAAGTATTTAAACACCTGAGAAAATCCATGTTAATATTTGGTACAGAAGCCTTTGTTTGCAATTACAGAGGTCAAACGTTTCCTGCAGTTCTTGACCAGGTTTGCACACATTGCAGCAGGAATTTTGACCGACTCCTCCACACAGATCTTCTCTAGATCTGTCAGGTTTCGGGGCTGTCGCTGAGCAACACAGAGTTTCAGCTCCCTCCAAAGATGTTCTATTGGATTTAGGTCTGGAGACTGGCTAGGCCACTCCAGAACCTTGATATGCTTCTTACGGAGCCACTCCTTGGTTATCCTGGCTGTGTGCTTCGGGTCGTTGTCACCTACAACTCATCTTCAATGCTCTGACTGAGGGAAGGAGGTTGTTACTCAAAATCTCCCAATAAGGGTCCATTCACACGTCCATAGCATGTTTTGCGGATCCATGGATCCGCAAAACGCGGACACGGCAATGTGCGTTCCGCATTTTGCGGACCGGACATCGCCGGCACTAATAGAATATGCCTATTCTTGTCCGCAATTGCGAACAAGAATAGGACATGTTCTATTTTTTTCGGGAACGAAAATGCGGACCCGGAAGTACGGGTCCACATTTTTGGAGCCAGGCCGCACATTTTGCGGCCCCATAGAAAATGCGGAACGAAATTGCAGACATGTGAATGGGGCATAAATGGCCCCATTCATCCTCTCCTTAATACAGTGCAGTCATCCTGTCCCCTTCGCAGAAAAGCCCCCCTAAAGCATGATGTTACCACCCCCAAGCTTCACAGTAGTAATGGTGTTCTTGGGATGCAACTCATCCTTCTTTATCCTCCAAACACGACGAGTGAAGTTTAAACCAAAAAGTTCTACTTTGGTCTCATGTGACTACATGACTTTCTCCCATGTCTCCTCTGGATCATCCAGATGGTCATTGGCAAACTTCAGAAGGGCCTGGACAACTTCAGAAGGGCCACATCCGTGGAGTCGGCGGTGAGGTCGGTTCGTCTGGAGTCCGGATCAGCGGCTGATGGGGTCACAGCGCCCAGGCAGCCAGGTGAGAACATGTGGGGCGTATTGCAGAATTTGATGGGTGGCCCAGGGGGTGTGGGGGCTGGGGGTAGTCACGGGGAAATTGTGGGGGGTTTGGGGCAGTTTTTGACGAGTTTGGCGGGTTTGGTTTCTGGTATGGGGGTGGCAGGTGCGTCTCCGTTGCCGGCATGGGGGGTCGGTGGGGGTTTAGGAGGGGCGGCTGGGGACGGGCAGTCGCGGAGTGTGGGGTCGGTGTCGGTTCAGACGCAGGTGGGAGGCGAGGAGGAGAGGCCCAAGGTTAGCGATGCGGCGAAGGGGGAGGTATATGTCTGTTTTGAGGGGCCGTTGGGGGCGCACTTGAAGCAGGACGTTCGGGAACGGATATGGCGGGGGGAGTAGGTTGAAATTTTTTCGCTTCTCCCCCTGGAGCGGTTTAATCTGGATAGGGAAAGAGTGGGTGAGGGAAAAAAGGAGGATGATGAAAAGCGGAGGCATAGACTCATACCGCGTACGTTTGCCAATTGGTTGCAGGCGTTTGCGATCTTGGCAAGCGTAATTGGGGAAAAGGCCCCGGAGTGTTGCTCGGCCTTGTTTTGCTATCTGGATGCGATTGGGGAGGCATACCGGGTATATGGTGGGACTGGGTGGCTCAGGTATGACGAGCAATTCCGGCAGAGGAAAGCGGTGCGGCCTGATATTAGGTGGGACCATAAGGACATCAGTCTATGGTTGCGGGTGACTGCGCCGTCGCGTCAGGGGCAGTCCTTTCGGGGGGACGCGGGAGGGGCGCCAAGTCAGTCTGCGGTGTCGGCAGCGTCAGCGAGAGGTTTGTGTTTCCTCTTTAATGAGGGGAGCTGCAGGTTCGGCGCCAAATGCAAGTTCAAGCATGAGTGCACGACTTGCGGAGGTGCTCACGGGGCTAACCGGTGTTTCAGGGGTGGTAAGCACAGGGGGTCAGACTCGGCTGCGAAAGGGGCTGACTCCGGTTCGGGTGGAAAGGATGGAGGGGTACCTAAATAGGTATCCTAAGCGGGAAGCGGCGGAATTGTTAATACGGGGGTTTTCAGAGGGATTTCGGATTCCGTCGAATCCATTGCCAGTGGTCGTGCCGCAAAGAAATTTGCGGTCGGCTTTGGAGTTTCCGGAGGTGGTCTCGGAAAAGTTGGCAAAGGAGGTGGCCTTGGGCAGGATGGACGGGCCATTTGTGGAAGTGCCGTTAGCTGGTTTGAGGGTGTCTCCGCTGGGGTTGGTGCCTAAGAAGGAGCCGAACAAGTTTCGGCTTATACATCATCTGTCTTTCCCGAAGGGTGCGTCGGTCAATGATGGTATCGATCCTGACATTTGTTCGGTGGTTTATACGTCATTTGATGCGGCTGTGCCGTGGGTTAAGAAGTTGGGGCCTGGGACCTTGTTGGCTAAGGCGGATATTGAGGCGGCTTTTCGGTTGCTTCCGGTCCATCCGGACAGTTTGCATTTATTGGGGTGTTTTTGGGATGGGGGGTATTTTGTGGACAGGTGTCTGCCTATGGGTTGTTCTGTGTCATGCGCGTACTTTGAGGCGTTTAATTCGTTCTTGGAATGGGTGGTGGTGGATGTGGCCGGGTGTTCGTCCATTATCCATTACTTGGATGATTTTTTGTGTTTGGGACCGGCGGGCTCGCGGGTTTGTTCCCTTTTGTTGGCTACGTTGCAGTCGGTTTTTGCGCATTTTGGGGTGCCATTGGCGGTGGAGAAGACGGTGGGCCCGGCGACGGAGTTAAGTTTTTTGGGCATTGTCATTGATACGGAGCGGATGGAGTGTCGGCTTCCGGAAGATAAAGTGGTTGATTTGCGGGCGGGCGTTGAGCGGGTGAGGCAGTCAGCGAAGGTTCGGTTGCGGGATCTGCAGTCTCTTTTGGGGAAATTGAACTTCGCGTGTAGGATCATGCCTATGGGCCGAGTGTTTTGTCGGCGGTTGGCGGCGGCTACGGCGGGGGTGGTCGCGCCGCATCATTTTATTAGGTTGGGGCGGGAGTTGAAAGGGGATTTGGAGGTTTGGGCTGGGTTTTTGAGGGATTTTAATGGTAGGACATTGATGATGGGCGAGGTGGTCGATAGTTTCGATTTTGAATTGTTTACGGATGCGGCTGGCGGGGTGGGGTTTGGGGCTTATTGTCATGGCCAGTGGTGTGCAGCTCGGTGGCCACAGTCTTGGGTTGAGCGGGGGTGGGTCAGGAATTTGTGTCTTCTTGAACTTTTTCCCATTGTTCTTGCAGTAGTGTTGTGGGGGGACAGTTTCAGGGACAAGAAGGTAAGGTTTCATTGCGATAACATGGGGGTGGTGCAGGCGATCAATGGTTTGACGGCCTCGTCGCCGCCCGTGGTTCGCTTGTTGCAGCATCTTGTGTTGCTTTGTTTGTCGTTTAATGCATGGGTGGTAGCAGTCCATGTGCCCGGGGCTTCTAACAACATTGCGGATGCTCTTTCTCGTTTGCAGTGGGAGCGGTTTCGGCAGTTGGCTCCGGAGGCGGACGCGGAAGGTCTGGAGTGCCCGGGGTCGCTGTGGGGTCTGTTGGAGGTACTGTAGCGGGGTTGTTGCGGGCGTCATTGAGTGCGGGCTCGTGGGCTGCGTATGGGAAGGCTTGGAGGGAATGGGAGCAGTGGTGTTCGGGGTTAAGGATGGGGGTAGATGAGGGGGAGATACCTCTATTGTTGTTCTTGGGGCAGGGCAAGGAACAGGGTTGGTCGGTGGCGCAGCTGAACAAGTGTGTAGCTGGTCTGGCGTTTGGTTTCAAGTTGAGGGGTATGGTTGATGTTACCAAGACATTTTTGGTGAGGCAGGTTTTGAAGGGTTGGAGGAGGGGGCAGCGGACAGAGGATCATAGGAGGCCAGTGTCGTTCTCGTTGCTGTTGAGGTTGGGGGGACAGGTTGGGTTGGTTTGTACTTCTG
The DNA here is from genome assembly GCF_014858855.1 of Bufo gargarizans. Classification (NCBI taxonomy): domain Eukaryota; kingdom Metazoa; phylum Chordata; class Amphibia; order Anura; family Bufonidae; genus Bufo; species Bufo gargarizans. The sequence goes on along the minus strand of NC_058082.1, from coordinate 38,683,910 downwards.
TAGGGGAGGTTAGCCTGTTTCGGTTGGCATTTTCGTTGGCATTTTTTGGGGCTTTCCGGTTGGGGGAATTGGTGTCTAGGAGCGTCAGGGTCGCGGGGGGTTTATGCGGGGAGGATGTGCAGTTGTTTCTGGACAGGGTGGTGGTCAGGTTGCGGTCGTCTAAAACGGATGTGGAAGGAAAAGGGCGGTATGTTACTCTTTTTTCAGTCCCGGAGTGTTTTTTATGTCCGGTTAGATGTTTGCGGGTGTATAGGGAGGGGGTGTGCTTTGAGGGTGGCCCGCTGTTGAGGCACGGTGATGGTTCTTTTCTGTCCAGATTTCAGTTTGTGGCAGTGTTTAAAAAATGTTTGGTAAGGGTGGGGGTGGACCCAGCAGACTTCACGGGTCACTCCTTCAGAATTGGGGCGGCAACTGAGGCGGCTAGGTTAGGGTTAAGTGACGAGGTTATTAAACGGATAGGGCGGTGGGAATCTGTTAGGTTCCGGTCATATGTGCGTTTGGGTGGGTTGTAAGTGGTGTCGGCGACCATGTTAGTGATGTGTTTTCTTTTGTTTGCGTTTTATTGCAGGCTCCGGTCCGGCGCTAGTGTGGATTCTTGGACACTCGTTCGTTTTTTGGGGGGCGCTGCGGGCCGATGTTCGGGAGAACGGTCGTCAGTTGGGGTTGGGCAGGGATGTCGCGGTGGTGAAGTGGCTGGGTTCTAGAGGTATGTTGTGGGGCGGTGTGTTGAGGGAGGTTCATCGCTTTGTGCGGTTAGACAGGGCCCCGGAGATTTTAGTGCTTCATGTCGGGGGCAACGATTTGGGGGTTAGGCCGGCTAGAGAATTGATCAGGGATATCAAATTTGATCTCTTACGGCTGTGGTCATTGTTCCCACACATGATAACGGTGTGGTCGGATATTGTGCCTAGGAAGACGTGGAGGGAGGCGAGGTCTGTGGAAGCGGTGAACAGGGCTCGCATCAAGGTGAACAGGGCGGTTGGACGGTTTGTGGCTAAGAGTGGGGCGGTGGTGGTTAGGCACGTGGATCTGGGTCATGGAGTCGGGTCTTGGGGGGTTTTGGAGAGCAGATGGGGTTCACCTTAATGCGGTCGGGATTGATCTGTGGTCCTTGGGACTACAGGGTGGAATTGAGAGGGCATTGGAGATGTGGAGGAACGCGCAGTCTTGAGGTTGGAGTGGTCAAGTTGCGCGTTGTTGGCGGGGGGAGGTCCTCGGAGCTGGTGGAATGGGTTGCTGCTTGAGAATGAGAGGGCCTCAATGGTGGGGCTGGACTCTCAGGATTGGGCACTTGGTTAATCAGTGAGGGCATCCATCAGTTTGGTGGCTCCGAGCTGGGTGTTTACGGCTGGAGGCAAGGTGGATGGTCCACTGAGTGGTTATCCTGGATGTATACATGTTGGGGCTTCTAGGACCTCCCTCGGCTGGGGGAATTCATTGTTAAATTATTTGTATTTTTGTTTAATAAATAACGGCTGCTGTTGCCGATTTAAATCCGACTCAAGTCTCTGTGTCTTATTGGTAAGGGGGAAGTGAAAGGGTTAATGAAGGAAGTGTTATGGGGAGGAATGGTTGGTAGGCCCCGGTGGGGTCACCAATAATTCGCTCAAGTAAGGCCGGACTATAGGTTTACCTTAAGGGTAGGCCTTCATGAGGAATTTGGTGCCAGGGGCCTGGTAGAGGTAGGGTTAATGTATGGCGGGAAGCGGAGGGGCGGGTTAGCGTAGGTGGAGTTAGGTGGTAGTTTATTTAAGGAGCGGTAGCTGGGGGGCCATTTTAGAGCCAGGAAAAAAAGCGCCCGCCCACCCTCCCTTGAGTAGGTATTGGGGAGGTAGCAGTGGTAGGGGTTGGGTAGGTGTGGGTTTCTGGTGGGGGTTGCATGTGAGGTATGTCGCGGCAGTCGAGGCGGGGGGAGGTCCTCGGAGCTGGTGGAATGGGTTGCTGCTTGAGAATGAGAGGGCCTCAATGGTGGGGCTGGACTCTCAGGATTGGGCACTCGGTTAATCAGTGAGGGCATCCATCAGTTTGGTGGCTCCGAGCTGGGTGTTTACGGCTGGAGGCAAGGTGGATGGTCCACTGAGTGGTTATGCTGGATGTATACATGTTGGGGCTTCTAGGACCTCCCTCGGCTGGGGGAATTCATTGTTAAATTATTTGTATTTTTGTTTAATAAATAACGGCTGCTGTGGCCGATTTAAATCCGACTCAAGTCTCTGTGTCTTATTGGTAAGGGGGAAGTGAAAGGGTTAATGAAGGAAGTGTTATGGGGAGGAATGGTTGGTAGGCCCCGGTGGGGTCACCAATAATTCGCTCATGACTTGAGCAGGGGAACCTTCCGTGCAATGCATGATCTGAAACCATGACGGCGTAGTGTTCTACCAACAGTGACCTTTGAAACTGTGGTCCCAGCTCTCTTCATGTCATTGACCAGCTCCTCTCTTGTATTTCTGGGCTGATACCTCACCTTTCTTATCATCAGTGATACCCCACGAGGTGAGATCTTGCATGGAATCCCAGTCCGAGGGAGACTGACAGTCGTCTTTAGCCTCTTCCATTTTCTAACAATTGCTCCAACAGTTGATCTATTTTCACCAAGCTGCTTGGCAATTGTCCCGTAGCCCTTTCCAGCCTTGTGGAGGTCCACAATTTTGTCTCTGGTCTTTTTTGACAGCTCTTTGGTCTTGCCCATGGTAGAAGTTGGCCTCTGACTGACTGTGTGGTGGACAGGGGTCTTTAAAGAGCTCAGACAGGTGCTACTAAGTTAGATTAATGAGTGGAGTAGAGGTGGACTTTTTAAAGGCACAGTAACAGGTCTTTGAGAGCCAAAATTCTTGCTGTTTCTCAGGTGTTCAATTACTTATGTTCAGCAGCGCAAGACAAATACATTCTTTAAAAATCATGCAATGTGATTTCCTTTTCTTTTTTTTTTTATTCTGTCTCTCAGAGAGGGAATGCACCTACAATGTGCATTTCAGACCCCTCCATGATTTCTAAGTGGGAGAACTTGCAAAATCACAGGGTGTTCAAATACTTCTGTTCCCTACTGTGTTTATATATATATATATATATATGTGTGTGTGTAAAATACTGTCCTCTGTAGTATGTGTATATATACACAGTATACTGTCCTCTGTTGTATATATACAGTATACTGTCCTCTGTAGTGTATATATACAGTATATTGTCCTCTGTAGTATATATACAGTACACTGTCCTCTGTAGTATATATACAGTACACTGTCCTCTGTAGTATATATACAGTATATTGTCCTCTGTAGTATATATATACAGTATATTGTTCTCTGTAGTATATATACAGTATACTGTCCTCTGTAGTATATATGCAGTACACCAGTCCTTCAGGGGGAGCAAGTGTGAGGTCACAGGGGACAGTTAACAGACCGAGGGTTGCTATTGGTACTCACGATTTTTAATATACCCTGGGCAGGCGTACAGCAGTGATGGAGAGGCTGGCACATATATCCTCTGGGGCACTCTCTGGGTATAGGGACCAGGCCTGATGGTAGGTGAGGTGCCCTGGGTGTTGTAGGTTTAGTGTGCTGGTGGCAAGGTCCCTTATAGTTCGTGACGCCAGTGCCGGTAACGGTGGCACACCGATTTGTTGGAGGAATAATGGAGGTACACCTGTTTGTAGTGAACTAGAACTCCACTTTACTGAACAGTTCAACTATATACAGGCTTCAAACAGTTCCATATGAAAGATCTTGGTAACAGGCAGGCTTCACATAAATGGCAGGCAAAGTCCTTGCAAGATACTCAGAGGGAATAACACTCACAGATCAGGCTGTACTTTCTTCAGATCCTGTCTGGCTTTCTCTAAGGCCTGTATGCCCTATAGCTGGCTTTATCCTTGGGTAGGGAAACCTTCCTCTGGTATAAATACTCTTGCTGTAAATATCCTTCTGCCCTTTAGCTTTCTACTTGGCTGGATAAAATTGGCTCTGCTCTGTACTTTACAAAATGCAGGATATCTTCAGGAGGCAACTTCTTCTCCTGGATGCAAGCTAGGAACCTGGGCTATCTAGCTGCATGTTAGAAGCTGTGCTTCAGCTACTCTCTAGCTAAAGTGTACACTGGCTTCTAACTACACACTACTCTGCCTCGCCCTGGACTGGACCTGTCTATATATACTAGGGGGTTCCCTAGCTCCCTCTACTGCTTAGGAGAAGGAACTACACCCCTAACAGGCCTGGTACACAGGAGATAACATGACAACATACATTAAAATGCAATACAAAAATACCATGACCATGTTCCACAAGAGGTGGGGAACAACGTGACCCAATTGACCCTTGAGTAGTGCCCACATTTACGAAGTAGGACACTACATACACCGCTGCTTTGAGGTTGCCCGTCCTCGGCGCAACACAGGGGGCCTGCCCAGCTGGAGACTGTGACCTGAAAGACAAAAAAAATGCAAAGCAGGCATATACAACAATCACTACTTTTGCAATAAAATATATCAGGCAGCTCCGCTGGCAAAGGAACAAGTGCGGTGAAAAGGGGCGTCGTTCTCTACGCAGGATGGTACATGGAACAGGGGCGCTGACCTGGTACAGCGTATCAGGAATAACCAGGATAGTCCATAATAATAAAATACAATTGTCCCATAAAACAGCATCTCAGAGGCCCACATGCCTTGTGGTCATCTCTGGGCACAGTTCTTGAATTAGCATGGAATATAAAAGTCACAGCACAAAACTCCACATCTCAGGGATATTTTTCCCTGGCAAGTCCTGGTAGATAAAAGTAGTGCTGCAATATCCCCTACTCAACCTGAAAAGGGGGTTAAAAAGGGTAAAGGTGCAAACAGAAGGCACAACTTGGAATGTCACTTAATGCAGGCAGGAGGTCCTGGAAAACAGCATGGCAGAAGAGCAATTGGTATTCTCAGTGGCCTTACAACCACCACTGGGCCGTGGGAAAACTGGCAGCAGCTCCTTGTGCCAAAACATAGGACTCCTGTCCTGAAACAGTTAAATTCACTGTAAGGGTCCCTCAGCAATTATGGCCTCGCAGGCCTACTCACAGGTATGTGTCCAGTTCGTCCTAGTCATCAGAAGTGGTGCAACCTGGTTCTGCTTTGAGTCTTGGCCTGGAACGTGGATTACTACTTGGCTGGGCCCATAAAATAGTATTGACAGGCAACTGAAGAACAAATGGGCCTGTCAATTGTACAGGCTCCGCAAGCCTGGGGGTTAATGATGTAGGAGGCTCCATAGGTCTGGGTGTCGTCTGTCTTTATACGACGGACCCGACTCCTGGTATAACAAAGTTTCTCCGCTGGCGCAGTCATGGAGGTCGCCGAACTGGTGGCGACGGGATCTTTCACTGCAGGCCCGGGGACATCAAAGTTCTTGGACGAATCGCTATTGTCAGGTGGTATTGGTGCCACTCTGGACGCAGCAATTTGACGCAGGCCATCAAGGTGGACTTCTAGCCTGGCGATCTGTTCCTCCAGAGTCTCATGTGATGCTCCGCTGCAGGGATCCGGTACTGTCGCAGCAGGTACAGGTGCTGAGTCACGACTCTTTCCTCGCCGCAGGACATCAAGGGTCTCATGGAATTTATGCATGTTTTCTATCTCCACTTGTGTCTTCTCCCTGCGGGGCAATTCAGGTGAAGGATAGGGACTCACCTGTTTCTCTAACACCGTAGGCTGCCAGAAGATGTTGGGTCCTGTGAACGAACCCCTCTCCTGGCAAGTATTGCGAGCAGGCTCCGCCCGATTCTCTGGCTCGCATTCTGGACTGGTGGGCTCCTCAGGCTCTTCCCAATCCTCCGGTTCCGACTTGGGACGGGTTACTGCCGTTGCATAAGGACCCCTCAGGCCCTCGGCGGGGGTAAATTCAACTTCTACTTCTTCTTCTCGGAGGTTGTGCAAATGTTCGGGTAAGTAGCTGCGCTTCACAGACCTCCGATTCACATAAAGTTCTCGGCCAGTGGAGAAGTCCTTGATAAACCCGAAACCTCGGCCTTTATCGAAAGTCACAACTACTCCCATCCTTCTCTCCAGACGGGGCTGGGTATTTGCATGGTGCTCGTATACCGTCTTTGCGAGCTCCTCAAAGTAGATCTTTTTGGCGCGTATCTCGGCCATCAGCAAAGGCCATTGCGCAGTAGGCTTGACAATCCACCCCAAGAGCCAGGGCACGGCTCGGGCTGCGACCGCGGTGGGGAGCAAGATGGCCTCTCCGGTCCCGGAGTATAGGCGGGTGGTGCTTCTCCCTCTCTGATCATTTCAGGCTCTGTGGTCTTGTCCGCAGGTGATGCCATTCCATCAGGAGGATCTCCACTCTGCGACATGCCCGATCTCTCATAACAGGGCGGCACGCAGTACTTTGCACAAGACCTTCCACTGCTCCGGGAGGCCGCCCCCTAGGTACTCCAACATGGGGGAGGCGGAGTCCATCTTGGCATAATATGCAAATGAAAGGCGGTGGCGTGAAAATACAGTCCTTCCCGCTCTCTCAGCAGAAGGCGCCAAATTCTTCCCGCCAACAAAATACAGCGATGGCGCAGCAATAATTCCAGTCAGCTTAGGCGGCCATCTTGCAGCAAAACGCTGTCAATTCACTGACAGCAAGCGGTGGCTCGGCAAACAGTCCACAATGCAGTTTCACACAGCAATTTTTCACAGTTCTTTGGCCCCAAATTTTTTTTAATAAACAGATAGGGCATTTATCACTTAGTAGGCAATTATGGCACACAGTTCAAATTCCACTATGGCGTAGAAATATTCGTATCCTGTTTGTGACGCCAAAATATGCACTATGCCAGTCCTGCAGGGTGAGCGATTGTGAGGTCACAGGGGCAGTTAACAGACCGAGGGTTGCTATTGGTACTCACAGTTTATTGTAGGATACCCTGGGCAGGCTTACAGCAGTGACAGAGAGGCTGGCACATAGATCCTCTGGGGGACTCTCTGGGTATAGGGACCAGGCCTGGTGGTAGGTGAGGTGTCCTGGGTGTTGTAGGTTTAGTGTGCCGGTGGCCCATGACGCCAGTGCCGGTAAAGGTGGCACACCGATTTATTGTAGGAATAATTGAGGTACACACAGTTGTAGTGAAACAGAACTCCTTTTTACTGAACAGTTCAACTATATACAGGTTCCATATGCAGGGACTTGGTAACAGGCAGGCTTCACATAAATGGCAGGCAAAGTCCTTGCAAGATACTCAGAGGGAATAACACTCACAGATCAGGCTGTACTTTCTTCAGATCCTGTCTGGCTTTCTCCAAGGCCCGTATGCCCTATAGCTGGCTTTATCCTTGGGTAGGGAAACCTTCCTCTGGTATAAATCCTCTTGCTGTAAATATCCTTCTGCCCTTCAGCTTTCTACTTGGCTGGAATAAAGTGGCTCTGCTCTGTACTTTTCAAGGTGCTAGATATCTTTAGGAGGCAACTTATTCTCCTGGGTGCAAGCTAGGAACCTGGGCTATCTAGCTGCATGTTAGAAGCTGATCTTCAGCTGCTCTCTAGCTAAAGTGTACACTGGCTTCTAACTACACACTACTCTGCCTCGCCCTGGACTGGACCTGTCTATATATACTAGGGGTTTCCATAGCTCCCTCTACTGCCTAGGAGAAGGAACTACACCCCTAACAGGCCTGGTACACAGGAGATAACATGACAACATACATTAAAATGCAATACAAAATACCATGACCATGTTCCACAAGAGGTGGGGAACAACGTGACCCAATTGACCCTTGATTAGTGCCCACAGTTACGTAGTGGGACACTACATATATACAGTACACTGTCCTCTGTAGCATATATATATATATATATATATATATACACACAGTACACGGTCCTCTGTAGTATATACACAGTACAGTGTCCTCTGTAGTATATACACAGTATACTGTCCTCTGTAGTATATACACAGTATACTGTCCTCTGTAGTATATATACAGTATACTGTCCTCTGTAGTATATACACGGTATAATGTCCTCTGTAGTATATACACAGTACACTGTCCTCTGTAGTATATACACAGTACACTGTCCTCTGTAGTATATACACAGTACAGTGTCCTCTGTAGTATATACACAGTATAATGTCCTCTGTAGTGTATACACAGTATAATGTCCTCTGTAGAATATACACAGTACAGTGTCCTCTGTAGTATATACACAGTATACTGTCCTCTGTAGTATATATACAGTATACTGTCCTCTGTAGTATATACACAGTACACTGTCCTCTGTAGTATATACACAGTACACTGTCCTCTGTAGCATATATACAGTATATTGTCCTCTGTAGTATATATATATATATATATATATATATACACAGTACACTGTCCTATGTAGTATATATACAGTATACTGTCCTCTGTAGTATATACACAGTATAATGTCCTCTGTAGTATATACACAGTACACTGTCCTCTGTAGTATATATACAGTATACTGTCCTCTGTAGTATATACACGGTATAATGTCCTCTGTAGTATATACACAGTATAATATTCTCTGTAGTATATATACAGTACACTGTCCTCTGTAGTGTATATATACAGTACACTGTCCTCTGTAGTATATACACGGTATAATGTCCTCTGTAGTATATACACAGTATAATATTCTCTGTAGTATATATACAGTACACTGTCCTCTGTAGTGTATATATACAGTACACTGTCCTCTGTAGTATATACACGGTATAATGTCCTCTGTAGTATATACACAGTATAATATTCTCTGTAGTATATATACAGTACACTGTCCTCTGTAGTGTATATATACAGTACACTGTCCTCTGTAGTATATATACAGTACACTGTCCTCTGTAGTGTATATATACAGTACACTGTCCTCTGTAGTATATATACAGTATACTGTCCTCTTCCATGTTAATTACTTTACACAGTTTAGTGTCATCTGCAAAAATTGATATTTTACTGTGCAAGCCTTCTACAGGATCATTAATAAATATATTGAAGAGAATAGGGCCCAATACTGACCCCTGAGGTACTCCACTAGTGACAGTGACCCCTCTAGTACTGACCCCTGTGGTACCCCACTAGTCACCCAATCTGAGTGTGTAACATTAATAACCACCCTCTGTTTTCTATCACTGAGCCGGTTACTTGTTCACATACAGACGTTTTTTCCCAGTCTAATTCTCATGTACCCTTTTCTTCCACTTGGGGCGCACCCTGGACTTGGGGACTCCTGCCTGGTGGTTGCTGGGGTGGCTTTGATGTTGTGATGTTGGATGGGTGGCAGGGTGCAAGGCTGGAGGACAGGCGGGTCGGTGGATGCAGAGATGAGGGAGGCAGCCCACCACGCAGCAACTCATTACTAAGGACTGCTAGTTAACTATTTCCTTCCCATATACAGCCTTTTGGAATACATAGTGCCTAGTAAACTCACACCACAAAGTCACTGCACTAACTATGCCCATTCAGTGGTACAAATGGCTAATACTATGACTTTACTATGAACTATGGGGGTCATTTATTAATACCGGCATTTTAGACGCTGGTCTTAATAACCCCTGGGCTGGCGGTGGATCCGCCGAAGTTATGTACAGGCGTCGGCTTGCTTGCTGGCTTAAATTTAGACCAATTTCTACGCCTAAAACAGGCATAGAAAATGATAAATGGGACAGGCCTGCTGGCCAATTCCCTCCCCCGCCCCCCCCCCCCCCCAATCCCCCCCCGACAATGCTACAACCCCTTTTTTAGACCTGGTGTGAGCAGGTAAAAGTTGCAGAATGTGATGAGCGGGTTATTTGCCCCACAATATGCGACAGATATACGCCGGAAAACTGGTGTATGTCTGATAGTAAATGACCCCTTGTGTATTTTAAAAGGCTTTATGAGAGAAAATAGTTAACTGGCAGCCCTTAGTAATAGTTGCCGGGTGTTGGGCTGGCCCTACTTTCCCCTAACTGGAGAGTAATTCCTGTCAAGTCAGCCAAGAGAAAGGACATGCATGCTGCTGTTGGCGTGTAAGACGAGCTAAAGAAGACAAAAATAATCCTTCTCCAGAGAGACACCATTCCTGTGAGTGAACCTTCCAGAGAAGCATCTGTGCTGAGAACTAGAGATGAGCGAATTTCATATTTAGAAATTCGATCACGCTTCATTTGGTGGTAAAAGCAGAATTGCCTTATGGATTCCGTTACCACGGACCATAACGCAGTTCTATGACGGAATATCTTTAGAGGCATTCTGATATTCATTCCGTCATAATAGAAGTCTATGGGCTGCAAAACGGATACGTCCCAGTTCCGTTACGTAGGGTAGTCCTCTCCTGATCCTGAGTCCTCTCCTGATCCTGAGTCCTCTCCTGCATAACGGAAAAGGGACGGATCCATTATGCAGGACATAGACTTCTATTATGACGGAATGAATAACGGAATGCCTCTAAAGGCATTCCGTTATGCATTCCGTCATAGAATTGCGTTATGGTCCGTGGTACCGGAATCTATAACGCAATTCAGATTTTACCACCAAACGAAGCGTGAACGAATTTAATTATATGAAATTTGCTTATCTCTACTAAGAACCAACCTCTGAGGGACAAAGACAGTTAGGCCCCTTTCACACGGGCGAGATTTCCGCGCGGATGTGATGCGTGAGGTGAACGCATTGCACCCGCACTAAATCCGGACCCTTTAATTTCTATGGGGCTGTGCACATGAGCGGTGATTTTCACACTTGTGCGTTGCGTGAAAATCGCAGCATGCTCCTCTTTGAGCGTTTTTCATGTAACGCAAGCCCCATAGAAATGAATAGGGTTGCGTGAAAATCACAAGCATCCGCAAAAAAAGTGCGGATGTGGTGCGATTTTCACGAACGGTTGCTAGGAGACAATCGGGATGGGGACCCGATCATTATTATTTTCCCTTATAACATGGTTATAAGGGAAAATAATAGCATTCTGAATACAGAATGTATAGTAAAATAGGGCTGGAGGGGTTAAAAAAAAATAAATAAATTTTTAACTCACCTTAATCCACTTGTTTGCTCAGCCGGCATCTCTTCTGTCTTCTTTTTTCAGGACCTGGGTAAAGGACCTGTGGTGACGTCACTGCGCTCGTCACATGGTCCATCACATGATCCATCACAATGGTGATGGATCATGTGAATGACCATGTGATGAGCGCAGGGACGTCATCAATGGTCCTTTACCCAGGTCCTAATGCATGCATATTGCTGTAGACTTTACTGCACATGGTTTGGGTTATATTGTGCCTGCCACACTACTGAAACGGACTGGCCATCTGATCTAGGACTGCACCCTCAGTTTTGCATTGCAGAGAAATATGGAGATAAATTGCACTCCTTTGGTTAATTGGGAAGATTGCTGGCATCTATAGATAGACTCAGGGAGGACCATGATAATCCCCCCCTTTCCTATACACAGCCTTTGGGAAAAGCCTATTGTGTGAAATACTTGAGAATTGGGCCTACGGCTTGTACCTGCCCTTTGACACCCATCATCTATTCAGTAAAAGAGAGACTGATCAAACCGACCGGCCATTGGTCTCCATATCCAAACTGGGTTTCCCTGCTTTCCTGCCTTGTATCCCACTACCCATTCATCTAACATCAAGGACGCCCCAGTCACCCCCAGGCAGGAGACCCCAAAGCCTAGGGTGTGCCCCTCTCCATTTCACTGCACATGCGGCCCAAGGAACACTGAGGCAGGACTGCCACCGTGAGGACTACAACCACCCTCCTTGTCGCCACCACCGCTCCCATCCTCTCCAGACCCACTTCTCCCCTGCCGGCAGGCGCACTGCAGCCTCTGTGTATAGCTACAACCGCGCCAAGGAAGAACATGTCCTTTCTTGGTGTGGTGTATGGACGGTTGTCATTGAAAAACGGAGGCAGAAACCCCTTGCCTTTTCAAAATATGCCGTCACCGGGTTCATGTGAACGACCTAATACCACCTGTCTGCCTGCCGGCACCCCTGCCAATCAGCCTCCGTGAGCGCCACAGCCTCCTCGCAGCTCACCAAGAACAGCGCCATACATTATATAGTGGCTGTTATTGGTATTGCAGGCCATTCACTTGAATAGGACTGAGCTGGGCCCTACATCGCTGCATCATTTCCATGCATGTCTCTGCTCTTGGATCTGGCGCTGTGCTCGGCTGTGTGTCCTCAGCAGTTCCAGAATTACAGAATGACAGGAGCGGCACAGTGCAGGTAATAATCCAGGATTAGAAAAACATGGCCGCTTTCTTCCAAAAACGACTCCACACCTGGACACAGGACACAGGTTGTGTGTGGTGCTGCAGTTCAGCCTCATCCATTTCAATGGAGCTAAGCTGCAGTACCAAGGACTAACCATGGACAGGTGTGGCGCTGTTTCTGAAGGAAAGTGGATATGCTTTTCTAATCCTGCACAACACCTTTAAAATAAACTGCAGCCCTGGGTGCGTCTAATCCTCCACCATTCCTCTACCATGCATGTCCTGGTCTCCACACTGAAAGCCTAGTATGATGCTGCCTGCTATCTAGATACAGCGCCACCCTTGTCCATGGCAGTGTCTGGTACTGCAGCTGAAGGAGACTTTTGTGTTAAACAATCCCTTTAATCATAAAATCATCACAAGACACCAAATTCTGCTCCTTCTGTTTATTACGCAATGTCTCCAGCTGCCGTAAGACGTCTTGTGTATTGGCGGTCAATGACGGCTCCATAACTTCATTTCTGTAAAACTGGGCGGAGTCATCAATAGCGGGTGACGCCCCCCCCTTCACTTTAATAACGCCTGTGACCGGAGAGAACAGCAGATATAATATATACTAGTATATACAGATCCTCTGGATTGTACGCATCACCTGGTCTACGACTTTCCCGCCGCTCCTCCTCCAGTATTGGCGCCACCTTCTAGTTACCATGGTGACGACTAGTTGGTATCCTGGCACCCGGCCCCTCTATATAACCTCTGACCATTGTGACATCACAGCTTTGTGATGTCATAGGCTATGGGGAGTGGCCAAATGACCACACAGAGCATGTGATGTCATAAAGCTGTGATGTCACAGGGTATATAAAGCAGGCCTGGGGCCCGGCAGCCATTTGCAATCTGCTCCTTGCTAGAAGAAGATACCAAAACACCATTAGCATGCCACCTAGAAGGAAGAGAGTCAGCAGCGCCCCTCGGAGGAGGCGTAGGACGTACCGCAGGACGACTGCCCATAAGCACCAGGATAGAACAGGTACCGCCATATCACCTCCTGCCCCCTATACACCTCGCTCCAGGCCGGGGAGGCAGCACTCGCCGTAATCCTGAGACTGAACCTCATCCTCCATTTTCTTACAGTTCACAGGCGCAGACGTCGTCGTCACTAAAGCCGATGGGTGTGAAGAAGGAGAAGAACGTCTCCCGCTAATAATCATCAGTCACTGGAAGATCCATCAACAGTAATCACCCTGAAGCAGCAGGAGACGTTCCCCAATAAACCTATGGAGCAGAATTTAGTGTCTCGTGGTCATTTTATAATCAGTAGATGTGGGGATGGAGAGGAGGATGGAGTTCCCCTCTGTAAAGTCAACGGTAGAATAGATCTGACAACCGACAACCAGCCTCAGAGCAGTTGTCTCTTCCCGTACTGCTCTAGGTTGTTCTTACATTACTCAGCAGGTGGCGACAGTGAGCACCAAGGAAAGAGAACATGACATCTGCCCGCCATCCTGAGGCATCATGGGAGTGACAGTGAGCACCTGTACTGGCCGACAGTTACATTTTTTATCTCTAGCCACATAATCACACCCCTGTGTCACTCCTCTGCCTCTCATTATGGTGGCGTATGAACCGCATTCACCATAAGGACGTTCTAATGTCACAGGGTCATGTGACTGTGCCCCCCACCCCGTACTGTGCCCCCTTATACCCTGTATTGTGCCCTCTTACCACACCCTGTACTATGCCCTCTTATATCCTTTTATCCGGTCACGGTATGGCGGTGTTATCTTGTCACTGTACAGAGGTTCTATCCGGACAATGTATGGCGGTGGTATCCAATAACTGGATGGCCATAACTGTATCCCTTTCCCTGCCCGCGCCATCCTTTTTTAGACCTGGCATGAGCGGGGAAAAATATGCAGATCGGGGTGCTAAGGACCTTTGCGCCACAATCTGCGTCAGAAATACGCCTAACAGACTTATTTCTATATAATAAATGACCCCCTAATTGTATTATTATTCGGGGGTAGGGCTAATATCTCTATAGTATATAGATTCTAGTGTATTATACTGGGCCCTGTATTTCCCAGTAGATAAATGATCCTTGGGAAACACAGTCCTCACCCCTGACCACCAGGACCAGGTAGCGCTCTGTCAGTACATGGCGGCCTCCCCTCTCCCCCACGCTGCTCCGCTGTGTACTGGGGCTTATTCTGACACTAGGGCTGGGTTCACATACTATATTTGCCATCCATTTAATACATACCAAAGTTATATGCGTTACCAGATGCCTCAGACTGATGCCGTACAGCGGCGTCCGTTCACCGTACAGTTCTATGGTAGGAAAAAAATGTACATTAACGTAATGCATTTTTTTAATGGACTCTGCAGGATACAAAAACGTGGAGTGCTGCACATTTGTAGACATCAAACCGATAGGAAATAACCTTTTTCTAGGCTCCAGCAGGGCACATTTTTGAGAGTTTCCCTTTAAGATGCATAAAAATGGCCCCTGATTAAAATACAAAAAACAAAATGGCTGCACACCGTTATATATACAAACAATAGAGCTAAGAAATGGGGGTCATTCTAGATAAAAGTGGTACAATACCGACTATAAATGAATAATGGAAGCTCTTAGCGCACATACGTGTCGGGCCCATCTACCAGGCGTCAAGGTGGCTTCCGCAGATGGGTCCCTATCACTAAATATACTGCCTCACTTTGGACTTACTTAAGCCTACAATATTCAGGGCAGTGTAGGAACCGGCTACAAACGCTCTGCTCAGAAGCCCCAGGTAGGTGGGCATGTCCAGTCTAAAAGAGGTGCTACCCTCAATATATTTCTTAGCTCTATTGTTTGTATATATAACGGTGTGCAGCCATTTTGTTTTTTGTAATTATGTTTGCTTTATGGATATGCACCTGTGATTCTGAAGGTTCTAGTCTAGTGATGGACCATGTGAATGACCATGTGATGAGCGCAGGGACGTCATCAAAGGTCCTTTACCCAGGTCCTGAAGAAAGAAGACAGGAGATATGCCGGCTGCGCGAACAAGTGGAGTTAAAATATATATTTTTAACCCCTCCAGCTCTATTTGACTATGCATTCTGTATTCAGAATGCTATTATTTTTCCTTATAACCATGTTATAAGGGAAAATAATACAATCTACACAACCTTGAACCCAAACCTGAACTTCTGTGAAGAAGTTTGGGTCTGGGTACCACAGTCGTTTTTTATCACATGCGTGCAAAACACATTACACCTGCGTGATAAAAACTGAACAACGAAACGTAATCGCAGTCAAAACTGACTACAATTGCATACCTACTCGCACGGGTTTGCCGCAATGCACCGGGACGCATCCAGACCTAATCCGGACACGCTTGTGTGAAAGAGGCCTAAGGCCTCATGCACACGACCGTTTTTTATTAAGGTCCGCAAAAACGGGGTCCGTAGGTCAGTGATCCGTGTCCGTTTTTCCTTCCGTGGGTCTTCCTTGATTTTTGGAGGATCCACAGACATGAAGGAAAAAGTCGTTTTGGTGTCAGCCTGGCCGTGCAGAGCCAAACGGATCCGTTCTGACTTACAATACAAGTCAATGGGGACGGATCCATTTGACGTTGACACAATATGGTGCAATTGCAATCGGATCCGTCCCCCATTGACTTTCAATGTAAAGTCAGGAGTCCCTATTATACCATCGGATCAGAGTTTACTCCAATCCGATGGTATATTCTAACTAGAAGCGTCCCCATCACCATGGGAACACCTCTATGTTAGAATATACCATCGGATTTGAGTTAAATAGTGAAAACTCATATCCGACAGTATATTCTAACACAGAGGCGTTCCCATAGTGATGGGGACGCTTCTAGTTAGAATATACTACGAACTGTGTACATGACTGCCCCCTGCTGCCTGGCAGCACCCGATCTCTTACAGGGGGCCGTGATCATTACAATTAACCCCTCAAGTGCCGCACCTGAAGGGGTTAATTGTGCGTATCATATCCCCCTGTAAGAAATCAGGGGTTGCCAGGCAGCAGGGGGCAGACCCCCTCCCTCCCCAGTTTGAATATCATTGGTGGCCCCCCCTCCCTCCCTCTATTGTATTATTATTGGTGGCACAGTGTGCGGCCCCCCTCCCCCCCCCCCCAATCATTGGTGGCAGCGGAGAGTTCCGATCGGAGTCCCAGTTTAATCGCTGGGGCTCCGATCGGTAACCATGGCAACGAGGACGCTACTGCAGTCCAGGTTGCCATGGTTACTTAGCAATATTAGAAGCATCATACTTACCTGCTGGCTGCTGCGCTGTCTGTGACCGGCCGGGAGCTCCTCCTACTGGTAAGTGACAGGTCTGTGCGGCGCATTGCTTAATGATCTGTCACTTACCAGTATGAGGAGCTCCCGGCCGGACACAGACATCGCAGCAGCCAGCAGGTAAGTATGATGCTTCTAATATTGCTAAGTAACCATGGCAACCAGGACTGCAGTAGCGTCCTGGTTGCCATGGTTACCGATCGGAGCCCCAGCGATTAAACTGGGACTCCGATCGGAACTCTCCGCTGCCACCAATGATCGGGGCGGGGAGAAGGGGGGGGCCACACACTGTGCCACCAATGATATAAATACAATAGAGGGGGAGGGGGGCCGGGGGGGGCCGCATACTGTGCCACCAATGATATAAATACAATAGAGGGAGGGAGGGGGGGCCGCACTGGCCACCAATGAAATTGAAACTGGGGAGGAAGGGGGGTCTGCCCCCTGCTGGCTGGCAGCCCCGGATCTCTTACAGGGGGCTATGATACGCACAATTAACCCCTTCAGGTGCGGCACCTGAGGGGTTAATTGTACAGAAATTGTACAGAAAGACATTTCTGAACGAATAGGCTGTTCCCAGAGTGCTGTATCAAGGCCCCTCAGTGGGAAGTCTGTGGGAAGGAAAAAGTGTGGCAGAAAACGCTGCACAACGAGAAGAGGTGACCGGACCCTGAGGAAGATTGTGGAGAAGGACCGATTCCAGACCTTGGGGGACCTGCGGAAGCAGTGGACTGAGTCTGGAGTAGAAACATCCAGAGCCACCGTGTACAGGCGTGTGCAGGAAATGGGCTACAGGTGCCGCATTCCCCAGAAACAGCGGCAGAAGCGCCTGACCTGGGCTACAGAGAAGCAGCACTGGACTGTTGCATGTCATTCGGAAATCAAGGTGCCAGAGTCTGGAGGAAGACTGGGGAGAGGGAAATGCCAAAATGCCTGAAGTCCAGTGTCAAGTCCCCACAGTCAGTGATGGTCTGGGGTGCCATGTCAGCTGCTGGTGTTGGTCCACTGTGTTTTATCAAGGGCAGGGTCAATGCAGCCGCTATCAGGAGATTTTGGAGCACTTCGTGCTTCCATCTGCTGAAAAGCTTTATGGAGATGAAGATTTCATTTTTCGGCACGACCTGGCACCTGCTCACAGTGCCAAAACCACTGGTAAATGGTTTACTGACCATGGTATTACTGTGCTCAATTGGCCTGCCAACTCTCCTGACCTGAACCCCATAGAGAATCTGTGGGATATTGGGAAGAGAAAGTTGAGAGACGCAAGACCCAACACTCTGGATGAGCTTAAGGCCGCTATCGAAGCATCCTGGGCCTCCATAACACCTCAGCAGTGCCACAGGCTGATTGCCTCCATGCCACGCCGCATTGAAGCAGTCATTTCTGCAAAAGGATTCCCGACCAAGTATTGAGGGCAGAACTGAACATCATTATTTGAAGGTTGACTTTTTTTGTATTAGAAACACTTTTCTTTTATTGGTCGGATGAAATATGCTAATTTTTTTAGATAGGAAATTTGGGTTTTCATGAGCTGTATGCCAAAATCATCAATATTAAAACAATAAAAGGCTGGAACTACTTCAGTTGTGTGTAATGAATCTAAAATATATAAAAGTCTAATGTTTATCAGTACATTACAGAAAATAATGAACTTTATCACAATATGCTAATTTTTTTTTAGAAGGACCTGTATAAAAGCATATAGAAAATACATTAAAATGGATAGTTAAATATACTGCCACTGTCCCTCAGGAGTAGGATGACAACGTGGCCCAATTTACCCTTGTGTAGTGCCCACCTTTACCTAGTGTGACACTACATACCCCGTTGCTATGACGTTGCCCGTCCTCGGCCCAACATGAAGGGGCCCTGCCCAGCTGGAAACTGCACCTGAAAGACAACAATAATGCAAAGCAGGAACGCACATCTACATATGCAAATACACATACATATATCAGGCAGTTCCGCTGGCTAGGGAACAAGTCTGGTGAAAAGGGGCGTCGTTCTCTTCTCTCAGGATAGTATAAGGGAACAGGGGGCGCTGACCTGGTGCAGCGTGTCAAGGATACCAGGATAGTCCATAATAAAATACAATAGTGTAACGGTCAGCAGAGGAAGAGACCGTAGAGCAGGACTCAAGTACAGTGCAGCAGACAAGGAGGCTGAAGCAGAAACCGGCTTTATTAAAAGAGAACTCTGACTGCCGGAAAAGCAGATTTACAGTATGAACAGCTTGAGAATTCACAATAATGATAATGGAAATTTGCATAAAGAACACAAATGAATCACAAACACAAGTACAGAAAATGGCAGGCTACTCTCTTCTAGGTAGTCCTATCTGACCCCGCTACCCAGGGGGGCCTCTACGATGCACTAAACTAAATCCTATTCCACTATGTCCTAGCTCAGATAAGCATCAGGGCACTCACAGTTCTGTGTCCGGCACATACAGGCAGATACAGTCTGGGTCCTGATCTGGTTGCTTGCTTGCTTGCTTGCTTGCTTGCTTGCTTCAGCGTGGCTCAGCTCTGGCAGGGGTGATGCTGCAAGCCTCACTTTGTAGTCTCTGTAACTCTGGTTAGAGATAATCAGCAGCTCAGGACGTATAATCAGGCAGGGCCTGGAATTCACTCACAGTTCCTCTGGTAAGTGCCTCACACTGCAGCAGTCTCTCTTCTGCACCAGGAAACATCAGCTCAGTCAGAGAGCAAACACACTCTAATGTCCCAGATACTGTGTCACAGCAGGCAGGGAGAAATCACTCTAATCTCCCTCTCAGTGGACAGCGTCCTTCTTCCTGTGTACTCAGACACCTTCAGCCCAGGCTCTCTGCTCAGCCCGGGAAAAACCCTTAACTCCTTATCCTCTGGAAACAACCCCTCTCACTGTCCCACTCAGCCACAGTGGCCTCTGGTGGCTGGAGGGAAACATGACAGTCTGATATATATATATGTGTTCGAAATGTTGTTGGATGATCAGGGCTGCCTCTTACATGCCTCCCCACTTAAAGGTGGCCGTCCTCGGCCTTGCTATATAGTCCATAGAAATAATGGTTAGTGTAACTTTTTATACAGCAGTACAACATTGTCCACAATGCATACAGGTGGACCAAATGAACTCATCAGCAGCGTACCTGTTTGGTGGAACCCCTGCAGTAAGCCTACTGGATCTCCGGAGGTCCTGGCTATCTGTTACGACCTGACTCTCTCCACTAGGAACTGCCAGTCTGGATTCATCCACCACAATAGGAGGTTCGGGTGTGTCCGAGGGCCCCTCTCCATTACGGGCTGGCAATGGTTCTGTGACAGTGCCTTCATCACCTGTAACCTGGGAGGCTTCTTCAGTGTTGGGAGCAGTCCACCAGTCTTCACCATCATCTCCATCAGAGATAACAAGTTCTGAGTATGGGGCAGGAGGAGGAGACGGAGGAGGTGTCCTCTGAACAGGTGCGGGATCTTTGGACCGGCATGGCCGTAACATATTCCTATGTAGAGTCCGTGAAGCAAATTCCTCATTCTCAACCTGCACTTCGTAGACCGGACCATTAGGGTACACTCTCTTGATCACTTTGTATGGCTGTACTTCCCAACGCTCACTCAACTTGCCTCTGGGACGTTTCTCTCGTACCAGTACCCAATCCCCAGGCTGCAATGGAACCTCCTGAACTGGAGGACGGTCTGTATGAGCTCTCTCCTGTAACCGCTGACCTGCCAACCGGCGAATGGTCTGGAGACGCCGACGGTGTTCTTTCACCCATGAGGTGGTTGATCGCTCTATTAGGTCTTCTGGCTGTTCTAGGTTTAATTCCACGATCTCTCGACCAGCCCTACCGAACAGTAACATGTATGGGGTGTAACCGGTGGTGGTGTGGACACGATTATTGTAAGCCCAGACTAATTCTGGCAGGTAGTCAGGCCAGTGTGCCCTCTTGTCTTCCTCTAGCGTCCTCAGCATTTGCAGCAATGTGCGGTTAAAGCGCTCACAGGCCCCGTTTCCTTGGGGATGATAAGGAGTTGTCCTGGATTTTTCAATGCCGTACAGTCGATGTAGCTCTTCCATCACTTTTCCTTGAAAGCACGCCCCTTGATCTGAATGGATCCGCTTTGGACACCCATAGACCCGAATGAAGTCTTGACAAATGGCTCATGCAGCGGACTCGGCCGTCTGGTCCCGAGTTGGGGTGACTACTGCAAACTTGGAGAAGTGGTCGATCATGACCAGGCAATACTGTGGACCTCTTGACGATTGTCCCACAAGAAGATAGTCTATCATCAACACTTCCAGCGGTTCTGTGGTCTGGATGGACTGTAGGGGTGCTCTCTGTTCTGTACTCTTCGTGAGTTCACACACTCGACACTGTCGGCAAACTTCTTCAACTGTGGCTTCCAGTCGCGGACAATACACATAACGCTGCAGCCACTGGTATGTCTTGACTGGCCCGAAGTGAGCTCCAAACTCATGAGCCTCTTTGGCTATCTCCCGTGCCATTCTTCTGGGTATCACTACCTGCCACCTCGCCTCTAGGTCGGCAGGCTGTTGCCACTTGCGGAACAAAACAGCTCCATGCATTTCCAGTCTGTCCCATTGATGTAGAACGGACTTCATCTCGGCATCCAGATCAGTCCTTTCTTCTTTGTTGGGTTTCCTGCACTGGGTTACCCAGCTTTTCATTTGCTGCAGTCCAATGTCTTCATCTTGCAATCTGCCCCATTCTTCATTAGTTCTCCCCAATGCTTTGGGTAGCTTACGGGCCTCCCCACTTGTCTGTGCCGCGACTGTTGGGGGAGCGAACTTGCGGAAGTCAGGAGTTTCATCTTCTTCCTTTTGTTCATCCATATCCCCTACTGGAGTTTCAAAAGTAACCCTCGAGAGACCATCAGCATTAGTGTTCTCTGTAGCGGAGCGGTAGCGAATTGAGAAGTCATACTTTGCGAGGCGAGCCGCCCAGCGTTGCTCCAGGGCTCCCAACTTGGCAGTACCCAGATGGGCCAGGGGATTGTTATCCGTCCGTACGAAGATCTTAGCTCCTGTCAGATATCCTGCAAATTTCTCCGTCATAGCCCACACCAGGGCAAGGAGTTCCAGCGGAAGGAACTGTAGTTATGGGGGTTTCGCTCCGTATCTCGCAAGGATCTACTGGCATAAGCGATCACTCTCTCATGTCCATCTTGTACCTGCGACAGGACTGCCCCAAGTCCGTAGAGGCTGCCATCAGTAGCTAAGATAAATGGTTTATCAAAATCGGCATAAGCCAAGATGGGGGCCGATGTCAGGGCTTCTTTCAGGGCCTGGAAGGCCTCTTCCTGTTTCTGTCCCCAGGGGATACTTTGGCCCTTGGGTTGCCCAGCCGTTCCTCTCAACAACTCATTCAGACTGCCCGCTATTTTTGCGTAGTCTTTGATGAACCGCCGGTAGTACCCAGTCAGTCCCAGGAAGGCCTTCAACTCACGCAGTGTTCTCGGCACTAGCCATTGTCGTATTGCAGCCACTTTGTCTTGGGACGGTAGCACTCCGTCTTGGGACACCCTATGGCCCAGGTACTCGATCTCCCTCTTGAAGAGATGACACTTCTTTGGCTTTACCTTCAGGCCATGGGATCGCAGTCGCTCGAGTACCTGCCCTAGCCGATTCAAGTGTTCTTGAAAAGTAGCAGAGTATACGATGATATCGTCTAGGTATATCAGAGTGGCTTCAAAATTCAGGTCTCCCAGGCATCTCTCCATCAGCCGCTGGAAGGTTCCAGGGGCATTAGTCAGTCCGAATGGCATCCTGTTGAATTCAAATAACCCCATGGGGAGTATGAATGCTGTCTTTGCCTTGTCCTGCTCAGCCACTGGTACTTGCCAGTACCCACTTGCTAGATCCAGGGTGGAGAAGTATTTGGCTCGTCCTAGAGCCGTCAGAGACTCCTCGATGCGTGGCAGAGGATATGAGTCTCGCGCAGTGCAAGCATTCAACTGCCGGTAATCCACACAAAATCGAATAGTGCCGTCCTTCTTCTTGACAAGCACCACTGGGGCTGCCCAAGGGCTCTGGCTTCCCCGCACCACTCCGGAGTCTATCATCTGTTTCAATAGCGTCTTCACTTCCTGGTACAACTTGGGCGGAATCTGTCGATATCTCTCCCGAATTGGTGGGGTGTCCCCCGTCGGTATATCATGTGTGATAGCATTCGTGCAGCCAAAGTCATCAGCGTGGCGGGCAAACGCAGCCTGATTCTCCCACAGCATGGTTTCAACTGCTCGCTGTTGGTCTAAACTGAGAGCCTTAACATCTATCTCCATTTGGTCCAAGATGGTTCCCCCATTCCATTCTGGGGTCGGCGCCTCTTCTGCACTGGCAGTAACTGCCAGGGTCCAAACAGCATCCCCTACCGGAGCTAGAGTCACTTCTCTCTGACTCAGGATCTCTCCCTGATGTAGGTACACACGAGCCAGTTCCACCCCTGGCGTCAAGGGAACTTCTAGATATCCCACATTCACAGCTCTTATGGGTACTCGTCCATTCTGGACCACTCCCAGTGTCCGGGCCACCAGGACATCCTGACCCAGCTCTCCTAGGCCTGTTGGTTCAACGAACACCTCCATGCCTTCAAGATTACGGAAAGTTCCCACGGGTAACGTCAGCACGGTCTCCCGACCAGGGGGAAGGGTGAAGGTAGCCTTTCCTGGCGCTCGGATCATTCCCACCGCCTGGTGTGCTGGTACACTTTTCTGTGTTCCACAAAAACGGATTAGCCGTTGAAATGCTTTCTGGGTAGGTTTGTGCGGGGTGGCTTGTTTCCAGTAACCCGGCCCCCGTTTGGTGAACATGATCTGATCCAATTCTCGCAGGATATTCATGCCCATTATCACCGGCACATCTTCTTTGAACGTTTCGGGGACCAACAAGATACCTTTCCGCCCCACTTCCTGTCCACATAGCCGTACATTCATCCACACGACCCCGGTGACAGGAATCTGTTGTTGGTTAGCCGCTGTAACCCGGACCAGTGTCTCTCGTTCTGGCTTGGCCAGCGCTTGAAAGTAACGGTAGAAGAATGACT
This sequence comes from Bufo gargarizans, assembly GCF_014858855.1. NCBI lineage: Eukaryota > Metazoa > Chordata > Amphibia > Anura > Bufonidae > Bufo > Bufo gargarizans. The sequence continues at coordinate 38,660,352 of NC_058082.1, read as the reverse complement.
CGGGCATAGTTGTCACCTGAGACCCAGTATCCACTAAGCAGTCGACAGGAACACCTTTGAATTCAGCTCGTATAGTGGGGCACCCTGCGACCAGGTGTTCGGAGCTTTGCTGGGTAACTTGGCTCTCCACCTCCCCTGCAGTACGCCCCACTACTGCAGGGGTCGGTAGTTTAACGGCGGCTCTTGGCGTCCAGCTGGATTATTCCGACACTCTCTGGCGAAATGTCCTAGATCTCCACACCGCCAACACTGTGCCCCTTGACGGCCCACTTTTTGCCTGCGAGTGGGAGGTGCCCTCAGAGCTTGGCTGGATGGCCCCACTGTAGGGTAATGAGGGGCTTGATGGTATGGTAAGTTAGCATAAGGGCATTCGGGTGTAGGAACCCACGGAGTCGCCTGATAGGTTTGTTGTCGGGCTGGATAGGCAGCCTCAGTGGTATGGCACGACTCTATCCGTTTCTCCAGGTGTGTCAACTTTTCGTGCATGGCACTCAGGGAGCTCTGCAAGTCTTGTACCACTCTGACCAGGGCTTCCTCATTTCTTGTAACCCCGGGGGGTGTAACGGTCTGGGTCCGTATTACTCCAGAAGCATAGCCGTCTTCTTTGTTTCGCGTCACGGCCTCTGCCAAAATTTGTCGAAAGGTTAGGGTAGGGTCTACTCTGACTCGTTCCCGCAGAGCCTGTTTCAGGGGATTGCTGTAGAGCCCCAGAATAAATTGTTCCCGCAGTATCCGGTCTATGGGTCCCATGCCAGTAACCCCATCTGCCTCTTTTTTTTGTACCTCGGCCAACACTTCCTGTAGGGCTGTTGCGTACTGAGAGACACCTTCGTCTTCCCGTTGAATCCGGTAAAAAAACTTCGCCCGGAGGTGCCCTGCACTGGCTGTTTCCCCATATATTTCTTCCAGGAATCTCACCATCTCTTGCAATTTATTGCGCGTGGCTTCTGGTTGTAGGAGAACATTTCTTCGGGCCTCACCCTCGAGAGCGGCCAAAGCGATTTCTACTTGTAGTTCTGGGCTGACATTGTAAATCCTAACAGCACTCTGTAACCTTGTCACCCAGTCTGACAGTGTCATGTTCTGGCCATCAAATTTGGGTAGCAAGTTGAACAACGTGCCAATAGGGAGGGCCCTTGCAAGGGTTCCACCATTGCCTGAGGTACTCACATTAACATCATGCACATTGCCTTCAGCCGCCTCCATCTTTGTGACTGTACCCTGCTCGCAGCGCCACTTGTAACGGTCAGCAGAGGAAGAGACCGTAGAGCAGGACTCAAGTACAGTGCAGCAGACAAGGAGGCTGAAGCAGAAACCGGCTTTATTAAAAGAGAACTCTAACTGCCGGAAAAGCAGATTTACAGTATGAACAGCTTGAGAATTCACAATAATGATAATGGAAATTTGCATAAAGAACACAAATGAATCACAAACACAAGTACAGAAAATGGCAGGCTACTCTCTTCTAGGTAGTCCTATCTGACCCCGCTACCCGGGGTGCACCTCTACGATGCACTAAACTAAATCCTATTCCACTATGTCCTAGCTCAGGTTAGCATCAGTGCACTCACAGTTCTGTGTCCGGCACATACAGGCAGATACAGTCTGGGTCCTGATCTGGTTGCTTGCTTGCTTGCTTGCTTGCTTGCTTGCTTGCTTCAGCGTGGCTCAGCTCTGGCAGGGGTGATGCTGCAAGCCTCACTTTGTAGTCTCTGTAACTCTGGTTAGAGATAATCAGCAGCTCAGGACGTATAATCAGGCAGGGCCTGGAATTCACTCACAGTTCCTCTGGTAAGTGCCTCACACTGCAGCAGTCTCTCTTCTGCACCAGGAAACATCAGCTCAGTCAGAGAGCAAACACACTCTAATGTCCCAGATACTGTGTCACAGCAGGCAGGGAGAAATCACTCTAATCTCCCTCTCAGTGGACAGCGTCCTTCTTCCTGTGTACTCAGACACCTTCAGCCCAGGCTCTCTGCTCAGCCCGGGAAAAACCCTTAACTCCTTATCCTCTGGAAACAACCCCTCTCACTGTCCTACTCAGCCACAGGGGCCTCTGGTGGCTGGAGGGAAACATGACAGTCTGATATATATATATGTGTTCGAAATGTTGCTGGATGATCAGGGCTGCCTCTTACAATAGTCCCATAAAACAGCATCTCAGAGACCCACTTGACTTTAGGGTAATCTCTGGGCACATCACTTTAAGTTAAATGTTGCACATAAAAGTAACAGCACATGAAGTCCACATATATAAAATGGCATACAAAATAAGTGCTGTAATATGCCTTAATCAACCTGAAAAGGTGGTTAAAGGGTTAAGATGCAAATAAAAATAGGCACAACTTGGCTTTAGTTCTTGAAGCAGGCAGGAGGTCCTATAAACAGTATAGCCCTGTAGCAATTGGTAATTTCAGTGGCCCACCACTACCACTGAGCCGTGGGTGAACTGGCAGCAGCAACATGGGACCAAAACAAAGGACTCCTGTCCTGAAAGGGTTAAATCCTCAGCAATTAGGGTACTCCAGCAAAACAAATCACATAATGGCCTGGCAGGCCTACTCACAGGTGTGTATCAGTCCCACTTGGAGCATCAGTGGCACATCCTGGTTCTGCTTGTATAGTGGGCCTGATTCTAGGATCCACATATGGCTGGGCCCACAAAATTGTATTGGGCGGCAGTTGCAACATAAAGGGTCCCCGTATAGGTATAGGCCCCATAGGCCTAGGGGTATATGCCGCGGGAGGCCTCAATGCCTCAAGAGAAGTGCTGGCTCTAGCCGTAGGTACGGCAGGTGACTCCAAATGTCTGGGTAGTGCCGGCTGCAAGCAACGGCTCCGGGCATAGGTGAGTCGCTCTGGCGCAGCGACAGCAGCGGCGGTCACTAGGGGTAACTGGCTGGTAGGAATAGGCACCCTTACCTCTGGCTCAGAGACGTCTGAGTCCTTAGAAGTTTTTTCTTTTCAGGAGACGGAGGCGCCGCACGGGAAATGGCAAGTTGGCGCAGGCCACGAAGGTGAAGCTCCAGCCAGACTATCTGGTCTTCTAAACTTTCAGCTTCTGCGTCGCTGCTGGGATCCTCTGTTGTCACCGCAGGTAAGTGATCCGGCTTGTCTTGCGCGGCCGCTGCAGGTTCGGGTGCCGCGTCCATACTTTTCCCTTTGCGTATGTTGTCCAGGGCAGCATGAAATCGCTCTAGATTCTCCAATTCTTTTATAGTCTTTTCCCGGCGGGGTAATTCAGGTGACGGGCACGGGCTTACCCATTTCTCCACCACGGTCGGCTGCCGAAATACATTTGGCCCAATGAACTAGCCCCGCTCCTGGAAGGTGGTATGGGTAGGTGTCATAGGACGCTCCGGTTCAGGTTCCGGACTGGCAAAATCTTCGTCCTCCTCCCAATCTTCCGCTTTCGGCTTGGGCCGGGTCACAGCGGTGACTCCTGACTACAGACTAACTCCTCCCTGTCTGGGCCTGAACATTTATTCTAGGAGCTCTCTATCTCCCTCTAGTGTCTAGGATGCTACACTACACCCCAATAGGCCTGCTATGCAAATCACAGGGGAACAATACATATAAAAGCATATAGGAAATACATTAAAATGGACGGTTAAATATACTGCCACTGTCCCTCAGGAGTAGGAGGACAACGTGGCCCAATTTACACTTGTGTAGTGCCCACCTTTACCTAGTGGGACACTACACATGTCCTGGTCTCCACACTGAAAGCTTAGTATGATGCTATCTAGATACAGCGCCACCCTTGTCCATGGCAGTGTCTGGTACTGAAGCTGAAGGAGACTTTTGTTAAACAATCCCTTTAATCATAAAATCATCACAAGACACCAAATTCTGCTCCTTCTGTTTATTACGCAATGTCTCCAGCTGCCGTAAGACGTCTTGTGTACTGGCGGTCAATGACGGCTCCATATCTTCATTTCTGTGAAACTGGGCAGAGTCATCAATTGCGGGTGACGCCCCCTCTCACTTTAATAACGCCTGTGACCGGAGAGAACAGTAGATATAATATATACTAGTATATACAGATCCTCTGAACTGTACGCATCACCTGGTCTACGACTTTCCCGCCACTCCTCCTCGTCCAGTATTGGCGCCACCTTCTAGTTACCATGGTGACGACTAGTTGGTATCCTGGCACCCGGCCCCTCTATATAACCTCTGACCATTGTGACATCACAGCTATATGATGTCACAGGCTATGGGGAGGGGCCAAATGACCACACAGAGCATGTGATGTCATAAAGCTGTGATGTCACAGGGTATATAAAGCAGGCCCGGAGCCCGGCAGCCATTTGCAATCTGCTCCTTGCTACAGGAAGAAACCGACACGCCATCAGCATGCCACCTAGAAGGAAGAGAGTCAGCAGCGCCCCTCGGAGGAGGCGTAGGACGTACCGCAGGACGAATGCTCATAAGCACCAGGATAGACCAGGTACCGCCATATCACCTCCTGCCCCCTATATACCTTGCTCCAGGCTGAGGAGGCAGCACTCGCCGCAAGGCCTCATGCACACGACAGTTGTTTTTCTCGGCTTCCGTTCCATTTTTTTTGCGGATAGGATGGGGACCCATTCATTTCAATGGTTCAGCAAAAAAATGCGTTTGTTCCGTTTGTGATCCGCGTCCATTGTCCGTGTTTCCCTTCAGCAAAAAAAAATAGTGCATGTCTTACTTTTTTCACATTTGCAGACAAGGATAGGCATTTATTACAAGGGATCTGTGAAAAAAAACTGATCCTCCCAAAAAACGGATGCCGCATCCGTTATTTTTTTGCGGAAACACAATTTGGGGACGCAAAAAACAACTGTCGTGTGCATGAGGCCTAATCCTGAGACTGAACCTCATCCTCCATTTTCTTACAGTTCACAGGCGCAGACGTCGTCGTCACTAAAGCCGATGGGTGTGAAGAAGGAGAAGAACATCTTCCGCTAATAATCATCAGTCACTGGAAGATCCATCAACAGCAATCACCCCGAAGCAGCAGGAGACGTTCCCTAATAAACCTATGGAGCAGAATTTAGTGTCTCGTGATCATTTTATAATCAGTAGATGTGGGGATGGAGAGGAGGATGGAGTTCCCCTCTGTAAAGTCAACGGTAGAATAGATCTGACAACCGACAACCAGACTCAGAGCAGTTATCTCTTCCCGTACTGCTCTAGGTTGTTCTTACATTACTCAGCAGGTGGCGACAGTGAGCACCGAAGAAAGAGAACATGACATCTGCCCGTCATCATGAGGCATCATGGGAGTGACATTTAGAACAGAGTTAGGGTCCATTCACACGTCCGTTATTTGTTTCCTGATCTGTTCCATTTTTTGCTGAACAGATCTGGACCAGATCTGGACCCATTCATTTTCAATGGGTCCTGAAAAAAAACGGACAGCACAATGTCAGATTTTTTTTCAGGACCCATTGAAAATGAATGGGTCCAGATCTGGTCCAGATCTGTTCAGCAAAAAACGGAACAGATCAGGAAAGAAACAACGGACGTGTGAATAGACCCTTAAAGTGGTTTCTCCAGGACTCCACAAAGATGGCCGCTTTCTTCTAGAAACAGCGCCACTCCTGTCCATAGGTTGTATCTGGTATTACAGCTCAGCTCCACTATAGTCAATAGGGCTGAGCTGTAATACCGCACACAATCTGCGGATAGTGCGGTGCCGTTTTTGGAAAGATGAGTTAATTCCTCAACATGTACTTGATGTGATGGAAGATAAAGAACACGGACTGCAGGGGAAAGAATGTTCCGCAAATTAGTCCATTCATTAACCCTCACCCGGCCGGTAAATGTCATACGTAATCGTGCACACATCGAGAGCGGGACTCCGCCGCTGCGGTTACAGACATGGTCTCCATCAGGACCTCAGAGAATTCACCGCAGGAGGCAAGTGACCTGTTTGGGTCACTGTCCCTGTCTTTGCTATGGATGATGCCTACAATGGTGTCATTCTACTAATTTCAAGATGGGTGGGGCGTCCTTTACACTTCTTAAGGGTATGACCACACGGCACAGTCATGTGACGATTGTGACATGACAGTACAAGCCACAGTGGGCTAGGACCGCGCTGTTTAGTCAGTCTGTATTGTTAATAGCCGCACACTACTCGAGCCTGGTTGGGGGGGGGGCGGATGTGCCAATCGATTTGGGAAGGCACAGGAGGAGGATGGGCGGAGCTCAAGCGGCCGGTGGTGGAGGCATGACCACCATAACTAGGATGTACCATGGTCATGTGATGAGAATTCATCATGGACCATCTTGAGTTTATTCTACTGGAAAGTTTCCATGATTTTTACCTTAGATAGTTCTCACGTGTCTTGATTTATCACTGTGGCCTCCAGCTGGATATATCCCTGCGAATACCGGAAACCCGCCACCAATCGGTCTCCTTATACCAGTATATCTATAGGATTGCCTAACCAAAGCCAGAATCAACAGCACCCAAAATAATCAAAGGGACAATCAAAGAAAGCTGAACAGAGACCTGCCCCCCCCTCCCCAGACTACATAAAAAATGGTCTCTTCCTGATTGCTTGGCTGTAGGGGAAGTGTCACATGACTGTTTTGGGCTCTGCACACTGGTTGCCATAGCTCACAGAGGGGAGGAGCTTATAGAGCAGCCATTTATCAGTCTTTTGATGGGGGTGGGTGCAACAGCAGCACCGGATTTTAATGTGATGCTGATCCAATTTGTAGGACAGGAGACTGATGATATTTAAAAAATTATAAATTATTCTACAATAAAATGCTGCACCATTCATTTTGGGGTATGGGGTCCCCATTCTCGTGATCTGTGAAAGTCCCAGTGGTCAGACCCCGCTTCCCTCATCCTGTGGACAGGGGATAAGGTCTTATAACCGGAGTACCCCTTAAAGCATAGAAAGCAGAAGGCTCCCTTAGACTCCATGCCCTGATCAGCTAGATCCAGACCAATTTCAGCACTGGAGGAACATTGTAACCAGGAGTCTGAGAAGCTGGATAACTGTGGGACATGAAATGATAGCCACACTGGTTGCCACCCAGCTTTTCCAGAAACTGATATCCCCCAGAAACAGCTGATTCTAGTGGAATAGAAGTTTACAAAAGAGGACGACTGAAGGACATAAATATGAGGCGTCTGACAAGACAGTCCCCGAGCTGTAGCGTCTTATATCAAAGTTTATGCCAGACTTTGCTGAGTGCCAGCATTTAAACCCAAGACTTAACACAACCGGATTCTGAAAAGACAAGAATTGCTGATCCGGCAAAACCGAGCGACTGATTCTAAATTAAATCCAATCTTTTTATTTTTAGGAAAGAGTAAAACAACTCCACGACTGAGACATCTCCGAGTATGAAAACACTGATTTCCAAGTAAAATAATGAAGTGAGCGCAGCTCCAGCTGACATTTAGCATTTCCCCAGGATGTGTCACTGATCGTCAAGTAATGCGTTTCATGGACATCAGCATAAAATGTGCACATCTGTAGTCTGGAAATGCGTTAGCAGCAATAAAACATAATAATTGATGCTTGTGACACAGATTCATCACATAACAAAAAAGACGTCTGTGCTACAGAAAACACTGCATATATCCTGTTACTACACAGGGAGAGAGACAGATAGATAGATAGATAGATAGATAGATAGATAGATAGATAGATAGATAGATAAAGAGATTGATTAGAATAGTTAGATAATTAGATAATAGGTAGATATGATATAGATAGATAATGAGATTGATTAGAATAGTTAGATAGTCCCAGGCGGCATCTCTTTCAACCGAGCTATTCAGCTTTTTCGACGCACGGCAATGGCCATGGGTCCCTTAAAGCAAATGTTTTTTTGTGACACCAGTTGCAGCGAAGCAACAGGGGCACAGGGCCCCTTTTAGTGATGTAGTAGATGGTACCCAGGTGTAGGAATGCCAGAGTGGTGTAAGGTGGCCTAAATGTCCCTTAATATTGGTGCATGTGTCACTGTTCTCCTACCTGGATTTGAAGAAATAAATTGAGTGCAGACCTTCTGATGAAGTTCAATAACAGCTTTACTTGAATAAACGTTTCTCCAACAGTTTCAGGCTTTGTCTTGGTTCCCAGCAGGCGTTAACATTAACTCTGGCAGGCAAACAAACTCAACTCTACTACATCTGTTGCTCTCTGGCTCTGCTGTGCTGACAAGTTTTCTGTACAACTTTGCTTCTTACTTTATGCTGCAACTTTGCTCTGTAGTCTGACTCTGGAGCAGTACCAGGGATCTTTTCCTCCTCGCTTCATAGGCTCCAAGAATTGGCCTCAATATCCAGCAGAGCTGAAGGTGCTCTAGCTGGCTTAGGCAGGACACGTCCAGCAGGGACGTTGACCTGCTTTCTTCCCCTAGCAGGGGGTACTCTCCACGGACCTCTAACTAACTAAACCCCCCCATAGAGGGAAAATTAGAATAGGAAGAAGGTTCCATCCTCTACAAATGTAGCGCTGCCATGCTTGCTGCCACCTTCTGGTGAACCAGGTACATTACATTTGAACATAACCGTTGCATAGAAATAGCAATGCACATTGTAGTGGACTGAAATTAATGCATAAGATGACACTGTGTTAGCCCATAGAAGACAGTAGCAGGGTGCGGAGTGGTAATGGCACTCTGGGTCATTATACTTTCTGGACAGCTCCTTTGCTAAACTGAAGCCTAGTTCCCTGTGCCTCTAGTTTCAGTTCCCGCCTCCCTGGTTTGCTCCATCCTGTTCCCTGATTGAACATCCTACTGTAACCCATCCTTGCACTTCCTGCCTTGCGAGATTATTGTGCTCTCAACCTGTAATCAAGCTACTTCCGGGTCCACAATTTCCGATCCAGAAAAAAATAGAACATGTCCTATTCTTGTCCGCAATTGCGGACAAGAAAAAGCATTTTCTATTAAGTGCCGGCAACAAGTGGCTGAGCTTCAAGAATATGGTTCTACTTACCAAGAAAATTATTCTAAGTTATAAACCCTGGTGCTGTATTAACGACAATAAATAAATGAACTGCAAAAAACAACTTCTGGATATGCGCAACTCAGATTTAAATACCCGTATGCCTCTGCCATCAAAGTTCAGTGGGGATCGTCACCATTACCGAGGATTCCTTAATCTATGCCACATATACTTCCAAATGCAACCTGCTCCTTTTACTCGTGACTAGTGTTGAGCGAACTTGTGTTTTAAGTTCGGCGTCTGAAGTTCGGGTTATCGAAGTATCCCGTTATGGATTCTAAATTCCGTTATGGTCAGTGGTAGCGGAATCCAGGAATCCATAACGGGATACTTCGATAACCTGAACCCGAACTTTAGACGCCAAACTTAAAACACAAGTTCGCTCAACACTACTCGTGCTATTTATCATCAATCTTCTGACAGATGAAGCTCTTGCATGGGCCTCCCCTTATGTGGAAAAGAACTGTTACCTCCTCAATGATTTAGATAACTTTATCACTGCTATGGATCAAGTTTTTGATGACCCTAATCGTTGTGCCACAGCTGAGACCAAATTGCATAATCTTCGACAAGGACGTCTCCCAGTTGCTGAATACACAGCGGAGTTTGTCGTTGGGTAGCTGACACCACATGGAATCCAGCAGCCTAAAGGAGTCAATTTCGTCGAGGATTATCGGAGCTAGTAAAGGATGAGCTTGCCAGAGTTGAGGCTCCTGATAATTTGGAGGATTTTATTCAACTGTGCATCCGAATTGATCAGAGACTCACTGAACATAGAAGAGAGAGACTGCGGATATTTGGAAACAAAACTACCTACTCCTTCAGTCTCTCGGCATTGAATACACAGCAAAAAACTGAATCCTTACCAGAACCTATGCAGATTGATGTCATCGGAAAACCTCTTAGTGCGGTGGAGAAAGAGAGGCGCCGTACAGAAAATCTGTGCCTCTATTGTGGGGGCTCAGGACATTATGCCATTAACTGTCCCAACCGGTTTCAAAGGTCTATAGCCTGCACTAGTGCTAAGGCAGATAGCAATCTTGAACTTTCTGAACTGCCGGATTCAGTTAAGCAGACCATCTCATCTGTAACCCAAGAGAAAAACTAAATGTATTCTTCGTCTTCTCATTTTGTCATTCCGATACAGGTCATAGTTGGGAGCTATAAAATGCAATGCTCTGCCATGTTAGATTCTGGGGCAGGGGGAAATTTCATGGACTTACAATTTGCGCTTGATAATACCATTGCGCGTAGAACAAAATCCGTGCCAATTGATATGGAAACTGTAACTCACGAGACAATTGAACTTGGAACCTGTATTGAACCTGAGAATCATGAAACTATTAGTTTTCATCTGATTTCTTCTTCCAAGTTTCCGTGGTTTGCTATCCATAATCCTTCTATCAACTGGGAATCAAGGACTGTTACATTTCCTTCTGAATACTGCAAGGACAATTGTCAAATAAGTTTATCCATCCAAAAACAAATAAAAATTTCCCATCAGAGTTATTATAAGTTGCCATCTCAATATCAACAGTTTAGTGATGTCTGCAGCAAGAAAAAAAATCTGATCAACATCCTCCTCATCGTCCTTACGATTGTCCCATCGAGTTGCTTCCTGGAGCTACTATTCCTTTTGGCAGAATTTACAATCTCTCTGAACCAGAATTAAAAGTGTTCAAAGAATACTTGGATGAAAATTTAAAGAAAGGCTTCATTCTACCTTCTTCATCCCCAGCTGGGGCACCTTGTAGAAAAGAAAGACTCAAACTTGAGACCATGTATCGACTACAGAGAACTCAATAAGATTGCTATTAAAAATCATTACGCTTTTCCCCTAATTCCTGAGTTGCTGGAAAGACTCCGCTCTGCTAACATTTTTCCCAAACTAGATTTAAGAGGGGCCTATAATCTCATATGCATTTGTCCAGGAGGTGAGTAGGAGACCGCCTTAAGAACTAGATACAGACATTTTGAATACCTGGTTATGTCATTCGGCCTCTGTAACGCCCCTGCAACCTTTCAACATTTTGTTAATGATGTGTTTCGAGACTTCTTAGACCAATTTAATGTTGTGTACCGTGATGACATCCTTATATTTTTAGACACCATGGAGGAACATCTCAGACATGTTCAGCTAGTCTTGGAACGTCTACAGGAGAATAATCTCTATATCAAACTGGAAAAATGTGAATTTGAACAAACAAAAATCCAATTTCTTGGATATATCTTCTCCCCAGAAGGTCTGAGTATGGATCCTAGTAAAATCAAAGCTGTAATAGATTGGCCCACTCGAAGAAATCTTAAAGATGTTCAGCGATTTATAGGGTTTGAAAATTTCTACAGGAGATTAATAAAATACATTTTTTTAAATCATCTTACCAATCACTTTACTTACAAAGAAAAAACAAGTATTTTTTTTCATGTTCTCCAGAGGCACAAGTTGCTTTTGACCAGCTAAAGACTCTCTTTACTTCTTTGCCCATACTGGTCCATCCAAATCCTGAATTGCCTTTTGTTGTTGAAGTAGACACCTCAAACTCTGCTGTGGGAGCTGTCCTGTCTCAACGAGTTGGAGACAAGATGCAACTCCATCCATGTGCTTTTCTTTCTCATACCATGTCATCGGCAGAAAGAAATTACGACATAGGAAACAAAGAACTGTTGGCCATTAAAGTTGCTTTCTCTGAATAGAGACATCTTTTGGAAGGAGCTAATCATCTAGTGACTGTCCTTACTGACCACAAAAATTTAGAGTTCTTCCGTACAGCTAAGAGGCTGTCTGCAAGACAAGCAAGATGGGCATTGTTTTTCTCTAGATTTAATTTCATCATTTCTTATTGGCCAGGTTCAAGAAATGGCAAGGCTGATGCTTTGTCCAGGAATCCTGAACCACAGGAGGGGTCTAAAACAGAGTCTACTATTTTATCTTCCAAAACTTTTGTAGGAATACTGGACTCCAAAGAACTATTAACCATGCTCAGAGAGGGATACCAGAATGACTCTTTTCTCAACCATCCTTCTAAAGATGTGGATCTTTCCTTCAAAGAGGGGTTTTGGAAGCAGGAACACAGAATCTGCTCGACTTATAGTCCTCAAACTGGTCCACGATTCTAAACTTGCAGGGCATCTTAGAGTCATGAAAACGTACGACCTACTGCTTCGTTCATTTTGGTGGCCTAATTGTAAGAACGATGTTAGAAAATATGTTTTCTCCTGTTTAACATGTGCACGAAACAAGACACCGCAATCTCCTCCTCTAGGTCTTCTTCAACTGCTTCCAGTTCCATCTAGGCCTTAGGGATCAATTTCCATGGATTTTATTGTGGACCTTCCTCCTTCTAAAGAAATTACTACCATCCTTGTTGTTGTGGACTTATTCATAAAGATGACCCATTTCATTCCAATTAGAGAAAATAGAGGAATTCCTAATGCAGAACGAACTGCAGAATTAATAATTAAGGAGATATTTAGGTTGCATGGAATTCCTGACAATGTAATTTCAGATTGAGGTGTTTAATTCACATCAAGATTTTGGAAGAAATTCTGTACAGCTTTAGGAGTTACAGTTAATTTGTCTTCTGCTTTTCATCCTCAGTCCAGTGGCCAGACGGAAAGGACAAACCAAACCCTTGAACAATACCGCTGCTGTTTTATTTCCTACCTTCAAGATGATTGGGTGGACTATTTACTAAAAGTTGAATTTGGTACCTTGGAACCGAACCCGAGTACGGGAAATGTTTTTTCAAAGGGAGCTTCTGCCATACTCTTATCTTATCTTTCACCTTATTAATCATCAGGAATAGTTTGAATTTATTATAATCTTTCAAATTAGCAGTGATTTTGATCCCCAGATACTCAAACTGTTCTGTAGGTTTCAGTATTCATACAATCGGTAACATTGCCACCAACTTGTCGGTTCCATGGCAATAATACCGATTTTGCCCAATTTATTTCAAAACCAGAAATTACTCCAAAGTAATTTACAATCCTCATGACATAAGGAAGAATATTCCATCCCTCTTTCAGAAAGATCAGTACATATAGGCTTATTTTATCTCTAATCCTACTTCCCTTAAATCCCACTAACCTATCATCCATCCTAATTTTACACTCCAGTGGTTCTAGGAAAATCGCGAATAATAGAGGAGAGAGAGGACATCCCTGTCTAGTGCCTCAGTATAAATTAAATTAGTCTGAACCCCTTCCCCCCATGTAAGGAAGCAGGACCAGCCCAACTCCTGAGAAGAGTGGATGAACAGGGTGGTAAACCCTGTCCCTGCCAACCATACCAAGTCATCCTGGATGCACATAACACAACATTATATAATAGCACATAAAACATCATTAGAAAAAAAAAATTTAGGTACTGGAGTTCTGCGCATGTATGTCTTTTAATGAGCACATCAAGTAAACATCTACAGTGCAGGGGGGGGGGGTAGTAGGTGAACCTCTGTGTTAGTGACCTCCTAACAGTGAACTGTCAAAAAGTTTCAACTAAGGAGATGAGATTGGAAGCTTAGGCTTCACCTATCCTTTCTCCATTCAATAAAGGCACACAAAACCTAGTTACTGACAAATCTGTTCTTCTCAAGAAAGATTAGTTAATGTGAACCATGCCTCAATGCAAACAAGTTTCAGAAGACCTAAAAAGATGTGTTAGAGAGACCTATGAAGATGGAAAAGAATACCAAATTTAAAGGCATGGGTGTATATTATCTAAGAGAAATAGATATTAATAGATAGATACCCCTACATCCATCCGTTACTCCTCTTACTCTGCTACAAAGTTTACAAAAAGTCTCCGAAGTTGCAGAATAAATTTTAGAACTAGGAGCCACAGAGTGTGAGGGACGCTTCATGATGAGTATGTCATTTCATCTCTTAACATTCTGGATATGGAAATAGAAGCCATCTGCCTCTGGAAAGATCACCTGCCAAAAACTGAAAGAACAAACAATAGCAAAATGAGAATAATTCCTTGGCAGAAGTTGGCGCGGACCTCATGGTGCCATATATACCAATTAACCCAGGTGATTAGCATTCTGTGGAGCCTAGCTAGTGTTTAGTGCAAAATATTATAAAGCCCTTGATTCTTGTGTGACCCTGCAGAACGTTCTAATCACAGTGGCCGGACGAGTACTTACCTGAGAAACACGAAAGAACACTGAGGCCCAATGAGGAAAATAAAGGGAATAAAATTCTCCTCCACATCTTCCTGCTGAAGGTGACAAACCTCACGTCCTAAGTAGTAAAGGTCCAATGTAATTTACCTGGAGGTTGTTGGGACTCGGAGTCCAAGAACCAGGTGAACACACATATCTGTGACCTACAGGATACACAAATATAGAGACGTGCCATCATGGTGTTTAGGTATCTGAGAGTAATAGATAGATAGATAGATATGCAGTAACCCAGAGGGGGCACTACCATTCTTACATCTAGCTACTGTCTCTAATGGCTAGCAGAGACTGTCATCTGTGTATTTACTCCAAGGTCCTCTGATACTGCATTCCTGATTATGCATTGTGCTCATGTTACTACATGTAATGTCACAAAGTACAGTTGTGGTTTGTGATAACTTGTAGAGCCAGGGCATTTGTAGGTATTATTACATGTAATGTGCCTGGTTGTCCAGCAGTTCGCAGTGTATCTGGCAGAGTCCCTTTAGCTAGAATGGAACTTAGCATTCCACCCCCCCCCCCCCCCCTTTTTTTTGGACAGAAGTTGGCTAGTCTGGCTTCCTACCAAGGGAGAGGTTGTAGGAAGCTGGGGTGAGTTGAGTTTTAATGTCCAAAGGGACCAGACATGGCGCAGTTAGGGGAGTGTTCCCCCCTCACTGCTGCAGGAGCTATGGGAAAGTAGCTTAGAGAGCAGCCCACTCCTGATATATAAAAGGAGACTTAGTACCTCTGAGAGGGAAAATGGTGCCAAAGACACCCTACTCAGCAAAACTGGTCTACTCTCATAAGAAACAGTAACTGAAGCTGATAGGAACCAAACTGAAGCCAGGGATTAGATCAGCAGCAGAGAGGGAAAGCAAAGTATTCAAGTTTACCTGCCAGTTCACCCTTATCCTGGTGGAGCCAAGAGAAAGGTCAAGTTTTGTTTGACTGACACAAGTTTATTCCAAGTTTATTCAAGTAAAAACTGTTAAACTTCAGCAAGTCTGGACTCTACTTACTCCACCAACTACAACTTCTTTGCTGATTCGGGGCCTAACCTCGGGGCTCAACAGTATAGTGGCGACCAGTGACACAACCTATTAGGACCACAACATACCACTTGGCGTTCCTAAACACTGGGGCCCAATAAAACATATAGATATGAAATTGATTGCTAGATAGATAGACATATGGATAGATAAAACCTGGGGTAGGTGTCCCGATATTGTTCTCTATATAGGGTAGATAGATAGTCCATTTATAGCCATAAAACAACCTGCCTGAAAACCGGCACTGATGCCGGAAAGTGGCCGGATTCCCGCTGGATCTCATTATAGTAAATGGGTCTGGCAGTGAACAGCAGTATCTGGCTAGGCCAGATCCTGTGCACTTTGGAAAGTTTTTTCTGCTGGGACAGCCTGCTGGATCCATTTAATGCAAGTATGAACCTACAGCGCCGGCTGTATACTTAGTGTGGTCCTCAGAGTGGCATCGACCGATTATTGGAAGTATCGATATTATTGGCCGATATTCAGGATGCGCTTGTCAGGGGGGGAGAATAAGTTGCTGTCATCCAGGGCTGGAGACGTAACGGCATGACGTGGGACGGGACGTGCCGTGCTCCCGCCCCCCCCCCCCCCCTGCCTCATGGGCCGATGCCAGCGGTGCGTCACTGATGGTTGGGCCGAGTGCTCCGGAGCTGCCACTGCTGCAGGGGTACGAGACTGCCTCCTCTCTCCCACGACTCCCGTGTAGCAAGGAGATCGATCGGGTGCCTTGGCACCGTTGCAGCAAGGGTCCCCGAATATAGCAGCCGTCAAAGAAATGGAATTGGGGCGGGTGTAGAGGACGCAAGAAGATGCAAGCTCCCTTTTAACCTACCCACGAGTGGCTGGGTGAGGTCTCCCCCGTCCCGGATGCGATTCTCCCGGCGACGAAAGAAAGAAGTGTGAACTGGTGCGCTGATAGCGCTGACTACGTGTAGAACTGGTCAAAGAAAAGAAAGTGGACTCCGGGTCACTCTCTCCGGTTCTTTATGTGACTAGATGAACTGCTGAACATACCCCCCTGTATGCATCAGAGATATACATGTAACCGGATGAAGTATTGAAGTATTGAATAAGTATTGAATAAACTCCCTCTGAATGGTGGATTGCATTGCCTGTAGGATATGTAGCTAAATAGAGGATCCGTTGAATATCTCCACCTGTGTAGAGGATGCACCTCTTGCCGGATACAAATGTAACTGAAGGAACAGTCGAATATAACCCTCCTTTTTTTTGGATGAAGGTGTCGGTTTGCTGGACATAATTTATCTATTCTTTTTTGTGGGCGAACTTTGGACTATACTCCGTACAGCCTTTATACTTGAGGAATAATAATGGAGTAATATCCAAGTGACACGTACCGACCTATTCTACCTTATTATTGGAAACTTCGCCTTAGATAGGTGGCGGATTACACCCTCTTGGAGGGATTAACGGGCTGTTTGCTGGGTATATATATTAATAGATCAAACCTGGACGAGACTATGTACCTGCTCCCTCCCTTAGTAATGGATAGCTAATTATTAGCTAATTGTTACGTATTGATACACCTACATATTACTTATTACTTATCTTTTCCCCCCTCCTGTAATTACTTATTTACTGTTTTTTTTTTTTTTTTTTTTCTTTTTGGTGGTTGGGGGGGCTGAACTCATGCCTCCTAAGGGCGTAAACCGAAGATCCGCTGGCACGGCTGGTTCCTCCTCGCCAGGGGGTGGGAAGGGCAACACTATAACAACTAGCCTGGAAAAATATCTTAGATCCCCCCCCCCCCCCCCAAAATTAAGAGCTCCTTGCGAGGTAACAAGGAAATACAGAAGGAGAGTGGGGAAGCGGTCGCCCCTGAGGAACATGGGAGGCTGGAAAGGAGGGTGGGTAGTGGAGAAGGGATGGAGGAAAGAATCAACCTGGTAGATAATAAGTTGCTGGAAATCCTGGGTGCAGTGCAAAAAACTAACCATAGCCTGGAGGATTTGACAACTAAGATTGCTTCGGTACAGGTTGACCTTTCCTTCATAAAGGAGGATATGAATAAAGTTAGGGAGAAGGTGAAGGAGTTGCAGATAACATCCGGAACTATGAAAAATGATATAGAGGGTTTAAAGAAAAGAGTGGAGGGAATGGAAGAGGAAAAGAAGATCCTTTTAGAGAGAGTTACAATAATGGAAGATATGTCCAGGAGATCAAACATCAGAATAGTGGGATTCCCTGAGGGAACGGAAGGTGAGGATACAACAGGGTTTATCCAACAGTGGCTGCAGGATAGCTTTAAAGATAAGGGCCTAACTAATCTGTTCCTAGTGGAAAGAGCCCACAGAATACCAGGGAGACCCCCTATAAAAGGGGCTCCCCCGAGGGCAATCCTAGCTAAAATACAAAGTGCTAAAGATAAGGATACAATAATGAGAATGAAAAGGATGTTGCAGACAATTGAGTTCAACGGAAATAATATAGCGATATACCCTGACTACTCAAGAGCTACCCAGATTAAGAGGCGTGAGTTCAAAGAAGTGAAAAAGAGATTAGCCGATGCCCAGATACAATATTCCCTGTTGTATCCTACCAAGTTACGTATAATATATCGTGAACAGGTTAGGTTTTTTGGCTCTCCGGAGGAGGTAGTGGAGTGGCTGGACGTTAAAGGAATAGGAACATGAAAGGCGCCAGACTGGCTCATGGGGCGGGGGGTGGGGGTGGGAAGGGGTCGTGTGTAAGAGGTGGGGGAAACTCTCGATTTCTGCCGACCAGTGAGTGGGGGGGGGGGAGGGGGGGGAGGGAGTAGGGTGGGAATGGTTGTCTTGGGAGGTCTAGTAGGGTCCAAGGTGAAGAAAAAGCAAGTGACTGAGCTGAATGAGTAGTATTATGACATGGAATGTACGGGGCCTCGGAGACAGGGTCAAAAGGGTAATGGTTTTCGATAATGTCTCTAGACATCTCCCGGCTATTGTAGGACTAATGGAGACACATAGTACAAAAGATAAAATAAATCTGTTAACGAAGAAATGGGCCCGGTATCAATACCATTCATGTTTTTCTACATATTCATCCGGAGTTAGTGTATACGTGCATTACAAAGTAGACTTCCGTCCAATTGACGAGAAAATAGACGACAGGGGTAGATATGTATTCCTTCATTGTCAATGGAACGGTATTGTATGTATCTTGGCCTTCGTGTATATACCTCCCCCCTTTTCTTTAATGGTTATCCATAGTTTAGTTTAGTATGCAGATTCAAGGGGCAAATGCCCCATAGTAATTATGGGGGATCTAAATAACGTTATGAATGACGAGTTAGACAGATACTCTGTGAACCCAAAGGATAAAAAGGTGACTGGGCGACAATCAGTGCTGTGGAAAATATCGCAGGAATTATCCCTAATAGATGTGTGGAGACACCTTTATGATGACAAGCCAGGGTTTTCCTGTTTTAGTCGGGGAAATAAAATAATGTCCAGAATAGATTTGGCACTGGTTAGCTCAGAATTAGTAAATAAAATCTCCAGCATGAGGTACGAAGTGAATAGTATTTCAGATCACTCCCCTGTTTGCCTGCGGTTTAAAACAAATCTAAGACGAATAACTCGGGAGTTTCGCCTGAATCCTCACTGGCTGAATTTAATCAAGGAGGAAGAAGATATTAGGGTGAATATAGAGGAGTTCTGGAAATATAATTTAGGGTCAGCAGGCTCAGGGTATGTCTGGGATGCCTTTAATGCATTTCTACGTGGCATTTTGATAAGTAAAATTAAGGGCCTGAAGAGGGGATTTGCAGAATAGGAGAGAAAGCTGACTGATAGGATAAAAGAAATAGAAGCAGAACTCATGACTAAGAAAATCCCTGAATTGATAAGCCAGCTGGATCAGGCTAAAAGTACACTGAGGAACTATCTGAGCGATAAGGCACAACAAAAAGTGTTTTTTGAGGGGGAACGATACTTCAGGGAATCTGGGAAGTCGGGAAGATTGCTGTCCACACTTATACAGAATCAAAGGGGGGGTAACAGGATTGACGGTGTTGAGGGGAGAGCTGGGGGGATGGTATCCAGCCAAGGAGAGATAGAGCGCGAATTTATTGAATACTATGGGGGCCTTTACTCCTCGAAGGGAGGGGGGGGGGCCTGAAGAATTTAGAATCTTCATGGAGGGAGTATCGATTCCCAGACTCTCGGGTGAGGAGAGGGACTGGTTGAACGGCCCCATTGAAGTTGAGGAATTACGGGAGACACTGAAAACTATTCAGGGGAACACCAGTCCCGGGTTGGATGGCTTACCCTTTGAGATATATAGAAGGTATGGAGATGTCATTCTTCCAGTGCTAGTACAGGTCTTAAATGAATCAATGGATAGCGGCGCACTCCCGTCCTCTCTCTCCGAGGCTGTAATAAGTTTGATAGGCAAAAAGGGGAAGGATGAGAGAAAGGTGGATTCGTATCGCCCCATCTCTCTCCTCAACACCGATTTTAAAATATGTGCTAAATTACTTGCAAACCGCCTAAGAAAAGTTATTGAGAAGTTAATACATCCGGACCAAACCGGGTTTGTACCCAAACGTCAGGTGCAGACGAATATTAGACGGACATTATTGAATATGCAGATGGTTGGTGAGGGTGCCCATTCCATCCTGTCTTTGGACGCTGAGAAAGCGTTTGACAGGGTGGAATGGGCATACCTCTGGAAGGCTATGCACGAGTTTAACCTGGGAGAGAAATTTATTAAATGGGTACAGCTTTTATATAACAACTCGAAAGTTAGGGTTAGGATCAATGGAGTAATATCAGAGTCAATACCTTTGCAGAGGGGAACCCGTCAGGGATGTCCACTCTCCCCATTACTGTTTGCTATATTTGTTGAGCCACTAGCCTGTAAGGTCCGAGCAGACGGAAAAATAAGGGGATTTAGAGGAAATGGTGCACTGGATAAGATATGCCTCTACGCTGATGATATTCTGTTTTTTGTGGATGGAGGGGTACCAATGGTACAGCATCTGATGGAGGTAGTTAACCAGTTTGGCCTTGTCTCCGGCTTTAGGGTGAACTGGACAAAGTCGGTATTGCTCCCAATGGGCCAGGAAATTGGGCCGGAGGAAATTAACGTTAAAGTCTTGAAACCTACGGAATCGTTTGAATATCTGGGAATAAAAGTTAGCTCGAGGATACAGGAGTATCTAGAACTCAATATTGACCCTCTGTTAAAAAGGGTTAGGGAAAAAACAAGTTCTTGGCAAAAGCTGTTGATCCGACAAGCGGACCGAATAGCAATAATAAAGATGGTTCTATTACCACAGATTTTGTATATTATTTCCTCTTGCCCAATCTGGATAGGGGACCATTTTTTCAACGCATTAGAAGGAGCGATAAATGATCTTATTTGGGGGAGAAAAAGGGTCAGGCTGAAACAAAAATACCGATGGCTAGATGAGGAAGATGGCGGTCTGTCCATCCCATGCTTTAGGGGCTACTATTTTGCATCCCAGCTCCAGTGGTTAATGATGGAGGACGACAGACTGCGTCGCTTCCTGGAAGGGGAGTTGGGAGGTCTCCAATATAACATTATCAGTACATTGGAAGCAGGAATGATAAAAATAAAGGGGAGGCAGTGCCCAATTAGTAAGATGATACACTTAGTTTGGGTTAATATCAAAAAATTATTAGGAATAAATCACTCACTAAAGTTTTCACCCATTTGGGGAAATATAAACTTAAAAGAATTTTTGAAGTTTGAAGATTTTTTGTTTTGGAATAAAAAGGGCATTAGATTTGTGCCCCAGATAGTAGTGGAAGGAAAGTTGAAGACACCAGAGGAAATGGGTTTAAGCATAGATAAAGATTACCTCACATGGTTTAGAATATAGTAGACTGAAACACGCTTTTGACAAAACGGAGAATAGAGAATATTTTATTACGAAACACTCAGAATTTGCCGAATTTTGCTATCAGGGAATAGGGAGTAAAGTTTCAATCTCACAGATTTATAAAAAGATAAAGAAAGGCTTGGGAGGGGTGATTAGATTTAACAGTGAAAAGAAATGGGCACAAGAGGTGGAACCCTTAATTTTGGACTGGAGAAATATATATAAAAATGTTAAAAGGAGTACAATCTCCAGTGGCTTCCGATTGACGCAGTTTTTTATCCTTCACCGGACCTACATCACCCCAAGGGTTATGAGTAAGATGTATAAAACAGGAGAGGCAAAATGCTGGAAGTGCGGAGAGGAGAGGGCCGATTTTGTCCATCTGATCTGGTTTTGCCCGACTATACAGGGGTACTGGACTCAAGTCTTCCAGGACCTCGAGAGAGAGACAAGGAAATCTGCACCTTTTGAGATCAGCATAGCAGTCCTGGGAGACACTAGAAGAATCGGGGTAGACAGAGAAAGCGAAAGGAAATGGGAACAAGGTCTGATGCTGGCACGTGTTGTCTTGGCTAGAGGATGGGGAGCGGACAGCCCGCCAAGTGTGGTAGAATGGAAAAATCTATGTGAAAGGGTGACAAGCTATGAGAAAGCCAGGCAGGTGAAACCAGTGAGCAAATAAGGAGTAAAAAGGGGGAAATACAAGTTTCTGAAAAGAGGTTACTGAAAGGAAAGGCCTTGAGGATACTCCCAAGACAACCAAAAGGGTGGAGGGGAGGGAGGAGGTGAGGGTGGGGTTGGGGATGGGAGGGGGGGGGAAGCTCTTTCTCCTACTGGGTTTTTGTAAAAGTTAAAATGAAGGGGATAAACTGTTATGACACGCTTTTGTAACTTATGATGGTGTATATTTGTACTTTATTTAATGGCTATTTCCTATTTATGTCTTGTTCTAAAGAGAATAAGAAAACGACTTTGGGTTTATGTAAAAGCAAAAAGGATGGGAAAAAAAAAAAAACTGTTATGACACACTTTTGTAACTTATGACGGTGTATATATGTACTTTCGTAATGGCTAACCCCTATCTATGTCTTGTTGTAATGAGAAGAAGAAAATGATAAATAAATATAATAAAAAATAATTTAAAAAAAAGTATGAACCTACCCTCATATAAAGTTTGCAAACAAGGAGATCTTCCAAAAGTAATCTGTTAGCTAACCCTAACTTATAACCAAAGACTGGAAAAAGCAAACAGGATGAAACAACTGAATTTCCCACTAGAGGTCACTGTTTCATTGATATAACTGTCATGGACTCAGCAAAAGCATACTGAGAAAGTCTCTGGACAGCCAGAAGACAGAGCATTGGGAGATAAAGAGTGAGATCTCCTGCAGTGATGGGAGGGGTGCAACCTTTCTTCACATCGGGGGGTCTTCTGTCTGGTGGTAGGTGGGCTGCCCTTGGTGTTGGTAGGTTTTGGGGCATGAGACAGGGCTCCCTGGGAGTACTAAGGAGCAGTGATGGTGAGAAAGTGCAGAGTGGTGGTGTAAGGCAATGATGATGCCTGATTTTGGGTAACAAGTCCTCCAGACATTACTGAAGCTATTGAGGAGATGATTCACACAGGCATTTGCAGAGTACGTTCAGTCTCTCTAGATTACGTGCACAGGTTTCCCAATGCTGTATAGGGGGATCTAGACTGTGCTATAAATGCTTCTCTGAGTCTCATCCCAATGAATCCAAACAAACTTCCCAAATCAGCCAAGGGGTGCAAAGTCTCTCTCCAAATAAATTATAACTTTCAATATAGCACTACAATTCCCAGCTACATAGTGTAATCTGTCACAGATGGTCAGTCTGTCTCAGAGATAAGGTAGGGTGCCTGAAGCTTCTCATTAACCAAATGCAGTGAAGTCCATAACCTCAAGACATGCATTACCATGCACTGACATTCTATCCATGCACTGCCCCTTTGTAATGACCCTCAACCTTCTGCAAAAACCACTGCTTGCTTCTCTCAGAGGCCTTCACTTGGTTTCCAGCTTCTTTTTGTCTGGCGTAGCTTATAGGGTCGGTTTATCCCTGTCGGCTGCTTCTCACAGGCACCATATTCTCTCAGATTCTCAGATTGTCTAATTTGGCACTCTGGCAGACATACTGACTTTCAATTGGTCTTTATTAAAATGTTCAACTGATTCTGAGAAATAGGGGTTAAAAAATGAGTTTATTTACAAGTTGTTACTTTGTTTTTTTTTAATCCCATCATCCGATAGCTTATGTGTAGCTCTTATCTCTGATCTTTTGACTTCATAAACACTCTTTATAGCTTCATTCTTATCAAATATGGCTTAAATGAGTGTTTATGTGGACAGACTGATTTTTAACCCCTATAGCTCATAAATGGCTGAACATTTTAATAAAGACCAATTGAAGCAATGATGTTGAAGCCGTAAGTGAATAAAATGCAATCATAAACAAATACCCCCTAACGTGTCCATAGTCTTATTATACCTTCTTTTTGGCCGTTTTTTTTTTTTTGGGGATAACACCCTATGTTGCCCCATTGTGCATTTTTGCTTTAGATAACCACATTTTATTAGAAGGGTCTTATCATGATAAGCTGATCACTCCTGTGATCCCCAGTGTTAGCTGTGATCTATGAGAGAACCTTGAAGTAGGTGTTCAATTTCCCTGCAGTGCCACTGTAACATCCCAGAGTATGTCACTAAAACTCTGTCACCCAGCTACATTATGTTAAAGTGTAAATGTGTTATCATCTGGTGTAATCTGACATTACATTTGTATTATATGGATTTTCTATGTCTGATTCATGTAAATTGCTGTAATTATTTATGTACACCAGTAGGTGGCGGCAATATGCAGACAGTCTATAGAAGAGTTTAGTATACCTAGACTGGAATAGTCCATTCCAGGCTAGCCCCCCCCCCCACCCCACCCCTTTCTGAGGAGGAGTGGAATCTTCCCACTTCCTACCTCATAGGGAGGAAGGAAAGTTTAGTGAGTGTGCCAGCCACCCCTGTTGGGGTAGGTTGTGTGAATAGGAGCTCCCAGAATCAGGGATCCCAACCCTGGATCCAACCTCGGCTGAGGTTCAAAATCCATCTTCCCAGCCTGAGTCATCATCCTCAGCTGGATGACCAGAGAAGCAGCATCCACAGAACAATAGAACTCCAGGAAGAAGACACCATACCCTGCGAGCTGTCCTGTGAGTACCATCTTCAAGTTCAGGAGAAGCCAAATTCCTCCTCAGCTAGTCAGGCCCGCTACCAAGCAGAATACAGACAGAGCAGAAGACAGATACCTGCCATATCTATAGGCGTATGTACCAGATGCAGAATAGATATGTAAATTCCTGCCACATATTGCCAAAACCTGCTGGGACCCAAGACTAAAGCTGCATTGTAACTTGTATGGATCCAAAGCTGCATTAAGTAAAGACAAGTCGGACTTTATTCTCTGACTGGATCTCCATTATTCCATCAAAACTCCTATTAACAGCACTCATTTTGTTGCATGCGAGCCAGGATACAGGAGTCCAGCCGTACCAAGGTAGGATACACCGTTGACACTGCAAAGAGACATTATCCCCCTCTGGCATTCCTCATCTGGTATATGAGCTATAACATCTTAAAGGGCCCTGCTATAGTACCTGCGCAAGCTGCAACTGGCGTCACGAACTCTTTCACATCTATAAACTGACCCACTGTATAGCAACCCCACTGACCCAGTGTCCTGCGCATTGCACCACCACAGGGGAAATTAGGTATTACATGGTTCCTATTTAAATCTTTGGGCTGTCTGTGTAATACATGGATGTGCCGGATGCTCTTTGTAATCACACTTTCCTGTAGCTAATTAATGGGGGTTTTAAGTACCCCTAATAGAGTAACCGAAAATTGGTCTTAACCAGACAACAGGGTACTCTTCCCTAGAAGCAGTGCTCACAATGGGAAATACAGTGCTACAAAAAGGCACGTCTCCTTAAAACGAATTCCCTATAATAAGTCCAGTGAAAAATCCAGCATATTTTTAATATGTCAACTAATATCTTCTATTACTTTCTGGAAACCATCAGCAAGCTGATGTTGAAGAATTTAAGTCAGGTTGCCTGTACAAGTAATACCTGTACACGTTATAATTCATGTTTAGATATAAAAGCTGGAGCCATATTCAGACACAAGACCATTGCATGGCCCCAGCTGCAGGGACTACCTAGAGAGGCCCTATGATATCATCACATGACTGCTGACAGGGACTGCAGAAGCAGATTTATCGGACAATATGGCGACATGGTCAATGCATGGATCCTGCCATGCATGGGCTGGGCTATGGCAGCCACGTTGCGTGGCCACAAACGGATCCCAATTTTAAAATGTTGCCGGAGCTCCCCTTTAAATGATCAATCATGTGAATAAAAAAAGATCCCTAGTCCGTTGATGCACTATTATGATTAAAGGGCTTGTTCTGCCACCATAATTATTGTGTGTGCTCCAATGAAGACATATGACATTTACTTACAAAGTATGGCGCCACCTGGTGTTTAAAGCATATAGCAATATGCACATCCACCTAATGACCTGTAGGGCTACCAATAGAAGTAGTTTGTGAGGGAAGGAGCAGCAGAGCCTGGCAGTAGTTTGGCAGCAAAGCTGAGAAGACTCTTTCTGCAGGGGAAGGGGATTATAGTGTCAGCTGCCAGAGGGGGAAGGAGTCTGATTCTGTATACAGCCCTCTCCCTGAAGAACACATTAGTAGCAGCAACAAAGGGGAGCAAAAAAAAAAATTCAGGGCTTTTGGCAATAAAATAATTTATGGGAAAAAAGTAATGTATTATTATAATAAAACAAATACATCTTTATGCAAAAGCAACACCTAAAATAACCAATAGATTTGCAATTTTTGTCAAAGTACAAAAAAGTACAAATCCAAGATAATGTGAATAGCAGTAATAGAGATGAGAAAATATTTTAATGCAGTATTTTACGTCCTTGATTTCTAGAATACATTATCAATGGGGCTAGAAATGGCTCCCTGTGACCACAAGGGGGCGCCAAGAGACATGAAACCAATAACACTAGTAGTCTAATAACTCAGCTGTGATTATTTGTACTATTACTATTAGATGGACGCTGGAACTTGCAATCTAATTTAAAAAAAACTGCCATCCTATTTTAATTAATTTCCTTTAGTTAATATTCCCCTATGATGCACTGCAGCACTGATCCTAATGATGTATGGTGCTGTTCATCCTGAGCCACCTGATTCATAAGTGTCAGACCTGCATTAAAGGGGTTTATATCATCTCAGACGTTGATGGCATATTGTTAGGATATGCTATCAATCTCAGATAGGTGTGTTCTGGAGATAGGAGCGGGTCCCAGAGGTAGGATCTGACATTGGCTGTGAGAAACACTTTCCATGTGGCAGTGTGATTTCCCGTTACAATGACTTATAATGCTGTGTGTCCCTGCCCAACATCAGCTGTAATGAACTGTCCTGCTACAGGAGCAGCGTTCAGGACGGGAAATCGCGCTCCTGCACAGAGACTCGCAGTCAACTCACTGTCTGTCTGCCAGTGACGGTATGTCCTAGCAGTCTGCCATCTGAGATGAGCCCATTCCTTTAAGTGACGGGGGCGTCATTCTGCCTGTCCGTGCATAGTCCTATTCCGCTCATGGTATTTGTAAAGCTGAGTGACTATAGAAGATTATAGCCCGGGAGAAAGGCCAACTGTCACGGGGCTTCCACCATCCAGGGGTCTTCACTACAAGTAGCCCACTCCAGGGGCCCCACTGGTGGCTTGTCTCACTCTTACATCATAATGGTATTCACACACTGTTTACTAGAAATAATGGGCTCTATATGTGCACTGTATGGCAGTATTATGTGTGCACTGTATGGCAGTATTATGTGTGCACTGTATGTCACTATTATATGTGCACTGTATGGCAGTATTATGCGTGCACTGTATGTCACTATTATATGTGCACTGTATGGCAGTATTATGCGTGCACTGTATGTCAGTATTATGTGTGCACTGTATGTCAGTATTATGTGTGCACTGTATGGCAGTATTATGTGTGCACTGTATGTCACTATTATATGTGCACTGTATGGCAGTATTATGTGTGCTCTGTATGTCAGTATTATGTGTGCACTGTATGGCAGTATTATGTGTGCACTGTATGGCAGTATTATGTGTGCACTGTATGGCAGTATTATGTGTGCACTGTATGTTACTATTATGTGTGCACTGTATGTCAGTATTATGTGTGCTCTGTATGTCAGTATTATGTGTGCACTGTATGGCAGTATTATGTGTGCACTGTATGTCAGTATTATGTGTGCACTGTATGTCAGTATTATGTGTGCACTGTATGGCACTATTATGTGTGCACTGTATGGCACTATTATGTGTGCACTGTATGTCAGTATTATGTGTGCACTGTATGTCAGTATTATGTGTGCTCTGTATGTCAGTATTATGTGTGCACTGTATGGCAGTATTATGTGTGCACTGTATGTCACTATTATGTGTGCACTGTATGGCAGTATTATGTGTGCACTGTATGGCAGTATTATGTGTGCACTGTATGGCAGTATTATGTGTGCACTGTATGGCAGTATTATGTGTGCACTGTATGTCACTATTATATGTGCACTGTATGGCAGTATTATGTGTGCTCTGTATGTCAGTATTATGTGTGCACTGTATGGCAGTATTATGTGTGCACTGTATGGCACTATTATGTGTGCACTGTATGGCAGTATTATGTGTGCACTGTATGTTACTATTATGTGTGCACTGTATGTCAGTATTATGTGTGCTCTGTATGTCAGTATTATGTGTGCACTGTATGGCAGTATTATGTGTGCACTGTATGGCAGTATTATGTGTGCACTGTATGTCAGTATTATGTGTGCACTGTATGTCAGTATTATGTGTGCACTGTATGGCACTATTATGTGTGCACTGTATGGCACTATTATGTGTGCACTGTATGGCACTATTATGTGTGCACTGTATGTCAGTATTATGTGTGCTCTGTATGTCTGTCAGTATTATGTGTGCACTGTATGGCACTATTATGTGTGCACTGTATGTCAGTATTATGTGTGCTCTGTATGTCAGTATTATGTGTGCACTGTATGTCAGTATTATGTGTGCACTGTATGGCACTATTATGTGTGCACTGTATGGCACTATTATGTGTGCACTGTATGGCAGTATTATGTGTGCTCTGTATGTCAGTATTATGTGTGCACTGTATGGCACTATTATGTGTGCACTGTATGGCACTATTATGTGTGCACTGTATGTCAGTATTATGTGTGCTCTGTATGTCAGTATTATGTGTGCACTGTATGGCACTATTATGTGTGCACTGTATGTCAGTATTATGTGTGCTCTGTATGTCAGTATTATGTGTGCACTGTATGGCACTATTATGTGTGCACTGTATGTCAGTATTATGTGTGCTCTGTATGTCAGTATTATGTGTGCACTGTATGTCAGTATTATGTGTGCACTGTATGGCAGTATTATGTGTGCACTGTATGGCACTATTATGTGTGCACTGTATGGCACTATTATGTGTGCTCTGTATGTCAGTATTATGTGTGCACTGTATGGCACTATTATGTGTGCTCTGTATGTCAGTATTATGTGTGCACTGTATGGCAGTATTATGTGTGCACTGTATGTCAGTATTATGCATGCACTGTATGGCACTATTATGTGTGCACTGTATGTCAGTATTATGTGTGCACTGTATGGCACTATTATGTGTGCACTGTATGTCAGTATTATGTGTGCTCTGTATGTCAGTATTATGTGTGCACTGTATGGCACTATTATGTGTGCACTGTATGTCAGTATTATGTGTGCTCTGTATGTCAGTATTATGTGTGCACTGTATGTCAGTATTATGTGTGCACTGTATGGCAGTATTATGTGTGCACTGTATGGCACTATTATGTGTGCACTGTATGGCACTATTATGTGTGCTCTGTATGTCAGTATTATGTGTGCACTGTATGGCACTATTATGTGTGCTCTGTATGTCAGTATTATGTGTGCACTGTATGGCAGTATTATGTGTGCACTGTATGTCAGTATTATGCATGCACTGTATGGCACTATTATGTGTGCACTGTATGAACTGTTATTCAATACTGCATTGTTTCATCATAATATAATGCTATTATTAGAGATGTCCCGAACTATTCGCCGGCGAATAGTTCACGGCGAACATAGCTTGTTCGCGTTCGCCGCGGCGGGCGAACATATGCGATGTTCGGTCCGCCCCCTATTCGTCATCATTGTGTAAACTTTGACCCTGTACCTCACAGTCAGCAGACACATTCCAGCCAATCAGCAGCAGACCCTCCCTCCCAGACCCTCCCACCTCCTGGACAGCATCCATTTTAGATTCATTCGGAAGCTGCATTCACAGTGAGAGGAGGGAGAGTGCTGCTGCTGCTGATTTAATAGGGAAATCGATAGCTAGGCCAGTGTATTCAGTGTCCACTCCAGTCCTGAAGGACTCATCTGATCTCTGCTGTAAGGACAGCGTCCTGACAGCACCCCAAAAAAACCTTTTTAGGGCTAGTACATCAGTCTGCTTTTTTTTTTTTTTTTCCTGTGTAATCTAATTGCAGTTGCCTGCCAGCGTGTGTGTCAGGCTCACAGCGTATACTGTGCCCACTTGCCCAGTGCCACCACTCCTATCTGGTGTCACAGTAGCTTGCATTTAAAAAATAAATACAAATTTTGACTGTAATAGAATAGCAGTCAGTTGCCTGCAAGCGTGTGTGTTTCAGGCCCTGCAAGCGCAGAGTGTCACCAGTGCAACTCATATCTGGTGTCACAGTATATTACATTTAAAAAAACTAAAACAATTTTGACTGTAATAGAATAGAAGTCAGTTGCCTGCAAGTGTGTGTGTCAGGCCTACAGCGTCTACTCTGCCAACTTCTGCCAGTGCACAGTGCCACTCATATCTGGTGGCACAGTACCTTGCACGCATAATATAACTAAACTAATCTAAAAAAAATGACAGGCAGAGGCAGGCCACCCCGCAGGGACCGTCGTGGTCGTGGTGCTGTGATTCCCTTTGGCCCTAGAATAATGCCCAGTGTTCAGAGGCCACGTACCCTGAACTCGAAAAGTTCTGAGGGCATAGTTGACTGGCTAACACATGACACCCAATCTTCTATAGCTTCCGCTCGGAGCCTTGACGCACCATCCTCCTCCAGCTCAACTTTGGTCACCTGCTCACAAGTTACCACTCTCCCACCCGCCGCCACCACCACCACAGCCACCACAGCTGCTTCACTTGATCCCTCAGAGGAGTTATTTACACAGTGATGCGCAACCATTATTGCCAGGGGATGTAGATAACAGGAATATGTCTCAGTCAGGCAGCATTACACACATGGACTTACAGTGTGATGATGATGATGTTGTACCCGCTGCTGCTTCCTTTGCTCAGGTGTCAGATACAAGTGAAGCGGTTGATGATGACGATGTGTCCGTGGATGCCACGTGGGTGCCCGCTCGAAGAGAAGAAGAACAGGGGGAAAGTTCAGATAGGGAGACAGAGAGAAGGAGGAGACGAGTTGGAAGCAGGGGGAGGTCGTCGCAAGGAGCTAGTGGCACAGTCAGACAGCATGTATCGGCACCCGGGGTCAGCCAGACAGCACGCCAATCAACGCATGCTGTTGCCACCACCAGAATGCCGTCATTGCAAAGCTCAGCAGTGTGGCATTTTTTTTGTGTGTCTGCCTCTGACAACAGCGATGCCATTTGCAACCTGTGCCAAAAGAAACTGAGCCGTGGGAAGTCCAACACCCATCTAGGTACAACTGCTTTGCGAAGGCACATGATCGCACATCACAAACGCCTATAGGATCAACACATAAGTACAAGCAGCACACAAGCTCAAAGCCACCATCCTCCTCCTGGTCCAGCATCTTCAGCCACGTCAATCACTGCTGTCCTCCTTGCTCCCTCTCAACCATCCGCGACTCTGCCTCTCGCCTTGAGCAGTTCCTGCTCATCTGCCCACAGTCAGGGGTCTGTCAAGGACATGTTTGAGCGTAAGAAGCCAATGTTACAGAGTCACCCCCTTGCCCGGCGTCTGACAGCTGGCTTGTCGGAACTCTTAGCCCGCTAGCTTTTACCATACAAGCTGGTGGAGTCTGAGGCCTTCAAAAAATTTGTAGATATTGGGACACCGCAGTGGAAGGTACCCGCCCGAAATTTATTTTCACAAAAGGCAACCCCAACCTGTACTCTATTGTGCAAAAGGAAGTCATGGCATCTCTGGCATTTAGTGTTGGGGCAAGGGTCCATCTGACCACTGATACCTGGCACGGCGCATTGGGTCAACCTGCTGACGGCTGCCAAGCATGGAATGCGTGGCTCTGCAGAGGAGTTGGTGACACCGCCACGACTTGCAGGCAGGCCTACTGCCACCTCATCTACTCCTCCTACTCCATTCTCTTCCTTAACCTCCTCGGCTGAGTCCTCTTCTGCTTCTGCTTCTTGCTTCACATCAACTGCACCCACCCCCCCAGCTCCCCAGGGGCTATTCCACATCCCAGATACGACAGTGTCACGCCGTCTTGGGGTTGACTTGCCTGAAAGCAGAGAGTCACACCGGACCAGCACTCCTGTCCGTAGATCAGTGGCTGACTCCGCACCAACTGGAGATCGGCAAAGTGGTGTGACAACGGAAGCAATTTGTTGGCGGCATTGAATTTGGGCAAGTTGACACATGTGCCGTGCATGGCACATGTGTGTAATCTGATCGTACAACTCTTTGTGCATAAGTATCCAGGCTTACAGGACGTCCTCAAGCAGGCCAGGACGGTGTGTGGCCATTTCAGGCGTTCCTACACGGCCATGGCGCACTTTTCAGATATCCAGCAGCGAAACAACATGCCAGTGAGGACCTTGATTTGCGACAGCCCGACACGTTGGAATTTAACACTCCTAATGTTCGACCGCCTGCTCCAACAAGAAAAAGCCGTCATCGAGTATTTGTATGACAGGGGTGCTAGGACAGCCTCTGCAGAGCTGGGAATTTTTTTACCACGTTACTGGACGCTCATGCGCAATGCCTGTAGGCTCATGCGTCCTTTTGAGGAGGTGACAAACCTAGTCAGTCGCACTGAAGGCACCATCAGCGACATCATCCCTTTTGTTTTCTTCCTGGAGCGTGCCCTGCGAAGAGTGCTGGATCAGGCCGTAGATGAGCGTGAAGAGGAAGAGGAAGAGAAAGAGTTGTGGTCTCCACCACCACCAGAAACGGCCTTATCAGCATTGCTTGCTGGACCTGCGGCAACGCTGGAAGAGGAGTCTGAGGAAAAGAAGTCAGAGGAGGAATGTGGCTTTAAGGAGGAGGAAGACCAACCACAGCAGGCATCCCAGGGTGCTCGTTGTCACCTATCTGGTACCTGTGGTGTTGTACGTGGCTGGGGGGGAGAACATACCTTCAGTGAGATCAGTGAGGACGAGGAACGGGACATGAGTAGCTCGGCATCCAACCTTGTGCAAATGGGGTCTTTCATACTGTCGTGCCTGTTGAGGGACCCTCGTATAAAAAGGCTGAAGGAGAACGACCTGTACTGGGTGGCCACGCTACTAGACCCCCAGTATAAGCAGAAAGTGCCTGAAATGTTACCAAATTACCGGAAGTCGGAAAGGATGCAGCAGTTCCAAAATAAATTAAAAAGTATGCTTTACACAGCGTATAAGGGTGATGTCACAGCACAACGGGAATCTAGCAGGGGAAGAGGTGAAAGTAATCCTCCTCCTACCACGACCATGCCGGCAAGGACAGGACGCTTTACAGACGTGTTGTTGATGGAGGACATGCAGAGCTTTTTAAGTCCTACGCATCACCACAGCCCTTCGGGGTCCACCCTCAGAGAACGACTCGACCGACAGGTAGCAGACTACCTCGCCTTAACTGCAGATATCGACACTCTGAGGAGCGATGAACCCCTTGACTACTGGGTGTGCGGGCTTGACCTGTGGCCTGAGCTATCCCAATTTGCGATCGAACTTCTGGCCTGCCCTGCTTCAAGTGTCCTGTCAGAAAGGACCTTCAGTGCAGCAGGAGGCATTGTCACTGACAAAAGAAGTCGCCTCGGTCAAAAAAGTGTTGATTACCTCACCTTCATTAAGATGAATGAGGCATGGATCCTGAAGGGACTGACAGTGGGCGATACATTCGACTAAAAAAGGCCTGATGAGATGAGCTGCCTTGGGCTAAAAATGGTCCACACGCTGCTGTATTTTATCTCAGCATGCCGGATGACTTGCGTGACTTATCCGCCACCAACTAGGGTTCAAGTCAAAATGTTTTAGTGCACTTTTTGCCTGGAAAACATCAATTTTTCCGGCCGCTGCTACAGCAGCGGCTGCAACGATACCTATTTTTCAGGCATGTGTACATGCCTAATTTTTCTGGCCTCTGGTGCTGCACTGTGGCTGCAAAATAAAAAAAATAAAAAAAAGGCACATACAAGTGTCAATTCCCCTTCGTGATCGTTACCTTGTTGTAGTGAAGGGGCTTGCGTATCACAATGAAGCGACCACCTCTATGAGTGTGTTGGCAATGGCAATGTTGGCACACCCCAGATGATAAGGTCGTTGCTTCATTGTGAACAGACCAAAAGCGATCGGCTGGATAATTTTGCATAGAAAAAACATTAATTTTCTTTGTAATCATCTAATGTGATCATTAAAGACTACTAGGCCAACAATGGGCCCACACTGCAGAATCATTGTTTTCTGGGTCACTTAACTGTCACTGAACTACTTCAGCACAACCATAGGCTTTGAAAAAACCCCATCGCCTGCAATCTCCCAAACGTGCGCACGAGCACTGTCATCACTACACCAAGATTGACGCATAGAGGAATAAAATTTATGTCATGAGTGTGTCAACTATTGACAACTCTTTGCGGTTGTCTAAAATCTATTCCATACACGTCCCCTGATAGGGGACTCTCATCTCTTGGCATCACTGACCTGGCCCTCTCCTGGATCACATCATACCTTACAGACCGGACGTTTAGCGTCTCCCACTCTCGCACCACCTCCTCGTCTCATTCCTTCTCTGTTGGTGTCCCGCAAGGCTCTGTCCTAGGACCCCTGCTCTTCTCTATCTACAATTTTGGCCTGGGACAGCTCATAGAGTCCCATGGCTTTCAGTATCACTCCTACGCTGACAACACACAAATCTACCTCTCTGGTCCAGACATCACCACCTTACTATCAAGAATCCCACAATGTCTATCTTCTATATCATCCTTCTTCACCTCTCGCTTTCTAAAACAACATGGATAAGACAGAATTCATAATCATTCCCCCATCTTGTTAAACCCCCCAACAGACCTATTTATCATGATCAATGGCTGCACACTCTCCCCGGTCAACAAAGTCCACTGCCTTGGAGTGACCTTGGATTCTGACCTTTCCTTCCGACCGCAAATCCAAGCCCTTTACACCACCTGCAGCCTCCAACTCAAAAACATCTCCCCCATCCATGCTTTCCTTAACTTTGAATCTGCGAAAATGCTTGCACATGCCCTCATTATCTCCCGCCTAGACTACTGCAACATTCTCCTCTGTGGCCTTCCATCTAGCACTCTCGCACCCCTCTAATCTATACTCAACTCTGCTGCCCAACTAATCCACCTCTCACCCTATCACTCCTCTGTCTCTCCCCTCTGCCAATCCCTTCACTGGCTCCCCATTGCCCAGCGAATTCACTTCAAAGTACTAACAAATACATACAAGGCCGTCCTTAACCTGTCCCCTCCCTACATCTCTGAGCTACTTTCCCGATA
Organism: Bufo gargarizans; assembly: GCF_014858855.1. Lineage (NCBI taxonomy): Eukaryota > Metazoa > Chordata > Amphibia > Anura > Bufonidae > Bufo > Bufo gargarizans. The sequence continues at coordinate 38,625,435 of NC_058082.1, read as the reverse complement.
CACCCCCACACGCACTCTCCGATTCTCACAAGACCTCCTTCTCTCCTCTCCTCTTATCGCCTCTTCCCACAATCGACTCCAAGATTTCTCCCGTGCCTCCCCCATACTCTGGAACTCGCTACCCCAACATATCAGACTCTCACCTACAGTGGAATCCTTCAAAAGAAACCTGATAACCACCTCTTCAGACAAGCCTACAACCAGTGACCCTGCTGCCTCTATACCGCCATGACCAACTTCACCCGCACCTACTGTGTCCTTCTCCCATGCCATGTAGATTGTAAGCCCTCACGGGCAGGGCCCTCTCTCCTTCTGTACCAGTTTTGTAACTCATCTTGTTTATGATTAGTGCAATTGTCTGTATTATGTATGTGTGCAGCACGCCAGACCTGCAGGGTATTGCGATTGAGGTCACGGTTATGGGCAATCGAGGGTTACTCACTGTTTGTAGGAGAACCCTGGGCAGGCATGCGGCAGTGAAGGAGAGGCTGACACAAAGTTCCTCTGGGGCACACTCTGTATGTAGGGACCAGGCCTGATGGTGGATGAGGTGCCCTGGATGTTGCAGGTGTTTTGAGTGCCTGGGGCAAGGTCCCTTTAAGGATCGTGACACCAGTGCCTGTAATGGTGGAACACCGGTTTTCCAGTAGCAATAAGTGAGGTACACAGATGGTATGGTGAACCAAACGTTGCTTTACTTCTAACAGTCCAACTTTGAACATCAAGATGGTAATACAGTCCCTTATGTCATATGCTTCACAAGCAGGCTTATTTCAATAATAGCAGGTATAATCTTGCAACATACTCGGAGGGTAATAATAATGCACACACACAGAACAGGCTGTACCTTCTCCTCAGAAATAGTGTACACTGTTCCCTTTGAACTCCTGGCTGGCTTTCTATCCCAAGGCCCGTATGCCTAAATGCTGACTTTTATCCTTGGCAAATAATCTTCCTCCCGTATTGACCCTTGCGCTGTCTTTATAGGTCCTCTGCCCATCAGCTGTCACCACCAGGCATCTAAGAAGCTCTGACAGATGCCTTTCAGAACCTCCTCCTTGAGCTTCCTTTGTTTTGCTTTCAGTTCCTCATCTCGTTAGCCTCTCTCAGCTGTCATGTAGTTGTACTGATTGCATCCCTTTAAATTCCTCCCCATAGTGCATCAGTTTGCGGTTTATATTACTTCCTGGAGTGTGTGTGCATGCTGATCCTACTTCCCAGTCTTCTACAAGATAAGTGTTGTGCATTCATTTGTGTTTTTCTGTTTGCTGGATCCCAGGTGACCCTGACTCCCTCCGTGTCTAGTGTAGGGAGCCGGTGGTCGAGTCCCCTCACTATTATAGGGTGTTCAGGTGTTATACAGTCGAGGTACGAGGATATGTGATCATCCACTATTGGGATTTTCGCATAGGCTGAGCAGTCAGGGAGAGTGCCAGGTTTGATGCAGGGGTCTCCCTTTTTGTTCCTTAGTTTTGGATCCAGTGAGTCGTATATTCATTTTGTGTTGTCTTGTTTCCTGTACACCTTTCATGACATTATAAGCCGCCAAAACCATCTCAAGCATGGATCCGGTTTCACTTTTGACTGAACGCTTGCAGGGTCTTTCATTGGAGGTAGCAGATCTCCGTAAGACTCTTTCTCAGTTTCAAGTGACCGGTTCAGCTTGCGTTCATGGAGTTTGTTCTGAGCCTAAGATCTCGCTCCCGGATACGTTCTCCGGGGGTAGTGAGAATTTTGTGTGTTTTAGAGAGGCTTGCAAACTCCATTTTCGCCTTCTTCCCCATTCCTCTGGTGATGAGGAACGGAGGGTGGGGATCATTATATCGCTGCTCAGGGGTAACGCTCAGTCGTGGGCCTTTTCGCTGCCGGTGGGGGCACGGCCCCTCCATTCAGTGGATTAATTCTTTTTAGCCCTGGGTCAGATATATGATGATCCGGATCGTATTGCTTTGGCTGAATCTAGACTACGTCTGTTATGCCAGGGTAAACAATCTGCAGAGATATACTGCTCAGAATTTCAGAGATGGGCAGCTGATACTGGTTGGAATGATGCTGCACTCCAAAGTCAATTTTGCCATGGTATTTCAGAGGGATTAAAAGATGCATTTGCCTTTCATGAGAGGCCTACCTCCTTGGACTCTGCCATGTCTCGGGCCGTTCGTATTGACAGGCGTCTTAGAGAGAGAGGAGAGATCACTCCTTCCTGTCATACTCAATCCCAGGACAGTGCAGCGGTCTCATTCTGTGCGCAGGGGTCTCAGTCGCTGTCAACCCCTTCTGAGCAGGAGCCCATGCAGCTGGGGTTGATTGCCTCTGACAATAGAAGATTCAGCCCGCATGGGAAGGTTTGTTTTTGTTGTGGAGGTATAAATCATTTGGCAAATGTTTGTCCCTCTAGGAGATTCAGGCAGTTTTTTGGGAGTAATAAAGAAACAAAAAGGAAAAAATCCTTTAAAAATGTTCCATCTGTTAACATTGGCAGGGTTGAGGCGGAAATTGAAGGTTTTCCGTTTGCTTGTAGTTCCCGTTTTGTCCTGCCTGCCAGGGTGGCGCTAGAGAGCAAGAACATTTTTTGTGAGATTTTTGTAGATAGTGGAGCAGCTGTCAATCTCATTGATAATCAATTTGCGATAACTCATGGTTTCCAGGTATGCACTTTGGGAAAGGATATTCCTGTTTTTGCTATTGATTCCGCTCCACTTTCTCAGAAATCATTAAAGGGCATAGTTCACAATATCCGTTTAATTGTGAGTGATGCTCATGTTGAGGATGTGTCATGTTTCGTCCTAAGCGGGTTGCCTACTCCTCTAGTCTTGGGGCTACCCAGGCTCACTAAACATAACCCCACCATTGATTGGCAAGCGAGGCAAATAAATGGTTGGAGTGACTTTTGCAGAGAGAATTGCCTCACGACATCTGTTTCTGAGGTTTCTACTAAGACTGTACCATCTTTTCTCTCAGAATTTTCGGATGTCTTCTCTGAGAGTGGAGTTCAGGATTTGCCCCCGCACAGGGAGTACGATTGCCCTATTAATCTCATCCCAGGTGCCAAGCTGCCTAAATCTCGTTTATACAATCTCTCCCAACCTGAAAGGGTCGCTATGCGTGCTTATATCTCTGACCCTGGGTTCACACCTGAGCGTTTCCCAAACGCGCGTCAAACGCGCGTTTCTGACGCGCGTTTTTGTAATAGTGAACGCGCGTTTGACGCGCGTTTGTGTCATTGACTGCAGTGTCCTATGGCCACAAACGCGCGTCAAAACGCCCCAAAGAAGGTCAAGTACTTGTTTGAGCGTCGGGCGTTTTACAGCGCGTTCGTACGCGCTGTAAAACGCCCAGGTGTGAACCATTCCCATAGGGAAGCATTGGATTTCATGTCTTGAGCGTTTTACAGCGCGTTTGAACGCGCTGTAAAATGTTCAGGTGTGAACCCAGGGTGAGAGTCTGAGAAAAGGACACATACGACCCTCGAAGTCACCTGTTGCCGCTGGTAATTTCTTTGTTAAGAAAAAAGATGGTTCTTTAAGACCATGTCTGGATTTCAGGGAGCTGAACAGTATCACAATTCGTGACCCTTATCCGCTTCCTCTGATCCCGGACCTGTTTAACCAGATTGTTGGGGCTAAAGTTTTTTCCAAATTAGATCTAAGAGGGGCATACAACCTGGTCAGGGTCAGAGAAGGAGACGAATGGAAGACGGCCTTCAATACCCCTGAGGGCCATTTTGAGAATTTGGTTATGCCTTTTGGTTTGATGAATGCTCCAGCCGTTTTTCAGCATTTCGTGAACAGCATTTTTTATCATTTAATGGGGAAATTTGTATTAGTGTATTTGGATGACATTTTGATTTTTTTCTCCTGATTTCAAAACTCATAAGGAACACTTACGTCAGGTCTTGCTCATCCTTCGGGAGAATAAATTATACGCGAAACTGGAAAAATGTGTGTTTGCGGTTCCAGAAATTCAATTTCTGGGGTTTCTTCTCTCCGCTTCTGGTTTTCGCATGGACCCCGAGAAGGTCCGCGCTGTGCTTGAGTGGGAGCTTCCTGAGAATCAGAAGGCGCTGATGCGTTTTTTGGGCTGGCTTTGCCAATTATTACAGGAAGTTTATTTTGAATTATTCCTCTGTTGTTAAACCACTCACTGATATGACCAGAAAGGGGGTAGATTTTTCTTCCTGGTTGGTAGAGGCGCATAAGGCCTTTTCTAATATCAAGGAGAGTTTTGCTTCCGCTCCCATCTTGGTACAACCTGATATTTCTCTACCCTTCATAGTTGAGGTTGATGCTTCTGAGGTGGGTGTGGGTGCGGTCTTGTCTCAGGGTTCCTCTCCTGCCAAATGGCGACGTGTGCCTTTTTCTCAAAGAAACTCTCCTCCGCAGAGAGAAATTACGATATGGGAGATAGGGAGTTGTTGGCCATCAAGTTGGCTTTTGAGGAATGGCGCCATTGGCTAGAGGGAGCCAGACACCCTATTACCGTGTTGACTGACCATAAAAATCTGGCCTACTTGGAGTCAGCCAAGCGTCTGAACCCGAGACAGGCCAGATGGTCTTTGTTCTTTTCAAGGTTTAATTTTGTTGTCACATTCCGCCCTGGGGTTAAGAATGTGAAGGCAGATGCCCTGTCACGTTGTTTTCCGGGAGGTGGGAATTTTGAAGACCCGGGTCCCATTTTGGCTGAAGGTGTGGTGGTCTCTGCTCTTTTTCCTGAATTGGAGGCAGAGGTGCAGGCAGCCCAGTCAGAGGCTCCTGATCTTTGTCCTTCTGGGAGGTTGTTTGTGCCTCTCGCTTTAAGACACAAGATTTTTAAGGAACACCACGATACGGTCCTTGCTGGGCACCTGGGGGCAAGAGCCACAGTGGATCTCATCGCTCGGAGATTCTGGTGGCCGGCGCTTCGTAAGTCGGTTCAGGGTTTTGTGGCAGCCTGCGAGACCTGCGCTCGTGCCAAAGTCCCTCATTCACGGCCATCAGGTCCTCTCCTTCCCTTACCCATTCCTTCCCGTCCTTGGACACATCTGTCCATGGACTTCATAACGGACCTGCCTCGTTCCTCGGGGAAGACTGTGATTCTGGTGGTGGTGGACCGTTTTAGCAAAATGGTGCATTTCATCCCTTTTCCTGGCTTGCCCAATGCTAAGACGCTGGCGCAGGCATTTATTGATCACATTGTCAAATTGCATGGTATTCCTTCAGACATAGTCTGTGATAGGGGCACGCAGTTTGTTTCCAGATTCTGGAAGGCTTTCTGTTCTCGCTTGGGGGTTCGGTTGTCATTCTCTTCTGCTTTCCACCCGCAGTCGAATGGCCAGACAGAGCGCGTCAATCAGAATCTGGAGACATATCTGCGCTGTTTTGTGGCGGAGAATCAGGAGGATTGGTGTTCTTTTTTGTCCCTTGCTGAGTTTGCTTTAAATAACCGTCGTCAGGAGTCCTCTGATAAGTCACCATTTTTTGGTGCATATGGGTTTCATCCGCAGTTTGGGACATTCTCGGGAGAGGGGTCTTCTGGTTTACCTGATGAGGACAGATTCTCCTCGTCTTTGTCATCTATTTGGCAAAAGATTCAGGATAATCTAAAGAGCATGAGTGAGAGATATAAGCATGTGGCGGATAAGAGACGTGTGCCTGGTCCGGACCTGAATGTTGGTGATCTGGTGTGGTTGTCTACTAAGAATATCAAATTAAAGGTTCCCTCCTGGAAGTTGGGTCCTAAGTTTATTGGGCCTTACAAAATCTTGTCTGTCATCAATCCTGTTGCCTACCGTCTTGATCTTCCTCAGACTTGGAAGATCCATAATGTTTTTCATAAGTCCCTATTAAAACCTTATGTCCAACCCATTGTACCCTCGTCTTTGCCTCCTCCTCCGATTATGGTTGATGGTAATCTTGAATTTCAGGTCTCTAGGATTGTGGATTCTCGTGTTGTCCGCGGTTCTCTCCAGTACCTCGTTCATTGGGAGGGTTATGGTCCTGAGGAGAGGATGTGGGTCCCAGTGACGGACATTAAGGCCACTCGTCTCATCAGGGCTTTCCATAGGTCCCATCCTGAGAAGGTGGGCTCTGAGTGTCCGGAGTCCACTCGTAGAAGGAGGGGTACTGTCACCACCTGGCATCTAAGAAGCTCTGACAGATGCCTTTCAGAACCTCCTCCTTGAGCTTCCTTTGTTTTGCTTTCAGTTCCTCATCTCGTTAGCCTCTCTCAGCTGTCATGTAGTTGTACTGATTGCATCCCTTTAAATTCCTCCCCATAGTGCATCAGTTTGCGGTTTATATTACTTCCTGGAGTGTGTGTGCATGCTGATCCTACTTCCCAGTCTTCTACAAGATAAGTGTTGTGCATTCATTTGTGTTTTTCTGTTTGCTGGATCCCAGGTGACCCTGACTCCCTCCGTGTCTAGTGTAGGGAGCCGGTGGTCGTGTCCCCTCACTATTATAAGGTGTTCAGGTGTTAAACAGTCGAGGTACGAGAAAATGCGATCATCTACCATTGGGATTTTCGCATAGGCTGAGCAGTCAGGGAGAGTGCCAGGTCTGATGCAGGGGCCTCCCTTTTTGTTCCTTAGTTTTGGATCCAGTGAGTCGTATATTCATTTTGTGTTGTCTTGTTTCCTGTACACCTTCCGTGACATCAGCTTACTTATCTTAGCTGGATACACTGGCTCTGCTTGGTTGGAGGGTACTGCAGGTTTCTCCCAGGAGGCTCATCTCTTCTACTGGGGTTGATTCTTCTGAGCTAACAAAGGCTCATTTACTGCAGGCAGGCTAGGATTCTTCCACTAGCCTCCTGGTGGCAACTAGAAGCCTGGACTATCTAGCTGCATGTCAGGAGGAGGCCCCCAGCATATCTCTGGCTTGTGCCTTCTCACTTCTGTCTCCACAGACTCCTGACTACAGACTAACTCCTCCCTGTCTGGGCCTGAACATTTATACTAGGGGCTCCCTATCTCCCTCTAGTGTCTAGGATGCTACACTACACCCCAATAGGCCTGCTATACATGTCACAGGGGAAAAATACATATAAAAGCATGTAGAAAATACATTAACCACCTCCGGACCGCCTAACGCACGGATGCGTCCGGAAGGTGGTTGATCTATTCCTCCTGGACGCATCCGTGCGTCATCTCGCGATAGCCGAGATTTCCTGTGAACGCGCGCACACAGGCGCGCGCGCTCACAGGAACGGAAGGTAAGCGAGTGGATCTCCAGCCTGCCAGCGGCGATCGCTCGCTGGCAGGCTGGAGATGTGATTTTTTTAACCCCTAACAGGTATATTAGACGCTGTTTTGATAACAGCGTCTAATATACCTGCTACCTGGTCCTCTGGTGGTCCCTTTTGTTTGGATCGACCACCAGAGGACTCAGGCAGCTCAGTAAAGTACCACAAAACACTACACTACACTACACTACACCCCCCCCGTCACTTATTAACCCTTTATGAACCACTGATCACCCCATATAGACTCCCTGATCACCCCCCTGTCATTGATCACCCCCCTGTCATTGATCACCCCCCTGTCATTGATCACCCCCCTGTAAGGCTCCATTCAGAGGTCCGTATGATTTTTACGGATCCACTGATACATGGATCGGATCCGCAAAACACATGCGGACGTCTGAATGGAGCCTTACAGGGGGGTGATCAATGACAAGGGGGTGATCACGCATATAGACTTCCTGATCACTTCCCTGTCATTGATCACCCCCCTGTCATTGATCACCCCCCTGTAAGGCTCCATTTAGACGTCCGTATGATTTTTACGGATCCACTGATACATCGATCGGATCCGCATAACACATGCGGACCTCTGAATGGAGCCTTACAGGGGGGTGATCAATGACAGAGGGGTGATCACCCCATATAGACTCCCTGATCACCCCCCTGTCATTGATCACCCCCCTGTCATTGATCACCCCCCTGTCATTGATCACCCCCCTGTAAGGCTCCATTCAGAGGTCCGTATGATTTTTACGGATCCACTGATACATGGATCGGATCTGCAAAACACATGCGGACGTCTGAATGGAGCCTTACAGGGGGGTGATCAATGACAGAGGGGTGATCACCCATATAGACTCCCTGATCACCTCCGTCATTGATCACCCCCCTGTCATTGATCACCCCCCTGTAAGGCTCCATTCAGACGTCCGTATGATTTTTACGGATCCACTGATACATGGATCGGATCCGCAAAACACATGCGGACGTCTGAATGGAGCCTTACAGGGGGGTGATCAATGACAAGGGGGTGATCACGCATATAGACTTCCTGATCACTTCCCTGTCATTGATCACCCCCCTGTCATTGATCACCCCCCTGTAAGGCTCCATTCAGACGTCCGTATGATTTTTACGGATCCACGGATACATGGATCGGATCCGCAAAACACATACGGACGTCTGAATGGAGCCTTACAGGGGGGTGATCAATGACAGGGGGTGATCAATGACAGGGGGGTGATCACCCCATATAGACTCCCTGATCACCCCCCTGTCATTGATCACCCCCTGTAAGGCTCCATTCAGACGTCCGTATGCGTTTTGCGGATCCGATCCATGTATCCGTGGATCCGTAAAAAATCATACGGACGTCTGAATGGAGCCTTACAGGGGGGTGATCAATGACAGGGGGGTGATCACCCCATATAGACTCCCTGATCACCCCCCTGTCATTGATCACCCCCCTGTCATTGATCACCCCCTGTAAGGCTCCATTCAGACATTTTTTTGGGCCCAAGTTAGTGGAAATTTTTTGTTTGTTTTTATTTTTGTTTTTTCTTACTTAGTCTCATATTCCACTAACTTGTGTCAAAAAATTAAATCTCACATGCACTCGCCATACCCCTCACGGAATCCAAATGCGTAACATTTTTTAGACATTTATATTCCAGACTTCTTCTCACGCTTTAGGGCCCTAAAATGCCAGGGCAGTATAAATACCCCACATGTGACCCCATTTCGGAAAGAAGACACCCCAAGGTATTCCGTGAGGGGCATATTGAGTCCATGAAAGATTGACATTTTTGTCCCAAGTTAGCGGAAAGGGAGACTTTGTGAGAAAATACAAAACAAATCAATTTCCGCTAACTTGTGCCAAAAAAAAAAAAATTCTAGGAACTCGCCATGCCCCTCATGGAATACCTTGGGGTGTCTTCTTTCCAAACTGGGGTCACATGTGGGGTATTTATACTGCCCTGGCATGTTAGGGGCCCGAAAGCGTGAGAAGAAGTCTGGGATCTAAATGTCTAAAAATGCCCTCCTAAAAGGAATTTGGGCCGCTTTGCGCATCTAGGCTGCAAAAAAGTGTCACACATGTGGTATCGCCGTACTCAGGAGAAGTTGGGGAATGTGTTTGGGGTGTCATTTTACATATACCCATGCTGGGTGAGATAAATATCTTGGTCAAATGCCAACTTTATATAAAAAAATGGGAAAAGTTGTCTTTTGCCAAGATATTTATCTCACCCAGCATGGGTATATGTAAAATGACACCCCAAAACACATTCCCCAACTTCTCCTGAGTACGGCGATACCACATGTGTGACACTTTTTTGGAAAGAAGACACCCCAAGGTATTCCGTGAGGGGCATGGCGAGTTCCTAGAATTTTTTATTTTTTGTCGCAAGTTAGTGGAATATGAGACTTTGTAAGGAAAAATAAATAAATAAAAAAAATCATCATTTTCCGCTAACTTGTGACAAAAAATTAAAAATTCTAGGAACTCTCCATGCCCCTCACGAAATACCTTGGGGTGTCTTCTTTCCAAAATGGGGTCACTTGTGGCGTAGTTATACTGCCCTGGCAATTTAGGGGCCCAAATGTGTGAGAAGTAGTTTGCAATCAAAATGTGTAAAAAATGGCCTGCGAAATCCGAAAGGTGCACTTTGGAATATGTGCCCCTTTGCCCACCTAGGCTGCAAAAAAGTGTGACACATCTGGTATCGCCGTACTCAGGAGAAGTTGGGGAATGTGTTTTGGGGTGTCATTTTACATATACCCATGCTGGGTGAGATAAATATCTTGGTCAAATGCCAACTTTGTATAAAAAAAATTGGAAAAGTTGTCTTTTGCCAAGATATTTCTCTCACCCAGCATGGGTATATGTAAAATGACACCCCAAAACACATTCCCCAACTTCTCCTGAGTACGGCGATACCAGATGTGTGACACTTTATTGCAGCCTAGGTGGGCAAAGGGGCACATATTCCAAAGAGCACCTTTCGGATTTCGCAGGCCATTTTTTACACATTTTGATTGCAAACTACTTCTCACACATTTGGGCCCCTAAATTGCCAGGGCAGTATAACTACGCCACAAGTGACCCCATTTTGGAAAGAAGACACCCCAAGGTATTCCGTGAGGGGCATGGCGAGTTCCTAGAATTTTTTATTTTTTGTCGCAAGTTAGTGGAATATGAGACTTTGTAAGAAAAAAAAATCAAACAGCTCGTTCTTTAAAAAATGGAAGGCTTTCATGTCAACTGTATACTCGGACGCAGAATTGAAAACCCTTATGAAACCGTTCTTGAGCTCAGAGTGGTATCTAAAGAAAAAGATAGCAGGATTATTGGGGAGGTTACTGGTCAATTAGGATGATTGTATTACTTGTGATGAAGGAGGGACACTACATTGTTTAGGGGAGGGAGGGGGGGTAAAAGTTGGAAAATTAAGATGCCTACGGTGAGGTAACAGTGGGTTAATTCTATTCATACGACAGGTTTTATGAATAATGGATGATGATGATATTGTATGTATTCTCAGATAAGGATGTGCCATGCTAGTGTATATGTGAATCTTTGAAACTGGGTAACATCAATGGATGCATTATGTATGTACCAAAATCCATTACATGTCGATGTACTACTAAACATAATCGATCAATAAAAATGTATATTTGAAAAAAAAAAAATCAAAAAAAAATCATCATTTTCCGCTAACTTGTGACAAAAAATAAAAAGTTCTATGAACTCACTATGCCCATCAGCGAATACCTTAGGGTGTCTACTTTCCGAAATGGGGTCATTTGTGGGGTTTTTCTACTGTCTGGACATTGTAGAACCTCAGGAAACATGACAGGTGCTCAGAAAGTCAGAGCTGCTTCAAAAAGCGGAAATTCACATTTTTGCACCATAGTTTGTAAACGCTATAACTTTTACCCAAACCATTTTTTTTTGCCCAAACATTTTTTTTTTATCAAAGACATGTAGAACAATAAATTTAGCGAAAAATTTATATATGGATGTCGTTTTTTTTGCAAAATTTTACAGCTGAAAGTGAAAAATGTCATTTTTTTGCAAAAAAATCATTAAATTTCGATTAATAACAAAAAAAGTAAAAATGTCAGCAGCAATAAAATACCACCAAATGAAAGCTCTATTAGTGAGAAGAAAAGGAGGTAAAATTCATTTGGGTGGTAAGTTGCATGACCGAGCAATAAACGGTGAAAGTAGTGTAGTGCAGAAGTGTAAAAAGTGGCCTGGTCATTAAGGGGGTTTTAGCTAGCGGGGCTGAAGTGGTTAAAATGCATAGTTAAATATAATGCCGCTGTCTCTTAGGAGTAGGAGTAACACGTGACCCAATTGACCCTTGTGTATCGCCCACTACTACCTAGTGGGACACTACATACCCCCATGCTACAAAGTTGCCCGTCCTCGGTGCAACATAAAAGGGGCCCTTGCCGGCTGGAGACTGCACCTGAAAGAGAAAAATAATGCAAAGCAGGAATATACATCTACATTTGCAAATACATATATACGCTCACCTAAATAATTATTAGGAACACCTGTTCTATTTCTCATTAATGCGATTATCTAGTCAACCAATCACATGGCAGTTGCTTCAATGCATGTAGGGTTGTGGTCCTGGTCAAGACAATCTCCTGAACTCCAAACTGAATGTCAGAATGGGAAAGAAAGGTGGGCTACAACAGCAGAAGACCCCACCGGGTACCACTCATCTCCACTACAAATAGGAAAAAGAGGCTACAATTTGCACAAGCTCACCAAAATTGGACTGTTGAAGAATGGAAAAATGTTGCCTGGTCTGATGAGTCTCGATTTCTGTTGAGACATTCAAATGGTAGAGTCTGAATTTGGCGTAAACAGAATGAGAACATGTATCCATCATGCCTTGTTACCACTGTGCATGCTGGTGGTGGTGGTGTAATGGTGTGAGGGATGTTTTCTGGGCACACTTTAGGCCCCTTAGTGCCAATTGGCCATCGTTTAAATGCCACGGGCTACCTGAGCATTGTTTCTGACCATGTCCATCCCCTCATGACCACCATGTCCCCATCCTCTAAAGCTACTTCCAGCAGGATAATGCACCATGTCACAAAGCTCGAATCATTTCCAATTGGTTTCTTGAACATGACAATGAGTTCACTGTACGAAAATGGCCCCCACAGTCACCAGATCTCAACCCAATAGAGCATCTTTGGGATGTGGTGGAACGGGAGCTTCGTGCCCTGGATGTGCATCCCTCAAATCTCCATCAACTGCAAGATGCTATCCTATCAATATGGGCCAACATTTCTAAAGAATGCTATCAGCACCTTGTTGAATCAATGCCACATAGAATTAAGGCAGTTCTGAAGGCAAAAGGGGGTCCAACACCGTATTAGTATGGTGTTCCTAATAATTTTTTAGGTGAGTGTATATATCAGGCAGCTCCGCTGGCTAAGGAACAAGTCCGGTGAAAAGGGGCATCGTTCTCTTCTCTCAGGATAGTGTAAGGGAACAGGGGGCGCTGACCTGGTGCAGCGTATCAAAGATATCAGGATAGTCCATTATAAAATTTTAAGTGCAATTGTCCATAATTAGGGATGAGCGAACTCGAACTGTATAGTTCGGGTTCGTACCGAATTTTGGGGTGTCCGTGACACGGACCCGAACCCGGACATTTTCGTAAAAGTCCGGGTTCGGGTTCGGTGTTCGTCGCTTTCTTCGCGCTTTTGTGACGCTTTCTTGGCGCTTTTTGAAAGGCTGCAAAGCAGCCAATCAACAAGCGTCATACTACTTGCCCCAAGAGGCCATCACAGCCATGCCTACTATTGGCATGGCTGTGATTGGCCAGAGCACCATGTGACCCAGCCTCTATTTAAGCTGGAGTCACATAGCGCCGCCCGTCACTCTGCTCTGATTAGCGTAGGGAGAGGTTGCGGCTGCGACAGTAGGGCGAGATTAGGCAGATTAACTCCTCCAAAGGACTTGATTAACTGATCGATCTGCAGCTGTGGATCATTGAGCTGCTGATCCTCAATTGCTCACTGTTTTTAGGCTGCCCAGACCGTTTGTCAGTCACATTTTTCTGGGGTGATCGGCGGCCATTTTGTGTCTTGTGGTGCGCCAGCACAAGCTGCGACCAAGTGCATTTAACCCTCAATGGTGTGGTTGTTTTTTGGCTAAAGCCTACATCAGGGTGAAGCTGTCACACCAAGTGCATTTAACCAGCAATAGTCTGTTTATTTTTTGGCCATATACTACATCAGGGGCAAGCTGCGCCTGTCACCAAGTGCATTTAACCCTCAATGGTGCGTTTGTTTTTTGGCTAAAGCCTACATCAGGGTGAAGCTGTCACACCAAGTGCATTTAACCAGCAATAGTCTGTTTATTTTTTGGCCATATACTACATCAGGGGCAAGCTGCGCCCGTCACCAAGTGCATTTAACCCTCAGTAGTGTGGTTGGTCAAGCTATCACACCAAGTGCATTTAACCAGCAATAGTCTGTTCATTTTTTGGCCATATACTAAATCAGGGGCAAGCTGCGCCCGTCACCAAGTGCATTTAACCAGCAATAGTCTGTTCATTTTTTGGCCATATACTACATCAGGGGCAAGCTGCGCCCGTCACCAAGTGCATTTAACCCTCAGTAGTGTGGTTGGTCAAGCTGTGACACCAAGTGCATTTAACCAGCAATAGTCTGTTCATTTTTTGGCCATATACTACATCAGGGGCAAGCTGCGCCCATCACCAAGTGCATTTAACCAGCAATAGTGTGGTTATTTTTTGGCCATATCCCAGTCTAATTCTGTCACTAAATCCATACCGGTCACCCAGCGCCTAAATACTAGGCCTCAAATTTATATCCCGCTAAATCTCTCGTTACCGCTGTCCTGTTGTGGCTGGGAAAGTTATTTAGTGTCCGTCAAAGCACATTTTTTGTTCTGGGTTGAAATACAATTCCCAATTTAGCAATTTAAAAATTTAGTGGTTTCTGCTGTATCAGAGCTATTTGAAATCTATCCCTAAAAGGGTATATAATATTCAAGGTGCACATAGGGTCATTCAGAATAACTTCACACACACCCGCTACTGTGTATTTCCAAGTCTAATTCTGTCACTAAACCCATACCTGTCACCCAGCGCCTAAATACTAGGCCTCAAATTCATATCCAGCTAAATCTGTCGTTAGTGCTGTAGCTGGGCGAGTTATTTAGTGTCCGTTCAAGCACATTTCTTGTTCTGGGTTGAAATACAATTCCCAATTTAGCAATTTCATAATTTAGTGGTTTCTGCTATATCAGAGCTATTTGAAATCTATCCCTAAAAGGGTATATAATATTCAAGGTGCACATAGGGTCATTCAGAATAACTTCACACACACGCTTCTGTGCATTTCCAAGTCTAATTCTGTCACTAAATCCATACCGGTCACCCAGCGCCTAAATACTAGGCCTCAAATTTATATCCCGCTGAATTTGAATACAATACATTGGGCCAAATAATATATTTGTTGTTGTGGTGAACCATAACAATGAGAAAAACATCTAGTAAGGGACGCGGACGTGGACATGGTCGTGGTGGTGTTAGTGGACCCTCTGGTGCTGGGAGAGGACGTGGCCGTTCTGCCACATCCACACGTCCTAGTGTACCAACTACCTCAGGTCCCAGTAGCCGCCAGAATTTACAGCGATATATGGTGGGGCCCAATGCCGTTCTAAGGATGGTAAGGCCTGAGCAGGTACAGGCATTAGTCAATTGGGTGGCCGACAGTGGATCCAGCACGTTCACATTATCTCCCACCCAGTCTTCTGCAGAAAGCGCACAGATGGCGCCTGAAAACCAACCCCATCAGTCTGTCACATCACCCCCATGCATACCAGGGAAACTGTCTCAGCCTCAAGTTATGCAGCAGTCTCTTATGCTGTTTGAAGACTCCGCTGGCAGGGTTTCCCAAGGGCATCCACCTAGCCCTTCCCCAGCGGTGAAAGACATAGAATGCACTGACGCACAACCACTTATGTTTCCTGATGATGAGGACATGGGAATACCACCTCAGCATGTCTCTGATGATGACGAAACACAGGTGCCAACTGCTGCGTCTTTCTGCAGTGTGCAGACTGAACAGGAGGTCAGGGATCAAGACTGGGTGGAAGACGATGCAGGGGACGATGAGGTCCTAGACCCCACATGGAATGAAGGTCGTGCCACTGACTTTCACAGTTCGGAGGAAGAGGCAGTGGTGAGACCGAGCCAACAGCGTAGCAAAAGAGGGAGCAGTGGGCAAAAGCAGAACACCCGCCGCCAAGAGACTCCGCCTGCTACTGACCGCCGCCATCTGGGACCGAGCACCCCAAAGGCAGCTTCAAGGAGTTCCCTGGCATGGCACTTCTTCAAACAATGTGCTGACGACAAGACCCGAGTGGTTTGCACGCTGTGCCATCAGAGCCTGAAGCGAGGCATTAACGTTCTGAACCTGAGCACAACCTGCATGACCAGGCACCTGCATGCAAAGCATGAACTGCAGTGGAGTAAACACCTTAAAACCAAGGAAGTCACTCAGGCTCCCCCTGCTACCTCTTCTGCTGCTGCCGCCTCGGCCTATTCTGCTGCTGCCGCCTCGGCCTCTTCCTCCGCCTCTGGAGGAACGTTGGCACCTGCCGCCCAGCAAACAGGGGATGTACCACCAACACCACCACCACCACCTCCGTCACCAAGCGTCTCAACCATGTCACACGCCAGCGTTCAGCTCTCCATCTCACAAACATTTGATAGAAAGCGTAAATTCCCACCTAGCCACCCTCGATCCCTGGCCCTGAATGCCAGCATTTCTAAACTACTGGCCTATGAAATGCTGTCATTTAGGCTGGTGGACACAGACAGCTTCAAACAGCTCATGTCGCTTGCTGTCCCACAGTATGTTGTTCCCAGCCGGCACTACTTCTCCAAGAGAGCCGTGCCTTCCCTGCACAACCAAGTATCCGATAAAATCAAGTGTGCACTGCGCAACGCCATCTGTAGCAAGGTCCACCTAACCACAGATACGTGGACCAGTAAGCACGGCCAGGGACGCTATATCTCCCTAACTGCACACTGGGTAAATGTAGTGGCAGCTGGGCCCCAGGCGGAGAGCTGTTTGGCGCACGTCCTTCCGCCGCCAAGGATCGCAGGGCAACATTCTTTGCCTCCTGTTGCCACCTCCTCCTTCTCGGCTTCCTCCTCCTCTTCTTCCACCTGCTCATCCAGTCAGCCACACACCTTCACCACCAACTTCAGCACAGCCCGGGGTAAACGTCAGCAGGCCATTCTGAAACTCATATGTTTGGGGGACAGGCCCCACACCGCACAGGAGTTGTGGCGGGGTATAGAACAACAGACCGACGAGTGGTTGCTGCCGGTGAGCCTCAAGCCCGGCCTGGTGGTGTGTGATAATGGGCGAAATCTCGTTGCAGCTCTGGGACTAGCCAATTTGACGCACATCCCTTGCTTGGCGCATGTGCTGAATTTGGTGGTGCAGAAGTTCATTCACAACTACCCCGACATGTCAGAGCTGCTGCATAAAGTGCGGGCCGTCTGTTCGCGCTTCCGGCGTTCACATCCTGCTGCTGCTCGCCTGTCTGCGCTACAGCGTAACTTCGGCCTTCCCGCTCACCGCCTCATATGCGACGTGCCCACCAGGTGGAACTCCACCTTGCACATGCTGGACAGACTGTGCGAGCAGCAGCAGGCCATAGTGGAGTTTCAGCTGCAGCACGCACGGGTCAGTCGCACTACAGAACAGCACCACTTCACCACCAATGACTGGGCCTCCATGCGAGACCTGTGTGCCCTGTTGCGCTGTTTCGAGTACTCCACCAACATGGCCAGTGGCGATGACACCGTTATCAGCGTTACAATACCACTTCTATGTCTCCTTGAGAAAACACTTAGGGCGATGATGGAAGAGGAGGTGGCCCAGGAGGAGGAGGAGGAGGAGGAAGAGGGGTCATTTTTAGCACTTTCAGGCCAGTCTCTTCGAAGTGACTCAGAGGGAGGTTTTTGGCAACAGCAGAGGCCAGGTACAAATGTGGCCAGCCAGGGCCCACTACTGGAGGACGAGGAGGACGAGGATGAGGAGGAGGTGGAGGAGGATGAGGATGAAGCATGGTCACAGCGGGGTGGCACCCAACGCAGCTCGGGTCCATCACTGGTGCGTGGCTGGGGGGAAAGGCAGGACGATGACGATACGCCTCCCACAGAGGACAGCTTGTCCTTACCCCTGGGCAGCCTGGCACACATGAGCGACTACATGCTGCAGTGCCTGCGCAACGACAGCAGAGTTGCCCACATTTTAACCTGTGCGGACTACTGGGTTGCCACCCTGCTGGATCCACGCTACAAAGACAATGTGCCCACCTTACTTCCTGCACTGGAGCGTGATAGGAAGATGCGCGAGTACAAGCGCACGTTGGTAGACGCGCTACTGAGAGCATTCCCAAATGTCACAGGGGAACAAGTGGAAGCCCAAGGCCAAGGCAGAGGAGGAGCAAGAGGTCGCCAAGGCAGCTGTGTCACGGCCAGCTCCTCTGAGGGCAGGGTTAGCATGGCAGAGATGTGGAAAACTTTTGTCAACACGCCACAGCTAACTGCACCACCACCTGATACGCAACGTGTTAGCAGGAGGCAACATTTCACTAACATGGTGGAACAGTACATGTGCACACCCCTCCACGTACTGACTGATGGTTCGGCCCCATTCAACTTCTGGGTCTCTAAATTGTCCACGTGGCCAGAGCTAGCCTTTTATGCCTTGGAGGTGCTGGCCTGCCCGGCAGCCAGCGTTTTGTCTGAACGTGTATTCAGCACGGCAGGGGGCGTCATTACAGACAAACGCAGCCGCCTGTCTACAGCCAATGTGGACAAGCTGACGTTCATAAAAATGAACCAGGCATGGATCCCACAGGATCTGTCCGTCCCTTGTCCAGATTAGACATTAACTACCTCCCCTTAACCATATATTATTGGACTCCAGGGCACTTCCTCATTCAATCCTATTTTTATTTTCATTTTACCATTATATTGCGAGGCTACCCAAAGTTGAATGAACCTCTCCTCTGTCTGGGTGCCGGGGCCTAAATATATGCCAATGGACTGTTCCAATGTTGGGTGACGTGAAGCCTGATTCTCTGCTATGACATGCAGACTGATTCTCTGCTGACATGAAGCCAGATCCTCTGTTACGGGACCTCTCTCCTCTGCCTGGGTGCTGGGCCTAAATTTATGACAATGGACTCTTACAGTGGTGGGTGACGTGAAGCCTGATTCTCTGCTATGATATGAAGACTGATTCTCTGCTGACATGAAGCCAGATTGTCTGTTACGGGACCTCTCTCCTCTGCCTGGGTGCTGGGCCTAAATATATGCCAATGGACTGTTGCAGTGGTGGCTGACGTGAAGCCTGATTCTCTGCTATGATATGAAGACTGATTCTCTGCTGACATGAAGCCAGATTGTCTGTTAAGGGACCTCTCTCCTCTGCCTGGGTGCTGGGTAGTGTTGAGCGCGAATATTCGAAAAGCAAATTTTTTTCGCGATTTCGCGAATATTTCTAATATAGTGCTATATATTCGTAAAAACGAATATTCGTTTTTTGTTTTTTTCCCCCCCCCCACAAAATTACAGTACACATATAATTGATTGTTTCCCAAAGGTCCAACAGCTCAGATCTTACTCACATTGCCTAGAAAGTGATTGAGGCGCGAATCTTCGTAAGGCGATTTTATTAGCGCACATGCGAATATCGGCACGTCCCAGAACAGAGGCAAAGGGCTTTGCATTCATACATTAGTGAATTGAGTTGCGAATCTTCGTAAGGCGATTTTATTAGCGCACATGCGAATATCTACACTTGTCCCAGAACAGAGGCAAAGGGCTTTGCATTCATACATTAGTGATTGAATTGAGCTGCGAATCTTCGTAAGGCGATTTTATTAACGCAAATGCAAATATCTACACTTGTCCCCAGAACAGAGAGGCAAAGGCCTGTGCATTCATATAGTATAGCACCATATTCGCGAATACGTAGAACTTCGTAAAATTCGATTTACGAATATTCGTATTTTTTATTTTACTTTCCACCTTACAGATTACATTGATCTGTACTCTGTCAACTACTGTCATCACCCCCCACTGTATCTCGATTGATTCCCAAAAGTCTCACATTCCCTAGAAAGTGATTGAGGTGCGAATCTTCGTAAGGCGATTTTATTAGCGCACATGCGAATATCTACACTTGTCCCAGAACAGAGGCAAAGGGCATTGCATTCATACATTAGTGATTGAATTGAGTTGCGAATCTTCGTAAGGCGATTTCATTAGCGCACATGTGAATTTTGCATAGCATATGTATTATGCGATGCGAAAATTCGAATTATCGCATATGCGAAATAATAACGAATTTGAATAATCGTGAATATTTTACGAATATTCTTTCGAATATTCACAAAATTTCGCGAATTCGAATATGGGACATGCCGCTCAACACTAGTGCTGGGCCTAAAT
The DNA here is from genome assembly GCF_014858855.1 of Bufo gargarizans. NCBI lineage: Eukaryota > Metazoa > Chordata > Amphibia > Anura > Bufonidae > Bufo > Bufo gargarizans. The sequence continues at coordinate 38,605,672 of NC_058082.1, read as the reverse complement.
TTATGACAATGGACTGTTGCAGTGGTGGGTGACGTGAAGCCTGATTCTCTGCTATGACATGCAGACTGATTCTCTGCTGACATGAAGCCAGATTGTCTGTTACGGGACCTCTCTCCTCTGCCTGTGTGTGTGCTGGGCCTAAATATATGCCAATGGACTGTTGCAGTGGTGGCTGACGTGAAGCCTCATTCTCTGCTATGACATGCAGACTAATTCTCTGCTGACATGAAGACAGATTCTCTGTTACGGGACCTCCCTCCTCTGCCTGGGTGCTGGGCCTAAATATATGCCAATGGACTGTTGCAGTGGTGGCTGACGTGAAGCCTCATTCTCTGCTATGACATGCAGACTAATTCTCTGCTGACATGAAGACAGATTCTCTGTTACGGGACCTCTCTCCTCTGCCTGGGTTCCGGGGCCTAAATATCTGAGAATGGACTGTTCCAGTGGTGGGTGACGGGAAGCCAGATTCTCTGCTATGGGACCTCTCTCCAATAGATTTTGGTTCATTTTTATTTATTTAATTTTTATTTTTATTCATTTCCCTATCCACATTTGTTTGCAGGGGATTTACCTACATGTTGCTGCCTTTTGCAGCCCTCTAGCCCTTTCCTGGGCTGTTTTACAGCCTTTTTAGTGCCGAAAAGTTCGGGTCCCCATTGACTTCAATGGGGTTCGGGTTCGGGACGAAGTTCGGATCGGGTTCGGATCCCGAACCCGAACATTTTCGGGAAGTTCGGCCGAACTTCTCGAACCCGAACATCCAGGTGTTCGCTCAACTCTATCCATAATAAAACACAGTAGTCCCATAGAAAGTGCAGAACAAACATAAGTTCTTGGAGGCTTAAAGAATAAAAATGAGTCCGTACCCAGGTTTCCTTTTGTAAATAGTTAAGACAAGTGATAAATACCGGAGAATTGCAAATATAGTGCAGCAGAGCAGCATCTCAGAGGCCCACATACGTTAGAGTCATCTCTGGGCACATTTCCTTGAAGTTTAAGTTGCATATAAAAGTCACAGCACATAAAAGAATTTCACATTATTTAAAATGGCATACAAAAACAAGTGCTGCAATGTTCCTTAATCAACCTGAAAAGGGGGTTAAAGTGCAAATCAAAAACAGGCACAACTTGGTTAAGTTCTGGAAGCAGGCAGGAGATCCTGTTAATAATATGGCTTTAGAGCACTTGGTAAATTTTCAGTGGCCTACCAGCTCCACTGAGCCATGGGTAACTGGCAGCAGCTCATAGGGCCAAAACAAAAGACTCCTGTCCTGGAAGGGTTAAATCCACTTTGAAATAAGGGTCCCTCAGCAAAAAGAGATCATAATGGCCTGGCCGGCCTACTCACGGGTGCGCATCAGTTCCACTTGGCATACCAGTGGCACATCCCGGTTCCGTTTGCAAACTGGGCCTGAGACGGGGGTCAACATACGGCTGGGCCCACAGAATGGTATTAGGCGCCAGTTGTAGCATAAATGGCCCCCTTACAGGAATGGGCCCCATAGGCCTGGGGGTATATACTGCCGGAGAACCACCGTACCTGGGCACATATGAGGTGGGTGGCTCCACAGGTCCAGGTAATGGGACAACGATGGGCTCCGCTGACTCAGGAACCACGGATTGCGCTCGGCGGTGCACAGAATAGGTAGCCCTGCTCGGGGGTTCTACCAAAGCTGCAGTCACAATAGAGGGCCGGTTGACAGGGGTAGACACTTTTACCTTAGGACCGGAGACGTCCGCGTCCTTAACACCACTTCCCTCTTTCTTCGGCGGAGACTGGTTCCTGGCGGTAGCAAGCCGGCGCAGGTCGCGCAGCTGTAACTCCAGTCGGACGATTTGGTCGTCCAGGCTCTCGGGTTCTGTGTCGCTGTCTTCTGGGGTCACCGCAGGCACAGGTGAAGAAGATGGCTTGTCCTGCGCAGCCGCTGCAGGTTCGCATGTCGCGTCTGTCTTCCTTCCCTTGCGGATATCATCCAGCGGAGCGTGGAAGCGTTCTAAGTCCTCCAGCGCCTTAATAGTCTTTTCCCGGCGAGGCAGCTCAGGTGAGGGATACGGGCTCACCCACTTTTCCACCACCGTTGGTTGCCAGAAGACGTTCGGGCCTATGAAGGAGCCCCGCTCCTGAAAGGTGTTGTGGGCCGGTTCTGGAGAGCGCTCAGGTTCGCGCTCGCAGCCAGTGAAATCTTCGTCTTCTTCCCAGTCCTCCGATTTTCGTTTAGGACGGGTCACAGCGGTGGCGTAGGGGCCTCGCAGGCCCTCGGCAGGGGTAAATTCTACCTCCTCTCACTAGCGGAGGTTATGCATATGCTCTGGGAGGTAGCTCCGTTTGACGGATCTGCGGCTCACGTAGAGGTCCCTGCCGGTCACATAATCTTTAATAAAGCCGAAGCCTCGGTCCTTATCGAAGGCCACTACCAACCCCATTCTCCTTTCCAGGCAGGGTTGGTTGTTAGTGTGGCGCTCATGTACAGTCTTTGCCAATTCTTCAAAGTAAATTTTGGTCTTGGTAGTTCTTTTTATTGCGGCCTCCCGCACTTCTGCCATCAGTGCCGACCATTGCATGGAGGGCCGGATAATGTCCTTCCATGAGCCGAAGTAGGGCTCAGACTGGGCTCCAAGCGGCAGGCAGGTGGGTCTCTCCGGTCCCGGAGAGTAGGCCGGTGGGGCATCTCCTCGCACCATAGTAGCGGAATCCAGGTTAAGTCCAGTAGGTGCTGACAACAGTTCAAAGCAGTCCTCACTCGCCAACATGCTCGATCCTTCTCTGGAGAGCGACAAGGCGGCCCCCCGGGTACTCCAACATGGGGGAGGCGGAGTCCATTTCAGCAGACATGCAAATGTCCAGGACATATAGCCTTTCCCTCACTTTTCAGCAGAAGGCGCCAATTTTTTCCCGCCAGTAAAGTTTGAAAATGACGCAGAAATAATAAATCCAGTCAGTTTCTTCAGGCGGCCATCTTTAAGCAGAAAACGCTGCCTATTCACTGACAGCAAGCGGTGGCTAAATAAGCGGCAAACAGTCCATGCAATATACAGTTCTTCACACCGCAAATTATTACAGTCCTTTAGCCCAGCAATTTCAAATAAACAATTAGGGCTTGTCACTTTAAGGGCATATAATGGCACACAGTTTTTAGTCCGCAATGGCGCAGGAATGATCGTATCCTGTTCGTGACGCCAATTTATGCAGCACGCCAGACCTGCAGGGTATTGCGATTGAGGTCATGGTTATGGGCAATCGAGGGTTACTCACTGTTTGTAGGAGAACCCTGGGCAGGCGTACAGCAGTGAAGGAGAGGCTGACACAAAGTTCCTCTGTGGCACACTCTTTATGGAGGGACCAGGCCTGATGGTGGATGAGGTGCCCTGGATGTTGCAGGTGTTTTGAGTGCCTGGGGCAAGGTCCCTTTAAGGATCGTGACGCCAGTGCCTGTAACGGTGGCACACCGGTTTTCCAGTAGCAATAAGTGAGGTACACAGATGGTATGGTGAACCAAACGTTGCTTTACTTCTAACAGTCCAACTTTGTACATCAAGATGGTAATACAGTCCCTTATGTCATATGCTTCACAAGCAGGCTTATTTCAATAATGGCAGGTATATTTCTTGCAAGATACTCGGAGGGTAATAATAATGTACACACTCAGACCAGGCTGTACCTTCTCCTCAGAAATAGTGTACACTGTTCCTTTTGAACTCCTGGCTGGCTTTCTGTCCCAAGGCCCGGACGCCTAAATGCTGACTTTTATCCTTGGCAAATAATCTTCCTCCCGTATTGACCCTTGCGCTGTCTTTATAGGTCCTCTGCCCATCAGCTTACTTATCTTAGCTGGATACACTGGCTCTGCTTGGTTGGAGGGTACTGCAGGTTTCTCCCAGGAGGCACATCTCTACTACTGGGGTTGATTCTTCTGAGCTAACATAGGCTCATTTACTGCAGGCAGGCTATGCTCCTTCACTAGCCTCCTGGTGGCAACTAGAAGCCTGGGCTGTCTAGCTGCATGTCAGGAGGAGGCCCTCAGCTTGTCTCTGGCTGGTGCCTTCTCACTTCTGTCTCCACAGACTCCTGACTACAGACTAACTCCTCCCTGTCTGGGCCTGAACATTTATACTAGGAGCTCTCTATCTCCCTCTAGTGTCTAGGATGCTACACTACACCCCAATAGGCCTGCTGAGCATGTCACAGGGGAACCATACATATAAAAGCATGTAGAAAATACATTCAAATGCATAGTTAAATATAATGCCGCTGTCTCTTAGGAGTAGGAGTAACACGTGACCCAATTTACCCTTGTGTAGCGCCCACTCCTACCTAGTGGGACACTACATGTGCACCCCTTATCATATGTACAGCGCTATGGAATGAATGGCGCTTTAATAATAATAATAATAATAATAGGGGACGTAACAGGGATTAAACTGATAGGAATAGTAATACTTAACACACCACTCATATCTGGTGGCACAGTACATTGCACGGCGCACGCGCAGTGCCCCAAATTGTAAGTAGGAGGACCGACCAAGCATCTTTTTCCATCTCCCGGTTCCTAAAATCTATTCCATAGACCGGCCCCTGATAGGGGACGTAACAGGGATTAAACTGATAGGAATAGTACTACTTAACACACCACTCATATCTGGTAGCACAGTACATTGCAAGCCGTACGCGCAGTGTCCCAGCTTGGAAGTAAGAGGACTGACCAAGCATCTTTTTCCATCTCCCGGTTCCTAAAATCTATTCCATACACCGGCCCCTGATAGGGGACGTAACAGGGATTAAACTGTTAAGAACAGATTTTTTTTAATTAAAAAAAAAAGAGGACAGCCTCTGCGGAGCTGGGTATTTTTTGGCGGCGTTACTGAACGCTCATGCACAATGGCTGTAGGCTCATGCGTCCTTTTGCGGAGGTGACAAACCTGGTCAGTCAAACCCAAGGCAACATCATCAACCTCATCCCATATGCGTTTTTTCTGGAGTGTGCCCTGCGAAGAGTGCTGGATCAGGCCGTAGATGAGCATGAAGAGGAAGAGTTGTGGTCACCATCACCACCAACAGCAGCCTTGTCGTTGTTGATTGCTGGACCTGCGGCAACGCAGAGAGAGGAGTCTGAAGAAGAGGAGTCAGAGGAGGAAGGTGGCTTTGAGGAGGTGAAAGACCAACCACAGCAGGCGTCCCAGGGGGCTTGTTGTCACCTTTCGGGAACCCTTGGTGTTGTACGTGGCTGGGTGGAGGAAGAGACCTTCAATGACATCAGTGAGGACAAGGAACGGGACATGGCTAGCTTGGTATCCAACCTTGTGCAAAAGGATTGTTTGCGGTTGTTTGCGGTGCGTTAAACAGGGAGTTTGGTCTGTCAGAGTTTGGTCTGTCAATGTCTGTGAAGCGGGGGTAACCCTTACACTACCTGATCGATACAACATCCTACCTGATCGTATACACACACTGGATGTTTTAAAGCATGTTATTCCAAACAATTTAGGATTGTTAGGTGATTTATGCCCTTTATGGATTAAAATCCAACTCTGCGTCAACTACGTAATTTTCCATGGGAGTTTTGCCATGGATCCCCCTCCGGCATGCCACAGTCCAGGTGTTAGTCCCCTTGAAACAACTTTTCCATCACTACTGTGGCCAGAAAGAGTCCCTGTGGGTTTTAAAATTCGCCTGCCTATTGAAGTCTATGGCGGTTCGCCCGTTCGCGAACATTTGCGAAAATTCGCGTTCGCTGTTCGCGAACTGAAAATTTTATGTTCGCGACATCTCTAGCTATTATATGGGCGGTATTATATCATTAATACTCTATTTTCCCCTTTATAAAAAATAGAGAAAGCAACTATTAATTGTGCATTGTATGTCACTAAATGTGTGACTATTAAGCATACACTGTATGACACTTTTATATATGCATTGAATGGCACTATTATGTGTGCACTGTTTTGCACTATTATTTATGCGCTATATGGCACTATTATGTGTGCACTGTATGAACTGTTATTCCATACTGCATTGTTTCATCATGATATAATGCTATAATATGGGCAGTATTGTATCATTAATACTCCCTATTTTCCCCTTCATATAAAATTGAGAAATCCCCAACACATTTTACCAAGATGCCCCCACAGACCTTCATAGGAACTGCACATTGTAACACTATACGGTATTAAATCTATGTAATAAGGACAGTATTAATCAGGAAAAGCGGGCAAAACCTAACTTGGCCACTAGATGTCACTAGCTGCATTGTTATTATAACTATTAGTCAACTGGTCGCCTATTAACAGCTCAGCTGTATTGGTATATTTACACATGGAGAACAGAAAACTACTTACCTTCACACAAAGCATTCAGATAAGTTATATTTAGTTTTTAGGATAAAATCTGCTCTTTTTTCCTGCCAGACATCTCAGTGACTCTTGCTCCTCAGGAGGCGCCATAACTGTGTGTGAATGTATAATGTGTGTATGCAGATTAGCCGTCTCCAGTGCCACCTAGTGGAGGTACCGACCCTATATTCAATGTCCAACATCGCTTTCTTGCAAAACTAATCTACATTTCCCAGCGAGCATTGCTTTGCCTTTAAAGAGGACCTTTCACTAGTATACAAACTAAAAACTAACTCTATCAGTGGGCAGAGCGGCGCCCAGGGGTCCCCCTGCACTTACTAGTATGCCTGGGCGCCGCTCCGTTCGCCCGGTATAGGCTCCGGTGTCTCAGCTCCGTCTGTTGTATTGGACAGATTTTTTTTGTAGGAGGCGTGTCCCTTGCTGCAGTGCTGGCCAATCGCAGCACACAGCTCATAGACTGGCTATGAGCTGTGTGCTGCGATTGGCCAGCACTGCAGCAAGGGACACGCCTCCTACAAAAAAATCTGTCCAATACAACAGACGGAGCTGAGACACCGGAGCCTATACCGGGCGAACGGAGCGGCGCCCAGGCATACTAGTAAGTGCAGGGGGACCCCTGGGCGCCGCTCTGCCCACAGGTATAGTTAGTTTTTAGTTTGTATACGAGTGAAAGGTCCTCTTTAAGACTCCCTACACTGGCTCTGGCACTCGCCATAACGTGAGCGCTTGCATCTGATCCATTGTAAATTGAAACGCCGTCTTTGGAGTAATTTTCTTGAACTTTTTTTTTCTTCCATCCTAACCTATTTTTGTTAAATGCATTTCCATCCAAAGCCTACTCACCAGGAGCCTAATCCACCTAAAATGAGAAATCCCTCTTCTATACACTCTATCAGGGAATTATGGGTCGTTGGGGGTTTCCTCTCTTCAGGATCCTTATCTCTTCCGACATATGAAGAGAGTCTTCTGTTTTGGAGGAACCTGTCCTGTCCTGTATTACACCGCCAACCACTTGATATGAATGGGCACTGTGTAATACCTCATTTCTCCTGTGGTGGCACTGCAGGGAATCTGAACACTTACTGCCAGGTTGCCCCACAGATCACAGCTGATCACTGGAGGTCCCAGCAGGAGGACATTTTGTGATCATCTTATTATCAAAGGAGTCAAGGGGATTGGCCGATGCTGAGAATTCCTTTAAGTTACACAGACTTTGAGGCAACACTCCCTCCCCATGCTCAAAGTTGTTGCTCCAGCACAGAGTTGGGTCCTGGTGGTTGAGGGAGGATGGTAAAATGATTCCTCTACCTCCCTACAATCACCCGCCATTTTCAACCATTTTTGCAGCCATTTTCCATCTTACCGTTTTTAGTGGCCGTTTTTTGCATAATGGTAAAAATGCTCATGAAAAACACATGAATGCCATTGTTTTTTGGTTTTTTTTGAACATCCCAAACCCTGTAGTCCCTTAAGTATATATTATACACCCCCACAGTGCCCCCAGTATAAATAATGCCCACCATATTGCCAGTATCTATAATGACCGCCTTGCAGTGTCTCCAATGCCCCCATAGTGACCCCAGTATATATAAGGCTCCCCCTCCGCACACTGTATATAAAATACCCCCCAATTGAGTCCTAGTTTATTGCCCCAGTAGTGCCTTCCATTCTGCTGGGTCCGGAAAAAAATACCTTATCCACTGTATGTTAGGGAATACTTGCTCTGCACTGAAGGGAGCAGGACCTGACGCTACCAGCACATGTGATGCATCAGGTCCTGCTCCCTCCAGTGCAGAGTGACTGTTCCCTCACATTCACATAGATGAGGCTTTTTCTTTTTACCCTGAAAGGCACTTTTACCAGTTTTTAACAGGCGCACTCCCATCAAAACTGTCATTAAAAAGGGCCTATTGATTTCAATGGGGTCTGTCCGGCCGTGAAAACAACGACAGATAGGAAATCCTATTTTTTGACGGCTGCTATTCACTTGTCACCATACGAATAGCCCCATAGACTTCTGTTGGTTCCAAAAACTGCCATTTTCCCGTTCGTGTGAATGTAGCCTTAGATATAGCAAATGGTAGGTGGGAAATTTCTGATAAGGGCCCAGAGGTCCACATTACATTTCTGTTGCCACTGAGAACCTGAGTTAATGGGTTGGACCTTAAAGGGGTTGTGCAGTGCATACTAAGGACCTATCCTAAGAATCGGTCATCAATATCAGATTGGAAGGGGCTCGACCCCCACCAACCCCACCGATAATCTGTTTGAAGAGTTAAAGAGATGGTGGCACTCGTCCAAGCGCTGCTTCCTCTTCAAAATTACCTGCTCACCTTCTCTTTTGCAGCGATAGTGCAGTGTCCTCTCCCGTTCAGTGGAATGGGACTAGCAGTTGCAATTACCCTGCGCCGCCTCTACAAGCAAGGCAACATGCAGGTAATACTGAAGCGGAAGCAGCGTTTGCATGAGTGGCGCTATACCCCTTCAAAAGCTGATCGGCATGGGTGGCCTGGAATTGGACCCCCATTGATCAGATATGGATATTCTATCTTGAGGATAGGTCATCAGTATTGTAGCACTGCACAACGCCTTTAACTCACAGGGTAGCCACCTATAGGAGGCACCAGAGAAAGGGTAGCCATCTATAGGGAGCACCAGAGAGAGGGTAGCCATCTTTAGGGAGCACCAGAGAAAAGGAAGCCACCTATAGGAGGCACCAGAGAGAGGGTAGGCACCTATAAGAGGCACTAGAGAGAGGGTATCCACCTATAGGGGCACCAGAGAGAGGGTATTCACCTATAGGGGGCACCAGAGAGAGGTTAGTCACCTATAGGAGGCACCATAGATAGGGTAGTCACCTATGGGAGGCACCAGAGATAGGGTAGCCACCTATGGGAGGCACCAGAGATAGGTTAGCCACCTATAGGAGGCACCAGAGAGAGGGTAGTCACCTATAGGAGGCACCAGAGAGAGGGTAGCCACCTATAGGAGACACCAGAGAGAGGATAGCCACCTATAGGAGGCACCAGAGAGAGGGTAGCCACCTATAGGAGACACCAGAGAGAGGGTAGCCACCTATAGGAGACACCAGAGAGAGGGTAGCCACCCATAGGGACCACCAGAGAGAGGGTAGCCACCTATAGGAGGCACCAGAGAGAGGGTAGCCACCTATAGAGAGACACTTTAATTCATTCTCGTAGAGGGCCATTTTGCACACAACATAAAATTGGCCATACTTTAGTTAATTAGAAGTCAGACAGAAGCTGAAGTTATGTCATTACATCTTATCAATTTACAAACTGATTGGCATTATTGCAATCTATTGCTGTGAAAGTTTTTCCAAAATTGTTTTCCTTTTGCAAAAAATACCAAAATAATTACAAAAAGTTACCAAACTTCAGCTGCTTCTCTAACTCCAGACTTACTAATAGATGGTTGATTTGATGCTATGAGTAGAAACAATCTTAAAAAGGGTATTCCCATTTCAGCCGCTCAGGATAGGCACATTTGGCCCAAATATTTTTTTTTACGAAAAGCCACAATTGTAAAGACGCAAGTACCGCAAGCAGTATTCCAAAGAGGACCACGAACCATCCAACTTTTTTTATTATATTTTTTATAGGGGTTACATTGTTGCAGGCAACGAACGTGGTATGTTTATGGAAGGATATGAACAAATAACATGGCAGAAATAACAGGCCCATAATTGTTATTTTGATAAATAAAGCACCCAGAGCAAAAATGGTTGCAACTTTTTGAAAAAAAAAATTCAGATTCAAAGGAAGTAGTCTTTATGCATGGTCCCCTTACAAATAATATAACGATCATACGTGTATAATCACCACAGTTCCGTGAGGACACAGTTTACTTTCACTACGACATTAACCAAAACGGTTAACAAACAGTTAATAAAACGAGGCGGGCAACCTTCAGTTCATCAATAAAGAAAATATATTGTTTTTGGGAAGGGGTCAGGAGTTCAGAGAGGATGGAAAGGCGACTGCATTTGGAGGGACCACAGATTGTCGAAATAAAATTACCCAAAAATTCTACTAGACCAAAGAGACCAAAAATACAAGGAAAGCAAAGGCTACAGACATAGATAACAACGGTTTACTTTCATTTATTCTAACAAAAACATTTTCTGTGCTAATTTTTTTTTTTATTGCATAAGATATTTTTTTGCATTGTTGATAACGTTTCACACAAAGAAAAACCCAAAAGGTAGAAGTTAGCATAGACCAATAGATAGCGTACCGGTATATTTATACAACTGCAGATATGGCTTTCAGTAGTAGGCTACTCTCCCATCGCCTGATTAAAATAGCTTCTTAGATGGGAATTAAAAAAATATTTTAAAAAAAATTCTAAAAAGTTGAATGTCAATGTTACAGATGCTGAGGGTCATGTTGAGTTGCGAGACTGGTGAGTTAAATCATCACTATGTTGTGTTTAAATGAGTCTATTGCACAGCCATCTGAATAAAGGTCCTTAGAAATGTTTTTGAAAGCTCTACAAAACAGAGTAACCGATTCTATTGTAGCCTGAACCACAGTCGTAGAACATTTGGGGCAAGGAGCACTCGGGATAGCAGGGGTTAAACGGTGTTATACTGGGACAGTGGTCCTCCGCAGAAGCTGAGATGGTGGTAGGCTCAGTGGTGTTTGAAAAGACAGGGACTGACACTGGAATACATTTCAAACTTTCATTCAAGTTTGGACTGCAAGTTCCCACGGGACTCTTTTTAATTGGATTACATGGATTCCAGGGGTCAGAATAAAGGAGCCCATTTAGTAAGTGATGCGGGTCGTAGACAGAATGTTCTGCCGGGACGTCTTGGTGTATCTTTACTGATGCCCCCTGAATGATCTCTTGCTCGGAGATCATGTTGTTGTAATCAGGGCCCAAAAGGTCAAAAAATTCAACACTTTCTTGGTTACCTTTATCCAAGTCCTTTAAGGTCATCACTCCAGAATTGGTATGAAGAACAGGTGAGGAATAAGCAGGCTCTGTGAAGAAAGATGGCGGCAGGTTACGATTCCTCAAGGGCACTTTTTTGCATTTTTCCCCACGAATTTCCCTGACATTGTCAAAAAGAGCAGCCAAGCTCTTGCTCTGTAAGTTCGACTGGTTATTGTCCCTCTTCGGAGGAGGCTTACAGTGATAATTTTGAGGGCTGCTGCCAGGAGATGTGACCTGACCTTTTGGAGACCCTTGAGTTGTAAGTCCATTACTGATCATCCCGGTGCACCTTTTAATCTGTTTTTGTAGGTACTTCCTATGGTTGACCTTCCTTTTTGACTTCACCGGCTTGTCCAGGGCTAGTTTGATGTTACTCGAAGCCATATTAATAAAACTAAGCAAATCCTTACTTGATTCTTTATAGTCCCCACTTTCAACAGCTCCCAGAAAGTCGACTCCTTCGTGATATCCTTTCTCAAAGTCCACTGCAGATCCGGCGAAATATAAGGGCATAAAATGATGATTCATAATTTCAGTTTGAACAGCCATCACGATTGCCAATTCCTCGCTCTTGATCAAGAGTCAAAAACATCAATCCTGGTCAAAATCTGTAACCCAGTGGTCCTGAAGATCATATTCGAATGGAACACCTGTCTGGAATATCTGTAGATCCCAGTGGATATTCTCAATGTTATTGCTGGTTGACAAATTTGTAGCATTCAAGATTTTTCAAAAAGTTGAACTTCATCCTAAAAAAAAAGCCAAATATTTGCTAAAACAGGTAAAAATGTGGCTTCAAGTTGAATGCGGAGAAGCCGAGAGAGAGATGAAGTCAGTCTCAGGCTTTCAGCTCCTTTTCAGTTTAATTTGTTCTCACCAGAAACACACATCCTGAAAAGAATGGGAGGGACAGATAAGTAGGAGGTCTGCAAGTCTCAATGGTATCAGCTTTCACTAAATCCATGGGCTGGGAATGATACATCATGCAAGGTCTGGAATAAAGACTACACTGTGCTCTCTTCTCCTCCGGCAACAAAACAAAGTACAATTCCCCTGTTTCCATTCAGGCCTGGGATAACATAAATACTCGTGTTGTCGTAACTTTTTTTTTTTCTTCTTTTGCATTGATCCAATAGAAAGTATTTTTTTTTCTTTTTTCTTTTTTTTCCTGCTTTTAGCTCTTGTTGTTCTTTTATGATTTAATTTTTTATTTCACTTTTTGATGCAAATTGTAAATAATTTACATGCAGATTAATTTTTATAAAACCAAGAAACTACTGATACATTCATTATAGAGTTACTTTAAACATTTTTAGATAGATGATGAGATAGATTGATATGATATAGATAATTTATAGATAGATATAAAAAGATAATATATAGATATTAGATAGATAAATAGATAGATAGATAGGATACCGTATTAGATAGATTTTATTATTTAATTTTTTATTTCTCCTTTCGATGCAATTTTTTAACAAAACTTTGCTTTAAATACATGCAGATTTAATTTTATAAAATCGAAAAATTTCTGATACATTCAATATACACTTCTAAAAAAGTTTTGAATATAATTTACATTTGAAATAAACAAAAAAGAAATGAAAAAAATGAAAGGGGTATTCCAACTTTAGAATATTGATGGTCAATCCTCAAGATCAGATCAGTGTGAGATCCAAGTCTTAACGCACAGTAGCAGCAGTGAGGGGTAAATACAGCTTCAGTTAAATTCATGTGATAACCCTGTGCCACCAATATTATCTCGGGGGACTGCAGGTTAAGTTTGATGTGGCTGCACCGCTCACACAAGCCTCACCTCCCCTTTAACCCCTTAAGGACCCATGACGTACATGTACGTCATTTCATTCCGGGACTTAAAGGGAATCTGTCACTAGCATAGTAGCAAAAAATTTTTTTATGAATCCATGTGTAATAAAGTACCTTATTTCCATATGTCTTGTTCTTTTTATTCTGTGTCTTGTCATTTCTTCAAAAAAATGCTTTTTATGATATGCAAATGAAGCTGTAAGGAGCCCAGAGGGGCGTTATTCTTTGTCCACGGTGCCCAGGAACGCCCCTCTAAAGTGCCGTGCCCGCCTAAATTTGAAAACTAAGAACTCCTCCAAGATCGCCTAAATCACCTCCCAGAGGCGAGGCTAAGTGCTCCCCCCCCCCCCCCTCAGCGCCGCGCTCTGCGGCAAACACCCCCGATCCTCCTCTCGCCCGCATCCAAAATCCCACGCAGGCGCAGTGCCGGCGATTGCCTGCGCCTGCGCGATGATAAGACGACTGAGGGCAACAGCTTCAACAGCGTCACTAGGCATGCGCTGATCCCCGTGACGTGTTCGCTGTTTCCTCAGCCAGCTGGAAGCTGTTGCCCTCAGTCGTCTTATCATCGCGCAGGCGCAGGCAATCGCCGGCACTGCGCCTGCGCGGGATTTCGGATGCGGGCGAGAGGAGGATCGGGGGTGTTTGCCGCAGAGCGCGGCTCTGAGGGGGGGGGGCACTTAGCCTCGCCTCTGGGAGGCGATTTAGGCGATCTTGGAGGAGTTCTTAATTTTCAAATTTAGGCGGGCACGGCACTTCAGAGGGGCGTTCCTGGGCACCGTGGACAAAGAATAACGCCCCTCTGGGCTCCTTATAGCTTCATTTGCATATCATAAAAAGCATTTTTTTGAAGAAATGACAAGACACAGAATAAAAAGAACAAGACATATGGAAATAAGGTACTTTATTACACATGGATTCATTTAAAAAAAAAATTGCTAATATGCTAGTGACAGATTCCCTTTAAAGACCCGTGACGTACATGTACTTCATGGTGATCGGGCGGGTGCAGACGGCTGGTGGATGGGGTTCAGAGAGTTGGACCCCCACTGATCTGATACTGAGGGTCAGTCTGTTATTTAGTATATAATCTCTGTATCACAAAAATACTAGTGAATCCAATGAACTCGTCATGGAGGTATCTACGGCCGCACGGTACCCCCGTATGCCTCCGAATTCTTCTGCTAGCTTCATCTGAAAAGTGACAGAAAAAAAAAAGTCCCAAGTTCCACCGAATTCTGTTTTAGGGAGAAATTCGACTATTTGAAGGGGTTCTCAAGGATTAGAAAAACATTGATGCTTTTTTCCAAAAACACTGCCACCTCTGTCTATGGGTTGTGCCTGGAACTGCAGTTTACCGCAAATGAAGTGTAATACTGGAAACAACATGTGGACAATAGTGTATTTGGAGAAGAAGAGCCGTGTCATCGTGATCCTGGACTACTTGGCAGTAAAATATATTTCCGTATAGCCGGAGACCTTTCATACAAGACTAGAAGGATTGGGAGAAGCTTGTATCCCAGAGCTCGGGCTCTTCTCCCTGTTCCTGGCTCATTTTTAAAACTAAAGGGGTAATTATTAAGAGGGACGTTTCATACACCAGTAGTAATAAGAAGTGTGCTGGAGTAAGATGTGTCAAAGATATTAGGAGGCGCAGGTCTCAGTAAATCTGTGCACTACAAAACCAAATGAGCTGGCATAGATTTGGGCAAACTATGAGATGATAGATAGATAGATAGATAGATAGATAGATAGATAGATAGAAGATTTGAGGTTTCCTATCCATCACATGATTTGCACCAATAACCAGCTGTAATGATATAAATTACTTATAGATGCGGAAGTGAAGTCCCTATAGATTCTTTATAATGAGCTAATTCCATTAGAAGATGATGTTTCCGTGAATGAGAACCCTGGATCCGCCTAGAAGGTCACACATAAAGAGTCGGGGTGTCAGGACAGCGAGGCCCAGGAGTTAAGACCTTCCTTTGTCACTGAAGTGGATAATCCCATCTCAGGGATTCAGGAAACATTACATGGTCATTTGAGCACACTACAGAGGAAGGGAAAACGGGCAGCGGAGCAGCTAAGGGGTTAATGAGGCGACGGAGGAGAAAATTCTAAATGAACAAATATCCGGGGGGAATCACAGAAAGAGCCGAGAAGACCTAGATCCTATTATTGGGGCTGAATTAATCCAAGTAAACGGCTTAAAGAGCTCAGCAGCTGTTATTACCACCTAAAAATAGCCAGAGCCCCAAACAATGCCCCAGCATGTACCGGGGAGGGCCCCATTCACTTGTATTTAGGGCTCATTTACATGCTATAGGTAGGGATTACGAATTATCAATACTGCGTGATGGCATTGAGTTTACACGGCTGCTTTCTCACTGCACACAATATATAATATAATAAAAAGTTTCAAAATTCCCTTCTGTCTCTTGTTCCGCAACTACACAGCAGTCCATGAGTACTATGTAGCCTTCACTGGACCCACAGGGGTGCAGTTAAAGGGAAGATATTAAAAATATATGCGTAAAATTTGATGTCCCACAAACATAACAGTTGTAAAAAAGTACAGAAATAAATTTTATAAATTGTAAAAATGTAACTAAAATTTTTTGATACTTAAAGTCGAATACTGTATATACCCAATCCAGTGTTTTTCAGGAGTTGAAAATTGATGGGTCATCCATATCTGATCAGTGATTATCCAACTCCCAGCACCCGGTGTGGTTGGGGTGTGCACAGGGGCGTAGCTAGAAATGACTGGGCCCCATAGCAGGAGCCGCCTCGCCGCCACCTCCGCAGCTCCTCATGCACTTGCGACGGTTACGCGTAGGACTGAGCACAGACAGCTGGTCACTGGCAACGCATTTGTGCCAGTGTAGGAAATGTATGAATCTAAATGTCTGTGTATTAAAGTAGGACTAGTCAGAACTGCCGCCCAGACTGCGGGACCACTCCAGGGGTCAAGTCCTGGGGAAAAAAAGTGTGGGAACTCACCCAGACCCCCCCCCCAAAACAAAAAGAAAATTTATACCGTATATATATATTTCGCTGAAAATTCTGTGCAACATAAAACATAAAGAAAAACTGGAATTTGCGCTATATGTCTGTTCAGACATAATTTGTCTCTTTCATATTATAAGCTCCCCTTATATATAATTTACTTACAGTTCTGAAGACTCAGGGGTGCTGGCTTAGCCTCAGGGGTGCTGACAGGCTTGGCCTCAGGGGTGTTGGGTGGCTTGGCCTCAGGGGTGCTGGCTGGCTTAGCCTTAGGGGTGCTGACAGGCTTGGCCTCAGGGGTGTTGGCTGGCTTGGCCTCAGGGGTGCTGGCAGGCTTGGCCTCAGGGGTGCTGGCAGGCTTGGCCTCAGGGGTGCTGGCTGGCTTGGCCTCAGGGGTGCTGGCTGGCTTGGCCTCAGGGGTGCTGACAGGCTTGGCCTCAGGGGTGCTGGCTGGCTTGGCCTCAGGGGTGCTGGCTGGCTTGGCCTCAGGGGTGCTGACAGGCTTGGCCTCAGGGGTGCTGGCTGGCTTGGCCTCAGGGGTGCTGGCTGGCTTGGCCTCAGGGGTGCTGGCTGGCTTGGCCTCAGGGGTGCTGGCTGGCTTGGCCTCAGGGGTGCTGGCTGGCTTGGCCTCAGGGGTGCTGGCTGGCTTGGCCGGGCAGAAGGAGTGTGGGAGACTGTGAGGCCGTTTTTCTCCAAGATGCTCCGGAAAAAAATTATTTTTCATTACACCTCAGGTCAGACCACCAATCAGACCCCCAATGTTAATCAGACCTCAGCTAACAGCCCCAATAAGATCCCAATGTTAATAAGACCCCAATAACACCTCAGATAACACCTCAGCTCAGACCCCAATATGAATGACCCCCAATCAGACCTCAGATAAGAGCCCCATGCCTTATAGCAACCCCCAGTAGCCTCATAGCAGCCCTTAGTAGCCTCTCCATCAGCCCCCAGTGCCTCTCACCAGCCCCCAGTGCCTCTTACCAGCCCCCAGTGCCTCTCCATCAGCCCCAGTGCCTCTCCATCAGCCCCAGTGCCTCTCACCAGCCCCCAGTGCCTCTCTATCAGCCCCCCAGTGCCTCTCCATCAGCTCCCAGTGCCTCTCACCAGCGGCCCCCCAGTGCCTCTCTATCAGCCCCCCAGTGCCTCTCCATCAGCTCCCACTGCCTCTCACCAGCGGCCCCCCAGTGCCTCTCTATCAGCCACCCAGTGCCTCTCCATCAGCCCCCAGTGCCTCTCACCAGTTCCCAGTACCCTCTTCATCAGCCCCCAGTGCGCCCTCCCCGGTATTAAAATCATTGGTGCAGTGCGCCCCCCCCCCCCCCCGGTATTAAAATCATTGGTGGGCAGTGCGCCCCCTCCCAGTATATTAAAATTATTGGTGGGCAGTGCGCCCCCCCTCCCCGGTATTAAAATCATTGGTGGGCAGTGCGCCCTCCCCCCCCGTCCCAGTATTAAAATCATTGGTGGGCAGTGCGCCCTCCCCCCCTCCCCAGTATTAAAATCATTGGTGGGCAGTGCGCCCTCCCCCCCTCCCCAGTATTAAAATCATTGGTGGGCAGTGCGCCCTCCCCCGCCCCTCCCTTGTATTAAAATCATTGGTGGGCAGTGCGCCCTCCCCGGTATTAAAATCATTGGTGGGCAGTGCGCCCTCCCCCCCACCTCCCCTGTATTAAAATAATTGGTGGGCAGTGCGCCCTCTCCGGTATTAAAATCATTGGTGGGCAGTGCGCCCCCCCCCCCTAGTATTATAATCATTGGTGGGCAGTGCAAGCCCCCCCCAGTATTAAAATCATTGGTGGGCAGTGCGCCCTCCCCCAACATTGGTGGCAGCGGCAGTTCCAATCAGAGTCCCAGAAGTGTAATGCTGGCGCTCCGATCGGTTACCATGGCAGCCAGGACGCTACTGAAGTCCTGGCTGCCATGGTCAGTTAGTCAGCAGCATACTTACATGCGCTGTGGCCGCCCAACGCTTCTTCTTCTTGTAACTTATGCTTATAGCAATGCGCCGCACAGACCTGTGACGAGTTACAAGAAGAAGGAGCGCCGAGCGGCCACAGCACATGTAAGTAAGTAAGACCCTCCCGTAAAAAGTTGGCCAGCATGGTTTAGCCCCAAGTCAAAAACATTGCAATCCACAAGGTCCATACCCGATTGTGAAACTGTGACACTAACGCTTGATTTTAGTAAAATGTATAAAAAAAATATCTGGTCATTTAGGACCCATTTGATACATGTTATGGCTATAGTCGTTGATATGGGGCCCATAGCCGTTAATAGCTAAGACCCAGAAGCAACTGAAACAATCTGAAGACCTCAGTAGTCTTCTTTCTATATCTTATTCTCGAGCTTCCCGGTGAGTAGGACATGGGGAAAATGGGATTTGGTATTTGCAACTAAATTTTTAGATTTTGAAACAGATGGTCTGTCATATTTCGCTATGGGGTGAAGACGAGTTCAGTGGCCCCCAGAAACCTTTGATGCCACCTTTCTCTAGAAACAATTGACTCAGCCAATATCAACTTTCTATGACCACATAAAGATGGTCAGATGGCCAATGTAGGCAGAGCTTTAGTGTTTTTGAGAGGTCTAACCATCCTGGTGGCTTTTCCTTGCTTTAGGCAAGATATTAGAGGCCAAAAATATACATTGTGTTCACATTTTCACTTCAGCAGTGGCTGCTAATCCATGGGGCTCAACAGAAACCGTGTTAATTACCCCTTTCCTCAGAGGCCGGCAGACGGGATCCACTCATCCCCTTCGACTCACCATGGCCCCGGCCACCGGCATCTCCTGGGATCCCCGCAGACTATGGCCTACACTGTACTGTGAAGGCCTCCAGGTCTGTCTTTAGGGCACACATACACATTCTTCTTGGCTGTTAGAGGGCCAGTGCACACACCCTTGTTGGTTCCAGCCAATGGCTCATTACTTGTGTCTATATAAGACACTTTCCCCAGGTGAAAGGTGCCTGAGCTTTAGATTTCTAGAGTAATAGTGTTCCAGTGAAGGTGTGCTTTTCTATTTGTTTGCCCGTGTTCCATACCTCTGCCTGTTCATTAATTCTGACTATCCACTGCCTGCCCTGACTATAACATGTCTACTATATTGAACCATTGCTACCTGCCCTGACCTCAGACCAGTTTCACAGATATACACAAACTCTGGCTGCTCTGACCTTGGCCTGTTTCAGACTACAATTATTGCCCTTCCCTCTGTGCTTTGCACTGGTTTCTCTGACCCCCATGAGTCAGCCACCAAATACACCAGGACTATATCAAGAGGCAGCAGCATGGTGGCTCCCCTGCAGCGAAGACTAGATCCCTGTAGAGGGGTTAAAGGGTAAAAACAAGGGAACTGCTAGGATAATGCCCTCAGAGATAGCCCCAAGTCAAACCGGTTAGTTGGTAGAGTGGGTCCACACACACTGCCTGTTACACAACACTGCAGAGAACTAAGGGATTAGACAAAACCATAGGCAGAAAACAAGCTGAGGTCAGGCAGTGTACAAGCAATCCAGTAAACAGTCCAAGGGGCAGTCAGCTCAAGGTTAGAATGTAGAACATGCAGAGTTTAAGTCAGACAGAGATAGGAAACAGGAAGCGTTTGGTACAAAGGCAGGCAAACAAGACAATAACACACTGTCAACATGTCAAGATAGACTACCACACCGACCTAGAGTCGATCATGGAAGACATCACTGACAAACTCCTGAAAGATAGCATGGGCATTGCAAAGTCCAAAGGGCATCACAAGTTTTAAAAGTGGTCTTCCATGTCAATACAGGCCAAATTATATGCCCCTCATAGATCCAATTTTATGAAGACTCATTCCATGAACTCTGTTGAAGAGCTCTGAGATCAGTGGCAAGGGGCACTTATTTTGTCACTGCACAATGAAACCACAGGAATACTCAATTTTGGAGAGAAAATCTCTTCACCTACGGTCATCTCTATAATTGACCCTAGGCAGTAGAGTTTCCCAGCTTGAGTGGACATGTTCTCACACAATGACTCTTGCCACCACAGTAAAAGCACAAGTTACTGTTGCATGAGCTGGCCCTCTTCTTCAGACAGTTTGATTCTGTCCAACTGCATGAGTTCCTCGGCAGAGACCTAAGAGTGGAACATGGGTCTCTGGAATGAGGGTGTCAGTCATGCAGTTCTCTTCTCCCTGGCAGATTCCATAAGGTGCTCCTGGAACTAAAGATCTATTCAGGTAGCCAGTAAAATTAGATCATCCAGTGTAGCAGGTACATCCTGACTTGCCTCTTCATCCTTGATGTGCCATCACAGATCCTCCCAAAAGGCGGTCACTAAGGTCCTGTTGTTCCAGGACATCTCTGAAGAGAGGGTACCTAACTGAATATTGAATGGCTGTCAAAACGAAAGATTTTCCTGGTGGAGTCACAGTAAGGAAGAAGCAGTTGAGGCCATCTGGCCAGGCTCCTTAAAGAACTTACATAAGGTCAACAGAAAGATTATCAGGGAGTCACTACATTTCCAGAATGGGGTGTCCCAGGCTACAGCTTCTGCCAACAGAAGGGACAACAGGAAAGTGTTCTTGGACTAGTCGGTAAGAAACTGGTGAGCCTGCCATTTAAAGTGAAGGGCGCACTGGTTCAGGAACTCTTGACAGGTTTTGGGATTCCCTCATAGCATGGTGGCACCGTGGCAGTGGATGCAGGTCAGAACCACCGGAAGGAAGCTGACTGAGAGGGGCAGTATATTGCGCTACACTTTGATATTTGGTTTTGCAGCAAACCAAATACTAAAGTACAGCACATTATACTGCATCAGCAGAACCAAATATCACAGTGCAGCACAATATACTGCCCCAGCAGAACTATATATCACAGTGCACCACAAAATACTGCCCCAGCGGAACCAAATACCA
Organism: Bufo gargarizans; assembly: GCF_014858855.1. Lineage (NCBI taxonomy): Eukaryota > Metazoa > Chordata > Amphibia > Anura > Bufonidae > Bufo > Bufo gargarizans. The sequence goes on along the minus strand of NC_058082.1, from coordinate 38,584,624 downwards.
CAGTTCAGCACAATATACCGCCCCCACAGAACCATATATCACAGTGCAGAGTTTGTCATACAGACATATTAGATTCCTCACTTTTCCATCATGCTTCCCACCCTGGATTCCAATAGTGTAATCCTGCTGCTATCCCCAATACTATGCCCGTTGTGCTCCCCAATGCCCCCAAATACTATACTGCAATACAAAGTCCCTCCAATAATAATAATGGACCCTATAGTGCCTTCAGCAATAATAATGCCCTGGTAGCTCTGTCAGTATTTATAATGCCCCTACAGTACCTCCAGTAATAATAATGCCCCCTATAGTGCATCCAATAATAATAATAATAATAATAATAATAATCCTCCCACTAATAATAATGCCTCTTATTGTAGTAATAATAATGCTCCCAATAGTGCCTCAAGCAATAATAATGCCCCATATTGTGTCACCAATAATTATAATATGCCCTATTGTGTCTCCGGTACTAATAATGCCTCTACAGTGCCCCCATAATTTGCCCTACAATGCTTCCAGTTATGTCCTCTATATTGCCCCCAGTAATTTCTCCCAAACTGAGCCCCATAATGTGCCCCCTCACTGCCCTCTGTAATGTCCACCCCCTATGGTCAATTGGCCAGGGAATAAAAAAATTTATACTCACCTGTATCCTGCCGCAGTCTGTGATGCAGGCCACAGGCCTCTTCTGGTCTACAGTCTGCATCCCGATGAAGAACAACCACCTACCCCGATATACCGTCTCATAGGCCACAAGTCTAGTAGGCCTGAAGCCTATAAAGGTGAATGGCAGGGCAGAGACCTCCCATGCCCCTAAACACTTTTCAACTGCAGTGCCGTCCTGAGGATGGCGATCCAGTTGAATCCTGGAGGGGGACCTGTGGCCACTGGCCCGCTACTTAAGTACCTGTCACTCCCATGGTTGAATAGTGGCTCGGACAGCCCAATGGGCATGGTCCCACTAGGACACTTCCGCGTGGGGTCTATTGCCAGTCCGCCCCTGGAGGGGCTTACATGTCCAGAGTTTACCAAATACTAATGGTTGGTTAGTATGTCCAGGGGTAGTATAGTCTGCCTTTAGGATACGTGTACCCTATGGGCATCTCTAAAGTTCTTATAAGAAAAATATAGATTTTTTTTAGATATTTCAGCAAAAATAAATAAAAACATAAAAAGCTAAATTGGAAGTGACTGAACAATTTCACATCAATTGGGGATTGTATTTAATTATTTCTATTTAGTTTTTTAAATAGATGTCCAGTGGTTCTTTTATATATTTTTTTAATATTTAATGTTATGGTTTTTTAAGAAAAATAAAGCCTGTTTTGTTTGGGAAACTCCTCTGGGAAAATTCAGTGAAGTCAATAAGTGTCAGTGCTCCAGCGCCATGGTCTGATTTCCTAATGGCATCTTAATCTGATGACGGTGAAGTGAGATTTCTTGCGCATTCTAGTATCAGTGGGAATTTCTGCCCTTCCCTGACAAGTATTATGGGTCGGCTTTGACATACAGCCCTGCAGAGCCTAAATAGGGCTCCATTCTTTCCCAGCGCTGAATGAGAGCTTTGTGCCAGGGATTCATTAAACTGCTCTGCACAGACCTCCTAAATAGGCCTCAATAATGAACAGTCGATTTAACTGGAAAAGCTGCTGGAGTTGTAAAATTAAAAGGAAATAACGTCCCCCCCCCCGTCCCCCCGTCACCGCCAGGAAGAAAGCTCAACACAAAAATGTCATTTTATAAAATGATGGAAAAAAATAAATATTATCTAGAAAGTTCTACTGAGAAAGAAAGAGAGGCAAAGACCAAACTCCCTGGTGATTGATGTCAGTAAATAAAGGTCTATCTAACTGCCGTATCTATTAGTGATCTATGTATCTATCTCATATCTATCTACAGTATATATCCATCTATCTATCTATCTCTATCATGTATCTCTCTATGTTTCGGTTTGTGTATCTGTCTATCTAATATCTATCTATCTCCTATCAAATCAAATAAAATCAGCTTTATTGGCAGGACTAAATACATTTTAGCATTGCCAAAGCAAGTGGGAAATAATTGGGTAGGGTTGGGGGATGGGGACATATACAGGGTAGGGATATAGGAGTCTATGGTATATCGGGCTCCTCTCAGTCTATGGCAGGCAGTAATATATTGTGCTGCTATGGCCGTTGTGTTCTCCTCTTCCCCCAGCTGTATGGAGAGTCTCTCTTCCTCCTCCATGGAGGTGAAGTCTGGGCAGAGATCAGACAGTCTCCTGAGGTGAGCGTCCCTCACTGCTGAGTATTTGGGGCTCCGCAGCAGGAAATGAGCCTCACCCTCCACGGTCTCTAGCTATTATCTATCTATCTATCTATCTATCTATCTATTATCTATCTATCTCTCTATCTATCTCCTATCTACAGTCATGTGAAAAAATTAGGACACCCTTTGAAAGCATGTGGTTTTTTGTAACATTTTTAATAAAAGGTTATTTAATCTCCGTTTCAACAATACAGAGAGATTAAAGTAATCCAACTAAACAAAGAAAACTGAAGAAAAGTCTTTTCAAGATCTTCTGTAAATGTCATTCTACAAAAATGCCTATTCTAACTGAGGAAAAAGATAGGACACCCTCACATGTATTCCCTCTTAAATTGGCTCAGATCTCACACAGGTATATCACACCAGGTGCACATAATTAGTAGATCGTTACTCTGCATGTTGAATGAGGCTTGCCCTATTTAAACCTCAGACATTTAGTTTGGTGTGCTCCTGACTGTTGAAGTGAGAGTGAGCACCATGGTGAGAGCAAAAGAGCTGTCAGAGGACTTCAGAAAAAAGATTGTAGCAGCCTATGAGTCTGGGAAGGGATTTAAAAAGATCTCAAAAGATTTTGAAATCAGCCATTCCACTGTCCGGAAGATAGTCTACAAGTGGAGGGCTTTCAAAACAACTGCCAACATGCCCAGGACTGGTCGCCCCAGCAAGTTCACCCCAAGAGCAGACCGCAAGATGCTAAAAGAGGTCTCCAAAAACCCTAAAGTGTCATCTCGAGAACTACAGCAGGCTCTGGCTACTGTTGATGTAGAAGTACATGCCTCTACAATCAGAAAGAGACTGTACAAGTTTAACTTGCATGGGAGGTGTGCAAGGAGGAAACCTTTGCTTTCCAAGAGAAACATCGAGGCCAGACTGACATTTGCCAGATATAAAGTTGACAAAGACCAGGACTTCTGGAATAATGTTCTTTGGACAGATGAGTCCAAAATTGAATTATTTGGACACAACAGCAGAGGACATGTTTGGCGTAAACCAAACACAGCATTCCAAGAAAAGAACCTCATACCAACTGTGAAGCATGGAGGTGGAAGTGTCATGGTTTGGGGCTGCTTTGCTGCAGCAGGACCTGGTCAGCTCACCATCATAGAATCCACGATGAATTCTACTGTGTATCAGAAGGTGCTTGAAGAACATGTGAGACCATCAGTTAGAAAATTAAAGCTGAAGCGGAACTGGACCATGCAACATGACAATGACCCAAAACATACTAGTAAATCAACCAAAGATTGGCTGAAAAAGAAGAAATGGAGAGTCCTGGAATGGCCAAGTCAAAGTCCAGATTTGAATCCCATTGAGATGCTGTGGGGTGACTTGAAAAGGGCTGTACGTGCAAGAAACCCCTCAAACATCTCACAGCTGAAAAAGTTCTGCATTGAGGAGTGGGGTAAAATTTCCTCAGACCGATGTCGAAGACTGGTAGATGGCTACAAGAACCGTCTCACTGCAGTTATTTCAGCCAAAGGAGGTAACACTCGCTATTAGGGGCAAGGGTGTCCTATCTTTTTCCTCAGTTAGAATAGGCATTTTTGTAGAATGACATTTACAGAAGATCTTGAAAAGACTTTTCTTCAGTTTTCTTTGTTTAGTCGGATTACTTTAATCTCTCTGTATTGTTGAAACGGAGATGAAATAACCTTTTATTAAAAATGTTACAAAAAAACACATGCTTTCAAAGGGTGTCCTAATTTTTTCACATGACTGTATCTATTATCTATCTATTTATTATCTATCCATCTCATATCTATCTATCTCATATCTATCTATCTACAGTATCTATCGATCTCATATCTATCTATCTATCTATCTATCTATTTATCCAATATCTATACATCTATCTACAGTATCTATCTATCCATCTATCTAATATCTATCTATTTATCTCTATCATGTATCTCTCTATGTTTCGGTCTATGTATCTATCTTCTATCTATCCATCTCATATCTATCTATCTCATATCTATCTATCCATCTCATATCTATCTATCTCATATCTATCTATCCATCTCATATCTATCTATCTCATATCTATCTATCTATCTCATATCTATCTATCTACAGTATCTATCGATCTCATATCTATCTATCTACCTATTTATCCAATATCTATCCATCTATCTAATATCTATCTATTTATCTCTATCATGTATCTCTCTATGTTTCGGTCTATGTATCTATCTTCTATCTATCTATTGAACATTTTATACAGGGTACCATCCTAGCTAAAGCTGGGTATACTCATAAGATCTATGTTGACTGAAGACGCTGATTTTGTACGCATATCGTATCTTCCCAACTTTGCCCTGACACTTATGTTGAAGGAGATATGGATGGGGAATGTTGGATCCCTTGGAGAGATAAACCACTGCCAGAGCAGCTGTCCCATCGTGGTCAGGTGCTATGGACAAGACGTCATCATAGAGAAGAGGGAACAGAGAGTTATCAGATTCTATTTTTTAAGCTCATTTTACATCCTTAGACATGTATGATCAGTATATGGCATATTATTTCATTAAGGATTTTATTTATTATAGAGAATGTTTTATGCTATTTTTGGTGTCAGATTAAATTTTTCGTGTTGTATCCACATAAAGACTCCTGAAATAGTGCACTTCTCATCATGGCCACTAGAGCTAAAACAATACATTGCTGTTTTTTGCAGTTCACTTGTCAACTTAACTGTATAGACTTGGACAGCTTGAGCAGAGTCATCTCATCGTTAATAGAAGGTGGGAGAATTTTGGTAATCTCGTTGTACCACTGGAGGTCTAGATAAGAGACGCATGATGGTAAAACTATTCACTGTACACACAGACAAGGGTCATTATGCATCTCCGCTATTATTACCTGATAATTGGCGGAGTGGCTGTACCCCATCTCTGTAGCAGCTGCCATAAAGCCAGTCAGTGGTCTAACTGCAAGCTCCAGGGCCCCAACGCAAATGTTGTAGAATGGCCAAACCAACCATGTGCCGTTCATAATAATATTATAACAGCTCCAGGGCCAAGTGCCACTGTTAACCCCTGCACACCCTAATGCCCCTGCCTGCTCTAAATATGAGGGCTGCACAAGCTGGCTTGGTGCAGTCAAGAGTTGAATACACTTTTTTTTTAACCCACTTTTTGTCTTCTCAGATCTCACAGGGTTTAGTGGGTATCCTGAAGGTCACGTGACTGATCACATAATCACTAAAAGCACTGAGGGAAGGGGGGGCCAAGGTGAACTCTTGCACCAGGGCCTATGAACCTTTAGATACGCCATTGAATATATATATATATATTGCTTGCTATCAAACCAACTTGTAGTAAAATGAAGTAAATTGTTTGTAAAATTGCATGGGATCGTGAACAGATCATTATGTTTGATTCAAACCCCAAACCATACCAAATAAATACAGATCCCATACCAGAACACCCAAAAAAATACAGATCATAGATTATGTCCCTTAATACTGACCCTAAATGTCCTAAAATAATACAGATCTCAGACCAGAACACCCAAACAAATACAGACCGCTAGATCAAACCCGCTAAATATGTACAGACCCCAGACCATACCCTCTAAATCAGGGTTTCTCAACTCTGGTCCTCGGGATCCTCCTACCAACACTGGCGTAACTATAGGGGTCGCAGTGGTCGAAGCTACAACCAGGCTCCTAAGCCAGGGGGGCCCAGAGGGCAGTGGTACTGTACTTTTCCCTTTATAAGATGCAGTGAATCTTTTGACGTGAATACTAGTGAGCACTTCCATAATGGAAGCGCTCACTAGTCTGCAGGAGGAGGGGGAGAGAAGCGCTGTGAGCGCTGTACAGTACTTACCCCGCCTCCTGCTTGCTCTTCTCAGGGCCCGCGCCGCTGTGACGTACAGAGCGTGCTCTGACCTGACGCTGCAGGAGGTCGGGTGACTGCAGCACAGGTCCTGAAAAGAGAAGACAGCCAGGACAGGGAGAGTGGAGACAGGAGAGGTAAGTAACATAGAAACATAGAATGTGTCGGCAGATAAGAACCATTTGGCCCATCTAGTCTGCCCAATATACTGAATACTATGGATAGCCCCTGGCCCTATCTTATATGAAGGATGGCCTTATGCCTATCCCATGCATGCTTAAACTCCTTCACTGTATTTGCAGCTACCACTTCTGCAGGAAGGCTATTCCATGCATCCACTACTCTCTCAGTAAAGTAATACTTCCTGATATTACTTTTAAACCTTTGCCCCTCTAATTTAAAACTATGTCCTCCTGTAGCAGTTTTTCTTCTTTTAAATATTCTCTCCTCTTTTACCTTGTTGATTCCCTTTATGTATTTAGCAGTTTCTATCATATCCCCTCTGTCTCGTCTTTATTCCAAGCTATACATGTTAAGGTCCTTTAATCTTTCCTGGTAAGTTTTATCCTGCAATCCATGTACCAGTTTAGTAGCTCTTCTCTGAACTCTCTCCAAAGTATCAATATCCTTCTGGAGATATGGCCTCCAGTACTGCGCACAATACTCCAAATGAGGTCTCACTAGTGCTCTGTAGAGCGGCATGAGCACCTCCCTCTGTCTACTGGTAATGCCTCCCCCTATACACCCAAGCATTCTGCTAGCATTTCCTGCTGCTCTATGACATTGTCTGCCTACCTTTAAGTCTTCTGAAATAATGACCCCTAAATCCCTTTCCTCAGATACTGAGGTTAGGACTGTATCACTGATTTTTTATTCTGCTCTTGGGTTTTTACGCCCCAGGTGCATTATCTTGCGCTTATCAACATTAAATTTTCCTTTAGTTTTCCTAAATCCTTTTCCATTTGGTGTATCCCTCGAGGAACATCAGCCCTGTTACAAATCTTTGTGTCATCAGCAAAAAGACACACCTTACCATCGAGGATTTGAGAAACCCTGCTCTAAATAGATACTGACCCCAGACCATATCCTCTAAACAAATACAGGTCCCATACCAGACTACCCAAACAAATACATATCCTGCAAAGTGAAAGACAGCAAATTGCGTCTGCACGGCCGCCCTCCATTAATTTCTATGGAAGTGCCAAAATTAGCCAAATGACAAGCTTGGCTATTTTTGGAAGTCCTATAGAAATGAATAAAAGGAGGACTGCGTAAGCGCAGCCACCCTCCCTTTACTTTTATGGGGCTGGCGGCAATAGCCTAGCCTGTCACAATTTTTTTCGGCAGTCCGATAAAAATGACGCATGCACATTTCACTCTCCTTCATTTTGTGGACTCAGTTCTAGAGGTAATTGCAATTCCCAGAGGTGGGACCCACACCTATCAGACACTGGCTGCATATCCTAGCAATATGTCACCAATGCTTGAGATGACACAACCGCTTCAACCCAGATTCCAGAAGCACAAAATAATACAGATCCCAAACCAGAACCCCTAAGCAAATACAGGTCCCAGATCATAACGCCCTAAACAAATACAGACCCCAGACCATACCCCCCTAAACATATACAGACTAAACCTCCCCCAAAACAAATACATACCCCAGACCATACCAACTGAATATATACAGGTACCAGACTATATCCTCTAAACATATACAGAACCCAGACCATACCCCCTAAACAAATACGGGTCCCAGACCATACCCACTAAACATATACAGACCCCAGACCAGACCTCTTAAACGAATACAGGTCCCAAACCATACCCACTAAACATATACAGACCCCAGACCTCCAAAGCGAATATAGACCAAAGACTATACCCACTAAATAAATACAGACCAACTAAACAAATACAGATCCGAGACCAAATCCCCTTAATAAATTCAGGCCTCCTATACAAATATGGATCCCAGGCTCTCTAAATAAATATAGACCCTCCAGATCCCCTGAATTAATACTGATGCTATACCGGACTCTATAAACAAATAGAGACCCCAGATCAAACCCTTTAACAAATGCAGACCCCAGACCAGAGCTCTAAACAAAAACAGATCCCAGATCCCCTAAATGAATATAGACCCTCCACAGCCCCTGCATTAATACAGACCCCAGACCAGATTCCCCTTTAATCCAGAGCACAGACCGTCCTATCCTCAAGATGCAGTACTCCTTATGTCTAGATGCTGCCATAGACAACATCAGAGAGATTTACCAATTCTTCCTGGAGTTCAGAAGATCTCCCCTTTCTCCAGGAATCTTCCAGATTAAGAATTAGCCAGTACGGCAAGGTACATATTTTTTTTTTCTGCTCCTTTACCAATGAGCGTTTTAACTTGTATCTGGAGGAAGCTATTCTGTCTAATGTATCAGGTGTGATGAATTTAGTAGCGGAATTTACAGTGATTAGCATAGACCTATGTGTACCTCCGGAGGCAGGAAGGGGTTAAACTTCTAAAACAGAAAAAAAAATATAAAAAAATAAAAAACTTCTTTAAGAAATGCACAAATGGCAAACAAACAGAACATGTAGCACAAACCGCTTTTCTGATGTTAATTGCCTCGAAGAATGAGGTGAGCGCAAATGATGGCAGTGATCTAATTATCGACAGGCTGATATAACCGAGCGCCTGAAAGAGGCTCCGGGAAAAGGCTGCAACCACACACAAAACAGCCGGGAAACAATGTGCCACTTAGCAACAGGGAGAAAAAAAGCTTCTCCGAGGCACAAAGGGCAGTTTTATGAGCATTTTTGTCTTGTTTTTCATTTACAAGAAAAGGCTTGCCACACTTTTAAAGAGATCGCTCCCAGGATTATACCCACAAAACACAGAACACAGGAATCTTTGACACCCTGTACATACATTACGTATCCTGTACTGATCCTGAATTACATCCTGTATTATACTCCAGAGCTGCACTCACTATTCTGCTGGTGTAGTCACTGTGTACATACATTACATTACTTTTCCTGTACTGATCCTGAGTTACATCCTGTATTATACTCCAGAGCTGCACTCACTATTCTGCTGGTGCAGTCACTGTGTACATACATTACATTACTTATCCTGTACTGATCCTGAGTTACATCCTGTATTATACTCCAGAGCTGCACTCACTATTCTGCTGGTGAAGTCACTGTGTACATACATTACTTATCCTGTACTGATCCTGAGTTACATCCTGTATTATACTCCAGAGCTGCACTCACTATTCTGCTGGTGCAGTCACTGTGTACATACATTACTTATCCTGTACTGATCCTGAGTTACATCCTGTATTATACTCCAGAGCTGCACTCACTATTCTGCTGGTGCAGTCACTGTGTACATACATTACATTACTTATCCTGTACTGATCCTCAGTTATTTCCTGTATTATACTCCAGAGCTGCACTCACTATTCTGCTGGTGCAGTCACTGTGTACATACATTACATTACTTTTCCTGTACTGATCCTGAGTTACATCCTGTATTATACTCCAGAGCTGCACTCACTATTCTGCTGGTGCAGTCACTGTGTACATACATTACATTACTTATCCTGTACTGATCCTGAGTTACATCTGTATTATACTCCAGAGCTGCACTCACTATTCTGCTGGTGCAGTCACTGTGTACATACATTACATTACTTATCCTGTACTGATCCTGAATTACATTCTGTATTATACTCCAGAGCTGCACTCACTATTCTGCTGGTGCAGTCACTGTGTACATACAATACATTACTTATCCTGTACTGATTCTGAGTTACATCCTGCATTATACTCCAGATCTGCACTCACTATTCTGCTGGTGCAGTCACTGTGTACATACATTACATTACTCATCCTGTACTGATCCTGAGTTGCATCCTGTATTATACTCCAGAGCTGCACTCACTATTCTGCTGGTGCAGTCACTGTGTACATACATTACTTATCCTGTACTGATCCTGAGTTACATCCTGTATTATACCCCAGAGCTGCATTCACTATTCTGCTGGTGCAGTCACTGTGTACATGCATTACATTACTTATCCTGTACTGATCCTGAGTTACATCCTGTGTTATACTCCAGAGCTGCATTCACTATTCTGCTCAGTGGCGTAACTACCAGGAAGCAGGGGAAGCGGCTGCTTTGGGGCACGGGCTGACAAGGGGCCCGGCGCCCGACAGCGTGTCAGTCAAGTTTAATCTTTTTTATTTATATGCAAATTACCTTCCTAACGTGCCCAAGAGGTCGTCCCTCCGGCCGTTTGTGCCCAGCCGCGCCCATTATCACCAAGCTCCCCACCGCCCCGCAGTTAATTATTCACTGCTGTCCTCGTCTTTTTTTTTTTTTCTAAGTGCGCCATAGTCTCGTGCATGCGCTGATGTTACTCACGTCCGGGCCCATGCGGTGTCCCTGGCAGCAGCCTCAAGTAATGTAATCACGCATGCGCCAGCTTTCTCCGCTTTCTGGCGCATGCGCAATTACATTACTTGAGGCTGCTGCCAGGACACCGCGCGGGCCCGCACGTGAGTAACATCGGTGCATGCGCGAGACTACGGCACACTTAGAAAAAAAAGACGAGGACAGCAGTGAATAATTAATAGCGGGACGGCACTGGGCTTGGCGATAATGGACACAGCTGGGCACAAACGGCCAGAGGGACAGCCCTTTGGGCACGTTAGGAAGGTAATTTGCATATAATTAAAAATGATTTTTATCAAAAATAAAAAGGACAGGTGGGGGTAAAAATAGTATATAAAAAATTGGGCGGGGGGCCCATACAAAAATTTGCTGTTACGACCCTGATTCTGCTGGTGGAGTCACTGTGTACATACATTACATTACATATCCTGTACTGATCCTAAGTTGCATTCTGTATTTTACTCCAGAGCTGCACTCACTATTCTGCTGGCAGAGTCACTGAAGCTCAGCTATGTCAGTCCCATATATGGAGAATGGAGAACAATGTATATGCTCAACAGCCGCGACATTCAAATCTCCTCCACAATGAGGCTGTGCAGTGAAGAGGAATGGGGGACTCTATTCTAGTCATCATTCGATGCCCCAGTTATGGGATACCCATCAGTCATATATTTAGTGCTCTATCCTACTGGATGGTGATAAATGTCCTCAAGGGGAAAACTCCTTCAAGGCTACAATTGTGTGAATCTGAAAAAATTGAAGCATGGACAATACGTGTTCGAACCAATGGGGTACATTTTAGTTGGCTGGAACCAGTTTTTGGTCATTGAAATTAGGAATATTAATGCACATAAAATCAGACAGATCATTAGTCATAATTTTCATGTCTATGACTGGCCCAAAGGGGCATTTCCTTCTTGCACATTTATGACCTATTCACAGTTGGTAGTTGTAGTTCTTATCTCTTGGACCCTCACCCATCGGGAGAACAGATGTCTTTTTTTACGGTGTAGTGCAAGTTGTAGTGGAAACACAGGACATTGGTTGTGGTAGAATTATCACAGTGGGGAGTGGAGGGAAACTCCCCACCGAACACCATGAGTAAACGGGAATAGAAACTAGGCCTGGACACTGGGGAAAGGGAGCAGGGCACCTCCTAATGCCACCCTCATCCTAGCCCTAACTCTTATCCATATGAGTGGACCTAGATTGGTAGGACGGCTCATACACCGGAACCTCAGACCCTGAGTCGTCCCTGATGATCCCTGGAAATAATGTTAGGAACTAGAGATGACCTGTTTCTCCAAGATACGGATAGACAGTAGTCTCCCACCAGCCTAAATACAAGGAATGGGGAAAAGCAACTGGATCGGCAGGTAAGAAGCACCCAGAACAACTAGCACTTACCTGCCGCAGCAACAGGAAGGAAAACCAACACACCAGTAACTGCCTGGACCCCCATGCGGACAGGGTGCATGAAAGCCCCAGGAAGAGCTGCTCACTGACTTGTTGTTTCCCCTCCGGGGAACCCTGGAGGCCTCTCACCGACAGACAGGGGAGTGTCTAGCATCCATGCAGGACCGTACACACCAAAACAGACAAGACATGGAACAACAACTAGACATAACAACACAAACCCTGAACATAACCCACACCACAAATAGAATAGGGAAGGTAGGGTAGAAGACATAGAGGAGACATTGATGTCCCACAAGGTGGCCCTTAAGGACTGGGCAGATGAAATACCCAGGACAGGAGCATAGCTCCAGCACCAACAGAAGCTGGAGGACAACTAAACCCATGCTACCAGCCACAGGCAATATAAGCACCTAGTGACCACATCCAGCCAGGTAGTTAACCCCACAAGCACCAGACAGGGAAGGGAAACAAACCTTAAAGGAGAAGTGTACACACATGCTGTGTAAACTACACGTTGCCCCAGGCAACCATGCATGCACGGCAAACGTGTCACGACAAACAACCCAGAGTTCGAGACACAGCCGTGACAAGAACTTTTACTGAAATATTTTTTGTCAAAAATTGTTGAACAGAGTATGTACGGCCACACAGTCAGTTTTCTGCATGCCGTTTTGGAAGCCAAAACTAGGAGTGGATTCACAAAAGAGGAGACATTGTATTTGGCCTGTATATTTTCTATCCACTCTTGATTTTGGATTCCAAAACTGCATGCAGAAACTTGACCATATGGCCGTACCCTAAGCTTCAGTACAGCTCCTTGGTTGGTGGTAGACTTGGTGCTCTTGTGCCCCATTTTCGGTCCACTGTTGCACCATACAGTTCACCTTGCTTGGTTTTCCCACTGGACTGATGCCAACAACCATCAGGTTTTACCACACAAGGGGGTCCACCATTCCTTTGGTCATCTCTATTGCTTCCAGTTCCACTGCCTCTAAGACACATCTCCCTGCTCCAGTTCTCTATTGACTATCGACCACCTACACACTGGCTTCATCTAGGTCCCTGTTCCCAGGAAGCCAATAAGGCCCCAAAGAAGAATCATAAACATCTAAAATAACTTTCCCCGAGGAAGTCAATGAAGTTTGCAAAATCAGCCTAGAATTGAACACATGGTCTAAATTCGGGGGATCATCAGCAAACTGGACATCTTTGCTCATCAACATTCAATGGCACTTCCACCTGAAGGAAAACATTTGGAAACTTCTCCAAAAAATGTCCTGCCTGACAACACAGACACAGAAAATATGACACAGAACCTTAGATTCGAGTCATATCTGTCTAAAGAGCATGTTATGACCATTAGAGTTTTTTGCTGGGTGAGGGTAGAAGGTTATCAATAAATTGTTGACTTGAAGAATTTGAGCAAAAATAAAACAAATATCCAGTTTTTATGAGTCCATTTAAAAAAAAATTGTGTAGTATTTAAAAGCATTCCTCAGCTTATAGGAAAACCTTTACCCTATTCACTGGCACAGTGGGTATCGCACCAGTACAAGGCACTGGGGGATTCCTGATTCCTGTCTTGTGCATAATAAAGGTAGAATTAATTGACTTATAAAAGTTTATTTTGGTTGAGTTTTATTTGATATGCTAACGAGTAGAAAAAAGGGAACAAAAGTATAAAAATGTCACACAGTCGTATAATACGATTTTACTGCAGCTCATTCATTTACTTTTATGTCAGTTTTTACTGAGAGACCTCCAATATTTCTGAGTTTTATATTTACCATTTTTATTGTATTTTTATTTCCATTATTTGAGCAACAGAAATAACTTTAAAAATGCTAAAAAATATATATGGAACATATATGTGTGCGCCTGTTTATGGGTAGTAGTAGTAGTAGTAACAGCTGTTAGAGATAATGGTGGTGGCAGTAGTAAGAAAAAAGCGGCAATGGCTGCAGCAGTCAATCAGTACGGAATATGATGGTAGGCAGGCAAACAGCAGCAGTGCTGTGATGAAACCAGTGATAAATAGCCACCATAACCAATGGCAGATCTATTAATTGGCCTCAAACGGAGGTGTGTAAAAATCCTCACGGATCCATGCCTGATTTATTTTTACAACAGTAATGTTTTGGACACTGGCGGAGGACAACTTTGTCCGTTTGGGTGTGATGATGCCCCCTGCAGCACCAAGAACCCTCTCTGAGATGACACTGGAGGGTGGACAAGACAGAACAGAGAGAGCATACTGGGCTAGTTCTGGCCACTGTTCAAATCTGTCTACCCCGGGGGTCAGGGAGCGGAGTATGTTCAGGGAAAGGCCACTGAGAAAAGGAGACAATTTTAAGCAATTTTAGAAAAAATTGACAGCTGGCCAGAAGTACAGGTATCATACAGCAGAATTAAATGTCCTATATTTCCATAATGATGAGACAATTTTTACAGGCACCTGCCTGGCATAAAGTCCGGCAGATGGCATAGAGAAGAATTCAATTTTAGAGAAGAATTACATTTTGTTAAAGGCGCACTGTGCCACAATTACAATGATTAAGTGGTACGGCAGCAACTGCACCGCCAACAACTTGGCCAGGTAGGTGTTCAGCTTGCACACAAGTTAAGTGCTTGTCGCAAATAGTTTTATCATGACCAAACATTCAATTATAGATATCTCACGATAGAACGGAGGACAAGGAGGAAGAGGAGTCTGAGCAGGAAAACACTGTATTGCTTAGGGACAGGGGCATAATGATTGGGGTCTCAGAGGGTGCGACCGCGACTGGGCCCGGCGGGTGAAGGGGCCCGCTGCACTCACGTGTAATGGGAGCTCTCTGACAGGGCCCGGCATGAAGTACAGTGAGAATGCCGGGCCCAGTCACAACGCTCTTCAAACATGAGGGGGCGCAGAGGCAAGAAGGGGAGGTGGGGGGGCGGACTTACCCGGTTCGGCAGTTCTTGTCGCTGCCGGGCTGTCGTCTCCAGAGTGTTTTTCAGAGCTCAGGCGCTCCCCCTTCAGGCCACACATCGCACTGCTGGCTGTGGAAGGATGTAAGTGTGGGAGAGCGTCATCAGGGAAGACGGTAAGTGTGTGTTTTTTCCCCCCATAAAGCTGCAAAAAGGGGGCAACAACTAGAGTGAGGGGGCACAAAAGAGCATAACCACTGTGAGGGGCACATATCTGAGTATAACAACTGTGAGGGGACACATATCTGGCATAACCACTTTGAGGGGCACATATCTGGCATACCCACTGTGAGGGTCACATATCTGGCATAACTACTGTGAGGGGCACATAATCTGGCATAACTACTGTGAGGGGGCACATATCTGGCTATAACCACTGTGAGGGGGCACATATCTGTGGGGGCCACAATGTGGGCATTAGTACTGTGTAGTAGCACTTAGGGGAATGTCCTAGATTACCCTGCTATACATTGGCATGGCTCAGTCTTACAGGCCAGCACAGTGCCCCCTACTGGTGATTTCACAGGGGCAGTCACCATCCCTTCCTTATGTGATTATTCTTTTTTTCTCTATCACCACAGGGACCTTGTTCTGGATCCAGAGGACATCACGTCGACGCCAGCAACACACTGGGTGAGGTAGGACCAGATTTTATTAGGACTGGGTGAGTGTAGCCATGCATTAGGCTTAAGGCCCTTTAACACGAGCAGATCCTGTGCGGGTAATCCGCTGCGTAAAAGAGTGCCAAGCCCAGTTCCGGACAGCAGAGACATGGAGCATTAACATGACTGATAATGCTCTGTGCCTCTCTGTGATCTTTTTACTACAAAATCATGGTGACAACTTTATCTCACTGTGATTTTGAAGTAAAGAGATCACAGAGAGGCACGGAGCATTATCAATCATGTTAATGCTCCGTGTCTCTGCTGTCCGGAATGGGGATTGAACTCTCTTTCACGCAGCTGATTACCCGCACGGCATCCATTAGTGTGAAAGAGCCCTTAGTGTAAAGAAAAACTGCCGCCTCTTTGTAAAAATGGGGGGGGGGGGGCCCAATCCAAAGGTTGCAATGGGGCCCATAACACTCTAGTTATGCCACTGCTTAGGGATGTGACCTGGCTGACACAAAGAGGACCAGGAGAAGGAGGACAGACTTTTCTTGTTCCAATTCAGAATGCTGGCCAGTTCTATTTTCCCACAGGAACTGGTGATGCTGCCTCATGTACTGGTAGAGAGCTCTGGCACCTATGTTTGTGTTTAAACGTTCACTGCTTATTTTAATCCTGCACATCTTGCACAAATAGCCAAATACCAGCTCAGAGAGCTAGAGGTGGCCAAGTTTGACCTAGGTCTGGCAGTTTTAAGCCTGCACCGACAGTATTAGTGGCATCACCAGTTCCCAAGCTGACCACAATAGAAGCAGATCTAGTCCTGCCAGTTCTTTTGAAAGTTTAGGCCATACGTTGCCTCCACTCTTTATTGCCAACACCCTCCTACTCTGATGTTTCCTCCTCAGCACCGTGACCTAGCTCCCAGATCCTGTCCAACATACAATCATTGTCCTAGTCCTCATCCTTCCTGACACTTTTATCAAGCTGTGATATGTCTTCGTGTGAGACTTGGCCCTCCTCCCAATTCCCTGTTCTGTATTTACTCCAAGTGCCACTCTCACTATGGCTACCCCTTCCCCTACAACCACCACTGTGGCTACAAATGCCACTACTACTACTACCAACAACACAGCTATGCATGGGATCCCCACCTGAGCCTCCTCCACACAATTCATCAAATGGTAGACTCCCTTGAGCATCTTCCATAGCGAGTGGGATTCTTTTGCCTCTTCTTAGGAAAAAAGAAAGTGCCCCACTAGAAGGGGCAGTGAAGACAGAGAGGACGCAACTGAAGCACTTTTCTGGGACCGCAAGAAGTAGGAGTATGAGAAATACTTTGACTCTTGGCTCCAAGGCATGGTGTCAGACTTAGAGAAGACATCAACACCTCTGAGCCAATCAGGGCACCCCACTCTTTTCCGGTGTCATGTGATTCTTCATCCTCCACCTGTTTTCCCCGCTAATTATAACAGTAAAATCAAGTTGAACGCCGTTTTTGCATGATTCGTCCAAAAAAGATTGCCAAAACTTTGGATTAGTTTGGCAGACAAATTTTTGTGAAATTCATACTGAATCAGATTAGTTTAGAATTGATTTGCTCATCTCTACTCATGATACCAAGACTTCGGACACCAAACCTTTGAATATAAAGAGCTGGAACAGCAAAGCTCTGAGCACCAGGAACTGGAGAACCAAACATTTGGACATCAGGGACTGGGTCTTCAAATCTCTAGATACTAGGACTAGCACTTCTAACCTTTAGGTACCAGGGCTTGAGATACCAAACCTCTGAATACAAAGGGTTGAGGCACCAAACCTTTAGATATTATAGACTGGAGTGCCAAACCTCTGGATTCCAGGAACTATAGAAACAAACCTTTTGGTACCAGTGACTGTAGCACCAGCCCTTTGGATAACATGAACTGTAGCACCAAACTTTGGATACCAGGGACTTGAAAATCAAACATTTGGATACTAGAGATTTGGTCTTCAAACCTCTAGATATCATTAAAAGATGCCTCAAACCTCAGGATACCCAAGACAGGAAAATCAAACCAAGGTTTGGGGCACAAAACCTCTAAATACAGTTCCAGGGCCTAAGTCACCAATCCAGTAGATACCATGGACTGCGGCACCAAACTGGTAGACAGCAGAAACTGGGGCACCAAACCTAGGAATGCTGCGCAAAACCTCTAGCTACCAGGGAAACATAAATGGTGGTGGAGTTTAGGATAAACAAATATAAACTAGGCAGATATTGGATTCCATAGTTTTTTTTACCAAAAATAGAAAGTCCAGCATAAAACTGAGAATGTGAAACCATTTTAGTGTTACCTGAAATTTTCCAATCTAGTAATTAAATTGTATTCATTAATAAAGCAAACTTGAAAAATGTAGAACTTAAGTAGTTAATTTCTCCTTGCTTGGTTCAAAAAACATCCTGTAAAATCAAACCCTTCCTTGAACAATGTCACCTTTTATGTTTTGATCTTGGAATCAAGCCTGGTTCCTTATAAATAAAAAAAAAAAAAAAAAAACTCCAATGAACCCACCCAGGACATAAAACCAACCATGTGGATCTTTGAAGTTTCTCCTTATGTTGTCTGGAAAATTCTGGGATTACGAGGCAGTTTTCTGCCCAGACTGAGACTGGAGTAAGAGGATGCTTGCTCTTCAACCGAGCAGAAGTCATTAATTAAGTATCCTATTCTTCCTTATGACATCAGCTCATCAATCAGCTCCCCTATTAGTATTCCGATGACCTGCATGACCTTCAAGTTCTGAAGTGGATAAAAGGAAGAATGGAAAAAATTGGACCACACAACGGGAAACGGAGGAAGCCTTCTGCTGAGCTTGGCACAGGCAGAGATCCTGTGAATAAACCCAAAATTATCAGATTTCTTGCCAGGAACGTCATCAGGCAATAACGTTTTAAATAAAAACTAGACTCTTTATAACAAAGTGTTTTTTATTTAACTATTTTTTTCAAAAAAATATGTTTATTCTATTTTGATATCAATTTGTATTTACAAGCATTATTTATTTTTTCTACATATTTTATTTTTTATATTTTTGTACACCTTTTATCTTTTCAAATCACTTTCACACCGAAACTTTAAAAATAAATCCTACAGTATATAGAAAAAATACAAATTTTTCTTGCTTTACGTGGGGTATGTGGGGATTTGTTCTGGTAGACAGGGTGTGCGGACGCAGTACAGAGGCAAATTACCAGCAAACTTCCGCGTTTATTCACATATAAAGCAAAAACAAAACGTCACTTTGCAGTCTTGGTGTTAGTTCACACACAATGGAAAGTCCACATACAGTAGGAAAAATCACCTTGTTGGCTTTCTGCTTCCAGCAGTCCACAGCAGGCTTTTAGTGGGCCCGCTTCCCTTACAGACAGGTCTCAGCCCTCCAGCACAGCACAAGCCTCAGATCCCAGCACACACACCTCCTAAGCTCCACTGTCAGACTGAGGTAATCCTTCTCAACTGGCAGTGCCAAACCCGGCCTGGAACATGGAGAGTAGTCACCCACCCAGCACTTTGACTACTCCCATTAAGAGCCGTCCCGGATCAGCTATACAGCCATACTAAGTATTAAGGTGTCAAACAGCAACTGCTGCTGACACATAAAAAATGGCTCTTACGCCACCGAGGCCAGGAACCTTGGTGACACGTACCTATGATCCACGATGATTCCTTGTACCTTCTTACATACCTTCCTCCTTTGTTCAACCCTTAGGGGGTGAACACATGCCATACAGTATACTTGGGACAGGGCATCCACGTTTCCCTGCAACTGGCCTGCCCTGTGTTCTACGGAGAACTTAAAGTTTTGTAAGAACAGGAACCTCCTGGTGACTCTGGCATTTCTGTCCTTGGCCTGGCTCATCCACTTGAGAGAGGAATGGTCAGTCACCAGGCAGAATGTTTTCCCCAACAAATAATAGCGGAGAGACTCGAGTGCCCCCTTGATAGCCAGTCACTCTCTCTCCACTATACTGTACATGGTCTCGGCTGGGGTGAGCTTGCGGCTTAGGAAGACAACGGGATGCTCCTCCCCGTTGACTTCCTGAGACAGTACAGCACCGAGGCCTACTTCGGAGGCGTCTGTCTGCACTATGAAGTCCCGTTTGAAGTCGGGCATCACCAAAACCGGGGACCCACACAGGGCCGACTTCAATGTGGAGAAAGCCTCTTCTGCCTGGTCATTCCAGTGAACCATCACTGACTTGAGTCCCTTCAATAACCCTGTCAATGGTGTGGCTACAGTAGAAAACTAGGCAATAAATCTCATATAATAGCCTATCATACCTAGGAATGACTTTACTTGTTAAGTGGTGACAGGTCGGGGCCAATTTCTTATCGCCTTTATTTTGTTTACTTGGAGTTTGATCACTCCGCACCCAATGACATACCCCAGGTATTTTGTCTCCTCTAACCCTATCGCACACTTCTTTGGATTATCGGTCAGTCCCGCCTTCCAAAGGGAGTCCACTACAGCCTGAACTTTGGGTAGGTTACTTTTCCAATCGGTACTGTGGATGACAATATCGTCCAGGTAAGCCGAAGCGTACCAACGATGTGGACGCAGCACAATGTCCATAAGCCTTTGAAAAGTGGGGGCACCATGCAGACCAAAGGGTAACACCTTATACTGGTACAGCCCCTCTGGTGTGATGAAGGCAGTTTTCTCTTTGGCAGCCTCCGTTAAGGGCACCTGCCAGTAGCCTTCCGTGAGGTCCAAAACAGAAAAATACCGGGCTTGTCCTAACCTCTCGATAAGCTCATCCACCCGGGGCATGGGATATGCATCAAATTTGGAAATCTCGCTAAGTTTACGAAAATCGTTACAGAACCGGAGTGTCCCGTCCGGCTTGGTATTAGCACTATAGGACTAGCCCATTCACTTTTAGACTCCTCAATGACGTCTAGCCTCAGCATCATCTGCACTTCCTCTGAAATGGCTTGTCACCGAGCCCTTCGAGTACCCGGTATGATTTTAGCCGGACTTTCGCATGAGACTCAGTGACAATATCATGCCAAATTGTGAAAGTGCGTCCAGGGAGATCCAAAAACACACCAGTTTTCCGGTAATTAATTCCCTGGCCTCCTGAGCCTGTTTAGAGGAGAGGCTGTCAGCAATTCTTACTGTGGCAGCCGCTTCCCTTGCTTCAGACAGAGGGGCTGAAACCGCTTCCCCTAGAAAACCTGGCCACGGGCTGTCTTCAATACAGGTTTCCCTATCTTTCTATAGTTTGAGTAGATTCACATGGTACACCTGCTCTGGCTTTCGCCTCCCTGGCTGGTGTACGTTGTAATTTACGTCTCCAATTTTTTCAAGTACCTCGTAGGGCCCCTGTCCACAGTCGGCCCAGAACCAAAACCTGGTCACCCGGGTTAAAGGTTCCGACCCGAGCCTGCCGATTATAGATCGGACTCTGGGCTCGCTGAGCGGCCTCCATATGCTCCCTGACAAGAGGCAAAATGGTCTCTATCCGCTGTTGCATCTGGGTAACGTACTCCAGGACACTTCAATGCGGAGTGGGTTGCTGTTCCCACGCCTCTTTGGCTACGTCCAACAAACCACGATGATGTCTGCCATATAGCAGTTCGTAGAGCGAGCACCCAGTAGAGACCTGGGGCACCTCTCGCAGAGAACATAAGATAGGGAAGAAGAAGGTCCCAGTCCTTCGCATCTTTAGACACCACCCTTTTTAACATGGTTTTTAATGTTTTATTAAACCTTTCAACCTGTTTGATATGCCGCAACTTACAGCGCTCCCTCGTGACCTTAGACATAAAAGGGGTCCCCTGGTCAGTCAGAACCTCTTTAGGTAGCCCTACTCGGGAGAACATCTCCATTAGCTCCTTAACGATCAGTTTCGCCGATGTATGTCGCAGTGGCACCGCCTCCGGGTACCGAGTGGCATAATCTAGGACGACCAGGTGTCACGGCTGAGGATGGGGGAAACCCTCAGCCGTGAGCTGCCAGGTGGTGTTGTGGCTACTCGGCCATGAGAACAGGATAGGGAGCAGGTCACCTCCTCACGCATCCCTAACCTGACCCTAACTCCTAACCTGCATGGGCCGACCTTGATGGTAGGAGGACCCATGCGCAGGAACCTCGGAGCCCTGACTTACCCTCCGCAGGTCCCTGAGCTAGGAGCTGGGTAAGACGACCTACTCCTCCTAGATACGGAGGAGCAGGAGTCTCAATGGCCAAGCTGTTGGAAAGAAGGGGAACCAAAACAGCTTTACGGATATGGCAGGCGAACTAGAAGTTCCACCAACCTGCCACAGCCTTGCTGACTGGATCCCTGAACAAACAGTAATCCAGAACCGTAAACTGCACCAAAACATATGAAGGTCCCAACAGAACAACATACAACATCACACACATAAAGACATTAATATAACGACAATTCTTTATGACCACAGGGGTGGCTCTCACTGGCAGGTAATATGGAGGTCACAGGAGGCTGCTCCAGCAAGCATGGCTGAAGCAACCCACTGAGCCATGCTAAACACTCAGGCTATATAGGCCAAGAAGCCACACCCCACAGTCGGACACACCCAGTGACAACACACACACACTGGGAAGGGAGTTAACCCTTCCAGCACCACAGAAGGGAAACTCACATTAAAGGGAAGTGACCAAACATAAGATCACCCTGTGGCTGTTGCCGCAGGCAACGACATGGGTGGCAGCCGTCCTGGGAAACAGCCCGAAGGCCAGGACACTGCCACCACATGTACAACATACCAAACGTTGCCACGGGCAGCCACAGTGAAAGGAAGAGTGTCAAAGTGCACACCACATAATACACAGAGTGCACACAGACAAACAACAGTGCATACAAACACGCACACAACTCCCCGGGGGAACCGCACACATAGCTGTTGTCCGCGGCAACCGCACTCGAGGCCAACCACATTATGCCTCCAGCTGCGGTTGACACAACAACCCAAAACCGCGGGCAACTGTATGCGGCCCCCCAAGGAGTCACGGCCATAACCGTGGCCGTGACACTCCCACCCCTCAAAGCCCCCCCACCAACAAAAAAAAACGGGATGGACTCAACACAAGGGGATGGGAGAAGGGGACGTCCACTCTCAGGACATGGTTCCCAGGAGGTCACTGTCAGCTGCATCCTCTCCCAGCTCACACTAGCCAGTCCGACGAGGCCTGCAGCCCGCACCAGCGACAAGGGAATGGAACCACAGAGAGTGGACGAGGGGACTCTCCACTCACGTCCCCACTCCAGTCGCTGCCAGCAGACACTCCTAACCAGCACGCAGCCGGACCACTTACGGAGTGCTGCCAGCAAACGACCAGAGATGGGAACATGGAGAGGGACGAGGGATCACCAACACGGACACGGAAGGTACGGTGGCGGGGGAATAAGCCACCAACCGTGCCGTTAACGGTGATTCCCCCGGGACGTTCTCCCTCCGGAGAACGCGCATGCAGACCACAAGGGGATGGCACTGCATGCTGCACCCTCTTCCAAAGGTGGGCACACCGCACACCAAACAACACCACGTGCAAGAAATCAGGGGGACGCCAAACGAGGCAACAGTGAAGGGAAGGCGAGGAAACGCCACTCACCGCGCTGTCAGAGGCGAAACCCCCAGAACGCTCTCCCTCCGAAGAGCGCGCATGCACCCCATCCGCAGACGGCGGTGCATGCTTTACCCTCTTTCGAGGGATCCGCCACGCGAGGAGCCGCTGTGGTCATACTGTCACGGCTGAGGATGGGGGAAACCCTCAGCCGTGAGCTGCCAGGTGGTGTTGTGGCTACTCGGCCATGAGAACAGGATAGGGAGCAGGTCACCTCCTACAGCGTCCCTACCCTGACCCTAACTCCTAACCTGCATGGGCCGACCTTTAAGGTAGGAAGACCCATGCGCAGGAACCTCGGAGCCCTGTCTTACCCTCCGCAGATCCCTGAGCTAGGAGCTGGGTAAGACGACCTACTCCTCCTTGGCACGGAGGAGCAGGAGTCTCAATGGCCAAGCTGTTGGGAAAAGGGGAACACAAACAGCTATACGGGAATGGCAGGCGAACGAGAAGTTCCACCAACCTGCCACAGCCTTGCTGACTAGATCCCTAAGCAGACAAGAATCCAGAACCGTATGCTGCACCAAAACACATGGAAGGTCCCAACAGAACAACATGCAACATCACACACATAAAGACATCAACATAACGACAATTTCTTTTTTATGACCACAGGGGTGGCTCTCACTGGCAGGTCATATGCACAGGAGGCTGCTCCAGCCAAGGATGACTGAAGCAACCTACTGAGCCATGCCAAACACTCAGGCTATATAGGCCAAGAAGCCACACCCCACAGTCGGACACACCCAGTGACAACACACACACACTGGGAAGGGAGTTAACCCTTCCAGCACCACAGAAGGGAAACTCACATTAAAGGGAAGTGACCAAACATAAGATCACCCTGTGGCTGTTGCCGCAGGCAACGACATGGGTGGCAGCCGTCCTGGGAGACAGCCCGAAGGCCAGGACACTGCCACCACATGTACAACATACCAAACGTTGCCACGGGCAGCCACAGTGAAAGGAAGAGTGTCAAAGTGCACACCACATAATACACAGAGTGCACACAGACAAACAACAGTGCATACAAACACGCACACAACTCCCCGGGAACCGCACACATAGCTGTTGTCCGCGGCAACCGCACTCGTGGCCAACCACATTATGCCTCTAGCTGCGGTTGACACAACAACCCAAAACCGCGGGCAACTGTATGCGGCCCCCAAGGAGTCACGGCCATAACCGTGGCCGTGACACCAGGATGTGTTGGTGTCCTCTAGCAGACTTCGGTACTGGGCCTACGCGATTCGCTCAAACTATACCTCGATGATCGGGAGAGGTACCAAGGGACTGCGGAAAAGGTGCTGAGGGCTAGTTGCCTGGGAGGTCGGGCAAGACTTACATAATTCATCCACCTCTCTAAACACACTGGGCTAGTAAAACCTTTGTAGTATCCGGTCCTGTGTTTTTTGCATTCCCAGATGACCCCCGAGAACATGTTGGTGGGCTAACTCTAACACAAGTTTGCGATAAGCCTGGGGCACCACCAACTGTTCAATGGATTCACCTCGCAGCTGGTTTACCCGATACAACATATCCTGATGAACCACAAAACAGGGAAACACCGACTCTGCCCCTGGTTGTTGTGGTTCATCATCTACTATTAATACATTTCCCCAAGCTCAGGATAGGGTTGGGTCTCAGTGTTGTGCAGTACCAAAATTATCCCCAGACATTAAGGTCGGCCAGCTCAGGCCCCGGCGGCAAGTCCTCTACATCTCCCACCATTACATTCAGTGGAGTTGTGAGTCCACCTGCCGGCCCCTGTGGTTAGACACACCAGGGCGGTGGGATAGTCTTTTAAGTTTCCATGGATGCACATGACTCAGAATTCCCGGCCATGGACCGTACCAGGGGAGCCCTTACTATGAACACTAGACTCCCTGAGT
This sequence comes from Bufo gargarizans, assembly GCF_014858855.1. Taxonomy (NCBI): domain Eukaryota; kingdom Metazoa; phylum Chordata; class Amphibia; order Anura; family Bufonidae; genus Bufo; species Bufo gargarizans. The sequence goes on along the minus strand of NC_058082.1, from coordinate 38,559,492 downwards.
CCAGCATTGCCTCCGCTGGAGTGTCTCCCACTTCCACCCAGCACAAGTGGTTTAGAGTTGCTGGGGTACCTGCTGCACACAGCTTCCTGGCATATAGCAACTGACTGTAGCCATAGGTTAGTATCCATGGGTTCCACCTGATGTGGACAGTCAGCTCTAACATGGCCAGGCTTCTGACACCGCCAGCAGACTATCGGAGCCAGGTTCGTAGGGGGTACATCCCGGGTGGGTTTGGTTGGTGCAAGTCGCCGGGTCTGGGATGCAGATTTACGGGGTTTGACTGCCCCCCTCCCAAAAGAACCCCCCCCCCATAAGATTCTTAGTAGCCTCGTAGCACTCCTCCAGGTCCATCATTTCCAGGGCATTGCCAGGAGACACCTGGCCGATCCAGTGCAGGAGAGGGGGTGGTAGAGCCCTCTAGAACATATCAGTCGATAGTCTGATAGTCTACTGCACCATAGGAAAAACTATGGTGCAGTAGATTGAAAAAAAAAATTTAAATATGTATATATGGGAATATGATACCAGGTATAGTGGCACTAACTCTCTAGATATCAATAACTGAGCCACCAAACCTATATATACCAACACCTAGGGTATCAAACCACTGAATACTAAGTGCTGGTAGTTGAAGCCTTTTTGTATTAGGGACTGAAGCACTAAGCCTCTGGATATCAGGTACTGGACCACCAAACCTCTAGATATCAGGGACTGAAGCACCAAACTTCTGAATATCAGGGACTGAATCACCAAACCTTTAGATATCAGGTACTGACACACCAAACTTTTGGATACCAGGGACTGAATCATCAAACCTTTAGATATCAGGGACTGAAGCACCAAACCTCTGGATATCAGGGACTGAGTACCTTTAGATATCTGGTACTGAAGCACCAAACCTCTGGATATGAGGGACTGAATCACCAAATCTTTAGATATGAAGTACTGAAGCACCAAACTTCTGGATACCAGGGAATAAAGCATCAAATCTATTGATACCAACAACTTGGTCTTTAAACCTCTACATAGCAGGGACTGGGGCTTCAAACCTTTACACATCAGGACTGGAGCCCCAAATCTTTAGATATCAGTGACTGTTGCTCCAAACCTCTAGTTGCATAAACCTCTAGATACCAGGGATTGGGGCACAAATCTTTTGAATACAAAGGGCTGGTGCAGCAAACTTCTGGATATCAGGGACTGGAGAACTAAACATTAGGTCTTCAAATCTCTAGATACCATTGCTTGAGACACCAAACATCTGAATACAAAGAGCTAGGGCAGTAAACCTCAAGTTACTAAAGACTGGGGCACCAAACCTCTGAATACCATCAGATTGTGCAAAGGTTTAGTATCCAATAGTGGCCACATGGCCAAAGATCAGAGAGTAGAGCAAGTAATCACAACTAATGTAAGTGAATGGGGGGTTCCTGTGACTATCGTGTTGCAGCAACTTGCGGGTCACAACATGATTCCATCCACTTACATTAGTCCAGATTACTTACCATGTACTCATTGCTACACTGCAGTCTTTGGTGGTGCAATGTGGGTCAAGGCCAAAGTTGTCACGTAGACCAAGTCTTAAAAAAGCACTCCCACAAGAATTTGTATTCTCTGACCTGTTAGAAAGGTACATGATAAAAACTGTAGTGAAGGTAATCTTCTTACCAGTGACTGTATTTGTGAGTTATAACCTCCCTACTGATCCTCAGCTGTGTCATGTGACCAACACTCTGACCTCCAGCTGACACAGGACAGGAAGTCAGTTACTTCTCCATTCATTCCTATGATACTGACATTGAGGCTCCTATAGGAATACATGGAGAAACTGGCTTCCTGTCCACACATAAGATGCTGTGTTATTTGGAAAGTCTGAGTGCTGGTCACATGACACAGCTGAGGATCAGAATGGAGGTTATAACTCACAAATACAGACACTGGTAAGAAGATTACCGTCACTACAGATTACATCATGTACCTTTCTAACAGCTTAGAACACCTTTCTAAAGCTTCTTTAAATTGAGCATATGATATTGTTTATGTATAATATATATATATATGGAATGTGTTCCACAAGTTCATGCTCCTTCACCCAAGACATGATACCGGCAAGACTGCATACATCATGGCTTTCTTGGCATACTGCCATTTGGAGCTCAAACTGTCCTACAACTCCATAAAGCTATACCTGGCCGGGGTACAGCATTTCCTCTCATTAGAAGATCCGGACTGTAGGTTGATTTTCCTGTCACAGCCGATAAAAGCCACCCTTAGGGGCATTCAAAAAGGTAGCAGGGGTCCAAGCTCTCTCAGACAGCCGGTGTCAGGAGAGCTCTTCAGGAAGTTATCCACCTCCCTAGATGGTAATCCCTTTGGGCTCCTTGCTAGTACCGTGGTCAAAGCGGCCATGTACCTCAGCTTTTATGGTTTCTTGCGGCCAGACACCAGCTCCTCTGCTAAAGCCAAAGGCTTAACTAGGGGCCAGCTGGCCCGGCAGGGCGACCAGTTCATCCTGTACCTCGCTTCATCCAAGACATCCCAAGTCGGTCCACCAGTGGGGATCAGGTACTTCCCCACTTTCAACGAATGGTGCCCGGTCCAGGTCCTCCAGCAGCTCCTGGCGGTGTTGGGCGATCCGGCCCGAGACAGCCCGTTGCTTCCCTTCAAAGTCAGATCCATCACGTCATCCCAGTTCATTTCGCACATCCGTTCCCTAGTGGCGGGTTTAGGTCATGATCCAAAAACCATTTCGGGGCATTCCTTCCGCATTGGGGGCTGCATCCGCAGCATCAAAGCATAATGTCCCAGCTCACATCATCCAAAAAATGGGTCGCTGGCACTCTGCATGCGGGCGGTACATTCCGAATCCACACCGAGAGATATCCAAGGCCTTCTGTAGTCTGGTGTTATGACGTTCTGCATGAACAATAAACTCCCTTTTCTACACTACCTGGCTTGTTCTTTGCCCCCTTATAGGCCTACCCGCGTTCATGGCTAAGGGCACACCACCAGCCAAGTCCAGGTAGGAGGTAAGTAAACAGGGCAGGCCTGTCCCCCTCTTCTACACAAGGTCTTCGCATCCGCAACCGTGACCACAAATATATATATATATATATATATTTAAAAACAGTAGTTTATCTCTTCAAATAAGTGGGAAAAGGGAAAACATGCAGGGACAATGTCATTATTTTTTTATATAAATTAATCTTTTTTATATCACAAATACATACATTATTTAATGTTTAATGTAATAATAATATAATGCCTATTAATATTCTTTATTTTATACAAAAATTGATGCAAAAAAAACATTAAAAAAAACACCACTGGTAATCTAAAACAATGAAATACTAATATTAAAAATAATAATATATAATTCTACTATCACAATTTTCATCTATTTTCCCACCGGAATCCATTGACAATCCGCGACTTAAATTACTTTATCATAAAAAATCTTGACTGAAGGAGAAGGCAAAATCCATACCAGATGTACGTCGGCCAGCTGTTAAATTTGAAATGCCTGCTTTTTTTTCAAAAACAGCTCCACTCCTGTCCACAGGTTGTGTGCGGTATCGCAGCTCAACTCCAATCATTTCCATAGAGCTGAGCTGCAATACCAGACATAAGCTGTGAAGAGGTGTGGCGCTATTTTTCAGAAGAATAGCTCTCTTTGTTGTAGGGGCTGGCCTATCGGTGTGCAAGATGTGATGCGACTTCATGAGTGTCAGTTTTCACTGCAGCCGAAATTCTATTCATGAATCAGGAGGCTCAGGATGAACAGTACCATAGATCTGGTTAGAGACAAATGTTGATGACAGACTCAGCAGGAGCAGAAGCTGCACAACAAGCAAACAGCCCCGGCCACTTGGAGCTCATTTGCATTTGTATCAGACACTTGGCGAATATGGATAAACCGTGCTCCCTGTTCTCACTGGAATCTGAGCGCTATCCTGGGAAACATCTGTGGCTGCAGACAAAGGAGAAGCGTCCGCTGATCCTCATTATGCGGCGATCATGTTTGTAGGATGCTCTGAGATCTCGGGGGAAGGGGATTGAGACCCGATACCTTCTGCAGAAACAAAAATATCAGAACAAACAGACGGAAACACATCAGAAATGACAATTCTCTTAAAGTGACAGATACCTTAAAAATAAAATAAAAATTAGGGTTAAAGACAATTAAGAAAAGTAATTATTGCGTCACTTTCCATAGACCCTGAATGGTGAATCCATATCATATATTTTTACGGACTGTCCAGAAATTACTGGACGCTTGGCAACCCTGCCACGAAGGTGCGTGAGGGTGGACTAACACTCTACAGAGGACCAGCTCACCGCCAAAATGAGTCAGGGGGCGACCAGACGGCCAGAGAACCCCACTGCGTATGGGGCTTCAGAGCAGAAGGATGGTCGAAAATGGCTTAAATTTTCCCAGCAGTATCAGAAGTTGACCTCCGCTGATCAGTAAAGAGTTGTCTTCTCCGATGAGTCCCGTTTTCTGTGTCATGGAACGGATAGACGTTGGTGTGTCGGGCGAGAAACATCGGAGAACCAACACCCTGCAGTCATTGCTGGAAGAACACAAGCTGGTGGTGGCAGCGTTATGGTCTGGGGGATGTTTTTGAGCATTTTCTGGGTCCCCTGATTTGGGTATGAATCCATCCTTGCAGATCACGTACACCCATACATGCTGATTGTCTTACCTGGGGGGGAGGGATCTTCCAGTAAGACAATGCAACATATCACATGGCTAGAAATGTCCGACATTGGTTGGAAGAGCATGACCAAGACTTCCAAGCACCACCCTGGCCCCCTAATTCCCCAGACTTGAACCCAACTGATCATCTGTGGGACCACCTCGATGGCCATGTTCTCTCTAGGGACACTACCCCAATGCCCCCTCCAGCAACTGTGGGATGCACTGCCGTCAGCATGGCTCCACATACCTGTGACAACCTACCAGGACCTTATGGGGTAACCCCTCCCCGCCCATCTAGCTGCTGTCAGTGCTGCATACGAGGGATACTCTGGAGATTAGCTGGTGGTCAGAATAATAGTACTCGACTGTGTCTATCTAATCTATCTATGATCTTTCCTATCTCCCTGTATCTCATAACTACCGGTCCGTCTATATCTATCTATCTATCTATCTATCTATCCATCTCATATCTATCATCTATCTATCCATCTCATCTATCTATCTATCTATCTCATATCATATCTATCTATCTCATATCTATCTCATATCTATCTATCTATCTCCTATCTATCTATCTATCTCATATCTATCTATCTATCTCATATCTATCTATCTATCTCATATCTATCTATCCATCTCATATCTATCCATCTCATATCTATCTATCTCATATCTATCTATCTATCTATCTATCTATCTATCTCATATCTATCTATCTATCTATCTCATATCATATCTATCTATCTCATATCTATCTATCTCATATCTATCTATCTATCTATCTATCTCATATCTATCTATCTATCTATCTCATATCTATCTATCTATCTCATATCTATCTATCCATCTCATATCTATCCATCTCATATCCGTCTATATATCGATCTATCTATCTATCTCATATCTATCTATTTATCTATCTATCTATCTCATATCTAACGATCTATTTATCTATCTCATATCCGTCTATCTCATATCTATCTATCCATCTCATTTATCTATCTAACGATCTATCTCATCTATCTATCAATCATTTTGCACAAGTTGATCAGCGAGCCACATTTCTGCACTGTATTATATAGTTCTATATGTTTCCTTCTTCGATATAAATTGTGTGGGAATATAAGTGGTAGATAATTCTGGTGGAATAGTTGCTGATCTCGTAGTTCAAAGATCTTTCAGATGGGAGTCTGATTATTTTTTTTAGGACTTTTCTCCCCCTTTTATCTTCACACCAATGTCCTGCAGTTTACTGATGGAATTAATAACGCAATCAGCAGGACGCCGAGCACCGCGGAGGGGGGGGGGGGGCGCTCCAAATAATGATTAAACAGCGCTATAAATTACCGTGTGACCCCGCCATCGGGCAGGCTGCTCCTGGGACTCAGCCTCTGCTGCTTATTGCTCTTGCCCCCCCTGCTGTCAAAGGCTTATTAAAGCAGCCTCTACACAGAGCGCAGGAGATGGACTAAGGGGCATCTTGTAATGGACCATGAGAAGGAAAAACATTGGGGGGAATTTACCAGGACTGGCATAATCCAAGAAAATAAAATAAAAAGACACAAATTATAATAAATTTCGCACATCATTATATGTGGAGTGGACACAAAAGAACAAAATGGCAAAAAGTTTCAAATTTTTGTCCAAAAATTGGGGGGGTGTCTCTGCACAGTCTGACACTATCCAATCAGTGCTGCCACTAATACACTGCGCAAGTACACATCCCCAACAGGTAATACCCAGCTGAACCTTTATTGCAGACTGCTAGGAATTTCTTTGTAACTTCTAGCAGGAATAATAGAGGGATGGCACAAGACAGAGTCACAAGAATAGATGTTCCAGCGATTGTTGGAAGGTGACAGCTCCTCTTTAAAGCTTCTAGACCTCCAATGCAAAGTCTATACAAGTCTATGCAATCTAGATGTTGTGGAACTACAATTCCCAGCGTGCTCCTTTCATTTCTATGCGAGTTCAGAGAATAGTTAAGCAGGTGTGCATGCTGGGAGTTGTAGTTTCACAACAGCTGGAGTGCCATAGGGGTGCAGCCAGCTCCTGGCATCTGGGGGAGGTCTTACATGGCTCGAGAAGCCTTTAAGATGGCACCAGTATTCGCCATTTGCAGTTTTCCCCTCTGGCCATCAGGTAATGTTCACACGGCATCTTTCGCCATGGAACTTTGACGAGAACACCAGCGCTGAAATTTCACCGGCGGCCGCGTGCTTTTCATTTCCAATTAATTTCAATGGGAGGATCATGGAGCAGCGGCCTAAAGCCACCGCGAGAAGGGACATGTCCGTTATCGCTGCGGCCGCAGCCTTAAGCCGCCGCTCTGTGCTCCTCAGCGTTGCCTCCCATTGAAATGAAAGCACGCGTCCGCCAGTGAAATTTCAGCGCTGGTGTCCTCACCAAAGTTTCCCAGCAAGCGACGCAGTGAGGACATTACCTGATAGCCAGAGCCGTGATCGGCCCCTTACATCCGATTTTTAGCAATTATCCTCTTTTGAGCTTCAAAAGGACGCAGGTTTTACTGCACCCGCACTAAAGTGATCTTTGGGCTATGCTCAGGTATGGTCATGTAAGACTATATTCAGATGGGGCATTTAGATGTTGGTTGCACCATGTAGTACGTGTGAAGGTGCTGCTCATTTTTGGATCATTTTGCACGGCGTCCATCCTGTGTCTTCAGCCTTGTAAATTGGAATTCAATTGTCCATTAAGACAGAACTAGAGAGACACCTGCTGGTAGGAAGATGTAACTGCTATCTCAAGAGATGGAAAAAAGAAAGGAGTTCCTACAGATTTGTTTTTGTTTTTTTATTTTATGCCCCATAATGCATATTGACTTTTCGGGTTCAAAACAATTAGGGACAATCATTTTAGTAACTTTGTTGCGACTTTAAAGGAAATATGTCATAACATACTTCTAAAGAAAAATGGTATTACTTACCGTTAATTTGATTTTACAGAGCCCATGACAGCACCACCGGAGAGAGAAGGATCCGCTCCCCAGAGACAGGAAACCTGCAGAATAAAATCGCCCATGACAGCACCACCGGAGAGAGGAGGATCCGCTTCCCAGAGACAGGAAACCTGCAGAATAAACTGGGCGGACACTCTCCTCCCCTTCAGTGAGTTTTCCAAGTATCGGAGGAAGGCCGCCAACATATGTTAGACATGTAATTAAACATTTTTTTTTTGCAACACCCGTGCAGTATAGAAGGACCACCAAGGAGGGAAAACCAGGGTGCTGTTATGGGCTCTGTAAAATCAATTTACCGGTAAGTAATACAATTTTTCCTATCGCCCATGACAGCACCACCGGAGACTTACTAGAGTAATCCCTAAGGGTGGGAAGTAGAGAGAAGAACCCCTTGACCAAAGGAAGAATCACCAGAAAAGCTCAAGTCCAGCCTGTAGTGCTTAAAAAAGGTGGAAAGTGAAGACCAGGTGGCTGCACCGCAAATTCTCTCGATTGGGACCGAGGACCTCTCTGCCCAGGAAGCAGCTACTGCCCTGGTCGAGTGAGCCCTCAGACCAACAGGAGGAGACAACCCTGAGGATAGGTAGGATAAGGAAATAGCAGAAACGACCCACCACGAGATAGAACTTTTTGAGGCAGCTGAACCCTTGTTCCTCCCCTAAAACTGCAGGAGGAGTGAAGACGACTTCCGCCAAGAAGAAGTAGAGGACAAATAGGCTAAAAGGGCTCTCTTGACATCTAGACAATGAAGAGATTTTTCTTCCTCCGAGGAAGGATTTTGGAAAAGGATAGGAAGAATAATCTCCTGACAACAGTGAAATTTGGTGGCGACTTTTGGAAGAAAAGCCGGGTCAGGACGAAAAAGGACTTTGTCCTCTAAGATTAAAGTGTACGGAGGGTTGATGGAAATGGCTTGGATCTCACCAATCCTGCGGGCGGAGGTCAAAGCTATCAAAATGGCCAGCTTCAAAGTTAGATGCCTAATTGAGATGGAATCAATGGGTTCAAAGAGGGGCCCAGATAATGCTTTCAACACCACTTCTAGACTCCAGCGGGGGGCCCTCGGAGCCGAAACTAGAGAAGATCTCTCCATGGCCCTTAAAAATCTGGAAACCCAAGGGCTCCCGGCTATGTTCTGGTTAAACAGAGCGGACAGGGCATAGACCTGAACTTTCAGGGTACTGATTGCTAGACCTATTTCTAGACCATTCTGAAGGAACTCAAGGATAGTATGCAGATGAGCAACTTAAGGAATGTCCCTCAACTAGATCAGGGCGAAATCTAGAAATCTGTGCCAAGTTCTGCTATAAATCCCTACTGTAATTTCTTTTTTGCTCTTTAGCAGGGTAGAGATTAGAGCATCTGAGAACCCTTCCTTTTTTAATAGCCACCTCTCAAAATCCAGGCCGTTAAGTGTAAATTGTCCACAGCTGGATGCATTACTGGTCCCTGGCTCAGAAGGCCCTGGACCGCCGGAAGCACCCAGGGATCGGAGACCGACATGGTCCGGAGACCCATGAACCAGGACCTCTTGGGCCAGAAGGGGGCGATTAGAATTACTGTGGTTCGCTCTTCCCTGATTTTCCGTAAAACCCGGGGAATCAGGGGAAGAGGGGGAAAGGCATAAGTCAGGCGGAATTTCCACTCCTGCGCCAGGGCATCTATCCCACAAGGGGATCCCGCTTGGTTCAGGGAATAGAATCTTGGCACCGTCTTGTTTGAATGGGTAGCAAATAAGATCCACTATTTTTTGGAAAATGAAAGGGTCTAGAGACCATTCCCCCTGAGACAGGGTATGGCGGCTCAGGAAATCCGCCTGTTTGTTTTCCACACCCCTGATGTGAACTGCTGAGATCGAGGTGCACACTCTCTCTGCCAGACCCAAAATGAATCCTTAGGTTTCTTCCCCTTATTTTTGGGAGGGATGCCCTCATTGCAAGGCCGACGGCCATCTACTCTTTTAGATTATATGGGTTTCGGACCGCGCTTTTTATTCAGGCCAGTACGCAAACTTAGATCTTTCTTCCTTCTTCCTTTACAGGAGAACCGAGGGCTACAAATATCCTTTAACTGGATATCCTGTAACTATAAAGGTAATAATAGTGTGAGACCGTATGATAAGGTAACCTGCACAGCACAGATTGTACTCACTCGGCGTTTTCAAGAAATAGGCGTAGATATAATCCCTCCGTAATGTTGAGATTCTCTCATATACCGCTTTCTCGTGCACTACTGCAGGGTCTCCACCCGGTCTTTAATCAGGTATGATCCAGATAATTTCTCCAATAGTTTTTTGTCCGGATTCTGATAGGTTTCTGTAGGTACAAGTGCTTCTACAATAGTGAAGCTCAGTTGATATGTATTTAAAAGTTTTTATTTGTCCATACTTACAAGACAATTGTTAAAACAGTCATATAAAATTCCCAGCGTCGATAATACTGCTACTGGGCAGTAGCAGTATTATCGACGCTGGGAATTTTATATGACTGTTTTAACAATTGTCTTGTAAGTATGGACAAATAAAAACTTTTAAATACATATCAACTGAGCTTCACTATTGTAGAAGCACTTGTACCTACAGAAACCTATCAGAATCCGGACAAAAAACTATTGGAGAAATTATCTGGATCATACCTGATTAAAGACCGGGTGGAGACCCTGCAGTAGTGCACGAGAAAGCGGTATATGAGAGAATCTCAACATTACGGAGGGATTATATCTACGCCTATTTCTTGAAAACGCCGAGTGAGTACAATCTGTGCTGTGCAGGTTACCTTATCATACGGTCTCACACTATTATTACCTTTATAGTTACAGGATATCCAGTTAAAGGATATTTGTAGCCCTCGGTTCTCCTGTAAAGGAAGAAGGAAGAAAGATCTAAGTTTGCGTACTGGCCTGAATAAAAAGCGCGGTCCGAAACCCATATAATTTATCCATTTGAAGTGTGATTGATCCCACATCACTTTACGGACCTGCTGCATATCATTACTGCGGACTGGTGACTTTTTTTATTGTATACTCTTTTAGATTGGAGGACTTTACTCTCTGTAAGGGGTCCCAAAGACCCTGGAAGGAAGTTCCCTGAATGTGGGCTCCCCACCCCCAAGGTCTTGCGTCCGTGGTCAGGCAAACTAACCTGTCAGTCTTCCACGGGGCACCCCGGATAAGATTCTCTGTATCTAACCACCAGGATAGCTTCTGGAGGGTCTGGACTGAGATCTTCAGCTTTGAGTCCAAGGACCTGCTTCCCTTCCAATTGGACAGGATTTCCCACTGTAAGGCTCTGGAGTGTAGCTGTGCCCACCTTACTGCCGGGATGCAAGACATGAGGGAGCCGAGGACTGACATTGCTGCTCTTATTGAAGTAACTGGACTCCTGGTCAGGTTTCTGGTACTGCTGAATTGCAGGCTTCTTCTGTCTGACCCACAATTAAGTCGTCTAGGTAAGGGATAAAGAGAATATCCCTTTCCCTTATGTGGGCCGCCATTTCCGCCACCAGCTTTGTGAACACCCTCAGGGCCATGGAAAGGCCGAAAGGGAGAGCCTGAAATTGAAAATGTTCCAGTTGACTTTTCAGATAGATTGCCACCCTTGGGAACCTCTGATGTTCTATCGCAATGGGGACGTGGTAGTACGCGTCTTTTAAGTCGAGAACGGCCATGAAGCACTGAGGATATAGGAGGTTGATCGCTGATTGTATAGTCTCCATTTTGAATCTTTTGGGTTGAAGAAAGAGGTGGATGGGATGCGAAAGTTTGGGCAACCTTGTTAATCGTCATAGAAACATAGAATGTGTCGGCAGATAAGAACCATTTGGCCCATCTAGTCTGCCCAATATACTGAGTACTATGAATAGTCCCTGGCCCTATCTTATATGAAGGATAGCCTTATGCCTATCCCATGCATGCTTAACCTCCTTCACTGTATCATGATTTTCCTGTATAAATAGTTGGTTGTTACGATAAAAAATGTCAGTTAAATATATCATATAGGAGACACACACAGTGATATTTGAGAAGTGAAATGAAGTTTATTGGATTTACCGAAAGTGTGCTATAATTGTTTAAACAAAATTAGGCAGGTGCATACATTTGGGCACTGTTGTTGTCATTTGATTCCAAAACCTTTAGAACTAATAATTGGAACTCAAATTGGTGGTAAGCTCAGTGACCCCTGACCTACATACACAGGTGAATCCAATTATGAGAAAGAGTATTTAAGGGGGTCAATTGTAAGTTTCCCTCCTCTTTTAATTTTCTCTGAAGAGTAGGAACATGGGGGTCTAAACAACTCTCAAATGACCTGAAGACAAAGATTGTTCACCATCATGGTTTAGGGGAAGGATACAGAAAGCTGTCTCAGAGATTTTAGCTGTCTCTTTCCACAGTTAGGAACATATTGAGGAAATGGAAGACCACAGGCTCAGTTCAGGTTAAGGCTCGAAGTGGCAGACCAAGAAAAATCTCGGATAGACAGAAGCGACGAATGGTGAGAACAGTCAGAGTCAACCCACAGACCAGCACCAAAGACCTACAACATCATCTTGCTGCAGATGGAGTCACTGTGCATCGTTCAACCATTCGGCGCACTTTACGCAAGCAGATGCTGTATGCGAGAGTGATGCAGAGGAAGCCTTTTCTCCGCCCACAGCACAAAAAGTGCCGCTTGAGGTGGGCTAAAGCACATTTGGACAAGCCAGCTTCATTTTGGAATAAGGTGCTGTGGACTGATGAAACTAAAATTTAATTATTTGGCCATAACAAGGGGCGTTATGCATGGAGGAAAAAGAACACCTCATTCCAAGAAAAACACCTGCTACCTACAGTAAAATATGGTGGTGGTTCCATCATGCTGTGGGGCTGTGTGGCCAGTACAGGGACTGGGAATCTTGTCAAAGTTGAGGGACGCCGATTCCACTCAGTATCAGCAGATTCTGGAGACCAATGTCCAGGAATCAGTGACAAAGCTGAAGCTACGCCGGGGCTGGATCTTTCAACAAGACAACGACCCTAAACACTGCTCAAAATCCACTAAAGGCATTTATGCAGAGGAACAAGTACAACGTTCTGGAATGGCCATCTCAGTCCCCAGACCTGAATATAATGGAAAATCTGTGGTGTGACTTAAAGAGAGCTGTCCATGCTCGGAAGCCATCAAACCTGAATGAACTAAAGATATTTTGTAAAGAGGAATGGTCCAAAATACCTTCAACCAGAATCCAGACTCTCATTGGAACCTACAGGAAGCGTTTAGAGGCTGTAATTTCTGCAAAAGGAGGATCTACTAAATATTGATTTCATTTCTTTTTTGTGGTGCCCAAATTTATGCACCTGCCTAATTTTGTTTAAACAATTATAGCACACTTTCTGTAAATCCAATAAACTTCATTTCACTTCTCAAATATCACTGTGTGTGTCTCCTATATGATATATTTAACTGACATTTTTTATCATAACAACCAACGATTTATACAGGAAAATCATGATGATTAACAAAGTTGCCCAAACTTTAGCATCCCACTGTAGATAAAGCTGCCGATCTGGCTGCCAACCTAACCAAGTCAGCTGAGGCATCCGCCAGAAAGTCGGCTGCCTTCCTAATTGTAGGGAGGGAGGTCAAGATATCTTCCCGGGGGCACCTATTTTTTTTAACTGAGACTCTAGCTTGGCTAACCAGACAATAAGAGACCGGGCCGTACAAGTGGAGGCTATGCTGGGCCTAAAAGAGGATGTCGATGCCTCCCAAGCACCTTTAAGAAAGGCATCCGCCTTTTTATCCAGAGGGTACTTTAATATTCCTGTATCCTCCAATTGTAGGGCCGTCTTCCTGGAGACCTTTGATATAGCCACATCAATTCTACGTGCCTTACCCTAAGAGGCAGAATCTTCATCTTTAAAAGGAGATTTACGTTTAAGATTCTTTGATATAAATACTCTCTTATTGGGTTTTTTCCACTCTCCTTTTATTAGAGCCGACACATTTTTACGTACTGGAAAGGTACCATGTTGTCTGGATTCCAACCCCCCAAACATAATATCTTGAAATGAGTGGGTTCCCGAGTGTCCTCTATGCCCATGGTCGAGTGAATGGTTTTAAGGAGTTTTTCAGTGTTTTCTATAGGAAAGCAGGGTCTTCCCCCCCCCCCCCTACACCCCATTTCTTCCTCCCCAGAAGAGGTCTGAGATGAAACATCATAGGGCCCAAATACTGAGGAAGGGGCCTCCCCCTCGTCCGACGAAAGGGGTTCCCCAGTGCACTCTCTACGCTTAGGTCTTTGCTGTCTTTTGGCAGCCTGGGACGCGTTAACTTCCGAGCGGACTAATGCTTGCAGGTACTTGTAAAATTAGGAGGATTCCTCAGCCACTGTCTTATCTATACAGGGCTGGCACATTTTCTTATCCCAGTCGGAAGATTACCCCACTCTGCATAAGGCGCACTCCTTACTCTTTTTTGAAACTACTTTTTTGGGCCTAACCGGAGCAGGAGGGACAGTAGGCTCCTCAGAAAGCTTGTCTTCTTCTATACCTGCAGAAGTGAAGTTCAGCCCAGGTCACAAGAAAGACGCCGGCCGATGAAACTCGCGCTCTACTTATAGGGCGCCTGGAGATGACGTCACCGCCGACGCACTGAAGCCGGTCACGTGACTTCAGAAGCGCTTCATGGCCTGCTCACAGCCAGAGCCACTCCTCTTCTTCCCCCTGGTGGCCGGCGTTTCTTCTTCTGGGCTCATACAGCGATGCTGCCCGCGTCTCCAGAGCTCCTGCACACTGACCGCCCCCTCCGGAGCTCAGCTGTGCCTCTGCCTGCCCTGATCGCACCACCTGATGCCGCCAAACTTACCAGGGACTCGCAGGTTAGTAGGGGATAGCCACCAGAGGGAAGGATCCATGCACACACGCTGCAGGCTTCCCATCAGAGACAGGAAACCACACTGAAGGGAGGAGAGTGTCCGCCCATTTTATTCTGTAGGTTTCCTGTCTCTGGGGGGCGGATCCTCCTCTCTCCGGTGGTGCCGTCATGGGCGATAGGAAAAACCATCATTAGAATGTGGAGATGCGCTCTTGACAGTAGAGCCTAATGCTCTTTATATGAGCACCTACTTCAGAGATAAAAGCTTTTTCATTTTATGCCGATTTGCCCTTGGTGCAATCAGGGTGTCACCATTGCACCAGAGGCTCCGCTCATTGTCTTTCCAGGCCAAACAGTGCAAAAATACCTCCATATATAAAAGTAATCTAATATCAGCACTATATAAAAAAAAAAAGTCCAAAAAAAAAATAATTATAACGGCTTCATAAGCCTTGGATTCCAGGCCATCTGTGGCACCCCCCTTCAGCAGAGGAAGCTACTGCACCCTGTACAACCCCAGAGGTCACCCTAAAGATCGGCCATGATGACCCAGCTTTGGGAGAATAAAGACTCGAGTCACAGCCTATAATAAAGTAAACTTCAGATTTATTGCCCAGTATCAAACCAATCATGTAAACCGGATACTTGTGGTTTTATTTCAGATCTGACAAAATTACCCAAAAAATAAATTCTTATACGATAGGATCCAGTCCCAAATCACAGATATATTACATTACAGGAGAGGGTTGGGGCATCGTGTGCCTCCCATTCAGGGTAAAAGCAATGAAGTATACGGCATGTCGCACCCACCACAGTACACAGAGGTTTTTAGTTTCATAAATATATCTTTCATAGTTGTCATGTTGATGGACGGTTCTTAACAAAAATAGCGTAGTCCTGTCAAGGATTTTTTGGAAAATTCAGGCTAAAATTCTGAGGAACCCAAGTAAATTTTATGCACATCCCACAGTAAAACTATTGGCCTTGACAAAACAAAATGTGGTTGCAAGAAACATGCTGCGTGTTGAAGACAGGTTTGTTTTTGGTTTTTTTTAAAAGAAAAAAAATTGCACAATTTGTAAGAAATTACCTTTTTTTTTTTTATACATCTGCACTAATGATGTTTTTGGTCTGTATACCCAATAATCAGCAGTCTTGGAGTGTACAGCTTGCTGGGGAGAGAAAAAATATCTAAAATAAAAAAAATAATGTACAGGAGGACCAGCATGACGAAACAGATCACATCAAGATCTTCTATTAAAAGGACATCTTCACCTCAATGCATTTTTACAAAAATCTGATTAGTACGGCAGTAAGAGATGGAGAAAAGTGTGATATCAATACTAGCAGGCTTCCGTACCCTCCAGTTTAATAATGAATTGGCGTCGTTCTCAGTTGCTAGAGAGAAACTGCTTGCCAAACTCAACCTCAATGGCTCCACCACTGTGTATTTAAAAAAAAATATCTGATTAATACAACAGTAGGAGATGGAGAAAAGTGTGAGGTCAATACTAGAAGGCCTCCTCAGATGAGCGCCAATTCATTCTTCAGCTGAAGACTTGAGTAATTTGAGCCGGAACGGTAGCTAGGGATATACTGCTCGACAACCTCAACGCTGTATAGCAGTCTGGTCAGGAATAATTTAATTGTCCACCTTTGTGTTATACTGAGACCATGCTACCTGCGAAGGTTGAGGAAAGTAGCGCCACAAGGACCTGGTCAATGATTTTCTCATTTCTGTATCATTGTGTTCTGAGGTCCATAACCAGCATAACTTTTTGTTGACGGAGCTGTGTTAGGGTTCATTTTTCAATGGGACAAACTGTAGTTTTCATTGCAGTAGGGTATAATCGAAACATACAAAAATGGCAGACCTGGGGGTCTCTATTAAAAGGGATTGTGCCATCTCAGCGAATGGCATGTATCATGTAGATAAAGTTAATATAAGGCACTTACTAATGCACGGTCCTTTGCTGGATTGATTCGTTTTTCCATCGCATTATACTCTTCTCATTTTCATGGTTACGACCACCCTGTAATCCATCAGCGATGGTCACTATAGGAAAAAGCTCTGGCTTATGCGCACTTCCGGCCACTTTCTATAGTGTGCAAGCACGACCACCGCTGCTGGATTACAGGGTGGTCGTAACCATGGAAACAGGCAGTGCATAAAGTGATGGAAAAATAAATCCAGCCAGCAAAGGAAGCAATATGGACAATCACAATAGATTAATAAGAGGCTTGTATTAACTTTCTCTGTATAATAAATGCCGTTTGCTGAAGTGAGACAACCCCTTTAAGACCCTACCTACCAAGAAAACTCACTGGCACCCCACAATCATGTCACAGAGGTGTCAATGGGGTAACATTGTCTAACCGCTTCCATGCCGTGGTGGCTTTTTACTGTTGCATCTGAGAGGTTCAACAAAAAAATGATTTTTCTAAATTAAATTTAAGTGGAGAATTTCTTTAACAAAAAAAAAAAACTAGTGTGTCCGATCTGTATAAAACCATTCCTAATCCTCAGAGGTGGTGCTTTATAAGAGCCGGGAACTTAGTGCAGCAGAGTGGAGTCGGCACCAAAAATGGTGCCAGGGAGTGACCGATTCTGACAACCCTGCCTCATAATCCAGGTTTCAGACAGAGGCTCAAGGCTGTGCTTCTAAATATGGGAGTTGTGAGTGGTGGTGTTGGGGTGGATATGGAGTGTTCTACCGTTAGGTAACCATGCCCTAAACTGGCATTTGAAAAAGGAGCCACCAAATGCCCAAAAAAAAAAAAAAAAAAAATATATTTCCTGTCCTTAATATGGAATGTATAGACAGTTTTAAGAAAGGAGCAAAAATGCCAAGATGCCCTTCAGGTCCAATGTCAGTCCCTTCCATAGATATGCTGTCAATTGATTTGATGTACACACAATGTCCTGCAGCCTCCAACAGATGAAAGCTTTTGATTTCCATGCAGGAAAGATAAGCAGGGGACAAGGAAAGTTCTGTCATCCATCATATTCCGAGAAGTTTCAGACATGGTCCACCAGATGCGAAGACCCATTAAACTCCGTTCACTTGCTGACTGTGCTCTTTAATCCACTTCTTCATATAGGACACCTCCAAGGCCCGCGCTTCAATCACAGACTTGGGGTCATAAGCGTTATTAGAGCGCAGGTCCAGATGATGAGCCCCGTCCTTGATGAGGATGGCGATTAGGGAGTCGCTGAGGCTCTGCTTGACGCCACCGGCTGACCACGGATCTAGATCACCATTGCTGTAAGAGAGATAATACCAACTATAACTTTTACTAACGATTCAGCTTGTGAAAACTATAGTCATCAATTGATCATAGATCTTTATAATATTATTAAATTCCACTCCTGCAAAATGAATGGGCCCTATAAAAAGTGTAGATGGGCCCTTATTCTGCAGTCACCCAGAAATTTGACCTGGAGGAAGCCCAGGATCCATAAAGGCAAGGGCAAACTAGCATCCCTGGTGGTCAGGAGTGGTGAAGGGCTAATGGGAATATCCCTGGTGGCTTAAAGCAACGGAAAGGTTAGTAAAGACTGACTGACCCATCCCCACCAGGAATATTCCCATTAGTCTCTTAGACCACCAGTGATGTTCTCCTCAACCCCTTCACTGTCCTTGACAATCAGTATTGTAATTATTAACCCCTTCACTACTAAAGACCACCAGATGTTTCTATTAACCGCTTTATTTGCCCTTGACCATCAGGAATCTTCCCATTAGCCCCATCACTACTGCAGAGCACCATAGAAGCTCAATTTTACGCCTTAAGGTCCCTGACCATTATGGATATACTCATAAGCCCCTATACTACTGCAGTTGACCAGGGATTTTTCCATTAAATCACTTTATTTTCTTTGCTCGGGGATGCCCATCAGGGATCTTTTCATTATCCCCTTCAGGCTAAGACTAGTCCACAGGGAAACCGGTGAATTATCCGATAGGCCCCTGGGCAAGGGCAGGACCCCAGTCCCCAACCTATGCACAAGTGGCACATGGCACAGTACACTAGCTGCACTACATATAGATAAGGCAGTGTACAGCATCTCGACCAGCCTATGTCCATATAAAAAAAAAAAAATGGACAGAATTTTACCAGTGGGTCCTAGGCATCCCAGTCAGACACTGATCCTCTTTATTACTGCAGATAACCATGAACCAGTTTGCTGTCCAGAACCATCAGGGTTCTTCTCATTAGCCCCCTTCACTACTGCAGACCACCAGGTGTGGTTCCATGAACCCGTTTGCAATCCTTGATCAGGGATCTTCTCATTAGCAGACCACCATGCAAATTTGCACAATTGTCAAGAGAAGACAAGAGGAGGAGATTGGTGGGGTCCATAACTTAATCTGAGGCATTTTGTCTACAGTTTCTATAATCTATGTTTCATCATCAAGTTATGATGATGGAGTTGATGTTGGAGATCCTTTTGATTTCAATGAGAATGATTGTCATATTAGCATGGTGATCTAGAAACCTCTCTGAACTTATCTGGGCAAAGCACCACAACGCCTTCATTTTAGTGATGGGACTGCCAAGCTCCTCTCAGCATGCCCTGACAGCAATGGGAGGAGGGAATGTTTTACCTACCTATGAAAAAACTTGATTTTTTTAATTAGTTTACTGCAAAACTTCTTCTCAAGACCACCAATCTGATAACTAATAGAAAAGGCTATATGATATTCACAGGAGGTAGTAGGTGTGGAGAGCAGTTCAAATGTGTGAATAGGGTTGTCATGAAGGTTGTTGGGCATGTTGTCTGGCTTCATAAGAGCGTTGTCATTAGAAAGATAGATTTATTACCAGAGATAAGCATGTCTATAGCCAACCCTAGGCATTGGCTTTGCCCTCTTTTTGGGTATAGACCTGGACAACCAGTGGCCTGTGACATCTATGAAGAGAAGAAGGCTAGGGTATGGTGAACGCCATGTCTTTTCACATGATGGGGTAGTGGTTCCACCTCTTGTAACCAGCTAACAGATTTTGCCTTACCCAAAAAAAAAAAAATATAATAATATTTTTTTACTCTCCTACACCCAATGATTGATATCTCATCGCACCTGAAGATGATGTTGCTAGCAGCGCTGATGTTCTTCCCACCATAAACTGATGTGATCCATTCGGGACGAGGCCTGATGCCCCATTGTTTATAACACTCATCCGAAAAAGCCTCAAAATTCCACTTCTGAGGCTCAAACATGTCTGTGACCCCATCAGAGCAGAACGGCATCACCATTTCTGTGCAAGCCTGGGGAACAAAAACAGACAGATACACAGATCAACGTCAACAAGGTATCAAAAAGATGTGGTCAATGAGAACATGATCCCCCCATCCCGCTTCTGGACTAGAGAGACAATAATGGGCACTTCAGAAATTGTGCAGCAGTGTCTCTCGGGCTCACGATCAAGTGCCCACCATCTCAGTACATGGGAACCTTTCAAATGTGAAGCACCTTCCTTGTACCATATCATGAGCAACCAACTGTGGACAGGTCATATTTCTGTAGGTCAAGCATGCTCCTTACTATAGTTAGATTTGGGTAAGGTGATGAAAAAGGTACAATAAAAAAATAGTAAAAAAGTTCATAAATTAATAACAATCTAGCAATTTACAACAAAATTCCCCATCCAGTGCTTCAGGATGCCAAAAAACTATCGGATTTGCTAGCTTCAACCCCTCGTACGTTTGCCCCAGGGTGCTATTTGCTTCAGCGTCTTAATTTATAGTAAAGTTTGTGAATAAAAACAATGATCTTTATCGGCATCGCAAAAGAGGACTTCTGATGGTCTGGAGAAGAACCACCAAAACTACCACCACCACCGATCCACCTACAACTACCAGCCCCCCCCACCCTCCATCTGACTACTTTCACCACTAATCCAACTATGACTATCACCAAAGATACTGCTGCTGCAGCCACCACTACAATTAGAGATACTACCAGCCACCACCACCACCCTTTTCGCACAGTGTTTTTCTGGACCAGTTCTGTTTTCAGATGCATATAGATGAATAAAAGGAACTGTGCAGAAGTTGCTAGAGGTCAAGAAGGATGAATGTATACAGGTCCTTCTAAAAAAAATTAGCATATTGTGATAAAGTTCATTTTCTGTAATGTACTGATAAACATTAGACTTTCATATATTTTAGATTCATTACACACCAACTGAAGTAGTTCAAGCCTTTTATTGTTTTAATATTGATGATTTTGGCATACAGCTCATGAAAACCCAAAATTCCTATCTAAAAAAATTAGCATATCATGAAAAGGTTCTCTAAACGAGCTATTAACCTAATCATCTGAATCAACTAATTAACTCTAAACACCTGCAAAAGATTCCTGAGGCTTTTAAAAACTCCCAGCCTGGTTCATTACTCCAAACCGCAATCATGGGTAAGACTGCCGACCTGACTGCTGTCCAGAAGGCCATCATTGACACCCTCAAGCAAGAGGGTAAGACACAGAAAGAAATTTCTGAACGAATAGGCTGTTTCCCAGAGTGCTGTATCAAGGCACCTCAGTGGGAAGTCTGTGGGAAGGAAAAAGTGTGGCAGAAAACGCTGCACAACGAGAAGAGGTGACCGGACCCTGAGGAAGATTGTGGAGAAGGACCGATTCCAGACCTTGGGGGACCTGCGGAAGCAGTGGACTGAGTCTGGAGTAGAAACATCCAGAGCCACCGTGTACAGGCGTGTGCAGGAAATGGGCTACAGGTGCCGCATTCCCCAGGTCAAGCCACTTTTGAACCAGAAACAGCGGCAGAAGCGCCTGACCTGGGCTACAGAGAAGCAGTACTGGACTGTTGCATGTCATTCGGAAATCAAGGTGCCAGAGTCTGGAGGAAGACTGGGGAGAGGGAAATGCCAAAATGCCTGAAGTCCAGTGTCAAGTACCCACAGTCAGTGATGGTCTGGGGTGCCATGTCAGCTGCTGGTGTTGGTCCACTGTGTTTTATCAAGGGCAGGGTCAATGCAGCTAGCTATCAGGAGATTTTGGAGCACTTCATGCTTCCATCTGCTGAAAAGCTTTATGGAGATGAAGATTTCATTTTTCAGCACGACCTGGCACCTGCTCACAGTGCCAAAACCACTGGTAAATGGTTTACTGACCATGGTATTACTGTGCTCAATTGGCCTGCCAACTCTCCTGACCTGAACCCCATAGAGAATCTGTGGGATATTGGGAAGAGAAAGTTGAGAGACGCAAGACCCAACACTCTGGATGAGCTTAAGGCCGCTATCGAAGCATCCTGGGCCTCCATAACACCTCAGCAGTGCCACAGGCTGATTGCCTCCATGCCACGCCGCATTGAAGCAGTCATTTCTGCAAAAGGATTCCCGACCAAGTATTGAGTGCAGAACTGAACATCATTATTTGAAGGTTGACTTTTTTTGTATTAAAAACACTTTTCTTTTATTGGTCGGATGAAATATGCAAATTTTTTGAGATAGGGAATTTGGGTTTTCATGAGCTGTATGCCAAAATCATCAATATTAAAACAATAAAAGGCTTGAACTACTTCAGTTGGTGTGTAATGAATCTAAAATATATGAAAGTCTAATGTTTATCAGTACATTACAGAAAATAATGAACTTTATCACAATATGCTAATTTTTTTTTAGAAGGACCTGTAGCTGTCATCACTATCTGCATGCATAAAACCTTACTATAAAACATTGTAATGCTGCAGCATCTACTACTTGTCCACTAGTCTGTTATTCTGCATTCAGTTGTGTTTTGGATCAGATGTCTATACTTGTCTGCTATGAATCCAGTTTCTTCGGCCCTGATACCATAAAGACGTCCCCAGGATGTATGAGCCTGGTGTGTACTAGACCCTTACAAGACCCTCTATTTGGAGTCAATCAGCGTGGAGATCTCTCTTCCTGGAATTCTCTGGCATGTTCCTCCAGACATGAGGGTTCCTGTGTCATTGATGTCCTGTACCGTAGGTCTGACTCTAAACCCATCGTCCTGCAGAAAGACGCTGGAGATAAAGTATGGGGCTGCAGCAATGTATTATGGATGGAACCACCCATGGGAGGAAAAATTGGCCCAATTAACCCTTCATTAAAGAGAATATGTAGCATAAAATCATCTTCTGTCATTTGCAAAACCATCAACAAAAAAACATCTGATCCACACAACCTTACGTATTTTGGTCCACAAAAAAACGGATCTGCAAAAAATACGGATGACGCCCGTGTGCATTCCGTATTTTGCGGAACGGAACAGCTGGCCCCTAATAGAACAGCCTTATCCTTGTCCGTAATTCGGATAATAGGACATGTTCTAGTCTTTTGCGGAACGTACATACGGAAACAGAATGCACACAGAGTACCTTCCGTTTTTTGTTTGCGGACCCATTGAAAAGAATGGTTCCGTATACAGTCCGCAAAAAAAAAAAAGGAACGGACATGTAAAGAAAATACGTTCATGTGCATCAGCCCAAAAGCACACAAAATACTCAGTGTTTTCAGCCTAGCACTGGTTTGACACAGTTCTTCACATTTTTCTGCAGCGGTTTGTTCTGTTTTTCATGCGGCAGAGGTCTGTAGTAAATTACTACATTCAATACAGACAAAGTGATTATTGTGCTACGTTTGTGCATTTTTAGCATTTTATCAAAAGGCATGGTGTTTTTTTCAGGCACTTTTTCCAATGAGAATCCGTGGAGAACACGTACAGCACACGGCCGTGAAACACTGACGTGTGAATGAGGCTTTAGATGATCCAGCTTCTTGTTAGAGCACCTGCCAGGTATCTGGCTGCAAGGGCCACCAACAATTAGCTGTAATCTGTAGAGGAACCTGGCGGGAGGGTGTAATTCTCCTATAATGCCCCCCAAAGGGGAAATTAAGAACTACGCTGGGTCCAGCGAACTCAAGGTCAACATAATGCACGGAGATGCTGGGTCCTCCTCAAATGTCCTATGTCTCCACCCTTCGTTTTGGCCAATCGATGAAGACCCAGAATTGGGCCCTCCAAATGGGTCTTCTAAACCACATAACCCCATTAGGCGAGTAAGTTGTGTACACCTAGAAACTACCTGATAACTCCAGCCAAGGTCGTCCAGGCTCCCGACAGCCGTCTGAGAGGTGTTGAGACACGGGGTGTTTCCAGTGTAGTTATAATATACATTAATTGCCTGGAAGATGTTCTGC
Organism: Bufo gargarizans; assembly: GCF_014858855.1. NCBI lineage: Eukaryota > Metazoa > Chordata > Amphibia > Anura > Bufonidae > Bufo > Bufo gargarizans. The sequence continues at coordinate 38,535,767 of NC_058082.1, read as the reverse complement.
AGCAGCTCTTTGTCATCCAGGTTTGGATTTCTCAAATACTTGCAAACCTCCTACATAAAAAAAAAAATTAATATAAAGGATTACATCTCAGGTCAGTTGACTTCAGGCATTTCATGGAGACATTAAAAATACAATTTAATCACCAGCCTGTGGGCTCCAAACCAGAGCAATACTTTGAAGGAACACCCCGGAGTGAGTGCTATGCCCAGGGGAAGGGCCTGAGGGGGCAGAGCATCACGTAGGGATCGTCTTTCGGTGATTGAGTTGAGCCCTGCACTAAGCATAACAGACCAAATCAGTTTTAAGTTTGAATGGTGGGAAAGGCCTGATGCCAAATAAGGGGACCTCAGTTTTTTAAAGGGCTGCAGTACCAGTCAAAGCCACCCAGAAGGAGAGGCCACTGTGCCAAAGTGAAGATGGTGGATTTTGGGTGGAGGTCTGGGAGGATGGGCCACCAATGTTAAAATGACCAGACCAGAGACCCCTTTAAAAGGGGTTGTCCCATTAAAGAGCACCTGTCACCACTCCTGGCATGCCCGTTTTAATAGCTACATACATTCCCCATGTAATAAACAATTCTGGAGCCTCTATTCTTATGTCTGTATGTTGTGTCAATCCATAATTATTTCTACTAGAAGTTATGAATGAATGCCTAGCAGTCTGCAGTAAGGGTACAGAGGGGTGGTAACCAGTTGGGGGTGTGTACCTGCACAGTCTGAAAATGGCAGCACTGATTGGATAGAGTGAGTCTGTGCAGGTACACGCCCCCAACTGGTTACCACCCCTCGGTACCCTTACTGCAGACTGCTAGCAATTCATCCATAACTTCTAGTAGAAATAATAAAGGAATGGCACAACATAGAGCCAGAAGAATAGATGCTCCAGAATTGTTATTACACGGGGAATGCATAAAGATATTAAAACAAGACATGTCAGGAGTGGTGAAAGGTCCTTTTTTAAGCAACTTAGCCCTCAAGATAGGAGATAAGTGTCTGAATGGCAGGAGTTTAACCGCTTGAATAGAGCGGTAAACATACGAGTATCTGCTGCTCCATTCAACTCTATGGGATTGCTGGTTATAAGAGTCTCATTTAGCCCCATACATCTAAATGGACAGCAGAGCGCATGCGTGATCGTCACTCCATTCAAACAGGGTAGCACAGCCCCTTCTCAGGACCTGCCATGACCTTTATTACTGAACATTTCCTGCAGTGAAAGGGTTGATATACAGGCAGTACAGTCTTTGTATGTTTACCGCCCCTCTCTGGTGGTCCAGAGTCAGTCCTCATGTTTCCTTTCGATAAAAGTAAGACCGGTCTGTGGTACCTTGATAGGCCAGGCTGGCAGAGGCTCCAAGAAGTTGGCCGGATAGGGATAGTCCACCATAGCCAGGTTCACCCAGGTCTCACTTAACCAGTTTTTAAAGTCCGCAGCATCATTCTGACACTTCAGAGGAGAGCACAAGTGAAACGCGCCGGACAACCATCGAATGCCGTCATCTGATACACAGAAGGAAGGTGGTTACAGTGTGCAATCCGGTTGGACGGAGGCTATGCTTAAAACATTTGTGATGGACCTTTAGCTTGCACATTGGGAAAGCTCCTCATGTAAACCCTGTTTCCATTGGGTTACACTTATTTCATCTGGCCAGTGTAGGCATATTTAAAAAACACTGGAGGATGTAATAAAATTACCTACACTCTTCTATAACAAAATACAGATAAAAAACGAAAAACATTATTTTGTATGGATCTCAAGTTTTACATCAAGACACGGAGGCTCCTATTGCTATCTCTTCCTTTACTGTTCCACCAATAGCAGCAAAGAAAATTTACATAAGGAACAATGTAACCATGGTTACCACTGTCCCTCCCCAGACAGCCCCTATAACAGGCAACTCCTCCTCTGGGTCTTCCTCTTTCTTTGCTGCTGCCACCAGATAAGTGCTGCACTATTCTGTTATATAGATAAGATCCACACTAATGTTTTATATAATTTATGTGCATATCTGCATCTAGGTTGTCGGTTTATATATAAATCTTGTTTGTATTCCACTATTGGATTTAGGCGTTTTTTTTTTTCCCTTTCTAGGTTCCCCCTTTTTTCGCCTGGTTAGGGGGGGGGGGCCTTCCCCCCGTCCCCCCCTCATGGCATCCACTACCTTCTCTTGCCCACCCATCTCAATGCAGCGGCCGCCGCTTTACCCCACTGTTTGTTTTCTTGTTCCCTCTAGCGATCCTCTTATCTGTTACCTTCTTGGGCCTTCTGCCCCTTTCTATGTGCGCTCAGTGCCGTCCCCGCTCCATTCCTTGGCTTCGCTGGCGGTCACGAGATCTCGCGAGATTCCGGCGGACATTTTGGTTTTCGATCCTCGACGCTTCTCGCGGGATTTCGGCGGCCATCTTCACTCCCCTCAGCGCTACGCACCGGATTGGTCGCCTGCTTCCCTGCTTCCTGGCCCAGCAATCCGGATCTCTCGTTGAGACAGTTATCGGCTAAGTTGCTAGTGCTATTTTGTCTCGTTTCTTGTAAAAGGGTGTCTGACGTTCGGGCCCTCGATCACGACGCCAGATTCTTTACTCCAGAAGGAGTCTCCTTCAATATTTCCAGACGCACCAAGACTAACATCAGGGAAGTATCATATCCCAGTTTCCCGTCTTCACCGGCTCTTTGTCCGGTGGCCTGTTTGCGGGAATATGAATCCTGGACGAGGGCCCATTGCTCTCCCTCGATCCCGCAACTTTTTCTTTCATTCGCCATCCCTTTGGACCGGTCTCCAGCCCGACTTTGGCTCGTTGGACGAAGTGGGTTATGTCTCTTGCTGGAGTGGACACTTCCATCTTCACGGCGCATTCGGCGAGAGGTGCCGCTGCCACCACTTTAGCGATTTCAGGTGCGCGTTTGGAGGACATCTTACGTTTAGCTGACTGGTCTAGGGTCACGACGTTCAGGGAGTATTATTTTCATCCTCATCCTTTTTCTTCCATAATTGACCAGCTTTGAACTTGCAATAGGAGCCTCTGTGTCTTGATGTAAAACTACATGATTTTCCTAGTCTATGACGTAAAGTCATGGTTTTATTAAAGACACGGAGGAGAGTATTGCCTGCCCTGGATTCTTCTCCCATCCCTTTTAACTATTCGGAGGGTTTTTATGTTATGTTGGTCGGCTATTTATTATGATTTTGTTTGCATGGATTGTTTAATGGGGTTATTGCAGATTAACGTCTTACAGAGGTTGTATGATTTCTACCTGGTATTTACACTGGCCATATTGTCCATTTTCTTTTTCAGGCTGATGTTCTGCTGAATACAGGAATCTACATCCTTCTGTTTTTTCTTCAGAAGTGTTAGCCAGGTTGGCTTCGGTTGTGATGTTCGGATGGAGCTAAGATGTTCGCTTCCAGGTTCTAAGTTCCAGTTTGTTTACCGGCGGTGGTGTCAGGTTTCCAAAGAAAGAGGAAGATCCAGAGGAGGAGCGGCATGTTATAGGGGCTGTCTGGGGTGGGACGTGGTTGCCATGGTTACATTGTTCTTTATGTAAATTTCTTTGCTGCTATTGGTGGACAGTAAAGGAAGAGATAGCAATACTCGCCTCTGTATCTTTAATAAAACCATGACTTTACGTCATAGACTAGGAAAATCATGTAGTTATACTCTGTATTATACTCCAGAGCTGGATTCAAGGTTGTGCTGGCATGAATACAAGATAAGTAATGTAATGTATGTACACAGTGACTGCACCAGCAGAATAGCGAGTACAGCTCTGGAGTAAAATACAGGATGTAACTCAGGATCAGTACAGGATAAGTAATGTAATGTATGTACACAGTGACTGCACCAGCAGAATAGTGAGTGCAGCTCTGGAGTATAATACAGGCTGTAACTCAGGATCAGTAATGTACATTGTCACTGATTTATATTAATTCTGTTTTTCACACTTTGTTGAGGGTCCTGCCCACCTTTCCCGTGTCTTATTGATTATCTTTATAAGAAAAAAAAAAAAAGAAAGCTGAGCTGAGCTAGCCCTACAAGGTATCGCGCTGGGTTTGTCTGCATGCAGTCCTCAAGTGCTTGAAGAGGACTTTAAATAAACACATTCCTATAAATTTTAATTGAAACTCTGTTGGGCCGTCCTCCTGGAAAAGTTTGGGGAAAAAAGATATAAAAAAAAATAAAAAATACACCAGGGTGTTACCATTCCACTTATCAATGGGGCATTTTTCTATATATAGTCTGCTACTGTCCCATCAAGATGGTTTAGGGACACACCTTAAGAGAAATGGAGACATCCATTTCTAGGAGGAATAACAGAGACCGTACAAGAAAAGAGGATACATAGTTATTAAGTCATGGAAAAGACAGGAATTTACTAAAAACAGACACGTCAGGGGGAGCCGACTAGGCTTTTTTATACAGGAAGACGTACTTCAGAGCCAATATTCAGCAAATGGCCAGGAGGTAAAAACTTGGAGACAAGGAGCGCCAGAAAAGATGGACATCCGCCTGGCATTAGTACAGCCATTTTATTAGGCTACACGTATCCTCTTGCTTTGCCGTGGTGACATTGTGCTATGAATTCAGAAAGTGATTTACAACAATTCCTGCTCCAATGTTATCATAAGCACTTACCAGTTTCAAACATGCGATTTATGGCTGACCAGGACTTGGTGATACTTTCGGCGCATCCCGCCCCGCTTTTTTTGAAGTCGTTGGTCACAATTTGATAATACAGATTACAGGGAACCAAATCTTCGAACTGCCAAATGGGGGCAGAAGCAGCAAGAGCCCTGAAATGGGAAAAAAAAATAACATATCTTGGGCAAGTTGTGGCAGAAAACGCCACAGTTGATCACTTGGTATGCCACAGACCCGCTTACGGCTTAGCTTCAGTAAATGGACCTTAGGTGCTAGAGCACAGCCGGCGAGGCTTCTAGTGGAGGCTATCCGCACAGTACGCAAAGAAGGAAAATGTCCTATCTTGGCACGGTCATGGCTTTAACCCGCTCGCTACGGCGCTGGAGCAATGGTCAAACATGGCGCCTACTCGCGCGTGCAGCGGGCATCATGACAGGCGGGTCAAACAGTAGAGACCCTCGACTAATGATAGCGACTAGCAATAATGCCGATCACGGTCATTAAAGCCTTTAGATGCAGTGATCAAGAGAGATCACAGCATCTAAAGGGTGAAAAACCCGGAGGCGGTGCATCCTCTGCGGCCAATGAGGATGCCGGTATTTGAATTCAATACGCTGGATCTCTCTGAAGAGACCCAGTGTATTAAAGCTGCAATTCTTTTGGCCAGCAGGTGGCAGGCCAACATTAGAAATTAGCAAGTCTGTACAAATAATGCGTCTAAAAGACCTATGATTATTCAGCATAAAAAAAATAAAATAAAAAGGATTTTGTTCGGCTCAAATACGAGCTTCAAAATCATTTAAAAAAAAAGTGATTTAAAAAAAAAAAAAAAAGTTTAAAATCACCCCCTTTCCATATCACAAAAAAAGTAAATACATAAATACAACAAAACAACAAAAAATATAAGCATCATAGGTATCACTACATCCGAAAAACGCCCGTACTATTAAAATCTTAAAATATTTTTCTAATTCGCCGAATGGCGTAATGGGAAAAAAGGGTTCTTTTACCCCCCAAAAAAGTAATACAATGTGATGAAAAAAAGTCACACACACTCCAAAATCAAATCAATACAAACTACAGATTGTCCCACCAAAAATGAGCCCCCACACAGCTCAGTAGATATAACTATATAAAAAAGTTATGGGGTCAGAATATGGTGGTATAAAAAAAAAAAAAAATTATATATATATATATATATATATTTTCATTTTTTTTTTTCAAAGTTTATATTTATTTTTACACTATTTAGACATAAATTGATGGGGTATTGTTGCAATTGTACTGACTCATAACGAAGGGCATGGGTCAGTTTTGCTGCAAAGGGAACGCTGTGGGAACAAAACCTGTAAAAACGGTGGAGGAATTTTTCCCAATCCCCCCTCCAATTTGGATTTATTTCCCCGCTTCCCACTACACTGTATGCCATATTAAATAGTGGCATTAGAAATTACAACTTGTCGCCCCAAAAAAAAAAAAAAAAAAAAGCCCTTACAGCTATGTGAATGGAAAAAAAAATATAATAGTTATGGCTCAAGGAAAAAATGAAAACACAAAAACTGAAAAACCTCTGGTATCCATCGGCCTGTGGACTGTGGCACTGCCTCCCATTGAAAAAAAATGGGAGGTAGAAACCACATGGCCGCTGGTGGAATTTTGGCATGGTATCCAAGCCAAAATGAGGCCAGCAACTTCCGCTGAATACATCAAACATAAGTCCTCAATCAATTAAGTTCTGCCACTTCCAGTTAATTATACTTTATGTATCAGTTTTTGCATCATTTTCAAGATCTCTGCCTGCTGTCAGCGAACGTGAACCAGAGGATGAAATACTCTACTGATCTAATACTTCACACAGCTGAGGGTTTGCTGCAATTGTATGTAGACAATCCTGTGTGAGCTAAATATATTCTGTGTTCTGATAGTTTGTTACATTTTACCTGCGCTGATACATTGTATCGTTCTGGAGCTCACACCTCTATTCCCACAGAGGATTGTTTGGACTGGATACAATTGGAGCAAACATTTGACCTCTGCTTCAATACCTTTCCAAATTTTTTTTATATCTCTGCTTGCTGCCAGTGTTTGAAACCAAGGTATAGAACGTTGCAGAGCGTCTCTTTATCCAATCCTTATGTTCTTGTTATAAAATTGGAAGACTTCTTTAGTATACGACCACACGGTCAGGTAGTGAATAAAAAATAAATAAAAATATATATTTATATATATTAATAAACCGGATGCCGCCCGTGTGCCTTCCACAATTTGTGGAACGGAACAGGAGGCCCATTATAGAAATGCTTATACTTGTCTGCAAAACGGACAAGAATAGGACATGCCTAATTTTTTGCAGGGCCATGGAACGGAGCAACGGATGCGGACAGCACACAGAGTGCTGTCCGCCTCTTTTGTGGACCCATTGAAATGAATGGTTCCATATACGGAATCAAAATACAGCCCGTATACGAAAAGCAAAAAATATTCGTGTGAACGAGCCCTTAGGGCAGGCATCCTCAAACTGCGGCCCTCCAGCTGTTTTAAAACTACAACTCCCACAATGCCCTGCTGTAGGCTGATACCTGTAGGCTGTCTAGGCATGCTGGGAGTTGTAGTTTTGCAACAGCTGGAGGGCCGCAGTTTGAGGATGCCTGCCTTAGGGTGTGTTTCCACAAGGTGGCCAAAACCCCATCTACCTGCGACTTGGTGGGGGTCTGACACTGGGGGCCCAGCTGATCAGCTGTTTGAGAAGGCTGCTGGCGCTCCTGTGGGGCAGTACTTATTGCATCTTTTCCTTGACCAGCGACATCACGTTCGTCAGTCGCATGGCTTAGGTGCAGCTCGACCCCATTGAAATGAACAGGGCTGAGCTGCTATACCAAGTCCAGCCATTATACAAGCACTGTGTTTGGGGAGCAGAGAGAAGGCCGCAGAGCTACTACGAGAGCCGATGCCTTCTCAGACAGCTTATCTGTGGAGGTCCCATGTGTGGGACCCCGATCAGATACTGATGACCTATCCAGAATAGGTCATCAGCATAAAAGTCTAGGAAAACCCCTTAACAAGAAAATTTGTGCAGTCATTGGTCATCGCAAGTGGACGTGGTTGCTGCCACAGTATCATGGCTGCCTTGTGGAAGGTCAGCCTTAAAGAGCATTGCCGCAGGAAGCAGTGGCCAGCCAGTATTTGCCCTGCAGAGAGTGCAGCCTGGCAAATGGACAGCTTGAGTCCACCTGGGTCATAGGGTGGGGTCTACAGTGGGAGCCTACCCCTCCTCCCATAATGTCCACACAGGGCTGGATAGGCTTTCTGAATCAAGGCCCAGTACAATAGTGGGCATAGTATCCCATAAGTCAACATCAGGAACCTTTGTTACAAACACAGCAGAGAGCACCTACCCCACTACAACATGAGGATACTTCATTCTGAGCCAGGCCGCCAGCATCCCTCCATACGAGCCCCCGATGGCGATCACTGCACTATCCTGGGCACCATCAGTTTCTTTGATGGACCGGATTAGAACTGCAAAGTCTGCCAGAGCCTGCTCCGAGGTCAGATAATTCAAGTACTTGGGATCCTAGAAACAGAAGGTAAAGTGAAGTTTCCTCAACGGGTCCGACCTCCGTTATAAAGAGTCACCGTATCATAGAAGTACTTACGCTGTAGGACAGGTTACCATACGGCATAGACTCGCCATAATAACGGTGCTCCGCAAACACTATCATGGCTCCGAGCTCCTCAGCTACATCCCACATAAAGCCCTGAAAGAGAGAGACGGCAATGTAATTACACTGCACTGCATGGTTACTGGACTGTGTAGAATAGTGAAAAGGTTAAAGGAGTTATCCGACCCATGAAATGCGCCCCCCCCCCCCCTTTATACCCGGGTCCCTCACATACAATGTACTTGCCTCACTCCCCGGCACCCGTGTCACTTCTGACGACCGCACAGCCAATGCCACATCTCCCCGTCGTGCGGATGAAAACATCCAGGGTCGGGGGGGTGGCAGCCAATAGCAGGCGGTGACGAGCCTCCCTAGCGTCACCTAGTTATTGTTTATGACCCCCGGCTATGGCCATGAGGGGGGGCTTGGACAGCCCCTGGGTATCAGCCCACCCAGAAATTTCACTGTAGGGTCTATGGCCAGTCCGCCACTGGTAGAGTATGCCATTTTTTTATTTATTTTTTTTAACTCAATCTAAGGTTTATCTAAAATAAATAATGTTCATCATCTGGAAAAATATCTATAAATGGTGGTGGTCTCAAACAGGAATGGGTACCAAAAATGTCAATAGGTCCAGAATACTTCATAAAAGGTCGGAGCTCCGGTTTTGCTGATCCAGATTTCCTCCACTTGTCTATTTCTCTATGGGTTAGTCTATAACAGGGATACTCAACTGGCAAACCGAAGTCCAAATCCAGACCGTGGACGCCTGCTGGCCTGGAGGTCAATATAGGATAAACATGAAGCCATATGGCTTTGCTACTTCGGGTTTCAGCCTACCACCTGGGATGAGAACAGTGAAGGAGGAATGTCCTGCCTCTGCTGTAGCAGGAGCACACTTGGGCCCCTTTCACATGAGCGAGTTTTACGCACGTGAAGTGAACGCATAGCACCCGCACTGAATCCTGATCCATTTATTCCAATGGGTCTGTATACATGAGTTCTGTGTTGTGTGAAAAACGCAGCATGTTCTATATTCTGCATTTTTCACGCAGTCCCTGGCCCCGTAGAAGTGAATAGGGGTACAGTGAAAAACGTATTGCATCCGAAAGCAAAGTGCGGATGCAATGCGGTTTTCACTGAGGGTTGCTAGGAGATGTGTTTGTAAACCTTCAGGTTTTTTTTATCATGCGCGTGAAAAACGCATCAAAACAGATTGCACTCGCATGGAAAAAAAAAACTGAACAACTGAAGGCAATTGCAGACAAAACTGACTGAACTTGCTTGCAAAATGATGCGAGTGTCACTGAACGCATCCGGACCTAATCAGTCACGCTCGTGTGAAAGGGTTTAGGTGCTGCTAGAGCAGAGGAGGGACATTGACCACTGCCACCAATCGAATACATGATAAGGGAGGGATAGAGGGAGAAGGAGAGGAGGGAATCAATGGCGGACTGCCAAAGACCATTCAGGGAAACTTCCGGTGGGCCAATGCGTAAGGGGACCGCCCAAACACTCCTCACAGACCACCAGGTGTAACGACTGTGATTCTCTCTTATACACCTGGCCAGAATCTGCAGGTGCCCTCCTGAATTCAACTGCATAGTTGTCCTCAGGATGGCGATACAGTTGAATAGTGTGGTGTCAGTATTTTGTGCTGCACTGTGGTATTTGGTTCTCATGCGGAGGCATTTTTTGAGCTGCACTATGGTATTGCTAGCGCCACCTACAAACTGGATTCCCAAAAAATTGGGACACTATACAAATCGTGAATAAAAACTGAATGCAATGATGTGGAGGTGCCAACTTCTAATATTTTATTCAGAATAAAATATAAATCACGGAACAAAAGTTTAAACTGAGAAAATTTACCATTTTAAAAAGGGAAAAAATATGTTGAATCAGAATTTCATGGTGTCAACAAATCCCCAAAAAGTTGGGACAAGGCCATTTTCACCACTGTGTGGCATCTCCCCTTCTTCTTACAACACTCAACAGACGTCTGGGGACCGAGGAGACCAGTTTCTCAAGTTTAGAAATAGGAATGCTCTCCCATTCTTGTCTAATACAGGCCTCTAACTGTTCAATCGTCTTGGGCCTTCTTTGTTGCACCTTCCTCTTTATGATGCGCCAAATGTTCTCTATAGGTGAAAGATCTGGACTGCAGACCGGCCATTTCAGTACCCAGATCCTTCTCCTACGCAGCCATGATGTTGTGATTGATGCAGAATGTGGTCTGGCATTATCTTGTTGAAAAATGCAGGGTCTTCCCTGAAAGAGATGACGTCTGGATGGGAGCAGATGTTGTTCTAGAACCTGAATATATTTTTCTGCATTGATGGTGCCTTTCCAGACATGCAAGCTGCCCATGCCACACGCACTCATGCAACCCCATACCATCAGAGATCCAGGCTTCTGAACTGAGCGTTGATAACAACTTGGGTTGTCCTTGTCCTCTTTGGTCCGGATGACATGGCGTCCCAGATTTCCAAAAAGAACTTCGAATCGTGACTCGTCTGACCACAGAACAGTCTTCCATTTTGCCAGACTCCATTTTAAATGATCCCTGGCCCAGTGAAAACGCCTGAGCTTGTGGATCCTGCTTAGAAATGGCTTCTTCTTTGCACTGTAGAGTTTCAGCTGGCAACGGCGGATGGCACGGTGGATTGTGTTCACTGACAATGGTTTCTGGAAGTATTCCTGAGCCCATTCTGTGATTTCCTATACAGTAGCATTCCTGTTTGTGGTGCAGTGTCGTTTAAGGGCCCAGAGATCACGGGCATCCAGTATGGTTTTACGGCCTTGACCCTCACGCACAGAGATTGTTCCAGATCTCTGAATCTTCGGATGATGTTATGCACAGTTGATGATGATAGATGCAAAATCTTTGCAATTTTTCGCTGGGTAACACCTTTCTGATATTGCTCCACTATCTTTCTGCGCAACATTGTGGGAATTGGTGATCCTCTACCCATCTTGGCTTCTGAGAGACAGAATTTTGAATCAACGTATTTTTCCTTTAAAATGATACATTTACTCGGATTAAACGTTTGATCTGTCATCTACGTTCTATTACAAATAAAATATTGACATTTGCCATCTCCACATCATTGCATTCAGTTTTTATTCACAATTTGTTTAGTGTCCCAACTTTTTTGGAATCCGGTTTGTACTATTGCTACTTGTGGTGCCCTGTTTTCTGTCAATTTGAACCCACCTACAACATGGGGAAAGCATTGGATTACTGATATAGTACCTCCCAGTGTCTCACGTTAGCAACCCTATATGCCGCTTAGGCATGGTGCAGAGTCTCCTTAAAAAAGACCAGTCCAATATGGAGACGTACTCCATTGTATGAAGACTTCTTGGCAATGCTCCATGGGAAACAAATCTGCAAAGAGGTATCTCCCAAGAAAGAGAACCATCTCGCCACCGCCACCTCTTGGAAGTGGCTCCCTATGAGTAATAACCCCACATGTCAGAAGCCGTGTTCACACGTTGCAGCCATGAAGTGGCTGAAAATTGTACTTTAAGGGTACAGCCACACGAGGCCTAAACACTGTGGATCCTCCGCAGTGTAATTACATGCAAAGAACCCACAGCGTTTTACAGCAGCAACGTGCATGAGATTTACAAAATGTTGTGGGACTAGTCTGCAAAAATATTTTGTATCGTTTGGTGCAGATTTTGCTGCTACAGAATACTGGCAGATCTGCAGACGTGCGGCCTCACCCTTCTAGACCTTCTTCTGTCAGCAGAGAAAGGTAAGTGGACGGGCACTATAACTGAGTAACCCTGGTCTATACGTACTGTATTATTGCTGAACAAGGTGATGTCGCCTTCATTGCCAGGTATAGAAGAGGATGGGGCCCCCAGGTCTTCTCCAGTGTATATAGCAGACAAGGTAACGCTGGTTAAAAGTGGAGTCCTCATAGAAGCCAAAGTGGTCAATCTGTAAAGAAAAAGATAAAATAGAGGTCAAGCCAATAGCTGGAGGGATACAAAATAACTGGGCGGGAAAGGATCAGATGTCATACCCAGGGCCGGGACGAGGGGTAGGCACTTGCCTAGGGCGCCACCTGGATACCCATAAGGGGAGGGGCGCTAATATGGCCGCATCTGCAGCTGTTCAGTCTCCTAGACTTCAGACCTACGAGTGGTTCAAGAGGTCGCGATGACTTTACCGCGACCTCCTGCGCTGGGTCTTGCGTGATCATGTCAACACTTGGCAACAAAGGACAGAGTTCAGGCTGTGACCTGCATCCATCGCCGACAGCGGGAGTGAGGCAAGTGGTTTTTGTTTTTTCCCCTTAAGTACAGTCTTGCTCAGGGCACCAAGGAAGGGGGCGGAGGAGCATCATGTATACCTGGCACTACAGGGGTGAGGGGGAGCATTATATACTGCACTAGGGCGAGGTGGGGCATTATATACCGGCACTAGGCTGGGGGGGGGCATTTTATACTAGCACTTGCAAAATCTGTAACAGTCCCCCATCTACAATGTGTCAAACAGTAATATTGGTGTCTGTGGCAGATGGGGCTGCACACCCTTGACCAAATGCGTCTGCCCATGATGGTCTGGACGAAATGGAGAACAAAAGAAAATCGAACATTTGAGTCACTGGTTTAGCACTTCACTGCTTCTTTTAAAATGTGTTTTAATCTATTTATTAGTATTATTAGTAATAATGTTGCTTTTAAATTGTTTCGGGGGGGGGGGGGGGGGGGCGCTGCAATTTGGATGCCAAAATACCTTGTCCCAGCCATGGTCATACCAGAGAGCAACTCTGGGGGGCAGTAGACATCTGGCATTATGTGGTGCTCAGTGACAGTCTCTTTTGCAATGCCAGGCAGCTGCCACCAAGGCAAATTAAATAATGGGATGTATCAAAACAGGTACAGATGGCAAGAACATAGTTTTGCCTCCATACAAATAACTAGTCAGATTTTTTGTGGAGTGTTCTGTCTTCATACACCTTCACACAGTGTGCAGTCTGACATTCAGCATAAACCATTCCAGTCTTCCAAATAAGAGGACTGTTCTTTGTAGTCTAACTTGTTTATTGGTCAACAGGTTGTACTCTCTGCGCATGAGTGAGATTGCACAAGTGTGTGGTAATACTACAAGAATACAAATAGCATATATAAGTATAACGTATAGAATAGCATGTACTGTAACATTTGCATAACACTGAAGTACATGGTACAAATGGCTGCCTAACATAGGACTACATGTCTACTAACAGTAGTAACAACTCCCTGAGTAACAATTACAACTGACTGAACAGCTCTGCATAACATAATATCCCTGAAACAAAGGCAGATCTCTCACCAGATATGCTTTTACAAGGATGGTCGAGTTTGAGAAAGATCTGCAGAAGGGCAGCTCTGCTGATGTGTCCTGGTGACTTCTTTCCCAGGTTGCTTTGCACTCCTACAATGCTTTGCACCACCCACAATGCAGCAGTCTTTGTAATAGGAAAAACAAAGTGTAATACAACTTAACACCGCTAGATGGTGCTATAGCCACACTAATCACTTCAGAAATACCAAAACGGAGGCAGACGTGATCTATAATGATTCTCAAACTCTGGTGGGCAGAACATGGAGTATTGAGCACAAGGACACAGCTGAACCACTGCGGGTGCAGAGTTTGGAAGGAATTTTTCACCCTAACTTGGGGCTTGAAGGACCAGAGTCTTTTTTCAACCTTCATTCAACTCCAATGCTGTATACGTGGATGAAAATGAAATGTTATCCAAATTTAGATATTTTTTGTATTGGGGTACAGAAAGGGGGCTCAGAAGGAACCATGTGTCAGACTTCACTTTCTAGAACATCTGCCATTGTCAGTCACATTGGCCTATGTGGGGATCTATGTTTGGTTCTCGACCTCCTCCCTCTCACAGCAGCTGTGCCGTCAATCACAGCAGAAAGAGGGTTGTCCACCTAGGAAATGTCTGTCAGACTAGAACCTTCCCTTAACATTTTAGCAAATTTTTCAGTCACATCTCTGTAGAAAGTGAGGAAGGAGAACCCTTAACCTCCCCTTACTGGCATTACTTGCTGCTAGGAACCCCACCTATGTCAAAACACTGCCTCAAAAGAGAAACCTCTTAAAGGATATCCCTAGGTTTCATACAATATCCAAGAAGCGGCTGTTATGATGATCTCCCATCCTGTCTGATGAGTTTCCTCCGCTAGGACAGATAGAGCTAGTGAAGAGGATTTCCTTGCCTCGCCCACATCATAGGCGAGGTAGGAAATAAGACCCCCCCTCCCGTACATTGTATTCAGGACCAGCTTCATCAGTTACTATAAGAACGCTCATTATTACTCCTTTGGGTCACACGTTTCCACAGTCCTGAGTTACTAGTATTCTATATGTACATTGATCAATATACACAGTCTGAAGCACTTAAAGAGATTCTCCACTTTGAATAAATCAGATTTTATTTTTTCAGAACTCTCCTGATGAGACCCACAGAGATCAGCTGCGATCTATGGGGTTACCTAATAGCAAGCAGTTCAGTTCTCCTGCAGTGCCACCACTGGTAAAATGAGATATTACACAATCTATTTCTAACGTGGATAGATCATGCAACACACAGACGTGCTGCATCTTCAAGGAGACAGAGGCTGGCCCTACAAAAGGTTTGCCATTATGTTGTCAATAATATGCAATAGGCTTTGAATCAAAGAAATAGACCCTATTGGCAAGTGATGGGATCCAAAGGAAGCTCCAAATGGGATTTTTCTCCTGGACCTTTGGGAACCACTGCTGCATCAGAGCCTGGGAACATAGATGGTCCTCTGGTGGGCCGCCCTTAGGGCTCATGCACACAGGACCAGATTCTGTATGGTAGTGCATAGATATGTGCAGCCGATGTGTACTGTGCTTACAGAGATCTCTCTAGAAGCAATACTTCCTTATACATCCATACATAAAAAATGGTGGCATCATACTGTATAAGTCTCTCTCCGATGAGTACAGAATCGAATAAAAAAAAAAAAAACGCTCCAGTAAGAAATTGTTGGCAATAGAAGTGTAGTAGAGGCCCCATGTACTGGATCGGGTGTATATCTCATCCAAAATGCTCAGATGGGCGAGTTAAAAAGAATCCAGGAAAGCTGGATTGTCTCAGCCAAGTGTAGCTTGCTGAGGCACATTTCTTTAAAGTGTTTTGTCAGCCTGAATTTTTATGAAATGGTTGTTAGAGGGACCTGCCATTCACTCCACACTCCAGTAAAACATTTTGCCTTGGCCCAAGATGAACCCAGGTGTAGCTGCTGGGCTCACTAATGTAGGGATAAAGACATGGCCGAGAGCCTCATTCAAGTGGTGGCTGTGCAAAGCCTGACCCCCCTGTGTTGTATTTGGAGTAACTAGGAGTTTAGTTAGTGCCCCGACAGGCAAGGTGATTTATTTGAGGTCACGTACGTGTGGATGCATAAAAGTGACTAATGAACTTGAATGTCCAGTGCAGTTTGGATGAAAATAAAAAAGACGTTTGGGCTGTTAACCACGAAATCTGTGAGTGTCATTGCCGACCCCATCACAAGCACACAGACCAGTGACAACCTAAAGAACGAAATGTGCCTCAGAAGCAATACTCCTAGGAAAGATTGTCTCTGCGAAAACTTCTTTCAATGGAGCATGGCACAAATGTAATACATAATAAACAAAATAAAGATCCATATTAGATCGGAGACAATGAGAGGTACAGGAGGACCCCATACCCTTCTATGGAGGTTGTAGTTTTCCTAAAACAAGTCCTAATAAGTTTTCCTACATGAGGCCTAAAGGAACATCAATTTTAGGAGAAGGGGTTAGGAAGTGTTTGGAAAAAAGCAAGACAGACTTTTTAGATGATCAAACAGACCACAGTGTGAGAGCCTGTGATCTTTGAGCAGCACCAATCTGGAAACCATTCTCTGACACATTGACACCAGAACATGCCTGACTTCTTAATTAACCAGCTATGACCTATATGCTCATTGTAGGATTTCTCACAGGAAACAAGACACCTCAATGTCCAACAGATGGAGGAGAGATCAGGAGAACGCCCACAGATGGAGGAAAGATCAGGAAAACGTCCACAGATGGGACACCCCTGGAAAGCAATTAGAGGGCGTTTCAGCACAAACAAACTCATTCTCTTCTTTCGGGAGAACAGAATGTGATAATCCCCAAGAGCCCCCTGAGAAAACCAAGTTGAAGACTCCTGTAGACATCTGCAGCTTTGACGATGAAGGACATATTAGGGAGATATCAAACCTTCTCATATGGCCCATAGATGCAGTAATCATACTATAGGTCAAGCCAGAGACCCTGAAGAACCTCAAGGGTACAATAAAGGATCTCAAAACTAACAATGGCATCTTTGGAGTCATGTCCAGCCAATAAATGTGCAAAGCCAGCATACGGTTAGATGTTGCACTGCACAGTCCCTGTTCTCCTACTTGTAGCCCCATAAGGACTGAGTAGTTTCTACTCTAACTTGGTTGCCAATCTTGTTTTTTCCTCCTCATTGCTGCCATGGACAGACTGAGCGGGGGAATGCAAGATGGCCCTATTCACTCTACTTGAGTGTAGGGTCAACAGGACCCACACCGGTGGGCTCTACTCAGATCCCACATCAGCTCTACAAAATATTAAAAAATATATATTTATTATTATTATATCAGTCTGTACTGAACGGTTTTGATGACCACATTAAGGATTCGAAATCAGAAGCAGATCCTGTTCCGATATGGCTTTTGGTTGAGCTCCAAGATTCAGTTCCTTATCCTGTACGTTGCATTTTTTTCCTTCCAGATTTTTCTCCTTGCGACATCTTCCTAGTCATCAACACGTGATGTTAAAGAACGAGGTGCACAGTATTTCAGCATGTGGTGAGTGTAAGGAATCGCAGCACTTGAACATTAAAGCAGTTATCCAAACTTGTAAACCCCCCCCCCCTCCCAACTATCCCATACAAAGAATACTTACCTGGTCCCCGACAACTGTGTCCTCCCGCATCACTCAATAGCAGTCTAGGCATCTACTTGTCATGCAGATCACTACATCCGGTGACAGGGGGGAGGAGGGGGACCAATAGCAGGCTGCGGTGGCGACCTGCTCCCCTTGCGTCACGTAAGTACCGTATTTTTCGCTTTATAAGATGTACTTTTTTCCCAAAAAAAGGTGGGGGGGGAATGGCAGTGCGTCCTATAAAGCGAATGGTGCAATTTTTACATTGCTGACACTGATACATCGCAGGCCGCGCTGTGCAGCATAGTGGCCGGCGATGTATCAGTTACAGTAAGCGGGGTGGGAGGAGGGGCTAGGAGCCGGAAACTGCACCGGGGCCCCGCTGCGAGTGCAACAGCAGTCACTGTACTCTATTACACCGGGTCCCACTCACAGCAGTCTTTACATGTAAAGTCTGTTTATTCAATCCGTAACCAGTTGCTCTGGTTTGTTAAACTAGCATAATCTTCTGTAGTAGTACTCACTATCAAAGCGGCAGGCAGGCCGGCAGCAAAACCTCTCTCACTCATTCATGATGTGGGAGGAGCACGAATGAGCGAGTGGTGTTTTGCTGCCGGCCTGCCTGCCGCTTTGATAGTGAGTACTACTACAGAAGATTATGCTAGTTTAACAAACCAGAGCAACTGGTTACGGATTGAATAAACAGACTTTACATGTAAAGACTGCTGTGAGTGGGGTCCGGTGTAATGGGGTCACTATCAGATGTTATGCGTCATCCACAGAACCCCCATAACAGTGCGTCACCCACAGATCCCCTCCATAACAGTGCGTCACCCACAGATCCCCTCCATAACAGTGCGTCACCCACAGATCCCCTCCATAACAGTGCGTCACCCACAGATCCCCTCCATAACAGTGCGTCACCCACAGATCCCCTCCATAACAGTGCGTCACCCACAGATCCCCCATAACAGTGCGTCACCCACAGATCCCCTCCATAACAGTGCGTCACCCACAGATCCCCTCCATAACAGTGCGTCACCCACAGATCCCCTCCATAACAGTGTGTCATCCACAGATCCCCCATAACAGTGTGTCATCCACAGATCCCCCATAACAGTGTGTCACCCACAGATCCCCTCCATAACAGTGCGTCACCCACAGATCCCCCATAACAGTGCGTCACCCACAGATCCCCTCCATAACAGTGCGTCACCCACAGATCCCCCATAACAGTGCGTCACCCACAGATCTCCTCCATAACAGTGTGTCATCCACAGATCCCCCATAACAGTGTGTCATCCACAGATCCCCTCCATAACAGTGTGTCACCCACAGATTCCCTCCATAACTGTGTCATCCACAGATCACCATTAGTTCAAAATCCACCAAAAGCACACCTTTTGGTTCAAAATATTATTTTTCTCCTAAAAACCTAGGTGTGTCTGATAAAGCGAAAAATACGGTATTCTATGTATGAGGGGCATGGGAGTTTACAGGTACAACCCTAAGAGATCATCAACATTAGGGTTATTCACTTTAGAAAAAAGACGACTGAGGGGAGATCTAATTACTATGTATAAATATATCAGGGGTCAGTACAGAGATCTCTCCCATCATCTATTTATCCCCAGGACTGTGACTGTGACGAGGGGACATCCTCTGCGTCTGGAGGAAAGAAGGTTTGTACACAAACATAGAAGAGGATTCTTTACGGTAAGAGCAGTGAGACTATGGAGCTCTCTGCCTGAGGAGGTGGTGATGGTGAGTACAATAAAGGAATTCAAGAGGGGCCTGGATGTATTTCTGGAGTGTAATAATATTACAGGCTATAGCTACTAGAGAGGGGCCGCTGATCCAGGGAGTTATTCTGATGCCTGATTGGAGTCGGGAAGGAATTTTTTTTCTCCTAAAGTGGGGAAAATTGGCTTCTACCTCAGTTTTTTTTTGCCTTCCTCTGGATCAGCTTGCAGGATGACAGGCCGAACTGGATGGACAAATGTCTTTTTTCGGCCTTATGTACTATGTTACTAACCCTTTTAAGAATATGAAGTATTGAGCTTTGCTAATGTCAGCATTCCAGGATTCACATTACTACAGGGAAAAGCACAGAACTACAATCCCCATCATGAAATGATTATCAAGAATTCCTAGGCAACTCCTGTCACATGTGAGGGAGAGTAACTGTGCTATACTACAATGTAAACCAAATACAGTATAGTTTTTTTCTAAATCAAACTTTTATCAATTTTGAGACATAGAGGGTTTTAGACGCTGGTCTTAATAACCCCTGCTCTGGCGGTGGATCCGCAGACGTTATGAAGAGGCGCCTAAAACAGGCATAGAAAATGGTCAATGAGATGGGCCTCCTGGACCGTCCCCTTCCTATTCACACCACGTACCCTTTTTTTTTAGAACTGGCGTGAGCTGAGAAAAGTCGCAGATTGTTGGCGTATATCCGATAGTAAATTACCCCCAAAATTCTACTATGGGGGCATTACTACTACGGTGGGTTCTATGGGGGGGACATGTTCATAGCGGATGCAGGCGGTTGTATTATCAGAACGGAAGCGTTTTTTGCTGATCTATGACGGCTGGTGTGACAGTAGCCTTTGCTCCAATAACATAGATACGGAACATTTTTTTGACATTTATAAAGCGAGTAAGCAAAAAAAATAAATAAAAGATAATCCACTGAGCTTTGTTCGCTGAGGGCAGTGACTCAAGATGTGTAATTTTGCACCAAAAGTTTTGCACATAATTCTGTCACAAAGTAAGTCAGTCAATAGTTAGGAAAAAAATTAAATAAAAAATATCTATCCATGCACCAAATTTATCATCCGGCCTAAACAACTATGAATTTACACGGTCTACATTAATAAATCCCAATGTTCGGTAGGCATTAGTGCACGTATTTCACATGGAGGATATTATCAATCAAGATAAAACCATGTCCGTAAGGCTAATGCTCTTACATCTGCTGACCACATGGGAAGTCGAAATTCTTAGAGAAGTCAGCAAAAATTGGTATGGATATCAGTGTTAGATCCTTATACAATACATGAATATCTTAAAGGGGTATTCTGGGTGTAGCAAGTTGTCCCCTAGCCACAGGATAGAGGATAATAGCTCGGTGGGGTCCTACCGTATGCTCAAACTGCTGCCACCTTCATTTCTGGGCCCTACTCTTGTGATTAGGACCACCACAGAAATAATAGTTATCCCCTATGTGGCTAGGGGTTAAATTGCTACAACCAGAATAGACCTTTAAAGGGGATTCTGTGGACATAAAACAGTGTCTCTCCAAAAACTTTTTTTTTTTAATGCGGATCACTTGATCACCTCCACTCCTGCAGCTGTAACACACTGTGATCAGCGGCCACTGCAGGAGATATGTGGTATTACAATGAGTCCTCCAGAGCAGGGGTGGTGTTACATACCCTACATTATGTTATTAACAAACAAAAAATCCCGCAGGAGGTTACCACGCTAATTTTTGATAAACAGAAAATATTTAAATGGTCTCTTGGACCTGAAGCGTGTATCTGCAACCTCTCTGATAATATAACTTAAACTAAATCTAATAATAATTCTTTATTGAAATCCTTAGATTACACAAATGTGTAATGTACACTTAGGGACAAACATTTAAAACTATCAGGTCTGGGTAGATTCCAAGGTGAAGGAATCTGCTGCTGATGCGTGTTTCACATGTGCATTCATATCCTCCCCATTGGGGGAAGGGGACCGCACTCTGATACTTTATGATAGGTATGTCTGAATCTACCCTACCTGCCTAAAAGCTATAGACCTGCTTCCCTACATTGATACCCTACATTGGCTCAATAATCTGGTTCATAAAAGGGAATGTTGATATGCCCTAATAAGCTCTGAAGATTTTTATTTTTCCATATTTTGGGGCAAGATTTTTTTCCCCTCAGCTGCAATGTGAACAGATGAAGAATATTTCAAATACCTTTCATAAACCATGTGACAAGTATATGCAGCCTCAACTTTTAACGGGTAGCACAATCACCAAGACGGTTTTGACTCCCCAAAACTTTCATTCTAGAGTCAAATTTACTAGCCTAATAGGCTATACCAGACAGCAGTTCTGGGGGGGGGGGGGGGGGGGAGAAGTTCAGTATGACATATCACTGGGTCATCCGCGTCCCAGGATGGGTAGACCCTGAACTTTTGGCGCCTGAGGAGGAGTGATGGAGTTGGGACACAGCAGCCGGGGATCAGGTAAGTATGCTCACCACCACGGGTGCAGACATGCTGAGAGGGTCTGAAAAAACTTAAAAAGGTGAACAACCCCTTTAATAATTAGCCAATACTGGCTGAACAATTAAACATGAGGAACCTTTCATGCAAGTCAGTGTTGTCAGAGTTCAAGAATTTCACAGTTTATGGATCAGCGAGAATATACGAGCTGGAAAACAAGAAAACTGACCAACAGCTCAGAAATGTCAGAAGGTGCAATTAAAGAGGTTGTACAGAATTAGAAAAACATGCTCCATGCAACATATGGACAGGAGTGGTGCTGGTTTTTGGAAGAAAAAAGTCATGTTTTTCTACCCCCTACTCCATCTCATTCAGCAGGAGGTCTTAGTTTAAAAGATTCAATGAATGCGGTGGTCTTCTGGTAGACTCTAATGTTGGAGGCCCTACTTCTTGGGAAAAAGAAGGGGAACTGGGGATACAAATAAATTACACACACACACACACACATTTCTTTGGAGTCAATGAGCAATCCATTGTAATGCCCGGGCGAGCCGGGTCCTCCAGAGCAGGAAGTGAAATTTGCAACAATGGGTTCCCAAATATGAAAAAAGAAAAAGAAAAAAAAAGAAGTTTTTTAAACCCTAAAAGGGCATATTGACAGGGTTGTCCTCATTAGGCAACCCATTAAAAGGTGTTGAGCTGCGCCTAGGCCGTTGTGACCAATGAACGTGATGTCCCCAGGCTTAGGAAGAGGTCACAGCGCTCACTGGAGTGGCCTCTTCAAACAGCTGATCAGAGGGGGGCTCGAAAGCCAGACCCCCCACGATCAGATATTGATGACCTATCCCGAAGATAGGCTATTAATATCAAAATGTCACACAACCCATTTAAAATTTTATGGCTTGTCCTTAGGATAGGAAGTCAATGTTTGATTGATGGGGTCCGCCCCCGAGGATCCAAGACGCAGCCACACAGAGATATGACTGGTTAAAATGGTTATCCCATGAATAATGTTAAGAAAATCAGATATCATATAGTTCATGACAATCTCTTTCTAGCAAACTAGAACCAGCCCTGCACCTCACATGGATCCAGAGATCTCCAAATTCATTGCTCCAATTGCCTAGCTAGATTTATTTTAAGCTGGTAGGTTAGGGTGTTTGTCCTTTCTCAGATGGCCTGTCTTTTCTGCTGCAGCTTTTGGCAGTTAAAGGATGGAACAGAGCATGTGCTTCCATCTCCGTGAGCTGGACAAAGAATTTAGAAAAAGAGCAAAAAGCAGGTGGAGTTATACAGATAAAATTCAGTGAATAATATACCAAATTTTTAATTCCAAAAGTATTCATATCCACATTTAAATGGGAAAGGATCACCGTATTTGCACTAATTGGAACTACACTGACCAAACATATAAAACGCAACACATTCGCTTTTCCATGAGCTGAACTCAAAGGTCTGAAACATTTTCTACATACACAAAAGACCCATTACTCTCAAATATTGTTCACAAATCTGTCTAAATCTGTGTTAGTGAGCGCTTCTCCTTTGCCGAGATAATTCATCCCACCTCACAGGTGTGGCATATCAAGGTGCTGATTAGACAGCATGAATATTGCACAGGTGTGCCTTAGACTGCCCACAATAAAAGCCCACTCTGAAATGTGCAGTTTGATCACACAGCACAATGCCACAGATGTCGCAACGTTTGTGGGAGCGTGCAATTGGCATTCTGACTGCAGGAATGTCTACCAGAGCTGTTGCCCATGCAAGGAATGTTCATTTCTCTACCATAAGCCGTCTCCAAAGGCGTTTCGGAGAATTTGGCAGTACATATCACCGGCCTCACAACCGCAAACCACATGTAACCACACCAGCCCAGGGACCTCCACATCCAGCATGTTCACCTCCATGATCGTCTGAGACCAGCCACCCGGACAGCTGCAGCAACAATAGGTTTGCATAACCAAAGAATTTCTGCACAAACTGTCAGAAACCGTCTCAGGGAAGCTTATCTGCATGCTCGTCGTCCTCATCGGGGTCTACGTAACCACGCATATCGCACATCCTTCGGCAGGTCCTGTTCAATGAAGAGAGAAGAGACTGCCGCAGCGTGGAGGAGGCGAGTTTTTTTTTTTTTAACCCCTAAATGGCCATATAAAGTGTACCCGTTTTTAACAGCGATTAGACGGGTGCATACCTGTCAGCCGTTAAAAACAGTCCCATTGATTTAAATAAGGTCCATTTGGCCGCGGAAACGGCCAAAAATAGGACATGTCCTATTTTTGGACGACCGCAATGCACTGGCCGTTAAAAGAACGGCCATGTCAATAGCCCCATGGACTTTCATTTGTGCTAAAAATGGCCGTGTGATGGCCGTTACTTAATGGGACCGCTTTTAACGGCTGATTGACAAGAGTGCACCCGTCTAACGGTACACTTTATATGGCCATTTAGGGGGTTAAAAAAATAAAAATAAATCACCTCATCCACTTGCTCGCGCTGCGGCAGTCTCTTCTCTCTTCATTGAGCAGGACCTGCGATATGCATGGTGACGTAACCACGTGGGAGCGCGCAGTGACGTCATCGCACACATGGCAGGTCCTGTTCAGTGAAGAGAGAAGAGACTGCAGCAGCGCGAGCAAGTGGATAAGGAGGATTGTTTTTTTGTTACAAAAATAAATTATATATATATATATATATATATATATATATATATATATATATATATATATATATATATATAACACAGAAAAAACTGCGGCACTAGGGACACCGGAGATTTCATCACCAAGATTAAAGGAACGAGGGTTCCGAAAGGGGCGATTTTGGCATCTTTTGACATAGTGTCATTATACACGTCTATTAATCATGAAAAGGGACTGTCGGCTGTGGCTGAGATGTTACAACATTCGGATTATTCCGCCCCAGCACGACAGTTTGTATTGACATTGATGGAGCTGTCTTTGAGGAACAATTACTTTGAGTTCCAGGGACAGTTTTATTTGCAAACGATGGGCGCGGCGATGGGGTCCAACGCCGCGCCCACCTATGCAAATATTTTTGTGCGGTCATTTGAGGAACGTCTCGTCTATGTATCTCCCCACTTCAACCAAGTTTTGACGTGGTGGAGGTACATAGATGACATTTTCCTCATTTGGGGTGGCACCATGGATCAGCTGATGGACTTTCACGTATTTTTGAACTCTCTAGACAGGGAGATCCAATTTACGTTAACGGCATCGGCTGACCGGGTGCAGTACCTAGATACACAGGTATATATTGAGGATGATCAGCTGCATATGGATTTGAATATTAAATCCACGGATAAGAATACATTATTGCATTTTACAAGTGGTCA
Organism: Bufo gargarizans; assembly: GCF_014858855.1. Taxonomy (NCBI): domain Eukaryota; kingdom Metazoa; phylum Chordata; class Amphibia; order Anura; family Bufonidae; genus Bufo; species Bufo gargarizans. The sequence goes on along the minus strand of NC_058082.1, from coordinate 38,510,909 downwards.
CCCACGGAGGATGGTGGACTCTCTACCGTTCAGTCAGTTACTCCGGGTACGGAGAATAGTTGATAAGGAGGAGAACATGAATTTGGCAATGAATAAGATGGAACAAGCCTTTGTTGATAGGGGTTACCCTAGAAGGTTAGTGAAAAAACATGCGGACAGAGCTAGAGAAACTTCAAGAGAGGAGCTGTTGGCCCCCAAAAAAAGACAGGCGAATGATAGATTGCCGTTTATATCATCATATAATGAGTTGAGCCCTAATATTGAAAATATAGTGAGGCGCCACTGGGGGCTACTGAGGAGTGGACACCCGAATATTGCAGTTTTTAAGAATCCGCCTATGATGGCATATAAAAGAGCAGGGAACATTAGGGACAAGGTTGTACACTCCAGAGTACCTGAAAAGGGACAATTAAGACAGACGTTTCTGAAGACAAGGCGCACGGGCTCCTTCCCGTGTCTTGGATGTGTGAACTGCAAACTGATGGTGAAAGGATCAGGGTTTACACATCCAGACACGGGAGAGATCTTTAACATAAGGCATTATCTCACCTGTGATTCATCATGGGTGATATATGTACTGTGGTGTCCTTGCAAAAGGCTATATGTCGGTGAAACGACATGTGATTTAAAGACCAGGTTGAATAACCATAGACAGTCCATCAGGAGTAAAAGAACTGATTTGCCTGTATCGAAACATTTTGTAGAAAAAAACCACAAGGAAAGTGACTTGAGATTTATGGTCATTGACCACGTTAAACCTTTGGTGAGAGGAGGGGATCGATTAAATATATTAAAGAAAACTGAGCTCAGGTGGATTTTTCGACTAGATACTTTGAAACCAAAAGGGCTAAACGTTGAATTTAGGGTAACGGGAGAAATGGTCAGTTAATCTCAAGTTCATAGTCCTGTGATTTGATGTGTATCGCATACTGTATATAGTGAATTAAAGGGGTTGTCCGGGTTCAGAGCTGAACCCGGACATACCCTTATTTTCACCCAGGCAGCCCTCCTGAGCCTGGCATCGGAGCATCTCATGCTCCGATGCGCTCCCGTGCCCTGCGCTAGATCGCGCAGGGCACAGGCTCTTGTGTTTACAATAACACACTGCCGGGCGGTAACTTCCGCCCAGCAGTGTGTTCGGTGACGTCACCGGCTCTGAGGGGCGGGCTTTAGCTCTGCCCTAGCCGTTTTACTGGCTAGGGCAGAGCCAAATCCCGCCCATCAGTGCCGGTGACGTCACCGGGCTGCCTGTCAGCCCCATAGAGAGCCCGGTATGTCACCGGAACTCAGAAAAATGCCTTTGCCCTGCGCGATTTAGCGCAGGGCAAAGGAGAGCATCGGAGCATGAACTGCTCCGATGCTCATGTCAGGGGGGCTGCCGGGGTGAAAATGGAGGGATGTCCAGGTTCAGCTCTGAACCTGGACAACCCCTTTAATAGAAGCTATGGTCATGTTTATGTTAAGCATGTGGCTTAATTGTCTGTAGGCATTGTTTAAAATGTTATGTTGACTGTTGCCTATAGCGGATTATAAGTTTGGAGAAGAACTATGGGAAAACAGAGTTGTAATATTTTGCCCAGATGAATGCCCTGATTTAAGATGGCGGTTATAGACCAGTGATGTGGCTCGGTGCGACTGACGCAGCCTATTGTCGCACGCAGCGCGTGCGGGGATGGTGCTGGGGCGGCCGATTGAGCGTCATCATGTGGGACTCCGCCTAGATGTGACGCAGGGTGGTTATGTACGGCGTCACGAGGGAAGAAGGATCGACACATGCGCAGTGGGGAGTAGCAGACGCGGAACAGTGGCGCGAGCCTCCATACAAGTGAAGACGCCTTTCCCGATATTTCTCTCCATAACTTGCTCTGAGAAGGTATTACAGTCATGATTTTAATTGCACTGTTCACTTTATTATATGCACTTGTACGCAATTATGAGGATTTCAATGAAATAGATATTTTTTTAAACTTCACCTACATGTATTTAGGATAGATTGGTATCCATGTTAACTTTAGGAATTGACCACATGAATTGTAGCTTACCCCCAAGGGGAGTGCACTGCTATTGCATTGGCTGTTGAATCAATTAGGCACCAAGTGATGATGTATTTATATATGCACATATGCACTTTTTATGTTCACTCGACTTGAAAAAGGTTCTGAGAGAGAACCGAAACGTTGTCTCTGCTGACATGTGTGAATAAATTGCACATTTTTCTACTTTAAGGAGTGCCGCAGTTTTTTCTGTGTTATATTGCTGGTCCTGGATCGAGGGATCACTGCGGGCACCGCTACAGCTTCAGCTGCATACTAAGGAGTGCTGCCTGACCTTTTGTTATGGATATATATATATATAGCGGTGGGCCATTATTTAAACCATGGGGAAAATTATTTAATATGGGGGCATTAAAAAAAAAAAAAAATTCCTACACTATGGTGGGACATTATTAAAGATGGGGCCTACCATCATGTGGGTGTTCTCAGAAGGGTGGGTCTAGACATAACTGCCAATCAAATTCATCCATTTTTCAAGTCCGTTTTTAACGGACATGAAAAACTGATGCAAAACAGACATTAAAAACGGACATACGGCCAGAAAATGGATGCATACACTGATGGAAAATGGCCATGAAAAATTGACGTTTTTTTTTTCACTGTCATGTGCATAAGGCCAATAAACCACCAACATGTCCTTATACTGTTCAGGTTTTAGGGTTTCAAACCTGCCTATAACAAAACTAGCCGTAGGTGCATTGCAGCCATGGCCTGAGAAAAACAACAGAGCCCTCTTATAATTATAACCCCCTTACCCATGCTTTTAAATGCCATGGCTCCAGGGACAGGACCCTACACCACTTACACGGTACCAGAGAACATCTGCAGATATAATTGACTAGCGCTTTATAATGAACCCACAGCGAGCATTGTGACTGTGGCCTCACAGGTAAATGAGAAGACTGTAGGAAGCCGGCCGAGGAAGTGACTACAGCTTCCTGGCCGGGTCTGAAAGTGCCGTCTGCAGGGTGACCCTTTGATTAGCACAGCATAAAAATATCTCATTTCACTGGCAGCGGCCTAAAGTACTTCCTTATTTTACCCAATTGACAAACAGAGTCTATTGTCTTCTCCATCCAGCCCATTGTGTGAAGTGCGCTGTTTTAATCTTCATCCAAGGCATGCCAAGTACATTAGCTCCACTGATTACAAGAACAGTCTCCACGTTATACGCAGTGGGTCACCCGACAAGAGCAATTGTGCATTCAACAAGGGCGGGCGAGGTAAGGTAGGCATGACCACTAATGGCCATTAGAGCCCACAGGGGGTAGTCACAAAATTTCCCAAGGTCCATAAATAGCAAGTAAATACCCCAGGGTCTACAGGCATCACTCAGGACCCCCCCCTATAAGCCATAACGAAGAGCCTCTCTGTACAACCTGCTCCTGTTCTGGCAGACTTCAGCCATCTTTGTATTAGGTGGATGCCCTCCAGGTAATAGTACGCGTTATGAAGCCAATCATCTCTGAAGATCATGGTTGCCACTCATAGCGGTTCCAGTCTCTTAGGACCATCACCTGGCAGTTATATTTGGGGGCACTAAAATTGCAATTACTCAATGTATTTACAGTCCTTATAGCTATGTAAGGCCCATAAATCCCATGAGGGACCACCCTGATCCAAGTACCTTAGCTTGCGGGGGAAGGGGGGGGGTCACTTCTATTTACAGCCCGTCGCCCATGTTTGGGCATCTATCCTCCTGCTGCTCCGGTGTTTTCAGCCACTGCCGCATGGGCCAGGATGTTGATTCCTCTTTAGGCCCAGCGGGACCAACACTTTTTCTAGTGGCCTCACCTCCTCTGGTTCCAGTTCACCTTTCCTCCCAAGGTTGTCAGTCATCCTCTGCAGGTCATCGTTTTTTGGAGATGCACCTACAGAAAGGGAGATACCCACCCCTCCCACGTTTGGGCCATCTTCAGACTCCAAGGTCCATTTACTACTAAGACCTTTTCTTCAGTGGACTCCCAGCTGGGGGACGTACAATACTTCTGGCACTACTGGACCACTTCAAGACTGCACATGCAGTAGGAAGACCCCTACAAGCTCAAGGTAGGGGCACCACTCATATCTTCAAGGGGCAGTTCTTGTTAAGTGTTCTCTGGTCTCCACCATTACAGGTGTACCCTGTAAGTGAATTTTGCACGTTGCAGAAATTCCAGTGGCTGTACTGTTCATTCATATGGGGTTTGCAGCAGTGGCGTAGCTAGAAATGACTGGGCCCCAGAGCTAATTTTTGAATGGGGCCCCCCTCCCCCAGTAATTTTTCGCAACCCCTTCCTTTCATGCCGCCCCCATTCCTGTGGCTAGTAAAGATCACTCTCTCAGACCAGGGCCGGCAGCTGTTCCATCCGTCTATACTGCCACTGTATATAATTTCATTGTGTAATACTGTTTAGGAGGCCCCGACAAAATCTTTTTGTCCTCCTCCTGGATGGGCCCCTTCTAGGTCCCAAAGCAGCCGCTTCCCCTATAGCTACATCCCTGGTTTGCAGAAAGAAACCCTATTCAGATGTACGGAAGGGAAATTTCAGTCTCAGAAAATTTCTGAAAAAATTCTGCCACCTGTGAACATACCTGAATAGGTGGGCAGGTTGAGTTCCTCAGATATAGATCCACATGGAGAAGTCCAGGTGTCCGTAAATCCCAAACGACAACATGGACATAGATCTTCATACGGACACAATCCAACCCCCTAAATATGGCACCTGGAACTGCTCTGTATGAAGCCTCAATACTAGAGCATAACCTATGGAAGGAGGCCAAGATGCGATGGTCAGCTTGTAATGATAGCACTGAAGTGCCGCTAGGTGATGTATACTATGTGTACATCGCTAATGCAGTACCCCAGAACTAGGAGTAGCAGCAATTGTATTATGTAATGTTCTATTTTATATTGTAACGTTATGTACATCAGCAATAATAAAGTATGGTTGGCATTAGGAATGGGACTTACCATCCCATTCCTGCAGTCTTGGTGGGAGTGGGCTGGTCGGACTTCCTGTCAGGAGGGGGGACTCCAAAGAGTTCTAGGGCAGGGATCAGCAACCTCGGGCAATCCAGATGTTCTGAAACTACAACTCCATTCACTTCTATGGGAGTTGTGAGAACAGCCAGGGCCGGCTCCAGGTTCATGTGGGCCCTTGGGCGATAAATCCCAGTGGGCCCCCATGAGGCATTTTTTTTACATTGACATGTCCCCCTGTGGCTCCCACATGGTTTAATGACCCCCAGTGGCCCCTATACAGTATAATGACTAGTAGTGGCCCTTCACACAGTATAATGACTACTAGTGGCCCTTCACACAGTATAATGAACCCCCAATCCCCTCCCCACTGTATAATGACCACCTGTGGCCCTGCATTTAGAATAACCCCCAGTCGCCTCCATTCAGAATAATGACCCCCAGTAGCCCCCACACTGGGGGAATACTGTATGGAGGGGGCTCTTGGGGTCATTATACTGAATGGAGGGTCATTGGGGATCATTATACTAAATGGGGGACACTGGGGGTCATTATACTATGTAAAGGGCCCTCACAGTATAATGACCCCACAGTGACCCTCCATTCAGAATAATGACCCCCAGTCGCCCCCACACTGGGGGTTATACTGTATGGAGGGGGCACGAGGGGTCATTATATTTAATGGGGGCTCTGGTGGTCATTATACTAAATGGAGGGTCAATGGGGATCATTATACTAAATGGGGGGCACTGGGAGTCATTATACTGTGTAAGGGGCCCTCACAGTGTGATGAATGACCCCCCAGTGGCCCCCTCACATACCTATCATTGCAGGGGAGCTGGTGGTCCTGTCATTCACTAACCGCAGCTCCCTGCGCTCCTTCTCTCCGGCGGCCGCTGCAGCAGTGAGCCAGGCCTGGAGGAGAGAAGGAGATGTGCAGTGATGTAGCTAGAACTGACTGGGCCCCACAGCAAATTTTAGTACGTGCCCCTCCCCCCCAATGTGTGTTCACATCACGTTTTTCCTATCGGTTTGATGTATACAAATGTGCAGCGCTCCACGTTTTTGTATCCTGCAGAGTCAAGTAAAAAATGCATACGTTAACGTATATGTTTTTTACAATGGAACTGTATGGTGAACGGACGCCACTGTACGGCATCAGTCTGAGGATTGTATGGTGACCGGACGCCACTGTACGGCATCAGTCTGAGGCATCTGGTAACGCATACATTTTTGGTATACATTAAATGGATGGCACAAATGGGATGTGAACCCAGCCCTAGTGTCAGAATAAGCCCCAGTACACAGCGGAGCAGCGTGGCGGAGAGGGGAGGCCGCCATGTACTGACAGAGCGCTACCTGGTCCTGCTGGTCAGGGATGAGGACTGTGCTTCCCAAGGATCATTTTCTACTGGGAAATACAGTGCACAATATAATACACTAGAATCTATATACTATAAAGATATTAGCCCTACCCCGAATAATAATACAATTAGGGGGTCATTTATTATATAGAAATAAGTCTGTTAGGCGTATTTCTGACACAGATTGTGACGCAAAGGTCCTTAGCACCGCAATCTGTATCTTTTCCCGCTCATGCCAGGTCTAAAAAAAGTGGTGTGGGCAGGGAAGGGGATACAGTTATGGCCATGCAGTTATTGGATACCACCGCCATATAGTGATAACACCGCCATACAATGATAAAACCACCATACAGTGACCGGATAAAAGGGTATAAGAGGGCACAGTACAGGGAATGACTATGGGCACTGCACAGGGTGTGGTAAGAGGGCACAATGCAGAGTATAAAGGGGCACAGTACGGGGTGGGGGGCACAGTCACATGACCCTGTGACGTTAGAAGGTCCTTATGGTGAATGCTGTTCAGATGCCACCATAATGAGAGGCAGAGGAGTGAGACAGGGGGCCTTGATGGACAGGAGGGGTGGACACAGCAAGTAGGTGGAAGGGGCTCTGAGGGGGATTCATACAAGAAGTAGGGGCAGGAGGTCTGTGCAGGGCAGCAACAGGAGATAGGAGGGTGAAACAGGAGCTCTGGATACATGAGGGAGGAAAGGAGACAGCAGGGGCTCCATGAGGATGAGATAGGACAGGATATGGGGGGGGGGGGCAGGTGTAATGGAGGCAAACTGCTTAATGAAACAGTAAACAACTAAATAGAATGAAGCAGCAGCAGATCGAAGAGTTCCCCCCCTCTTCTATCCCACAGACAAGAGACAGTCACAGTGCAGACTCACTCACAGACTGTCTACACACTTCTCTGCTCCAGCCCTGCGGTCTCTCTCCTCAGGCAGCATGTGTCCTGTGTAGAGGGGGTGTGTCCTGAGTCTCTGCAGCTCAGAGGGCCCCACCAAAGGGGTACTGCGCAAGTGAAATGACAGCAGTGAGAGCTCCCATCTGTATTGATGGAAGTGCTCATAGCAGCTCAGTAGGCCCCCCCAGGAGCATTGGGCCCCGGCACTTGCCCGGGGATGCCAGGTTATGACGCCGGCCCTGAGAACAGCCAAGCATGTTTGTATGCTGAGAGTTGTAGTTTCACAGCAGCTGGAGTGCAGAAGGTTGCCGATTTCGGTTCTAGGGAATCCTAGCTAGGCTGGTGAGGAAGAAAGAACATTTGCTCCCGCTCCAAGTGTGTCTTTAGGGCCACAGAACCAGCTCAACTGTGAGGAACACTGCTTCAAGGAGACTAAAAGTCCAAAACTACAGCCTAACAGATCCTGCTGCAGGTGAGGGAGAACACATAAAGACACCCATCACCATAGCCCAGACAATGCAATACCAGAAGCCTGTAATTATCAAGTGGACACCTACAACCAAAGGTGCCAGTTCATAGCCGCAATAACATGAAATACATTTGTTGTTATTCTACTTCTGCCTGATCCTTTCACATGACCTTTTCATTGCCCTGAACCCCAGGGAGTGACAGCCTAAAGGAGTACACAGTGACACAACATCTCATCGGGGCCACTACAACTCCCATCCTCTTCAACGGTTCCTCAGGGGCTTGCTACACTACCACCGCTGGTCAGTATGAGGCAATGAAGTCACAGAAGAGGATAGTGCCAGGGGTGTAAAAAGCAACCATGGAGCCCCATAGTAAAACTTGGAATGTGGCCCCATTCCACCATAATTTCAGCAGCATGTTCAGAAAAGCTTACGATTGGTCTCCATAAAGCACACAGTACAGGAATAATGCACATAGTGATGTAATAGTGGAATAACGTGCACAGCAAAGTCACATCCATGTAACAGTATTGGCATAATGCACACAGTGATGTCACAATACAAAGAACAGAATAATGCATGTATGACATCACAGTACAGGGATAATGTAGTGATGTCATAGCACAATAAAAATAAAAGCAAAAAGTAACGGCGCACAGAAGAGATAATGCAAACGGAAGAAGTAATCATGAGGCGTCATAGTAAAACTTAGAATGGGGTAGTATTACATTTTCCATGACACCTTATGTCAGGGTGCAAACAGGCCCCATAGCAGCTGCTACCCTGGTCATTACGCCCATGGGGGACACCACACAAGCTAAAGGCCACAGCTGGACAGTGACATGTGCCACGTACAGCCTGGCACAAAAGGCAAAGCAAGTCATGAAACTCTTCTTAGAAGACAAAGGGAAAGCTGTGCCGCCATCTCAGTCCACAGATGAATGGATTGCATGCAATAAAGAGTCATGCGGAGGCATCCTTTACCAGCTAGGCAACGCACTTCCCAGCAGCTTAAAGGGGATTTCTGCTTTTACGTAAATGAGGTATAATGAAAAGTTCTGTCATTTACTAATAGAATTTATATATGAATTTTTCACCATTTTCAAGAGCTCTGCATGCTGTCAGTGGAGGAGAATAATTTACTTCACACCCAGAGGCGGAGTGTGTGTACAGACCTCTCGCAGGTTTGCTGCTGTTGTATCCAGCCTAGACTATCTTCTGTCAGCGAAACACATCAGCAACATTTTGTTACAATGTATCAGTGCAGGTAAATGTGCATCGGGTGTTTGCATCCTGGGTGGCAGATTCCTATGACCAGAGGACTGGGAGAGGGGCGACCCCTGTGATTACAGGTCACAGCCCATTTTCACCTCCACGCAGTGGACAGTGGGTATGGCGAGGCTCACACCAGGAGACGTGCACACATTTAATAACATGCCAATCAGCCGCTCGGTAGGGGTTTGCACCGTAGGGTTTTGGGAGGCCATTGTATGGCGCCATATGTCCAATACAGTCAGAACGAAGGGGGGGGGGGAATTTGCAGTTTCTAATAAGGATCAATCTCTACCCAGAGGGCACCCTCTTAGTACCTTGGTCAAAACTGCGTTAAATTCAGCGTAGTCCTAGGCCTTGTATGGCTGGAGGACCCCATGTTGGGCCGAGCACTGAAAATAGTTCTTCTGGGAGAAATCTATATGCATGGCGTGATCAAGATGTGTCACCACTAGATCCTCATTCACACATTGGGGCAGATTCTTGGAGTTTACACCAAAAAATATGCAAAGTAAATCACTTTAGATCTGCCTTAAAATAAAGATATATAAATTCAGTATAGGGTGAGGTCCCTGTGATGTCCCGGGGCGTAATCTGTGAGGCAGGAGGAGGACGACGCGGGGGGCGTAATCTGTGAGGCAGGAGGAGGACGACGCGGGGGGCGTAATCTGTGAGGCAGGAGGAGGACGACGCGGGGGGCGTAATCTGTGAGGCAGGAGGAGGACGACGCGGGGGGCATAATCTGTGAGGCAGGAGGACGACGACGCGGGGGGGGCGTAATCTGTGAGGCAGGAGGACGACGACGCGGGGGGGCGTAATCTGTGAGGCAGGAGGACGACGACGCGGGGGGCGTAATCTGTGAGGCAGGAGGACGACGACGCGGGGGGGCGTAATCTGTGAGGCAGGAGGACGACGACGCGGGGGGGGGCGTAATCTGTGAGGCAGGAGGACGACGACGCGGGGGGGCGTAATCTGTGAGGCAGGAGGACGACGACGCGGGGGGCGTAATCTGTGAGGCAGGAGGACGACGACGCGGGGGGCGTAATCTGTGAGGCAGGAGGACGACGACGCGGGGGGGCGTAATCTGTGAGGCAGGAGGACGACGACGCGGGGGGGCATAATCTGTGAGGCAGGAGGACGACGACGCGGGGGGCGTAATCTGTGAGGCAGGAGGAGGACGACGCGGGGGGCGTAATCTGTGAGGCAGGAGGAGGACGACGCGGGGGGCGTAATCTGTGAGGCAGGAGGAGGACGACGCGGGGGGCGTAATCTGTGAGGCAGGAGGACGACGCGGGGGGCGTAATCTGTGAGGCAGGAGGACGACGCGGGGGCGTAATCTGTGAGGCAGGAGGAGGACGACGCGGGGGGGCGTAATCTGTGAGGCAGGAGGAGGACGCGGGGGGCGTAATCTGTGAGGCAGGAGGAGGACGCGGGGGGCGTAATCTGTGAGGCAGGAGGAGGGCGCGGGGGGCGTAATCTGTGAGGCAGGAGGAGGGCGCGGGGGGGCGTAATCTGTGAGGCAGGAGGAGGGCGCGTAATCTGTGAGGCAGGAGGAGGGCGCGTAATCTGTGAGGCAGGAGGAGGGCGCGTAATCTGTGAGGCAGGAGGAGGGCGCGTAATCTGTGAGGCAGGAGGAGGGCGCAATCTGTGAGGCAGGAGGAGGACGCGGGGTAATGTCTGGAGGTGTGAAGAAGGGCATGGGGTGTATGAGGGGGCAATCTATGCAGAGCAATATATAGGGTTTCCTGCACCCGTGCCAAAGGTTCAGTTCGCCACCCTAAATACCCTGCTTGCCCAGGTAATCGGGCCTGTACACCCCCAGGTAACACCCATCTGTATGGGTTAAAGAGAATATGTGGAATTCTATAAATCCAGGGGCATGAGAGAAATGTTGCACTTCCACATGTCACATCTCTGTACGAACCAACTTTTTCACACCACATTTATGAATTTTCCGCGTCATTCCTATTTTTCCATATACCAGATACACGGTTGTGGGTGTTTATGGCACTGGGCATTGATGTGACACCGCGAGGAGAAGATATACCGTATCATACATAGGCGCTGTACACAGGGTTGCAGTCTTACCCCGGCACTGGCAGGGGGTGGGCTAGTGACCCCTCTGCCACAGAAGACACCACTATTATAAATGACACATGGTAGGCGGAGGTCTCCTTTACAGACTTTGTACTGGGACCCAGGAACTTCAGGTTATCCTCAACCATAAGATCTGAATGTAGCATTAGCCTCATCTTCCTCCATTACAGCGTATCCAACTCTGTCTACACTGCAGATGTAGCAGAGCTGAGTTTGTAACTTCCTGTGATTTTTTTATTTTTATTTTTTACACAGGAACGTAGGTATTCCCCTTTGTGTTTTTGCTTCCACCTTAACTCAAAATGAAACCTTAAAGAGTTAAGTGACAAACCCATCTCTGCTACATCTGCCTCACATCAAGTGTTTGGGTCAGCTGAGCCGAGGACATTGCTGACAATCACATATTATCCTGAACGGAGGAAATTAGAATCAAATGTCAGCAGATCCGATTACGAAACACAGGAAGAGAGAGACTCGTGATGAGAGGCGATGTCACTTTAACCCTTAAAGGGCCACAACAACCTAGAAAGCCATTGACACAGCCACTTAGGTCTGTACGTTGCCTCCTCGCTATACGAACCCTACAAATATAATGGAGCCTCTTACCTTCTGCTCAAAGTACAGGGTCTTGTAGGTGGGCTCAGACTGCACTACAGAGCCCAGCATGCACAGCAAGAGCAGGGAGCCCCAGCCTGACAGCCATGGAGATGCCATGTCTTTTCTCTACTGTCTCAGACCAGGGGATTCCCTGGCTGGATAGACTGGAGGGAGGAAGGACTATCCTAGGGAGGAGTCTCATCCTCCGCCCTTTTAACCACTTCACCGGCCGCTGTGGGGAGTGACAAAAACAGAGCTCTATGGCTCTTTAAATCCTTAAAGGGACACTAACCTTATAACCGTGCAGCAGCATTATAAGAGGAGCGGCTGATGTCAGTCACATGTAAACGTGTCCGGGTGGTTTCCAGCGCTGCAGATACGTAGCGATCAGGAGGGAGGCGATCGCCGAATCTGAAATGGCTGATAACAGAGAACACAGTATATTCATCTGCCTGTAAAATAACGACTGAATAGACTTTAGGTGTAATGTCCCTTTAAGGGTCCGGCACATGTAGGCTTATTACACCTGGTTAAAGACACCAGTATTAGCGGCCATTCACACGACCGTATATTTGAGTCCGCAATTTTGCAGAATAGGTGCGGGCCCATTTATTTCAAAGGGGCCGATAAAGACGCGGACAGCACTGCGTACTTCCGTTCTGCTGCCCCGTAAAAAAGATAAAACTTGTCCTATTCTTGTCCGCAATCACGGACAAGAATAGGCATTTCTATCATAGGGCTGACCATTCCGTTCCGCAAAATGCAGAACACACCTGGCCGGTATCCGTGTTTTGCGGACTGCAAAAACGGATACGGTCGTCTGAATGAGCCCTTAGAAAAGCCACAAGGTCGGTTCGGGGAACCTGTTCCAGACTTTGCATTGGCATCCTGGTAGTTCTGTGATGTCATGTGCCTGCACTTTACCGATTTCCTGTTTTCTTCCTCCCAGCATGCACACAGGCTACATGCACACGACCGTATGTGTTTTGTGGTCTGCAAATTGCGTATCCGCAAAAAAAACGGATGACATCCGTGTGCCATCCGTTTTTGTATTTTTTGCGGATCCATTGTAACAATGCCTAAAACGGACAGGAATAGGACATCTTAAAAAAAAATTGCAGGGCTATGGAACGGACATACAGATGCAGATAGCACACGGTGTGCTGTCCACATTTTTTGTGGACCCATTGAAATGAATGGGTCTGCATCCTATCCGCAAAAAAAACGGAACAGACACGGAAACAAAATACGTTTGTGTGCATGTAGCTTTAGGCCTCATGCATACGGCCGTTGGTTGGCAATCCATGACCGCAGGCCGCGTGCACCCCGCATCACGGATACGGACCCATTCACTTGAATGGGTCCGCAATTCCGGAGATGCGGAACGGAGTGACGGAACGGAATGCTGGAAGCACTACGGAGTGCTTCCCTGGTGTTTCTTTTCATGGTTCCACACCGCAAAAAAATATGACATGTCACGGACCCATTCAAGTTGAATGGGTCCAGCATGCTGCACGGATGTTGCCCGTGCATTGGGGACCGCAATTGCGGTCCCCAATGCACGGAACGGCCGCACAACGGCCGTGTGCATGAGGTCTTAATCGACTGTTCTCAGAACTCCTATAAAAGTGAATAGAGCATGCTGGGAGTTGTAGTTTCACAATAGCAGGAGTGTCAGGGGTTGCTGACTCTTGCTCTATAGACTAACATTGGCCTCTTTCACGCGGTCAGTATTTTTACATCAGTATTTTAACCAGGAGGGGGTCCGAAACACAAAAGAGGCACAGATATCTCTATTATACCTTTTTCTGTAGGTTCCACTTCTGGTTTTGGCGTACAAATACTGATCAAATACTGAAGCAAAACACTGACCAAATACTGACCACATGAAAGAGGCCACTAGCAGTAATAATTTGCCTTATAGCCCGTACTGAGGCCTTGTTCAAACGACAGTTTTTTGTTCAGTTATTTCCAGCACTTCAGAGCTGCACTCACTATTCTGCTGGTGGAGTCACTGTGTACATACATTACATTACTTATCCTGTACTGATCCTGAGTTACATCCTGTATTATACTCCAGAGCTGCACTCACTATTCTGCTGGTGCAGTCACTGTGTACATACATTACTTATCCTGTACTGATCCTGAGTTACATCCTGTATTATACTCCAGAGCTGCACTCACTATTCTGCTGGTGGAGTCACTGTGTACATACATTACTTATCCTGTACTGATCCTGAGTTACATCCTGTATTATACTCTAGAGCTGCACTCACTATTCTGCTGGTGGAGTCACTGTGTACATACATTACATTACTTATCCTGTACTGATCCTGAGTTACATCCTGTATTATACTCCAGAGCTGCACTCACTATTCTGCTGGTGGAGTCACTGTGTACATACATTACATTACTTATCCTGTATTGATCCCGAGTTACATCCTGTATTCTACTCCAGAGCTGCACTCACTATTCTGCTGGTGCAGTCACTGTGTACATACATTACATTACTTATCCTGTACTGATCCTGAGTTACATCCTGTATTATACTCCAGAGCTGCACTCACTATTCTGCTGGTGGAGTCACTGTGTACATACATTACTTATCCTGTACTGATCCTGAGTTACATCCTGTATTATACTCCAGAGCTGCACTCACTATTTTGCTGGTGCAGTCACTGTGTACATACATTACTTATCCTGTACTGATCCTGAGTTACATCCTGTATTATACTCCAGAGCTGCACTCACTATTCTGCTGGTTGAGTCACTGTGTACATTCATTACATTACTTATCCTGTACTGATCCTGAGTTACATCCTGTATTATACTCCAGAGCTGCACTCACTATTCTGCTGGTTGAGTCACTGTGTACATACATTACATTACTTATCCTGTACTGATCCTGAGTTACATCCTGTACTATACTCCAGAGCTGCACTCACTATTCTGCTGGTGCAATCACTGTGTACATACATTACTTGTCCTGTACTGATCCTGAGTTTTACATCAAGACACAGAGGCTCATATTGCTTTCTCCTTCTTTACTTTCCACCAATAGCAGCAAAGAAGAAATTTACATAATCATAACAATAAAGGATCCACCCCCTATCAGATCCTATAATAAGCAGTGTCCTCTTAGTAACTCCCTCTTTCTTTGCTGCTCCACCAGAGATAAGTCATTTCTGTGTTTTATGGCTGTGTTATTACATGTTTTATGAGTCTCATTGATTCTATTAACCTGTGTTTTTATTAAGGATTGTCTATTATACATAGCCTTCTACCCTTTTGCTGGGTTTGGTGTTTCCCCTCATTGTGGGTATTTTTCCTTATTTTGGTCTGTTTGCCCCACGCTTATTGCGTTTATCGCTTGGGGGTCTCTCCCCCCCCTCCCTTTTCCCCCCTGCCCTCCGTTCTTCCTCCCCTGCGTCGGGTTCTAGTGTGTTTCGCCGCTGTTTCTCTTGAGGGGTTTGCTCTGCTTTACCTCCTATCGCTGCGCCGGTCCTCCCCTCTGGTTATCGGCGCTTCAGGTGTCAGCGGCGGGTCCCGCTCGCTTCCCGCGGCTCCGAGATCTCGCGGGATCTCGGCGGCCATCTTGGGGAGCTCCCGCCCTTCCTATCGCGGGATTTCGGACGTCACTTCCGGTCTGGTGTTCGGTCGGTCGGCTGGCTGTGCTCCTGCTCCGGTTCGGCGGCGTCTGGGGTGATTAACCCCTAGTTAGTTTAGGTTTTCCTTTTCTATTCTTGGCCATTTTAGCTTAGACCTCCCTACTAGGTTAGGCCTTCAGGCTGGTTATATATATATATATTTACCTTTAGCCATATTATGTCCTCTGATCGCTCCCCCTCTGGGTCAATCCCCACCCCATGCACTGGGGACCCCGATATTCCAACCGTGAATGCGCAGGCCCTAGAGCTTCAACGCTCGGTCTCCAGCGCTATTATAGAGGCAATGGGATCCATGTCTTCTATGATCTCTAAAACCATCTCTCAGGCCCTAGCTGCCCATGCCCCTGGCCCCTCTATTCCCGCGCCTGTGCTTATGAGCCTGCAGCCTACCATTGTTGAACCTCCTGCACCCCAGGAGACTATGATTGGTGTGATCCAAGCCACCCATGATAGCGCGCTTAGATCGCGCAAAAGAGCCTTGCCGCGTCAGGCAGAACGGACGCAAAAGTGGAAATGTGCTAGAGCACAAACTGATGATATAGATTCGGATGTAGAATCTGATATGGAGGCTTATGCGGAGGCAAGCGGCCAATCTGAAGGGGAGATGGAATCTGAATTTCCAGATGATGCTGGCCCTAGGCCTTCCACCTCTGGGTCCGTGGGCGCCTCCGCCACTGCCCCTAACACGGTTTCTACCCTGGTGGACCCCTCAGGCATCCCATTATTTGATCCTGATTCCCTCCACCACCCTAGGTCGGCGGAGTGGCTGCCAGTGGCTCATGTGAGCGATTACCTGGAACATTGGGTGCGCCGTCCTCTTAGCAAAGAGGCGCGCAGCAAGCTCCGAGCCGAATGCCCCAGACCATTGATCCCCAACAAGGTCTGTGATACGCCATCTGTGGATCCAAAGATGACCCAGTTCTTGGCTAAAACCGGCTGGAACCCCCGCAAGGGGTTAGATTCCGCAATTAGGAGTTGTCAGGATAAACTCCTTGACATTTTTGGCCCCCTTGCCAAAATTTTTGAGATGGCCGAATCGGCCAGAGCGGACGGCTCTCCGATAGATCCGGAGGAGCTTACGGGCTGGATACAGAGGGCCATTTGTATCGCGGGCAGCACAAACTCCTCCCTGGCCATTGAACGGCGTAAAGCCATTTTGTTTAAAATTGACCCGAAATTGGCCAACCTGGCACTCACTGAGTCAGGAAGGGATGCTCAGGGTCTGCTGTTCGGGGATTCCTTTATTAAGGACCTCAGCAGATACGTAGGGGCATTTACCGCCCTGGACAAGGCCCAGTCCTCCATGAGAAGGGTCTTTCAGGGACGGGTCTCCACTAGGGCCGGCAGTAGTAGGGGCCGTCTGTCCGGCCGCTCCAGTTTCCAGGCCCGCAGCTCGGGCAGAGGCTCCTTCAATCAAAGACCGCCCTTCCAGGACCAAAGGAATCCTCCTCCGTTCTTTCCGGCCAGAGGCGGCCAATGGCGTTCGAGGTCTGTCCGAGGAAATCCCAATTTCCGAAAGTCCTTCGGTAAGTCTTCCCCCAGTGGGGGCTTCTTTGGTTCCTTGTGTAGGGGGCAGACTCCGTCTTTGTTTCCACGTTTGGTCCAGCATTACATCAGACCCGTGGGTTCTGACCACTGTACAGGGGTTCCACATAGAGCTCACGGGTTCACCAAACCTCATTCCTTCTCCCCCACCACTTCCCCTAGCCCCACCAGACAGAGAGCTCGTGGACTTAGAGCTGTTTTCCCTTTTTCAAAAGAGGGCGATCGAGAGGGCCCCTTCCGCCCCGAGGGGCGTGCTCAGCAACATCTTCCTAGTTCAGAAGAAAGGTGGGCAAATGCGTCCGGTTATAAATCTCCGGGCCCTGAACTCCGTGGTGCGCTACCGCCACTTCAAGATGGAGGGTATTCACCTCCTTCGGGACTTACTGATCCCAGGGGACTGGATGGTGAAACTGGACCTCAAAGATGCCTATCTGACGGTCCCGATTGCCGCTTCGTCCAGGGATCTCCTGCGCTTCTTGTGGAAGGGCGAAGTGTGGCGCTTCACTTGCCTCCCGTTCGGCCTTTCTTCGGCGCCATGGTGCTTTACCAAGCTCCTGCGTCCGGTCGTTGCCTGGCTGCGGAGTCGGGGTGTACGTCTAGTCATCTATCTGGACGACATCCTCCTTATGCATCAATGTCAGGCGGCGCTGCTTCGGCACCTTCAATGGACGTCGGACCTCCTTTCGGCTCTTGGTTTTCTACTGAACCCCGAGAAGTCCTGCCTCACGCCGTCTCGACGGATGGAATTCCTGGGCTTCACGGTGGACTCTGTTGCGGAATCTCTCAGTCTCCCGTCAGAGAAATTGCGGACGATCCGCAAGGAATTGAGACATGCCCTTTCAGCGTCGTCCCTGTCCCTGCGTCACCTGGCTCGCATTATTGGCCTGTTGGCCTCCTCCATCCAGGCGGTGTTTCCAGCCCCTCTCCATTATCGGGCCCTTCAGCGCCTGAAGATTGCTCACCTTCGTTCCGGGGCCTCGTTCGCGGACATGGTGGTTCTGGATCAGGAGGCTCGGGAGGAACTTCGTTGGTGGTTAGACAACTTGGAAGCCTGGAACGGCAGAGCGATCTTCGGATTTCAACCGGAATTCACGATAGAGTCGGACGCGAGTCTCCTGGGCTGGCGTGCCCACTGCGAAGGTGTCTCCACCGGGGGTCGGTGGTCGGAGGCCGAGGGCCGTCTTCACATCAACGCTCTGGAACTCCTGGCGGGCTCGTTTGCCATCCGCAGTTTCTCCAATGGCATGGCGCATGCCTGCATCCGATTACGTATGGACAATGTGTCGGCGGTCCGCTATGTCAATCACCTGGGCGGCACCCAGTCGGCTACCTTGGCACGACTGGCGAAGGAGTTTTGGTCCTACTGTCTCTCCAGGGACATCATGGTGCAGGCGGAGTACCTTCCGGGTCTACACAACGTCCGGGCGGATCGGAGTTCCCGCTGCTTCACGGACGGCAGCGACTGGAGGCTAGCGCCGGAGATGTTCTTCACGATCTCGGATACCTGGGGCCCTTGCGCCGTGGACCTCTTCGCGTCACGGCTCAATACTCACCTTCCCAGGTTCTTCAGCTGGCGCCCGGATCCGGAGGCGGAGGCGGTGGATGCGTTCCTTCAGGACTGGTCTTCGGCTCTGCAATACGCGTTTCCTCCTTTCGCCATGATCCCGAGGATGCTGCTGCAGGTTCGTCGTCAGGTTGCGGAGTTGGTGGTGGTGATCCCCTTCTGGGGGACTCAAGCATGGTACCCGGTTCTCCTGGAACTCCTGACGGACGTGCCTCTCCTCCTTCCGGGTCGGACGGATCTCCTCCAGGGCCCTCTGGGTGCTCCTCACCCCCTGCTGCTCGACGGCTCCCTTCAGCTCCTGGCGTGCCGGATCTCCGGACTCCCGGAGAGGTCGCAGGCATTTCGGAGGCAACTAGACGCCTCCTGGACAACGCTTGGGCTCCCGGCACCCGAAAATCTTACCGGGCAGCTTGGGGATCTTGGGTTAGCTGGTGCGTGGAACGGAACCTTGATCCCGTTTCGGCGCCTGTGACCCATTTGCTGCAGTTCCTTACATCCCTTTTTGAGGCGGGTAAGGCTTATCGGACCATTAATTTGTTCCGTTCGGCGATTTCTTCGACTCATCAGGGTTTTGATGGCGTTCCGGCGGGTCAACACCCTTCGGTGTCACGCCTGCTACGTGGATCACGCTTGGCTCGGCCTCCTCGGCCTCGCTTCACCACTACGTGGGACGTTTCCCTGGTCCTCTCTTTTCTCTCTGCGTGGCCCGTGAACGCGGCTCTTTCTCTCCGGCAACTGTCGGCCAAGTTGTTGACCCTCTTTTGTCTCATTTCTTGTAAGAGGGTTTCCGATGTCAGGGCTTTGGATCACGACGCTAGGTCCTTTTCTTCCGAGGGCGTCACGTTTAACATTACGCGGCGCACTAAGACTAATATTCGGTCTGTCTCTTATCCCTGTTTCCCGTCTTCCCCGGCGCTCTGTCCGGTAGCCTGTTTGCGGGAGTATGAGTCGCGTACTAGGACTCACCGCTCTGCGGACGTTCCGCAACTGTTCCTCTCCATCCGCCATCCTTTTGGCCCGGTGTCTAGTCCCACATTGGCGCGTTGGATGAAGTGGGTCATGTCCCTGTCTGGGATTGATACGGCGGTCTTTACCGCTCATTCGGCCAGGGGCGCGGCTGCCACTGCCCTGGCCGTTTCGGGGGCTCGTTTGGAGGACATTTTGCGCTTGGCTGACTGGTCTACGGCCACACCGTTCAGAGAATTTTATTTTCGTCCGCCCCCTCATGTGTTTTCATCGATTATTGATCAGCTTTGAACTTGCAATATGAGCCTCCGTGTCTTGAGGTAAAACTAAATGATTTTCCTATTTCATGACGTAAAGTCATAGTTTTATTAAAGACACGGAGGCGAGTATTGCCCGCCCTGGGTTGTTCCTGCCCGCCCTTTTGTGGTTTTCATTTATTGGACTGTTTACATTGTCGTTTATGGTTATTTATTACGTATACTTGCATAGTTGTATTACTGACTGTTTATGGTTCTGTTTTCAGCGACCTTATAATATACGACCGTTTCCTGGGTCGGTTTTTGTTCAATTTCTGCCTGCCTCTTACACTGGCTATATTATTTGCTTTGTTTCAGGTTGAAGGTTCCACGATGTATGGACTTCTGCGTTGTTCCCGGTTTCCGGAGGTGTTAGCCATGTTGGCTTGAGTTCTACGGCGTGATGGACCGGTCGTTTATCATTCTCGGATCCAGTTCCGGTTTCGGTTCCAGTTCCGGTTATGAAGTTGGTGTTTCGGTTCCAAAGAAAGAGGAAGTTACTAAGAGGACACTGCTTATTATAGGATCTGATAGGGGGTGGATCCTTTATTGTTATGATTATGTAAATTTCTTCTTTGCTGCTATTGGTGGAAAGTAAAGAAGGAGATAGCAATACTCGCCTCCGTGTCTTTAATAAAACTATGACTTTACGTCATGAAATAGGAAAATCATTTAGTTACATCCTGTATTATACTCCAGAGCTGCACTCACTATTTTGCTGGTGGAGTCACTGTGTACATACATTATATTACTTATCCTGTACTGATCCTGAGTTACATCCTGTATCATACTCCAGAACTGCACTCACTATTCTGCTGGTGGAGTCACTGTGTACATACATTACTTATCCTGTACTGATCCTGAGTTACATCCTGTATTATACTCCAGAGCTGCACTCACTATTTTGCTGGTGCAGTCACTGTGTACATACATTACATTACTTAGCCTGTACTGATCCTGAGTTACATCCTGCATTATACTCCAGAGCTGCACTCACTATTCTGCTGGTGGAGTCACTGTGTACATACATTACATTACTTATCCTGTACTGATCCTGAGTTACATCCTGTATTATACTCCAGAGCTGCACTCACTATTCTGCTGGTGGAGTCACTGTGTACATACATTACATTACATATCCTGTACTGATCCTGAGTTACATCCTGTATTATACTCCAGAGCTGCACTCACTATTCTGCTGGTGAAGTCACTGTGTATATACATTACATTACTTATCCTGTACTGATCCTGAGTTACATCCTGTATTATACTCCAGAGCTGCACTCACTATTCTGCTGGTGGAGTCACTGTGTACATACATTACTTATCCTGTACTGATCCTGAGTTACATCCTGTATTATACTCCAGAGCTGCACTCACTATTCTGCTGGTGCAGTCACTGTGTACATACATTACATTACTTATCCTGTACTGATCCTGAGTTACATCCTGTATTATACTCCAGAGCTGCACTCACTATTCTGAAAGCTTCAGAGCAGAAACCTCCTGCTTGTTCAGTGTCTGCACAGAGCTTGCTCTGGCAATGTGTGTTCTGGTTGGTGTCATCTTTCCAGCAGACGTGTACAGTAACCTGCTGTAGCTGTCAGTGCCCCTCTGCATTAGAGTAGATGATCTGAGCTGTTAGGGGCCGGTCGGAGAACATGCTTGCTGACTGTTGCCAAAAGCTTATGTAAAATGATGTTCAAACTCCACACTTTAATATCAGGCTACAATTTGGTAAAATACTGTAGAACTACAAGCTCCAGCATATCAGCTGATAATTCCCTAGGCTGCCTGTTCATAGAAAGCTGCGACATATAGAGAAGAACTAAGAAGGTTGAGCTGGAACTTGTAGTTCACCACAGACAGGAGAGCCATACATGTAGTAAACCTGCTTTTCTAGGGATTTGGGATCTGTGTACTCCCCTGCCCCACCCCCGCAGCCTCCAATGCATAATTCATTACAAATTAATTACAGGTCAGCGACCGTTCAATGGTAAGAAGTCACATGACCCCAGGAAGAGCCTGCGTCCATTGCGTCCAGATCTGAGGCCGCTCATATACAGTACATCTGATTTTATAACAAGACACGGAGGCTCCTATTGCTTTAACCTTTCTTTACTTCTACCATAGCAGCAAAGAGAGAAAATGGTATACAAAAAAGAAACCATGGTAACAGACTCCTCCCCCTTATCCCAGTATATCCTTCCTTGTCTGTCTGAGCTCTTCCTCTTTCTTTGCTGCTACCAGGCAGATAAGTACTCTCCAGCTCTGTGGCATTGCTCAGGGTCTGGTATATTTGTATTTTTATGTGCTTGGATTATCGGTTCGTTCGGTTTCTTTATTAGATTCTGATTAGACTCTTATCGTAGATACATATTTCTCTCCTGTATATATATATTTATTTATCTAGGGTACGTATATATATGTATATGTTTTTTCGTTCAGGTACTTCTGTGGCCGTTCTGCCTAGGTGTTTGTCCTTATAACAGTTTTTGCGGCTTCCCCGCTTTCCCCCCGTGTGATCCGTTTCTCTGCCCTGTCATCCTTGTCCCTCGTTACCTCAGACTGCGCCGCCATTGCGCGCGCTTTCTGCTTCTTCTTCCTCTCCTTCCCGCCCGAAGTCTCGCGAGTTCGAGATTTCGCGCGCGTTTTTTCGCATATTTTCGCATTTTTTCGCATTCGGCTGCCTGACGGCGAGATCTCGCGAGATTTCGCCGTCCCTGTGCGTTTCCCCGCTCTGCACACACCGGACATCCCGCTCTGCACAGCGCATCTCCTGGCGGTCTTTTTCCACTGCTCTTGAGCCTTGTAAGTTCTGTTTTATTCCATTTCGTCTACCCACTAGCTGGCTATGATTCCTGGCTTCATTATCCCCTTTTCTCTTTTTCTCCTCTAGTGCTATTTTTGCTGCTCCGGTCGGGGTGACTAACCCCTGCCTTTTGCTACTTCACCATGTCTGTCAGAAAGAATTCCGTTGCCTCTGTGGCCCCTAGTGAAGCCCCCCAAGTAGATCAGGGTTCCCCTGCGCAGGATAGGAGGTCCGAGGTGATCCACCCGGACGACCATGAGGTGGCACTGCAAAGATCCATATCTAATGCCATTATAACCGCCATGGGTTCGATGTCAGCTGCATTGACCCAGTCTATATCTCAGGCCCTTATGGCGCGCCCTGCTACTACTACCCAGGTTTTGGTCCCACCTCCAGGACCACCTCCTATTGTCTCCAGAACACCTCAGATTGATGGGCCATCCCCATCCCAAGACAACGCGCTTCAGTCGCGTAAACGAGCTTGTACCCGCCAGGCAGAAAAAACGCGGGCATGGAAGACTGCCAGGTCTCTACCTGAGCCTAGGTCAGACTCTGATAGGGAGTCAGAGGAGGAGACTCATGACAACGTCTATGAATTGACGGATGAGGTGGAGGACGATTTGGCGGATATTGCTGTGGATCCGGTTCGTAATCGGGACCCGGAAGCCCCGTTACTACAACAGGGATCAGCAGAGGATCTCTTATTGGATCCGTCTGGGGAACCGCTGTTTAACCCCGAGGAGCTGCATCATCCCCGCTCCGCGGAATGGATGCCCGCCACACATGTGGCGCAGTATATGGAGGCTCGCATACGCAATCCGCTTAGTAAGGAATCGCGTAATAAGTTGCGGGCGGAGTGCCCTCGTCCTTTAATACCACACAAAGTGTGCGAGACGCCATCAGTGGATCCAAAGATGGTCCAGTTTCTGGCGAAGACGGGGTTTAACCCCCGTAAAGGGCTAGACGCGGCCTTGAAGGCTGTCCAAGACAAGCTACTGGACATTACAGGTCCTTTAGCAAAGATTTTCGATTTGGCTGAGTCCGCTATCGCGGCAGGTAGCCAGGTAGACCCTATAGAATTGAGAGGTTGGGCCCAGCGAGCCATATGCGTAGCGGGTAATACCAATACCTCGCTCGCCATTGAAAGGCGGAAGGCAATACTAATTAAGATCGAGCCAAAGCTCTCGAACTTGGCATTGACTGAAGCGGGCAAGGACGCCCAGGGGTTGCTCTTTGGCGACTCTTTTATTAAAGAGCTAGGGAAATATGTAGGAGCTTTTACGGCTCTTGATAAAGCCCAGACTTCGATGCGTCGAGTCTTTCAAGGGCGTTTTTCCAACAGGGCCGGCAGTGCTAGGGGCCGACTGTCCGGCCGTTCCAACTTTCATGCCAGAGGTTCCGGCAGAGGCTCCTTTAATTATAGAGCATCCCTCCAGGATCAGAGACATCAGCCGTCCTTTTTTCCCTCACGAGGCGCTCCCTTCAGGTCACGAGGTTTCCGAGGGAATCCAGGCTCCCGTCGACCATTCGGTAAGTTATGTTCTTCGTCCCCCTCCTTTTTTAGACCATTTAGTCGGGGGCAGACTCCGATTCTTTTCTCATGTGTGGTCAGGCATAACCTCAGACCAATGGGTCCTTTCTACTGTGCAGGGGTTCACAATAGATCTGATTGCCGATCCGAGCTCCATCCCAGCCCCCCCTACGGTACCACTGTCCTATGCGGCACGGTCCCAATTTCAGAGGGAGTTGTCGGATCTTCTGCAGAAAGGCGCGATCGAACGCGCACCGGAGAATCGTGGGGGTGTCATCAGCAGTATTTTCCTGGTGCAAAAGAAAGGGGGCCAGATGCGCCCGGTGATCAATTTGAAAGCCCTGAACAATTTTGTACAATACCGACATTTCAAGATGGAGGGCATCCATCTTTTGAGGGATCTGCTCCTTCCAGGCGATTTGTTGGCCAAGATAGATCTCCAAGACGCCTATCTCACGGTCCCAGTGTCCCCCTCTTCAAGAGACCTGCTGCGGTTCCTGTGGAACGGTCAGGCCTGGCGCTTCACCTGCCTTCCGTTCGGCCTGTCCTCCGCCCCCTGGTGCTTTACCAAGATCA
Organism: Bufo gargarizans; assembly: GCF_014858855.1. NCBI lineage: Eukaryota > Metazoa > Chordata > Amphibia > Anura > Bufonidae > Bufo > Bufo gargarizans. The sequence goes on along the minus strand of NC_058082.1, from coordinate 38,486,225 downwards.
TGCGCCCAGTGGTGGCTTGGCTTCGCAGCAGAGGTGTTCGTCTGATCGTCTACCTGGACGATATCTTGATCATGGCCCAATCACGGGCTCTCTTGTTGAGACACCTCCACTTGACGGTGACGCTCGTTTCCGACTTGGGGTTCATTGTCAACCAGGAGAAATCCTGTTTGACCCCCTCCAGATCCATAGAGTTTTTGGGTTTCCAGGTGAACTCGGAAGAATTATCCCTCAGTCTTCCACTCTCGAAAGTCAAGGCTATCCGCAAGGAGTTGAAGCATGCTCTACGCCTACCTCAGATGTCGTTGCGGCATTTGGCAAGGATAATCGGACTTTTGGCCTCCTCAATACAGGCCATTTTCCCAGCCCCCCTCCATTATCGTGCGTTGCAGCGCCTAAAAATTGCTCACCTTCGGTCGGGGGCCTCTTACGCAGATTTGGTCTCATTAGATGCCGAGACGACGGACGAGATGAGATGGTGGATCCACAACCTGTCAGTGTGGAATGGCAGAGCGATCGTGGGTCCCCAACCGGATCTGATCATAGAATCCGATGCGAGCCTGCACGGATGGGGAGCACATTGCAGTGGTGTGTCCACGGGCGGTCCATGGTCTCCAGAAGAATCCCATCTTCACATCAACGCCCTGGAACTCCTAGCAGGGTCGTTTGCCATTCGCAGTTTTGCCAATGGTGTGGTCAGCTCAGCCATCAGGCTCCGCATGGACAATATATCTGCGGTCAGGTACGTCAATTGTATGGGTGGCACACGGTCGGTGGTTCTGACCCATTTGGCGAAGGATTTTTGGGAATTCTGTCTCGACAGGAACATCTCTGTGGTGGCCGAGTACCTTCCAGGCCTTCACAACACTCTGGCGGACTGGAGTTCTCGCTACATATCGGACTCCAGCGACTGGAAGTTAGACGAGACGGTTTTTTCTGCTATTTCTTCTCTGTGGGGTCCCTTTGCAGTCAACCTCTTCGCTTCCCGTTTGAATACCCAACTGCCCAGGTTTTTCAGCTGGAGGCCGGATCCCTTGGCGGAGGCAGTGGACGCTCTGCTTCAACATTGGGGAGGAGCGTTGATGTACGCATTCCCTCCCTTCGCGCTCATTCCACGAGTGCTCCTTCAGGTTCGTCAGCAGTTGGCGAACCTGGTTCTGATTGTTCCGTTTTGGAGAACCCAGTCCTGGTTCCCTCAGATCCTGGAACTTCTAGTGGATTTTCCGTTTCTCCTTCCCACGCAGGTGTCACTACTCCAAGGGCCTGCAGGAGAAGTTCACCCACTCCTGCAGAACGGGTCGCTACGCCTCCTAGCTTGCAAGATATCGGGAGTCCAGGAGGAGGCGCTGGACTTTCAGGAACAGCTAGGTTCTTATTGGACTGCGCTTGGGCGCCCGGGACGAGACGGGCTTATCGAGCCGCCTGGGGTTCTTGGTCTCGCTGGTGCGTCGACCGGACTCTGGATCCCGTTGCGGCCCCTGTTAATTCCATCTTAGCCTTTTTATCCTCACTTTTTGAGGCAGGGAAGGCTTACCGCACCATCAATGTCTTTAGGTCAGCAATTTCCTCCAGACACAACGGTTTCGACGGCCGTCCAGCGGGTCAACACCCCCTGGTCTGTCGTTTACTCAAGGGTTCACGTTTGGCCCGACCACCTCGGCCACGGTTTTCGTCTACCTGGGATGTGTCGGATGTCTTGCAATTTCTAGTCAGTTGGCCCTCAAATGAGCTATTGTCGTTACGTCAGTTATCGGCCAAATTGGTCACTTTATTCTGTTTAATCTCCTGTAAGAGAGTTTCGGATGTGCGGGCTTTGGATTGGGACGCCAGATCCTTCACCCCGGAGGGGGTCCACTTTAACATTTCCCGTCGCACGAAAACCAGTATCCGGTCGGTCTCTTACCCCCGTTTTCCGACTTCTCCACAGCTATGTCCTGTAGCGTGCTTACGCGAGTATGAGGACAGAACCCGTCCACTGCGGTCTCTTTCCCTCCCCCACTTATTCATTTCGTTTCGCAGCCCGTTTGCTCCGGTTACCAGTGTTACGTTATCTCGCTGGGTCAAGTGGATTCTATCCCTTTCCGGGATTGATACGTCTATCTTCACGGCACATTCGGTCCGCAGTGCGACAGCTACGTCCATGACGTTATCTGGGGCTCGTTTGGAGGATGTTATGAGATTGGCGGATTGGTCCAGATCTTCCACTTTCCGGGAGTTTTATTTCCGACCGGCTTCGCATGCTTTTGATTCTATAGTGGCTCAGCTTTAAACAAGCAATAGGAGCCTCCGTGTCTTGTTATAAAATTATGGGATTTTACTAAAGTATGACGTAAAGTCATGATTTTATTAAAGACACGGAGGCGAGTATTGCCCTCCCTGGACCCACCCCTTGGGGTTTTTGACGTAAGTATGTTTTGTTGATTTACCGTATGGTCAGAATTTTAAAGTTGTTACTGTGTTTCCAACTAGTGGATCCTATGTTTCTAATGCACTGGATTATGCTCTTAGAAGGTTTTTCTCTTATTTCCTTTTTTCCTAGGTTGAGAGGCTTACGGCTTCATGTTTTAGAGTTACACAGTTCCGGTCGGAGGTCCAGTTGGGGCGGTCCAAGCCGACGAGTTCAAGGGGTTTTTTCGTTACCCGGTGGTTTCGGCGTCTGTTGTTCCGGTTGACCAGCGCTGTTTGAGACACAAAGAAAGAGGAAGAGCTCAGACAGACAAGGAAGGATATACTGGGATAAGGGGGAGGAGTCTGTTACCATGGTTTCTTTTTTGTATACCATTTTCTCTCTTTGCTGCTATGGTAGAAGTAAAGAAAGGTTAAAGCAATACTCGCCTCCGTGTCTTTAATAAAATCATGACTTTACGTCATACTTTAGTAAAATCCCATAATTACAGGGGCTTTCTACCCCTCACTTACCTCTTTATATATCAGGGCACCGACGAGGTAGAGCAGCAGCCACTGAACGGAGCCAAACAGGAAGAGTGAGCTGCATCCAACACAGAGAGGGATCCAACGGCTGACACTTTACAAGATAGGATGTCATGAACGGGTTCAGTTGTCAGTCTCAGCAATAGCCATGCGTTGATATCACCCCCCACCCCCACTATAGGGCAAATACATATAGAAGAGGTCGATAAATGGGTCCAAATCACAGAGAATGTATCAAAGAACATTTCTGCAACTCTCTGATCTACTTTGCATTTCAATTAATTGCAGCATTCCATACCCCTGATGGCTGACAGTGAATATGCACATCCAGAAGCTGAAAATCCATTTGGAGGGTTTGTTACAATGTATCAGCGCAATTTGAACAAAGCAGCAGCACAAATCTATCTTCAGCCCAGGACTCCATGGTGATACAATGTAACAACCCCATCATTATCCTCCCAGTCGCCAGGTGCCAGTGTGACGTGCTCCCAGGAGGTGTGTGATGTGATGCCAGGAGGTGTGTGACGTGCTCCCAGGAGGTGTGTGATGTGATGCCAGGCACCAGTGTGACATTCTGCTAGGACGCGTGTGACGTGATGCCAGGAGGTGTGTGACGTGATGCCAGGAGGTGTGTGATGTGATGCCAGGAGGTGTGTGACGTGATGCCAGGAGGTGTGTGACGTGATGCCAGGAGGTGTGTGACGTGATGCCAGGAGGTGTGTGACGTGATGCCAGGAGGTGTGTGACGTGATGCCAGGAGGTGTGTGACGTGATGCCAGGAGGTGTGTGACGTGATTCCAGGTGTGTGATGTGATGCCAGGCACCAGTGTGACGTTCTGCCAGGAGGTGTATGACGTGCTGCAAGGCAGTGTGTGACGTGATGCCAGGAGGTGTGTGACATGCTGCCAGGTGGTGTGTGACATGCTGCCAGGCGGTGTGTGACGTGCTGCCAGGCGGTGTGTGACGTGCTGCCAGGAGGTGTGTGATGTGATGCCAGGTGGTGTGTGACGTTCTTCCAGGAGGTGTGTGACGTTCTGCCAGGAGGTGTGTGACGTGATGCCAGGTGGTGTGTGACGTTCTTCCAGGAGGTGTGTGACGTTCTGCCAGGTGGTGTGTGACGTGATGCCAGGAGGTGTGTGATGTGATGCCAGGAGGTGTGTGACGTGATGCCAGGAGGTGTGTGACGTGATGCCAGGAGGTGTGTGATGTGATGCCAGGAGGTGTGTGACGTGATGCCAGGAGGTGTGTGACGTGATGCCAGGAGGTGTGTGACGTGATGCCAGGAGGTGTGTGACGTGATGCCAGGAGGTGTGTGACGTGATGCCAGGAGGTGTGTGACGTGATTCCAGGTGTGTGATGTGATGCCAGGCACCAGTGTGACGTTCTGCCAGGAGATGTATGACGTGCTGCAAGGCAGTGTGTGACGTGATGCCAGGAGGTGTGTGACATGCTGCCAGGTGGTGTGTGACATGCTGCCAGGCGGTGTGTGACGTGCTGCCAGGCGGTGTGTGATGTGATGCCAGGAGGTGTGTGATGTGATGCCAGGTGGTGTGTGACGTTCTTCCAGGAGGTGTGTGACGTTCTTCCAGGCGGTGTGTGATGTGATGCCAGGAGGTGTGTGACGTGATGCCAGGTGGTGTGTGACGTTCTTCCAGGAGGTGTGTGACGTTCTGCCAGGTGGTGTGTGACGTGATGCCAGGAGGTGTGTGATGCTAGATGTGTGATATGCTGGCAGGTGGTGTGTGATGTGCTGCCAGGCGGTGTGACGTGATGCCAGGTGTGTGACGTGATGCCAGGAGGTGTGTGACGTGCTGCTAGGTGGTGTGTGATGTTCTTCCAGGTGGTGTGTGATGTGGGTATCTGTGGTGGGCACTCTGGGGTGCCTCTATACTAAGCTTTTTTTTGGGCAATTTTTGGTGGACATGTGGCAAGCAGTATATGGAGCCATGTGTGAAGGGTACTTTTTGGTGCATATGTTGCAGGCACTTTGTTAGAAATCTGTGATAAGGCCTCTATGCTAGGGCATTTTTTGGGCATCTGTGGTGGGCACTTTTTGTTGCATTTGAGGCAGGAGCTCTCGGGGACAGGCGCTTTGTGGAAATCTGTGGCTGGCACTCGGGAACATTTGTGACATGCACTTTGAGGGGCACTTAACAGTGGCCGGTGCCCTGCTGTACATCTCTGGCAGGCCTCCTCTACATTCAGCAGTTGGGGGCTGCACCTGACTGTGCTTCGCATTCCGTCATAATACAAGTCTATGGGCAGAAGAACGGATCCGTCCTTCCGTCTTATGGATTCCGTTTTTTTCCGTTAGAACCATGTTATAACGGAAAGCCATAAAACGGAATTGCTAACGCTAGCGTGAACCGACCCTTACTATGTCGCATCACATGAGCGCGGAGCGCGCTGAGGTCATCCCCTTCCAGATAAAAGTCAGTGCGGCTCCTGCGTTTTATGACCAGTCTCTCTCCAGAATGAGGGTGCGGGTCACATAGACACATGCATTGCTCATAGCGGTTGTATGGCATCGCATCCTGGGCGGCTACAAGGAAACTGCAATAATAAAAAACACTGATATTAATCCTCGCCAGTTTGATATGTGTTCTTTGAGTCTTTAGACCCTGTTGGGTATTACTGACCGTTACAAATGCAAATACAATCTGTCATAGAGTCTCTGTCTACTGCATTGGGGCCACACGTTGCAACAATACCGCCATCTAGTGGAGACAAGACAAAACGCTGTTAATTTGGGTCATTAGATGTGCTGGATTTGCACTGGTCGCGGCCAGTAGCGGTGATCCCATAGAAATGAATGGGATCGCTGTGCAAATCACAAGAAATCTAATACTGCCGAATTTCTTGCAACAGGCGCAGTGATTCCTTTCAATTCTATGGGATCACCGCTACTCTGTGATCCAGGCCGCGACCACACTTAACTCCGCTCAATGGAGCCAAGCGGCGAGCAAGTATGTGTCATCCAAAGTAAAGAACCAAGATGGCTTTTGACAGCGTCAGAATCCGTCATGTGAACATACCCTTAGGAAAAAATAAAATCTGTCTAAAAAGAGGCACAAACAGGCGCAGTTAGGGTTTCTACAATTTTTCTGTCTTGTCCGAAAAGTGGCAGAACTCGTTGAACAGTGTGGAGCTTAACGGGAAAATGGCTGGGCCTAAGATGCGTTCTGTGCCTAAGCTGCGCCACAATTCTGGCGTAAAATTCTGTCTCAAAGTAAGCCAACCAATAGGTATAGCGATGTGCCAGACGCACCAGACGTATCATCCAGCCTGAGCTCCTGTGATGAATCTGGTGCAGGTCTAAGCTTACAATCTGGTCTATATGTGAAGGGAGTCGCACTCTGCTATGGTGGTCCCCCGCAGGTCTGGGAGCGATGAGGTGCAGTATCAGCACAGGACCATCGCCCTCAGGAGCCCAGCGCGTGCGACCACTGGAGTTAGTGACTGGCTGTGGTAGTCACGTACAGATATGACAGGTCCTTGCTGGATTTGCTGCATTTTTTTTTTTACTCCAGGACAATCCTTTTGATGCAGATTCCTGATTCCTAATTCAGCCTCTACCTGTTTGAGGGAAATATGGCTCCACAAACTACAATTTTTAGCAGACTGGCTCGTCTCATGTTTTCTGAGTTAACTGCAGGGACACTGTTTAAAATAAAAAAATTACCTTCCCGATCCAGTGCTACTGCTCGATCTACCCCGCCGGACTGCAGCACTGAAGTATTGCTTTTGGCTGCAGCGGTGACGTTCTTGTGCCATATACCACTGAGACCAGTGACAGACTGCTGCAGTATATAATGGACGTCGTCACTGCAGCCATACTAATATGTCACAGCCTGGCTTAGAGGATGTGTGAGATTGTGAATAAGCTCTGCCTGTATAAGGCTTAAGTTTAAAGTGTACTTAAACTGTCATTTGGCATTCCGGGCACTAGAGGCCACTGTTTTGCAGCTGCAACCAGCACACTCTGGGATTTGCATATGTTAAGTAGGTGATGACTCATGCTGCTGCTTGTGAGTGAACCAGGAAGTGTTGATCTGACATGGTGGAAGGATTGTGCTGTGAGGGACTGAATCCGATTCCATCCTGGCTTGCAGATGTCCGGCAGTGAATGGATGGACACTCAAAGGAAGGAGAGTAGCTGTCGTCTCCTTACTGAATCCAGCTCTTTGAAAGAGAGGTTGTCCCAGGAAGACCAGTTTCAGTGTGTGGACAGAAAGCCTCATTATTAAGCAAGGCCGCAAGGTTGCTGAGAGCTTGATGGCCATCCCGGGTAAGGGCTCTTTCACACTTGCGTTCTTTTCTTCCGGCATAGAGTTCAGTCGTCGGGGCTCTATGCCGGAAGAATCCTGATCAGTTTTATCCTAATGCATTCTGAATGGCGAGAAATCCGTTCAGGATGCATCAGGATGTCTTCAGTTCAGGACCGGAACGTTTTTTGGCCGGAGAAAATACCGCAGCATGCTGCGCTTTTTGCTCCGGTCAAAAATCCTGAACACTTGCCGCAAGGCCGAATCCGGAATTAATGCCCATCGAAAGGCATTAATCCGGATCCGGCCTTAAGCTAAACGTCGTTTCAGCGCATTGCCGGATTCGACGTTTAGCTTTTTCTGAATGGTTACCATGGCTGCCGGGACGCTAAAGTCCTGGCAGCCATGGTAAAGTATAGTGGGGAGCGGGGGAGCAGTATACTTACCGTCCTGTGCGGCTCCCGGGACGCTCCAGAGTGACGTCAGGGCGCCCCACGCGCATGGATGACGTGATCGCATGGCACGTCATCCATGCGCATGGGGCGCTCTGACGTCATTCTGGAGCGCCCCGGGAGACGCACGGACTGTAAGTATACTGCTCCCCCGCTCCCCACTACTACTATGGCAACCAGGACTTTAATAGCGTCCTGGCTGCCATAGTAACACTGAACGCATTTTGAAGACGGATCCGTCTTCAAATGCTTTCAGTTCACTTGCGTTTTTCCGGATCCGGCGTGTAATTCCGGCAAGTGGAGTACACGCCGGATCCGGACAACGCAAGTGTGAAAGAGCCTTAAGCGGCATCCTAGGGCCCAGAACGGATGAAGGTCAGTACACCCGTTTACTCCATACTTTACACTAGTGGCGCCTGAAAAACAGAGACTAAGCCTAGGCCTGAAACTAGATAGCTAGTTAGGGTTGTGTAATTGCCAGGTTGTTCGGGACTGTTCTGCGGCACAGTATTGACGTTGCAGGCTCTGCTGTGTCCGCCATAGGCTAGGTCAGTCCTCTGTAGCAGGCACAGCACGACTTGCAGGCTCTGCTGTGTCCGCCATCGGCTAGGCCTGTCCAGTGGGCAGGGACATTGACTGTGAGTTCGGGATATAGCGTTTTCTATGCGTATTTGTATTGTTTTGGTTATGCCTGTGTTATTACTTTTTGCCTTAGTAAAGTTTCTGTTCTTGCATATTAAGCTGGTGTCAGTGTCGCTTTCCTTGTCTGTGACTTCGCAGGAGCCCACACCGGTACACGGCTTACAACTTGGCGTAGTCGGCTGGCTACAGCGACCGTTATGGACGGGAACTCGGCGGGAGATCGTCCCCCGGCGCCAGTGGTGCCAGATCAGGACCCAGCCCAGAGTGCCCAGGCGCAAGTCCAGCTTGCCCCCAACAATATGGCTACCCCAGTAGGGTACATCCCTGTAGGGGCGCTGCTGCGTCATCTGCCAAAGTATGACGGTAACAATATGACATTGCAGGACTGGACTGAAAGGGTGCGAAGTGCGGTTAAAATGTGTAACCTGACCCCCGAACTCCGGGCCGAGGTTGCGTTGGGAGCCCTAGAGGGTGACGTCAGGCGGACAGTGATGGTAAGGCCTGACTCCGAGAGAGATACCCTAGAGAAGATATTCTCCCTGCTAGAGAGAGCCCAAGGGGGGCGGGCCAAAGTGGTACAGTTACGGAGTGACTTCTTTAACCAACCCCAGCGAGAGGGCGAGACCCTGATGCAATATTCCAATGCTCTACAGGAGACACTGAATGAGATACAACGACGAGACCCCGAGGCTATGGGCACCTTCCGGGAGGTGGACCGGCTCCTACGAGATCAGTTCATAGTAGGGCTCTCCAATAAATTCTTACAAGATAAATTACAAGAGATGACCCGAACAATGGCCGATATAACATTCTACAGTGTCTACTTGGCCACCGTAGAGAGAGAGGAAGAGCCCATGCCTGCGGCAGCAAGAGTGATGAATAGCACGCATGTTACAAGGGACCGGCCGGGGTCTGAAGAATTGGAGTCCTTGAAGGATGTGGTCCAGGCTCTGCGGGTGGAATTGAAAGAGCTTCGGCTGAAGGTGTCCCAGATGAAGGCAGAACCATCTGAGCCGACGTTAAACTTCCAACCGCTGCAGTAGCTGGGCGTAGGCAGAGCCGGCTCGTCACGTGAGTAAGTGACGTTACGCCGCCGCCCGCTCTGCCTGTTACTGGAGCTTCATTGTAAGGTAAAAGAAGATGCAGTGATTTAAAGTAAAAGTTACTGCCGGTTAAGGAATACTGCTGTGAGCGGCGGGGCCAGGGCTGTTATGGGGAGGGGGATCTGTGTATGGCACTGTTATGGAGGGGATCTGTGTATGGCACTGTTATGGGGAGGGGGATCTGTGGATGACACTGCTATGGGGGAGATCTGTGGATGACACATATAGCATAAGATGCTATATAGTGTCATCCATAGATCCCCCCATAGCATATTGTATAGAAAGGACCAGCTAATAGTAATTTCAAGTAGATTTAATGGTCACATACATGTGGTAAGTGACGCGTTTCGGCTGCTGTGAGCCTTTTTCAATCATGTTTGACAAAGGCTCACAGCAGCCGAAACGCGTCACTTACCACATGTATGTGACCATTAAATCTACTTGAAATTACTATTAGAGCGAGTGCTGGTCCTTTCTATACAATTATCTGTGGATCTTCTCCGGGACACGCGCACCGCATCGCTGATAGCAGAAGTGCCGCTTGTATCTTCTTTTGGACCCCCCATAGCATAGTCATCCACAGATCCCCCTCCCCATAACAGTGCCATCCACAGATCCGCCTCCCCATAACAGTGCCATCCACAGATCCCCCTCCCCATAACAGTGCCATCCACAGATCCCCCTCCCCATAACAGTGCCATCCACAGATCCCTCTCCCCATAACAGTGCCATCCACAGATCCCTCTCCCCATAACAGTGCCATCCACAGATCCCTCTCCCCATAACAGTGCCATCCACAGATCCCCCTCCCCATAACAGTGCCATCCACAGATCCCCCATAACAGTGCCATCCACAGATCCCCCCATAATAGTGCCATCCACAGATCCCCCCATAACAGTGTCATCCACAGATCCCCCATAACAGTCTCATCCACAGATCTCCCATAACAGTGTCATCCACAGATCCCCCATAACAGTGCCATCCATAGAACCCCTCCATAAGTGCCATTCACAGATCCCCTTCATAAGTACCATCCACAGATCCCCTCCATAAGTGCCATCCACAGATCCCCTCCATAACAGTGCCATCCACAGATCCCCTCCATAACAGTGCCATCCACAGATCCCCTCCATAACAGTGCCATCCACAGATCCCCTATAACAGTGCGATTCACAGAACCCCTCCATAACAGTGCCATCCACAGATCCTCTCCATAAGTGCCATCCACAGATCTTCTCCATAAGTGCCATCCACAGATCCCCTCCATAAGTGCCATCCACAGAACCCCTCCATAAGTGCCATCCACAGAACCCCTCCATAACAGTGCCGTCCACAGATCCCCCTTAACAGTGCCATTCACAATTTGTTTTAATATGGCCTTTGAACATAATTTTTCAAATAAAATCATATAAACCCCTTTTTTTGTCATTTTGGTGTTTTTCCCGATTAATCGATAATATTATCGACAACTAATCGATTATTCAAATAATCGTTAGCTGCAGCCCTAGCGCGGTTTGATACCCCATTCCTGCTGTATACTGATGGAAGCCTACATGGTCTGGGGGCCGTATTGTCCCAAGTCCAGGATGGACGGGTCATCACCGATGGGAGCCGGTCCCTAAGAGAGTCAGAACGCAACCCTGATAACTATAGCTCCTTTAAACTGGAACTACTGGCACTGTTGTGGGCCATGACCGAAAGGTTTGCAGAATACCTGACTGGTGCAGAAGTGACCGTTATGACGGACAACAACCCATTGGCACACCTGGAGAATGCCAAGCTTGGCGCACTCGAGCAAAGATGGTTGGCCTGCCTCTCTAAGTACCAATACCGCATCAAGTTCTGGTCCGGTAGCGAGAACTGGCAACGCCGATGCACTCTCTCGGGTTCCAGTAGGACAGTCGACTCAGAGAGCCGATGAGGAGTTAGAGGATACTGAAACTCCAGACCTTGGTCGCTTACCACTGTTCCCGGATGTGGCACATTCAAGTGGGGTGGCGTCTGGAATGACGCTGGTGCTGGGGAAAACATTGACTGATTGGGAGAGAGTCCAGGATAGCTGCCGGGATTTGTGGAAAGTGAAAGAATGGGTTCGGAGCAAGATCTGCCCTCGGCCAGAAGAACGAGCCCTCCTGACCCCAGAGGGTCAAAAGTTGTTAAGGCAGTGGGACAAGCTGACAATTACCCAAGGCCTCCTGTGCCGGATCATATACTTACAGTCAGAGCTGCAGTACCGGCAACAGATTGTCATTCCCATGTCGTTGGGACCGGAGGCCGCCAGGGAAGCTCATGAAAAGGGAGCTCATTTTGGGAGCGACAAAACGTTCAAGTGGCTCCAACGGCTGGTATACTGTCCAGATCTGGCCGACATGGTGGCCGCGGCATGTCTTAAGTGTCGATCCTGTTGGTTGAGTAAGAGTACTGAGCAGCAGGCTCCTGTGCAGACCATCCGCACCTCAGCACCCTTAGAACTTCTGATGATCGATTATGTACAGATTGGATATTCTACCTCGGGACACTCGTACTGTCTAGTCATGACAGATCACTTTACCAAGTATGCGGTGGCTGTGCCCACCAGAGACCAAACCGCAGAGTCGGCCGCCGAAGCTGTCTGTAAACACTTTATACAGGTGTTCGGGTGTCCAGGAGGATACATTCTGACCAGGGAGCATGCTTTCAGGGTACTCTAATGAATGAACTGTACCACCTGTATGGGATTGAACGCTCCCGAACCACTCCATATCACCCACAAGGAAACGGGGCGTGCGAACGCTTCAATCGCACCTTGCTTCAGATGCTGTGGACTCTGGAAGACAGTCAGAAAGCCCAGTGGCCCGCGCACCTACCTGAGTTGATGTGGGCCTATAACAACAGAGTACACAGTACCACCGGATACTCTCTACATATGCTCATGTTTGGACGAGCCAAACGGGAGATTGAAGATCTCCACATGCCTAACCCGATGGAGCCCCCACGAGAAGTACCACCGCTTGGGTGCAGGAGCACCGCCGCCTGATGAGAGCGGTTCACAAGGTTGTGGGGGAGCGTCTGGGACAGGTGGTACACCCTAACCCACGGGTGTCAAACACAAGGCCCGCGGGCCGAATCCGGCCCGCCAGACTTCGTCATGTGGCCCGCGTAGCCGCCGCCGGCCGCCAGCCTTCACCTTTTATTATCACTTCCTGCAGGAAGTGATAATAAATCGCATAATGAGCGGCCGGGCTTTTTTTCTGGCGGAACGCACCGGAACGGCGTTCCGCCACCTTTTGACATCGCAGCCTGCCATGCTCCAGCATCGCAGGCTGCGATGTATCAGCGGGGAGGGACTGGGAGGAGGAGCTGGGGGCCGGTGCGTTCACTGTGCTCCGGCCCCCAGCTCCAGTAGTTATAAAATGTGTACAATTAATAAGGATTCTATTCATGAGGCCCCCTCTGCAGTAGAACATTCAATATAGCCACATCCTACTCACAGGGCTGTTATCTTAATGCTGGCCGGCCGGGCAGACGAGCGGCAGCGTCACGACTGACGTCATGTGCCCGGCCTACTTTCTGAATGAAAGAGGGGGCGCAGGCATGTGACGTCAGTCGTGACGCTGCCGCTCGTCTGCCCGGCCGGCCAGCATTAAGATAACAGCCCTGTGAGTAGGATGTGGCTATATTGAATGTTCTACTGCAGAGGGGGCCTCATGAATAGAATCCTTATTAATTGTACATATTTTATAACTAGTCTGTACTGGAGCGGCAATGGGGGGGGGGGGGGGTCTGTGGATGGCACTGTTATGGGGTGGGGGGGTCTGTGGATGGCACTGTTATGGGGTGGGGGGGTCTGTGGATGGCACTGTTATGGGGTGGGGGGTCTGTGGATGGCACTGTTATGGGGTGGGGGGGTCTGTGGATGGCACTGTTATGGGGTGGGGGGTCTGTGGATGGCACTGTTATGGGGTGGGGGGTCTGTGGATGGCACTGTTATGGGGTGGGGGGGTCTGTGGATGGCACTGTTATGAGGTGGGGGGGGTCTGTGGATGGCACTGTTATGGGGGGGTCTGTGGATGGCACTGTTATTGGGTGGGGGGTCTGTGGATGGCACTGTTATGGGGTGGGGGGTCTGTGGATGACACTGTTATAGGATGGGGGGGTCTGTGGATGGCACTGTTATGAGGTGGGGGGGTCTGTGGATGGCACTGTTATGGGGTGGGGGGTCTGTGGATGGCACTGTTATGGGGTGGGGGATCTGTGGATGGCACTGTTTTGGGGTGGGGGGTCTGTGGATGGCACTGTTATGGGGTGGGGGGTCTGTGTATGGCACTGTTATGGGGTGGGGGGTCTGTGGATGGCACTGTTATAGGGTGGGGGGGTCTGTGGATGGCAATGTTATGGGGTGGGGGGGTCTGTGGATGGCACTGTTATGGGGTGGGGGGGGGGTCTGTGGATGGCACTGTTATAGGATGGGGGGGGTCTGTGGATGGCACTGTTATAGGATGGGGGATCTGTGGATGCCATCCCCAGATCCCCCATTAACAGTGCCATCCCCATCTGGGGGGTTTCTTTGCTGGGCTGGACTTTTATAGCCCCCCCAAATTTTACTTGCATCCCTGTTCTCTAAAGGGGCGGTTTTAGGGGGTGGTCCTAGGGGTGGGCAGATCCCCCATAAGTGTCACCCACAGATCCCCCATAAGTCCGATACAACCGGCCCTTTGAGGATGACCAAACTGCTGATGCGGCCCCCAATGAATTTGAGTTTGACACCCCTGCCCTAACCCAAGACCAGTGCAGAAAGATGGGTATGTCCCTGGTAATCGGGTGATGGTCAAAGCCAAACGGCCGTCAGGGAAGTTGGATGGACGGTGGGAGGCAGTTCCATACACGGTGAAGAGAAGGGTAGACCCCGATATTCCGGTCTATGAGGTAGAGCCAGTAGGGACAGGGGGACCCTCACGGAACTTACACTGTAATATGTTGAGACATTGCAATTTTGATGAACCGGTGTGCGCAGAGGGGGTGCCTCCTCACGCTCAGGGTATGGAGGAAAGTCCCTCAGATGAGGAAGAGGAGGAATGGTGGGTCGTCCCTGCCCAAGTGTCTAGAGAGGTTCCGGCCGTGGCAGGTTTGCCACCCAGATGCAATGCTGAGCAATCAACAGCTCTTCTCTTGTCAAATATGCCTGATGTCCCCAGTGTTTCTGAAACCCTGAATCTGAGAAGGTCAGCGAGGCCCAATGCTGGTGTGCCTCCACAGCGCTATGCCCAGGATGAGTTTGTATGGGGAGAGTTGCCGAGAGTGACAACTTCTAGTGGGGTGGCATGTGAGATTGTGAATAAGCTCTGCCTGTATAAGGTTTATGTTTAAAGTGTACTTAAACTGTCATTTGGCATTCCGGGCACTAGAGGCCACTGTTTTGCAGCTACAACCAGCACACTCTGGGATTTGCATATGTTAAGTAGGTGATGACTCATGCTGCTGCTTGTGAGTGAATCGGGAAGTGATGATCTGACATGGTGGAAGGATTGTGCTGTGAGGGACTGAATCCGATTCCATCCTGGCTTGCAGATGTCCGGCAGTGAATGGATGGACACTCAAAGGAAGGAGAGTAGCTGTCATCTCCTTACTGAATCCAGTTCTTTGAAAGAGAGGTTGTCCCAGGAAGACCAGTTTCAGTGTGTGGACAGAAAGCCTCATCATTAAGCAAGGCCGCACGGTTGCTGAGAGCTTGGTGGCCATCCCGGGTAAGCGGCATCCTAGGGCCCAGAACGGACGAAGGTCAGTACACCCGTTTACTCCATGCTTTACACCAGTGGCGCCTGAAAAACAGCGACTAAGCCTAGGCCTGAAACTAGATAGCTAGTTAGGGTTGTGTGATTGCCAGGTTGTTGCAGGATAACAGGCCGAACTGGATGGACAAATGTATTTTTTCAGCCTTATAAGGCTACTTTCACACTAGCGTTCATGGGTCCGTTCGTGAGCTCCGTTTGAAGGAGCTCACGAGCGGACCCAAACGCCTCCGTCCAGCCCTGATGCAGTCTGAATGGAGCGGATCCGCTCAGACTGCATCAGTCTGGCGGCGTTCAGCCTCCGCTCGCCTCCGCGCGGACAGCTGAACGCTGCTTGCAGCGTTCAGCTGTCCGCCTGGCCGTGCGGAGGCGAGCGGATCCGTTCAGACTTACAATGTAAGTCAATGGGAACGGATCCGCTTGAAGATGTCACTATATGGCTCAATCTTCAAGCGGATCCGTCCCCCATTGACTTTACATTGAAAGTCTGAACGGATCCGCTCAGGCTGCTTTCACACTTAGAATTTTTTCTAAGTTATTAATGCAGACGGATCCGTACTGAACGGAGCCTCCGTCTGCATTAATATGATCGGATCCGTTCAGAACGGATCCGATCAAGCGCAAGTGTGAAAGTAGCCTAAACCATGTTACTATCCCAGTTCGCCCATTAAAAAGAAAACCCCTTTAAATGGATTCTGTCACCTCCCCTAACCCAAAATCCGATTTTAAAGCAGTCATGCAGCACAGCTTACCTTGATTAGGCTGTGCTCTTTTATCTTGTAATCCGTCCAGTAGTTTCTGTAAAAATCGACTTTTATGGTTATGCAAATGAGTCCTGAATGTGCCCAGAGGGGCGTTTTGTTCCCCTTAGAGAGCCCAGTACCGCCACTCTTACAGTGCCCAGCCCGCCTTCCTTGCGACTGTCTAACCGCCCCCAGCCTGCCACAGCCTCTCCTCCCTCTCCCTCACGGCCAAACGAACTCTCGCACAGGCGCAGTACCCACTGAGGGCTGCGCCTGTGCGATCTGCAGGAGACTGAGGGCAGGAGCTTCATCCTCGTCACTGGGCATGCGCCGAGCCCAGTGACGTCCGATGCTCGCTCTTCCCTGCTGACTGAGGGAAGAGCGAGCATCGGACGTCACTGGGCTTGGCGCATGCCCAGTGACGAGGATGAAGCTCCTGCCCTCAGTCTCCTGCAGATCGCACAGGCGCAGCCCTCAGTGGGTACTGCGCCTGTGCGAGAGTTCGTTCGGCCGTGAGGGAGGGGGAGGAGAGGCTGTGGCAGGCTGGGGGTGGTTAGACAGTGCAAGGAAGGCGGGCTGGGCACTGAAAGAGGGGCGTTACTGGGCTCACTAAGGGGAACAAAACGCCCCTCTGGGCACATTCAGGACTCATTTGCATAACCATAAAAGTCGATTTTTACAGAAACTACTGGACGGATTACAAGATAAAAGAGCACAGCCTAATCAAGGTAAGCTGTGCTGCATGACTGCTTTAAAATCGGATTTTGGGGTTAGGGGAGGTGACAGAATCCCTTTAAGAAAATACAAACCGGATTCCCAAAAAGTTGGGACACTATACAAATCGTGAATAAAAACTGAATGCAATGATGTGGAGGTGCCAACTTCTAATATTTTATTCAGAATAGAACATAAATCACGGAACAAAAGTTTAAACTGAGAAAATGTACCATTTTAAGGGAAAAATATGTTGAATCAGAATTTCATGGTTTCAACAAATCCCCAAAAAGTTGGGACAAGGCTATTTTCACCGCTGTGTGGCATCTCCCCTTCTTCTTACAACACTCAGCAGACGTCTGGGGACCGAGGAGACCAGTTTCTCAAGTTTAGAAATAGGAATGCTCTCCCATTCTTGTCTAATACAGGCCTCTAACTGTTCAGTCGTCTTGGGCCTTCTTTGTTGCACCTTCCTCTTTATGATGCGCCAAATGTTCTCTATAGGGGAAAGATCTGGACTGCAGACTGGCCATTTCAGTACCCGGATCCTTCTCCTACGCAGCCATGATGTTGTGATTGATGCAGAATGTGGTCTGGCATTATCTTGTTGAAAAATGCAGGGTCTTCCCTGAAAGAGATGACGTCTGGATGGGAGCAGATGTTGTTGTAGAACCTGAATATATTTTTCTGCATTGATGGTGCCTTTCCAGACATGCAAGCTGCCCATGCCACACGCACTCATGCAACCCCATACCATCAGAGATGCAGGCTTCTGAACTGAGCGTTGATAACAACTTGGGTTGTCCTTGTCCTCTTTGGTCCGGATGACATGGCGTCCCAGATTTCCAAAAAGAACTTCGAATCGTGACTCGTCTGACCACAGAACAGTCTTCCATTTTGCCACACTCCCTTTTAAATGATCCCTGGCCCAGTGAAAACGCCTGAGCTTGTGGATCTTGCTTAGAAATGGCTTCTTCTTTGCACTGTAGAGTTTCAGCTGGCAACGGCGGATGGCACGGTGGATTGTGTTCACTGACAATGGTTTCTGGAAGTATTCCTGAGCCCATTCTGTGATTTCCTTTACAGTAGCATTCCTGTTTGTGGTGCAGTGTCGTTTAAGGGCCCGGAGATCACGGGCATCCAGTATGGTTTTACGGCCTTGACCCTTACGCACAGAGATTGTTCCAGATTCTCTGAATCTTCGGATGATGTTATGCACAGTTGATGATGATAGATGCAAAGTCTTTGCAATTTGTCGCTGGGTAACACCTTTCTGATATTGCTCCACTATCTTTCTGCGCAACATTGTGGGAATTGGTGATCCTCTACCCATCTTGGCTTCTGAGAGACACTGCCGCTCTGAGAAGCTCTTTTTATACCCAATCATGTTGCCAATTGACCTAATTAGTGTTAATTGGTCTTCCAGCTCTTCGTTATGCTCAAATTTACTTTTTCCAGCCTCTTATTGCTACTTGTCCCAACTTTTTGGGGATTTGTTGACACCGTGAAATTTTGAATTAACGTATTTTTCCTTTAAAATGATACATTTACTCGGATTAAACGTTTGATCTGTCATCTACGTCATATTACAAATAAAATATTGACATTTGCCATCTCCACATCATTGCATTCAGTTTTTATTTACGATTTGTTTAGTGTCCCAACTTTTTGGGAATCTGGTTTGTAAATCAATTCTGATATATACAGTGCTGCCCATAATTATTCATACCCCTGGCAAATTTAGACTTAAAATTTTGACTTTTATTCAACCAGCAAGTAATTTTTTGACAGGAAATTACATCGGTGTCTCCCAAAAGATAATAAGACAATGTACAAGAGGCATTACTGTGGAAAAAAACATTTCTCAGCTTTTATTTACATTTGAGCAAAGAGTGTCCAGTCCAAAATTATTCATACCCTTCTCAATAATTAATAGAAAATTCCTTCCTATAATTGCAGACCAGCTTTTCGCACAAGTATTTTTGCCCATTCATCTTTAGCAATGAGCTCCAAATCTTTCAGGTTGGAGGGTCTTCTTGCCATCACCCTGATCTTTAGCCCCCTCCACAGATTCTCAATTGGATTCAAGTCTGGACTCTGGCTGGGCCACTCCAAAACGTTAATGTTGTTGTCTGCTAACCATTTCTTCACCGCTTTTGCTGTGTGTTTTGGGTCATTGTTATGCTGAAATGTCCACTGGTGCCCAAGGCCAAGTTTCTCTGCAGACCGCCTGATGTTGTCGTTGAGAATCCTCATGTATTGCTCTTTTTTCATGGTGCCGTTTACTGTGATTAGGTTCCCTGGTCCATTGGCTGAAAAACACCCCCAAAGCATCAGGTTCCCACCACCATGTTTGACAGTGGGGATGGTGTTCTTTGGGTTGAAGGCTTCTCCTTTTTTACACCAAATGAAGGAAACATCATTGTGACCAAACAATTAAATTTTTGTTTCATCTGACCATAACACAGAAGGCCAGAAGTCTTCTTCTTTGTCCAGATGAGCTTTTGCAAAGGCCAAGCGCGCTTTTGTGTGCCTTATCTGGAGAAGTGGCATCCTCTTTGGTCTGCAGTGTGCAGTGTCCGTTGGATTGTCTGCCTTGAGACATTGCCACCAGCAGAGCCCAGATTCACCAGGATGGCCTTAGTGGTGATCCTTGGATTCTTTTTCACCTCTCTAACTATCCTCCTGGCCAGCACAGGTGTCACTTTTGGCTTCCGACCACGTCCTCTGAGATTTTCCACAGTGCGGAACATCTTGTATTTTTTAATAATACTTTGCACTGTAGCCACTGGAACTTGAAAACATTTAGAAATGGCCTTGTAGCCCTTTCTTGACTTGTGAGCGGCCACAATGTACAGCCGCAGGTCCTCACTGAGCTCCTTTGTCTTAGGGTACTTTCACACTAGCGGCAGGACGGATCAGACAGGCTGTTCACCCTGTCGGATCCGTCCTGCCGCTATTTCGCCGTGCCGCTGCTCCGTTCCTATTGACTATAATGGGGAGGGTGGCGGAGCTCCAGCACAGCACGGCAGTTCGCTGTGAGAGGCCGCCGGACTAAAAAGCTGGACATGCAGTACTTTTAGTCCGGCGGCCTTTCGCCGTGCACTGGGGACGGAGCGGCGGTCCGGTGGCAGGACAGATCCGACAGGGTGAACAGCCTGCCAGATCTGTCCTGCTGCTATTGTGAAAATAGCCTTAGCCATGACTGTCCACAGACCAACTGCAGAGAGCTGCTGTTTTTCACCTGTTGAGTTGGTTAAAACAGCTGTTCCCAATTAATCAGGGTAATTACGATGCTTTAGAACAGCTTGGACTATTTGGAATGGTATAGCACGATTGATTTTCCCACAGACTGTGACAGTTTGTGAAGGGTATGAATAATTTTGGACTGGACACTTTTTGCTCAAATGTAAATAAAACAGTGGTGACTCTAGGAACAATATATAGGGGGGGCACAAAGATACCACAGTCAAAAATGGGGGGGCAAAAACAAAATAAGTATATATAAATAAGATTACAAAATACGAGAGAATTGCAGTATGCAGGGATACATTTATAATAAAACAATTTACTTACAAAAGAAGCTATTCAGTCGTCTGCTGTGCCGTCCTCTGCTTGCTTCCGCGGATTCTTTCCCCTTCTTTCTGTCTCTCGTCAGTGCGCAGGCGCACTGTTATGGTGGATCTATGGAAGACACACTGTTATGGGGGCATCTGTGGATGACACTTATTATGCCTCTCATTATGCCTCTCATCACTGCCATATCAGCCCCCATGCCTCTCAGCCCCTATGCCTCATTAGCCCCCATTATAAGCCCTTATGCCTCCTTAGCCCCCATTATGCCTCTTATCAGCCCCATATCAGCCCTTATGCCTCATTAGCCCCCATTATTCCTCTTATTAATCCCATTATGCCTCTTATCACCCCCATATCAGCCCTTATGCCTCATTAGCCCCCATTATGCCTCTAATTAGCCCCCATTATGCCTCTAATTAGCCCCTATTATGCCTCTCATGATTAGCACCTATTATGCCCCCAGCAGCCAGATTTTTTATAAAATAAAAAACACTTACCTCTCCTGCTCCTGGACGCCGCCTGCAATTTTCTCTCTCCTCAGTCGATGTGCTCTGAACTGGCACGCACAGCGTGAGGTCATAGAGCACCCTCATGCTGTGCGCAGCCCTGCACAGCCGACAGCCGAGGACCAGGAAGTGGTAAGTACAGAGCATTTACCGATTCCTGGTCCTTGGGTACTAATGAGCGCTTCCATAATGGAATCGCTCGTTAGTATTCACGGCCTGCTTTGGGGGGAATCAGCGGGGGGGCACCTGGGGGGGCAAAGAATAACATGGGGGGGGGCAATTACCCCCCCCCCCTCATCCCCCTGTAGCGACGCCACTAAAATAAAAGCTGAGAAATGTTTTTTTTCCCACAATAATGCCTCGTGTACATCGTCTTATTATCTTTTGGGAGACACCGATGTCATTTCCTGTCAAAAAATTACTTGCTGCTTGAATAAAAGTAACTTTAAGTCAAAATTTGCCAGGGGTATGAATAATTATGGGCAGTCGCCTCACTGTGCCACTGTGGCTCAATAAACTACCACTTTTTCTACTGGATGTGTTGTCCGTTTTCATATATATATATATATATACATATGGTAAAAATATGGCAGTGCCAACCAAAAAAAGGGAAAGGTGGGTGCTAGCTCAAAGGGAAAACGCTTACCCAGATGTATAGTGAAAAAATAGAGCAGCACTCCAAAGTAGCAGTAAAAAATGGTATCTTTATTCACCCATAGGTGAGAAAGGCTTCAGGTTGGAGCCGAAACGTCGCGTCACCTATGGGTGAATAAAGATACAATTTATTACTGCTACTTTGGAGTGCTGCTCTATTTTTTCACTCTCTATATATATATATATATATGTATATAATTATTATTATTATTATTTATTTATTTTCTCAAAGCACTGTTCACCACCAATATCAGCAGCTAACGTGTTAAATTACACACTCCACCTGTCCTCCTTAACGTAAAGCCGAGCTAATGTGGAAAGCCATTTTCTTGAAGGTCACTTTGGTGTAAAGGCTACACCATCGGCTACAACAACATGGCGCCTTGAACCGGCACTGTTCCTCTCGTAACCAGCCAGAGGTTTTACCTTCATCCAATCATTGCAGCTGTTACAGTCTCTCGCTTGCAATAAGGCGCGCTCTGATTGGTAGATACTGTTTCTGCTTCCCTATCGGTAGAGCTGTGATGACGTCACGTGGGCGCCTGGTTTGAAAAACTTGAGGGGCGAAAAGTGTTTTCTTGGTGAGGCAAGTGTCTATTTATGGGCACGGGGGTCAGGCGGCGGCGGCGGCCGGGATGAGCTTCCAGTCTGAGAACTACAAGCCGCAGCATCCCGTGCATAGAACGGAGTGTCCCACAATGCACTGCAGTAACGAAGCCCATCACGGCTGCTTGCTTTCTTCTTACTGGAATACTGTCTCAGGTTTCAGCTTTTTCTGTGGAACTACAAGGATCAGCACAGGAAACAAAGGTTCTGACTGCAGCTGCCACTAGGTGGCGCCCTCCATACTGCTGTATATAGCTGGAGCAGTGCACGTGCAGCTAGCGCCACCTGCTGGCCGCCTGTAGTTACAGTGACCTCTATGGAACAATCTGGGAGAGAAGGTAATGGCTTTTTCTTGTATCCCCCTTCCCTGGGTCTGTATACAGGCCTGTCAGGGTGGGATACATTAGGCGCCAAGAGATCGGTCAGATCTCAAAGTAGATTTTTTTTATTTATTTATTTTTGACAGCAGGAATAATGATTGAGGGTAAGGATCTGAGCGCTCAGTTGCGATGGCTGGGCGCCTGGGTCACATCTCCAAGATGGCAGCACTTGTGGTGGGTCCAAGGAAGGGGAATGGGTGCCCAAGGCCCATTGATGTGTGTGAGACGTAACCCGTTTGGTCCAATATCACAGAAGATTTCCTAAAGAGTAAGTTGATGATAGAAAGGTGTCGGATCTCCCAGGACATTGCAGCTTGATGGACAGCGTGACCATACTGACCTCTGTCCACCACCGTAAGCATCTACAGTGGCAATGGGACATCAGAACTGGACCATGGAGGAATGGAAGCAGGCGGCCTGGTTATTCCGTGTGTGCACTGCTGCTCCTTTCATTTCAGGGGGCTCTGTGGGGTACGGGGGTCCAAGGAGAAGGATCCCCACTAATCTAGGGCTACTATCACGCCTACAGTAAAGCTATCCGGCAGAGGAGCGACCTAGCAGGATAGGGCCGTCTAATGCTTGAGCCCATGAGCCCATTGACTATGAAAGGATCAGATGGTTTCAGCGGGACAAATTACTGGAATCCCCCTTTAACCCCTTGACAGCCTTCGTCGTACATGTAGATTCTGTATTGCTGCTGGGTTTCTACTGTTTACAAGAGCAGGGGCCCAGGGCTAATGTCTGCGATCGGCCATAAGGCTGATCGCAGATGTTTATCCCATCATATATGCTGTGGTCAAGTGCAACCATGGCATCTGAGCGGTGAAGATGGGGGAGCCACGCGCTCCCACCCTGATAACTGCCTCCCCCGGCTGAGATATGGGAAGCTGTTGCGTGCTTGCGGGTCCGATGCCTATCACTGGTGTATTCTAATACAGGCCAGCAGGTGGCAGCGTTGGAATCCAGTGAATGGTGTGTTCTGTGATGGATATATACCCATCACAGAACATAGTCGGGTCCATAAATATTGGGACATAGACACAATTCTAACATGTTTGGCTCTATACACCACCACAATGGATGTGAAATGAAACAAACAAGATGTGCTTTACCTGCAGACTGTCAGCTGTAATTTGAGGATATTTACATCCAAATCAGGTGAACGGTGCAGGAATTACAGCAGTTTGCATATGTGCCTCTCACTTGTTACGGGACCAAAAGTAATGGGACAATTATATAAAAGATAATAAGCAGGTGGCTCACTTTGATTTGCCACGACAGGTGCACAGGTTCAAAAAACACCCCTTGGTTCTAATGGATATATATAGATTGGATAGAACCGGCACTCAAAACAATCGGATTGTACGTGGAAATAAATTAAAATTATTTATTAAACAATAAACGCTTAATAAGCTATATTCTGTGTACATCAGAGTAAGACTCATAAAAATGACATAAAAAGCATATAAAACATATATATATATATATATATATATATATATACCAAATAAATATCTCTGATATAGAGAAATCTTAAATGCTGGGCACAGCAGGCTGCATCCGTGTCCCCCCCCAGTTGGGTAAGGTTATTAGATCGCAGGCGTCTGTGACAAAGCAGATTGGTGTATTTGAAATATATTCAATAGCCTATTTCCCACATAATCCTAAATTTATCACCGTATAGGATAGAAGATAGTCAGATATGGTCTGTATTTTGAACCATGAATAGATTGTCCAGCATCAGATAGCAGTCTCAGATTCAAAGTCACTTGTCCAGCACGTCTGTAATCACAGTGCCTGTGCCGTCTCTCATGCAAAGAATCGGCATAGTTCCACTGAACTTGATGTTACTCACTGTGTCTCCGTGTAGGCTCACTCGGTTAGGTCTGTGGAGGGGTTTCTGCCGTGGCGTCCCACGCTTTAGCCTTTCTCCGCTGTATTTGTGTCGGGTCCAGTTTGTGATGGAATCCCGTCTCTACTCTCGTGAGAGACCTGTGTTAGACCTGTATTAACTGTTTCAGCTGTTTCGCTTCGGTGAGTCTTACAACACTTACTGATCTTCTATAGGTGGATGTATTCTCTCCGTCCTTTTAGTACATGGCCATGTACCGCTGAGATGATTCTTTCACAGGTAATACGCCCAGACGCGTTTCGAGATATCTTATCTCTTCCTCAGTGGGTATAACCTGTGAGCACTGCTCTTGTGTTTAATATACTCTCATCTCAATTGATTGATTCCTTTCACCTGTTCCAAGACTTGTGTAAGAGCATAGAGGATTTGCTTTTCATTAACCTTTTCTTTTCCATATAGTGTTTCTATCTTAGAATCCTCTTTCAATGGCATTAGTAATATCAAACATCTCTGCATATATATATTTGTTTACATATGGTAACTATATAATCAAATATAAAGAATATATATATAATATAAAAAGTATAAAAAATAAATATTGGCAGACATTTGAATCTTACATTGTGGGGAAATGTTTTTATATCACTATCATGTGGTGAATAATTATCCGCCCACATATTCCATTATTAATATCTTAAAATGTGAGATATTTTACATATCAGTCCTGAAGGGCATATATCAATCACCATCCTCCTAAGGGCTGATTAGCTAAATCTCAGAATACTGTTAAAATTCAATTGTTCCTTTTTGGGATATGGTCCTCATTTTCAATCTATTTTTCTTTCTTGTATATATTTTTTCTTTAGTCTTTATTCCTTATTTCAATATAATTAGTATCTGCGATTTTCTTATACTTATTTGAAATTTTACGTTTTTTGTATATTGCGGTTTTTTCATGCGGTTTCTTTTCCCGATTTTTCTCTGCGGTTTTTCTGGGGGTGCGGTTTTTTTGAAAAATGTTTTTTGATTTTTTTAAATATATATAGAATGATTTTATCTTCCTTCTATTTAGGGGATTTTGGATTCAATAGATGTTACTATATTTTCATTTCTCAAATTCATCTCTATTCTCATCTATACTGCTGTAAATGATTAGAATCTTATAATCTAAATAAAACCAAAAATCTCCAAATCTGAGTTCAACCCCGCAGGGAGGAGACTGCCAAAATCATAAATTCTTCTGGACTCAGCTCGTGACATCCTCATAATGTGATTACCTCCTCTCCAGTGTATGTCCACCCTTTCCAGGGCCACAAAAGAAAAGCCCTTGGGGTCACTATTGTGTGACACTTTAAAGCAAGCATGTCAAACTCAAAGGCTAACATGGGCCAAAAAAAAATAATTTAAGTTTATGTGGGCCGCATAAAAAAAAAACGCCTGGCCGTGCGGAGGCGTGCGGATCCGTCCAGACTTACAATGGAAGTCAATGGGGACGGATCCGTTTGAAGATGACACAATATGGCTCAATCTTCAAACGGATCCGTCCCCCATTGACTTTCAATGTAAAAGTCTGGACGGATCCGTTCAGGCTACTTTCACAGTTAGAATTTTTTTTACAATATAATGCAGACGGATCCGTTCTGAACGGATCCACCGTCTGCATTATATGAGCGGATCCGTCTCAGACGGATCCGCTCTGAACGCAAGTGTGAAAGTAGCCTTAGGGGCGAGAACCTGGGATCTTTCATCCCTTGTCCTATTCAGCTCTATCAGGGTGAATAGGAGTTCACACTGTCCCTACTGCTCTGTGCCTTGTGCACACAGCATCAGGGATGTTACCATGGCAACCAGGGCTTCTGTAGCGTCCTGGCTGCCATGGTAACTGATCGGAGGCCCAGGCTTACACAGCTGGGGCTCCGATCAGAAGCTGCCACTGCACCACCAATGAGGGGGAGGGGAGAGGTCCCTGTGGCCACTGCCACCAATGATTTCAATACTGGGGGGGTTGAGAGGGGCTGGCGCACTGTGCCACCAATGATTTTAATGGGATGGGGGGGGTTGAGGGGGGGGGGCACACTGCACCACCAATGATAAATTACCCCTTTATACAGGAGGCGGGTACTGGCAGATCAGCAGTTAACCCCTCAGGTGCGGCACCTAAGGGGTTAACTGCCTCTGATGATCGCAGCTCCCTGTCAGGGGCAGGGTGCCGGCAATGCGATTCTGCTGCCGGCACCCGCCTCCTGTATTGTGTTAAACTACTTTCACTATCAGGCCACACAGAGCGGCGCCCAGCTATGTCTCAGCACTCACCATTAGTCCTGGGCGCCGCTCGTTCGACTGCAGTGCTCCATTACTGTCTCCTCTCCTGCTCCACATGCTGCTGATTACTATCGGAGCGATGGGAGGAGACATCAGCTTCACTAGTGGGCGTTCCTTCTTCCTGGCTGTAGCGCTGTCCAATCGCAGCGCAGGGAGAAGGAACGCCCACTAGTGAAGCTGATGTCTCCTCCCATCGCTCCGATAGTAAGCAGCATGTGGAGCAGGAGAGGAGACAGTAATGGGGCACTGCGGGCGAACGGAGCGGCACCCAGGACTAATGGTGAGTGCTGGGCGCCGCTCTGTATGGAAATAGTCCAATCATTGGTGGCGCAGTGCGCCCCCCCCCCCCCCTATTCTCATTGGTGGCGCAGTGCGCCCGCCCCTCCTCCCCCCTCTATTCTCATTGGTGGCGCAGTGCGCCCGCCCCTCCTCCCCCCCCCCTCTCTTCTCATTGGTGGCAGCGGCAGCAGCACAGGGGGAGGGAGGACAGCTTCCTTCTCCCCTTGCTGCTGAGAGAACATGAGCGCGCCGATAGCAGCGCGCTCATGTTCAGAAATACTTGCCGGGCCGCAAAAATATTCATTGCGGGCCGCATGCGGCCCGCGGGCCGCATGTTTGACACCCATGCTTTAAAGTGTTTGGATAGAGAGTGATTTTCATATCCTTTTCTAATATTGTTTAGATGTTCTGTTATTCTCACTCTCAAGGGTCTTTTCGTTCTGCCAATGTATTGTTTCTGGCAGGGGCACTGGAAAAGGTAGACAACACTGGAGGAGTCACATGTCAGGCAACCCTTAATATCCAAACTAAATTCATTTTGAGTGGATTGGACCTTGCTTATCTTTTTTGGGAATGTGGAGTTTTTACACCCCGAACATCTCCCACATCTGAAAAACCCATTCATATTCAGCCATTTTTGAAGTGTGGGTGCCTCTTTTTTCTTGTGATTGATTATTGTGGGTGCTATTTTTAAACCTAAATTAGGTGCCTTGGTGAAAGTGATAAGTGGGGAAGTGTGCAACATGGGTCCAATGACCTTATCTCTTAGTAAAAAGTGCCAGTGTTGATTTATGATGTACCGTATTTGTTTGGATTGTGAACTGTAAGGTAAAATAATTCTTAATTCCCCTTCCTTATTGGTGTTTTTGTGAATATTTGGCTGAAAAAAGGTCCCTCTCTCTGTTTCTCTTATTTTTACCAGAGCATCTGTAAGGATTTTTTCGGGGTAACCTTTACATTCGAACTGATCTTTCATTTTAAGGGCCTCAGTTTCAAAATCCACTTCCTCGGTACAATTTCGCTTTATACGGCGAAACTGTCCTGAGGGAATATTTAGTAGCCACTGGGGTAGATGGCAGCTTGTGAATGGTATAAAGCTGTTTTTCGCTGTTGGTTTATAGTGGGTATTACACCTGTATTTATTGTCACATTGTGTAATCTGGATGTCCAGAAACTCTATAGATGTTTCCTTAATTTTGGACAGAAAAATCAAGTTTTTGTCATTCTGATTCAGGGCCTCTAGGAATTCTTGCAATTGATGTTCATCTTTTCTCCATATAAACAGGACGTCATCTATGTAACGACGCCATAGGGCCAGGTCCGTCCCCAGTTTGGGGGTGATGTTTTCATATTCCCACTGTGCCAAAAATAAATTTGCATAACTGGGGGCGAACCTGGTCCCCATGGCCGTCCCACACAGCTGCAAGTAGTGATCGCCCTCAAAATAAAAATAATTGTGATGGAGTATGAATTGAATACCCTCCATCAGGAATTCAATTTGTTTAGGGCATAGGGTCCCATCTATTTCTAATTGTGACTTGACTGCTGCTATACCTTGATCATGTCTTATACTGGTATAGAGAGACTGGACATCCAATGTCCCAATGATCCAACCTGGTTCTACATCAAGACTCTCTAACGTCCCAACAATATCTGTGGTATCTCGAATGTACGACCTAGTTCTCCTCACCACAGGCTGTAATAGTACATCAATATATTGGGAGAGATTCGAGGTCATAGATCCTATCCCAGATATTATGGGACGTCCAGGTGGCTGTTCCAAATTTTTATGAATTTTGGGCAGGCAGTAGAAGACTGGAAGTCTTCCCTGCGTGCCCAAAATAAAATTCCGTTCCTGATCAGACAGAATTTTGTCGCTTACACCTCCATCACAATAATTCGTGAGATTTTTATTGAATTCCTGACCTGGGTCTGCTTATAATTATTCACCACATGATAGTGATATAAAAACATTTCCCCACAATGTAAGATTCAAATGTCTGCCAATATTTATTTTTTATACTTTTTATATTATATATATATTCTTTATATTTGATTATATAGTTACCATATGTAAACAAATATATATATGCAGAGATGTTTGATATTACTAATGCCATTGAAAGAGGATTCTAAGATAGAAACACTATATGGAAAAGAAAAGGTTAATGAAAAGCAAATCCTCTATGCTCTTACACAAGTCTTGGAACAGGTGAAAGGAATCAATCAATTGAGATGAGAGTATATTAAACACAAGAGCAGTGCTCACAGGTTATACCCACTGAGGAAGAGATAAGATATCTCGAAACGCGTCTGGGCGTATTACCTGTGAAAGAATCATCTCAGCGGTACATGGCCATGTACTAAAAGGACGGAGAGAATACATCCACCTATAGAAGATCAGTAAGTGTTGTAAGACTCACCGAAGCGAAACAGCTGAAACAGTTAATACAGGTCTAACACAGGTCTCTCACGAGAGTAGAGACGGGATTCCATCACAAACTGGACCCGACACAAATACAGCGGAGAAAGGCTAAAGCGTGGGACGCCACGGCAGAAACCCCTCCACAGACCTAACCGAGTGAGCCTACACGGAGACACAGTGAGTAACATCAAGTTCAGTGGAACTATGCCGATTCTTTGCATGAGAGACGGCACAGGCACTGTGATTACAGACGTGCTGGACAAGTGACTTTGAATCTGAGACTGCTATCTGATGCTGGACAATCTATTCATGGTTCAAAATACAGACCATATCTGACTATCTTCTATCCTATACGGTGATAAATTTAGGATTATGTGGGAAATAGGCTATTGAATATATTTCAAATACACCAATCTGCTTTGTCACAGACGCCTGCGATCTAATAACCTTACCCAACTGGGGGGGGACACGGATGCAGCCTGCTGTGCCCAGCATTTAAGATTTCTCTATATCAGAGATATTTATTTGGTATATATATATATATATATATATATATATATGTTTTATATGCTTTTTATGTCATTTTTATGAGTCTTACTCTGATGTACACAGAATATAGCTTATTAAGCGTTTATTGTTTAATAAATAATTTTAATTTATTTCCACGTACAATCCGATTGTTTTGAGTGCCGGTTCTATCCAATCTAATGGGACAATTGTCTTCTCAGCTCTTCCATGGCCGGTGTGTGTTATTCCCTCATTATCCCAATTACAATGAGCAGATACAAGGTCCAGAGGTCATTTCCAGTCTGCTATCTGCATTTGGAATCTGTTGCTGTCAACTCTCAAGATGAGATCCACAGAGCTGTCACTATCAGTGAAGCCATCATTAGGCTGAAAAACACCAACAAACCCATCAGAGAGATAGCAAAAACATCAGGCGCGGCCAAAACAACAGTTTGGAACATTCTTAAAAAGAAGGAACGCACAGGTGAGCTCAGCAACACCAAAAGACCCGGGAGACCACGGAAAACAACTGTGGTGGATGACCAAAGAATTCTTTCCCTGGTGAAGAAAACACCCTTCACAACAGTTGGCCAGATCAAGAACACTCTCCAGGAGGTAGGTGTATGTGTGTCAAAGTCAGCAATCAAGAGAAGACTTCACCAGAGTGAATACAGAGGGTTCACCACAAGATGGAAACCATTGGTGAGCCTCAAAAACAGGAAGGCCAGATTAGAGTTTGCCAAACGATATCTAAAAAAGCCTTCACAGTTCTGGAACAACATCCTATGGACAGATGAGACCAAGATCAACTTGTACCAGAGGGATAGGAAGAGAAGAGTATGGAGAAGGAAAGGAACTGCTCATGGTCCTAAGCATACCACCTCATCGGTGAAGCATGGTGGTGGTAGTGTCATGGCGTGGGCATGTATGGCTGCCAATGGAACTGGTTCTCTTGTATTTATTGATGATGTGACTGCTGACAGAAGCAGCAGGATGAATTCTGAAGTGTTTCGGGCAATATTATCTGCTCATATTCAGCCAAATGCTTCAGAACTCATTGGACAGCGCTTCACAGTGCAGATGGACAATGACCCAAAGCATACTGCAAAAGCACCAAAGAGTTTTTTTAAGGGAAAGAAGTGGAATGTTCTGCAATGGCCGAGTCAATCACCGGACCTGAATCCGATTGAGCTGCATTTCACTTGCTGAAGACAAAACTGAAGGGAAAATGCCCCAAGAACAAGCAGGAACTGAAGACAGTTGCAGTAGAGGCCTGGCAGAGCATCACCGGGGATGAAACCCAGCGTCTGGTGATGTCTATGCGTTCCAGGCTTCAGGCTGTAATTGACTGCAAAGGATTTGCAACCAAGTATTAAAAAGTGAAAGTTTTATTTATGATTATTATTCTGTCCCATTACTTTTGGTCCGTTAACAAGTGGGAGGCACATATGCAAACTGTTGTAATTCCTGCACCGTTCACCTTATTTGGATGTAAATACCCTCATATTACAGCTGTCAGTCTGCAGGTAAAGCACATCTTGTTCGTTTCATTTCAAATCCATTGTGGTGGTGTATAGAGCCAAACATGTTAGAATTGTGTCGATGCCCCAATATTTATGGACCTGACTGTATTTGGTAATTTAATGTTTGCTGGTTATAATGAGCTAGGGTGACTTGGTACTTTCACACTAGCGTTTTTATTTTCCGGCGCTGAGTTCCGTCCTAAGGACTCAATACCAGAAAAACACTGATCAGTTTTATCCTAATGCATTCTGAATGGAGAGCAATCCGTTCAGTATACTTCAGGATGTCTTCAGTTCAGTCACTGTACGGTTTTAGACTGAGAAAATACTGCAGCATGCTGCAGTATTTTCTTCGTGCAAAATTCCAGAACACATGCCGGATCCAGCATTATTTTACTTGGAAATGCATTAATGCTGGTTCTGGCCCCAAGTGTATTGGAAAAACGGATTCGGTTTTGCGGTCTGCGCATGTCAAAAAGATAAATAGCGGATCTGTTTTTTCCGGATTACAACTGGAGAGACTGATCCGGTATTGCAATGCATTTATGAGCCAGATCCATCTGACAAATGAATCCGTTTGCGTCCAGATTGCCGGAATCCTCTGCCACAAGTGTGAAAGTACCCTTAAAATCTTTTTATTTTTTTTGTAAATGTAATCGTTCAAATCACCCCCCCCCCCCTTTCCCCAAAATAGAAATAAACAAACAAAAAAAAAAGCACATTACCGGCATTGCCGCATCCAAAAATTGCCAGTACTATTATCCCGAGCGGTGTAACAGGGAAAACAAAAATGGAAAAATGAGCGGCTGGGTTATTCCTCGTAGACGCATCGGCGCGTCATCTTGCGATCGTTCGCTGGCAGGCTGTAGATTTTCTTTTAACCCCAAAAAGGTACATTAGACGCTGTTTTGTTAACAGCGTCTGATATACCTGCTACCTGGTCCTCTGGTGGTCCCTTTTGCTTGGATCGCCCACCAGAGGACACAGGCAGCTCTGTAAGTACTACACTACACTACACTACACCCCCCCCCCCCTGTCACTTATTAACCCCTGATCACCCCATATAAACTCCCTGATCACCCCCCTGTAAGGCTCCATTCAGACGTCCGTATGTGTTTTGCGGATCCGCAAAACACTGACATCGGCAATGTGCTTTCCGCATTTTGCGGATCCGCACATTGCCAGAACTTTATAGAAAATGCCTTTTCTTGTCTGCAATTGCGGACAAGAATAGGACATGTTCTATAGGCTCTACAAAAAACGCAGTGTTCGCCCGATCAGGCCTGATCTTGTGCGCACACTTGCGTTCAGTACGCCCCACCGCAGTGACAGAATTATTTAATTTTTTCTGATCACTGCAAAAACGCTGTAAAATTGCTGCGGAGCTATAAAGATCACTTTTGAGGGGCATGGCGAGTTCATAGAAGGTGTTTTTTTTTTTTTGTTTTTTTTTGGCACAATTTAGCGGAAATTTATTTATTTATTATTTTTTTTATTTTATTTTTCTTACAAAGTCTCATATTCCACTAACTTGTGACATGTAAAATCTTACATGAACTCACCATACCCCTCACGGAATCCAAATGCGTAAAAATGCCCTGTGAAATCCTAAAGATGCTCATTGGAATTTGGGCCCCTTTGCGCATCTTGGCTGCAAAAAAGTGTCACACATGTGGTATCGCTGTACTCAGGAGAAGTTGGGGAATGTGTTTTGGGGTGTCATTTTACATATACCCATGCTGGGTGAGAGAAATATCTTGGTCAAATGCCAACTTTGTATAAAAAAATGGGAAATGTTGTCTTTTGCCAAGATATTTCTCTCACCCAGCATGGGTATATGTAAAATGACACCCCAAAACACATTCCCCAACTTCTCCTGAGTACGGCGATACCAGATGTGTGACACTTTTTTGCAGCCAAGGTGGGCAAAGGGGCACATATTCCAAAGAGCACCTTTCGGATTTCACCGGTCATTTTTTACAGATTTTGATTGCTAACTACTTCTCACGCATATGGGCCCCTAAAATGCCAGAGCAGTATAACTACCCCACAAGTGACCCCATTTTGGAAAGAAGACACCCCAGGGTGTTCCGTGAAGGGCATGGCGAGTTCCTAGAATTTTTTATTTTTTTGTCACCATCAGTTATTAGGAACACCTGTTCTATTTCTCATTAATGCGATTTATCTAGTCAACCAATCACATGGCAGTTGCTTCAATGCATGTAGGGTTGTGGTCCTGGTCAAGACAATCTCCTGAACTCCAAACTGAATGTCAGAATGGGAAATAAAGGTGATTTAAGCAATTTTGAGCGTGGCATGGTTGTTGGTGCCAGACGGGCCGGTCTGAGTATTTCACAATCTGCTCAGTTACTGGGATTTTCACGCACAACCTTTTCTAGGGTTTACAAAGAATGGTGTGAAAAGGGGAAAAACATCCAGTATGCGGCAGTCCTGTGGGCGAAAATGCCTTGTTGATGCTAGAGGTCAGAGGAGAATGGGCCGACTGATTCAAGCTGATAGAAGAGCAACGTTGACTGAAATAACCACTCGTTACAACCGAGGTCTGCAGCAAAGCATTTGTGAAGCCACAACACGCACAACCTTGAGGTGGATGGGCTACAACAGCAGAAGACCCCACCGGGTACCACTCATCTCCACTACTAATAGGAAAAAGAGGCTACAATTTGCACGAGCTCACCAAGATTGGACTGTTGAAGACTGGAAAAATGTTGCCTGGTCTGATGAGTCTCGATTTTCTTTTGAGACATTCAAATGGTAGAGTCCGAATTTGGCGTAAACAGAATGAGAACATGTATCCATCATGCCTTGTTACCACTGTGCAGGCTGGTGGTGGTGGTGTAATGGTGTGGGGGATGTTTTCTGGGCACACTTTAGGCCCCTTAGTGCCAATTGGCCATGGTTTAAATGCCACGGGCTACCTGAGCATTGTTTCTGACCATGTCCATCCCTTCATGACCACCATGTACCCATCCTCTGATGGCTACTTCCAGCAGGATAATGCTCCATGTCACAAAGCTCGAATAATTTCAAATTGGTTTCTTGAACATGACAATGAGTTCACTGTACTAAAATGGCCCCACAGTCACCAGATCTCAACCCAATAGAGCATCTTTGGGATGTGGTGGAACGGGAGCTTCATGCCCTGGATGTGCATCCCTCAAATCTCCATCAACTGCAAGATGCTATCCTATCAGTGTGTGTGTGTGTGTGTATGTATGTGTGTGTATATATGTATATACCGTATTTATCGGCGTATAATACGCACTTTTTCCCCCTGAAAATAGGGGGCAAATGATGTATGCGTGTTATACGCCGATATAATGTTAAGAAGCCATGTTTTTACATACCGAATGTATAACATTAAGACGGCGCAGCGCCTGTCCCAGCTCCCTCCTCATGCGCCGCCTGTCCCAGCTCCCTCTGTCATGCGGCGCCTGCCCCAGCTCACTCTGTCATGCGCCGCCTGCCTGTTCATTCATAAAGTGAGATAAGCAGGCAGGCGGCGCATGAGGAGGGAGCTGGGGCAGGCGGCGCATGACCGAGGGAGCTGGGGCAGGCGGCGCATGACCGAGGGAGCTGGGGCAGGCGGCGCATGACCGAGGGAGCTGGGGCAGGCGGCGCATGACCGAGGGAGCTGGGGCAGGCGGCGCATGACCGAGGGAGCTGGGGCAGGCGGCGCATGACCGAGGGAGCTGGGGCAGGCGGCGCATGACCGAGGGAGCTGGGGCAGGCGGCGCATGACCGAGGGAGCTGGGGCAGGCGGCGCATGACCGAGGGAGCTGGGGCAGGCGGCGCATGACCGAGGGAGCTGGGGCAGGCGGCGCATGACCGAGGGAGCTGGGGCAGGCGGCGCATGACCGAGGGGGCGGCGGCGCATGACCGAGGGAGCTGGGGCAGGCGGCGCATGACCGAGGGAGCTGGGGCAGGCGGCGCATGACCGAGGGAGCTGGGGCAGGCGGCGCATGACCGAGGGAGCTGGGGCAGGCGGCGCATGACCGAGGGAGCTGGGGCAGGCGGCGCATGACCGAGGGAGATGCCGGTCTGCGCCGTCATAATGTTATACCTCCGGTACTACAGTAAGTACCGTACAATTAGATATAGAGTCAGATTGAATGTTTCCAGTTGCGGGGCCCGGTGTATTCGAGTAGAGTCACTGCACCGGGCCCCGCCATGAGTGTCCCCGCCTCCTCTCTCCACACTTATCCATCTGATGGGGGATCTGTAGATGACACTTATGGGGATCTGTAGATGACACTTATGGGGATCTGTGGATGACATAAGTGTCATCCACAGAGCCCCATAAGTGTCATCCTTTTACATTATTTACCTTATAAGTGTATTAATATTAATAAAAAAAAATCTGAGCTACCCTTTTTTTCCTGAAATTTCCCTCTTAAAATGAAGGTGCGTGTTATACGCCGATAAATACGGTATATATATCTCTCTGACCATAATTATTCATACCCCTGGCAAATTTTGACTTAGTTACTTTTATTCAACCAGCAAGTAATTTTTTGACGGGAAATGGCATAGGTGTCTCCCAAAAGATAATAAGACGATGTACAAGAGGCATTATTGTGGAAAAAAAAACATTTCTCAGCTTTTATTTTACATTTGAGCAAAGAGTGTCCAGTCCAAAACTATGCATACCCTTCTCAATAATCAATAGAAAAGCCTTTATTGGCTATTACAGCGATCAGACGCTTCCTATAATTGCAGACCAGCTTTTTGCAGGTCTCCACAGGTATTTCTGCCCATTCATCTTTAGCAATGAGCTCCACATCTTTCAGGTTGGAGGGTCTTCTTGCCATCACCCTGATCTTTAGCTCCCTCCACAGATTCTCAATTGGCTTCAAGTCTGGACTCTGGCTGGGCCACTCCAAAACGTTCATGTTGTTGTCTGCTAACCATTTCTTCACCACTTTTTCTGTGTGTTTTGGGTCATTGTCATGCTGAAATGTCCACTGGTGCCCAAGGCCACGTTTCTCTGCAGACTGCCTGATGTTGTCGTTGAGAATCCTCATGTATTGCTCTTTTTTCATGGAGCCGTTTACTGTGATTAGGTTCCCTGGTCCATTGGCTGAAAAACACCCCCAAAGCATTAGGTTCCCACCACCATGTTCTTTGGGTTGAAGGCGTCTCCTTTTTTACACCAAATGAAGGAAACATCATTGTGACCAAACAATTCAATTTTTGTTTCATCTGACCATAACACAGAAGGCCAGAAGTCTTCTTCTTTGTCCAGATGAGCTTTTGCAAAGGCCAAGCGAGCTTTTGTGTGCCTTATCTGGAGAAGTGGCGTCCTCCTTGGTCTGCATTGTGCAGTGTCCGTTGGATTGTCTGCCTTGAGACATTGCCACCAGCAGAGCCCAGATTCACCAGGATGGCCTTGGTGGTGAACCTTGGATTCTTTTTCACCTCTCTAACTATCCTCCTGGCCAGCACAGGTGTCACTTTTGGCTTCCGACCACGTCCTCTGAGATTTTCCACAGGGCGGAACATCTTGTAATCTTTTTAATAATACTTTGCACTGTAGCCACTGGAACTTGTATACATTTAGCAATGACCTTGTAGCCCTTTCCTGACTTGTGAGCAGCCACAATGCGCAGCCGCAGGTCCTCACTGAGCTCCTTTGTCTTAGCCATGACTGTCCACAAACTGCAGAGAGCTGCTGGTTTTCACCTGATGAGTTGATTAAAACAGCTGTTCCCAATTAATCAGGGTAATTACGATGCTTTAGAACAGCTTGGACTATTTGGAATGGTATTGAAATTTAGATTTTCCCACAGACTGTGACAGTTTGAGAAGGGTAGGAATAATTTTGCTCTGGAAACTTTTTGTTCAAATGTAAATAAAAGCTGAGAAATGTTTTTTTTTTTTTTTTTTTTTCCACAATAATGCCTCTTGTACGTCGTCTTATTATCTTTTGGGAGACACCGATGTCATTGCCCGTCCAAAAATTACTTGCTGGTTGAATAAAAGTAAGTCAAAATTTGCCAGGGGTATGAATAATTATGGGCAGCACTGTGTGTGTGTGTGTGTGTGTGTGTGTGTGTGTGTATATTATTATTTATTTTTTAAGTATTTAAAACACAAGAAAATTTTATATAAATGTGGTAATGCTGTAATCGAACTGATCCAGAGAATGAAGGTAACAGATCTGTCTTACTGTATAGTGAACGCCATAAAAATGAAACTCGTAAAACTGTGGCGGAATAGAGCTTCCCCCCCCCCCCCCAATTTCCACCCCCAATTCTTTTCCAGCTCCCTATTACATCATATATTAAATGGTGGCGTGGGAAAGTACGACTGGTCCTCCAAAAAAAACGAGCCTTCCAACGGCAATGTGAACAGAAAAATAAAAAGGTTATGGCTCTGGGAAGGCGGGGAATGAAAAATTGCCGGGTCCTCTAGGGGTTAAAGGATGCGTTGCTGGCATCATGTGCCAGATACCACAGAGGTCTTGTGGAGTCCACGCCTCAAAGGGTCAGAGCTGTCATGGCGGCAGGAGGGAAGCGGTATTAGGCAGGCTCGGATGTCAGAACTGATGTCTCCCCATCTGATTGCAGCAGACGCGCCGGCTTTATGAATGGACGGAGGAGGCTTCTTCTGGGCACGGTCCTCTCCATCCAGAACAGCAGCTTCATCTACCCAGCCTGTCAGAACTGCTGCTCCCGGCTGATCCTCACATCCTGCAGGTAACGCAGCCTCCCCCCTGTCATTCTATATTCCTACCACTAGAGGGCAGTGGTGCTGTGTGACTTCACTGTGTATAGATCATACTCTGCACTTTCTGCTTCCTATAGTGATATTCACAGGATCATGTGTCTGCCATACATGATGGTGGAAGTATCCGATCAGAGCTCTAGCACCCCCCACAAGAATACGCTTCCACTTTTCACAACATTTTTCATAGGTCGACCTATGAAAAGTATAGGTCGGTGGAGATCTGAGCTCCAGGACCCCCCACCGATCCCTGGAATGAGGAGAGAGAAGCGCATGCATATGGTGTTTTCTCTTCTCGACGCATGACGTCTATGAGCCCGTCTCTGAGGAGAGAAGACACGATATGTGCAGGCTTCTCTCCCCTCATTTTAGGGCTTGTGGGGGTCTTGGCACTCAGGTTTAAACTTTTGATATGTCTCTATAACATATCAAAAGTTAGTGGCCAGCAGGAGTTTGACTGCTGGGAACCCCCCAAGTAGTCGGAGCTGCTTGACAGAAGTAATTGCTTTAGGAAGCCTTCTCCCGTGTGCTCTTGTACAGAGTAGACCAGTCCCCTATATTCTCCAGCCAGACCACAGCTGGGGAGTCATTGTGGTATTGAGTCTGTCTGTCTGTCCCTATGTCACCTCTATGTAGATTTGCTGATGTCATGAGCTGCACTGAGAGCCGATCTTGTGCTCCATTTTCCAGGTATGAGTGCTATAAATGTGGCACCAGCTATAAAGACGCCACGCATCAATATAAACTGTGTGTGAAGGTCTCGGAGGAGAACAAACTTCATGTCATCACCATCTTTGGAAAATGTTTGGAGAAAATATTCGGAGCCAGCGCTGATTCCTGGTGAGATACTAGCCCGTTCCCTGGAGGTCAGGATGACTGACCTGATGGTTTTTGCTGTTCACACCTTGTACAAATGCTTCACTTTTGAGAATCTGCGTGTGGATCTAAATGGGAACTCGGGCGATTGTAGCGTCACCTGTTTCTTTAATGAGGGCTGAATGGGGATTTAAAATTTTCAGGCTGCATTCAGTTGACAAGAATGCAGACTTAAATCTTTCAGGTCTAGCAACCTGGCTTAGTTATGTATGACTTGATTCCTTTATCTAGGAAACATTTATACTGTTCCTGGCGTGCCGCCTCTGTACCTGGCTTGTCACTTCTGTGTCTGTGCAGGGCCTGCCTCTGTGCCTGGCTTGTCGCTTCTGTGTCTGTGCAGGGCCTGCCTCTGTGCCTGGCTTGTCGCTTCTGTGTCTGTGCAGGGCCTGCCTCTGTACCTGGCTTGTCGCTTCTGTGTCTGTGCAGGGCCTGCCTCTGTACCTGGCTTGTCGCTTCTGTGTCTGTGCAGGGCCTGCCTCTGTGCCTGGCTTGTCGCTTCTGTGTCTGTGCAGGGCCTGCCTCTGTGCCTGGCTTGTCGCTTCTGTGTCTGTGCAGGGCCTGCCTCTGTGCCTGGCTTGTCGCTTCTGTGTCTGTGCAGGGCCTGCCTCTGTGCCTGGCTTGTCGCTTCTGTGTCTGTGCAGGGCCTGCCTCTGTGCGTGGCTTGTCGCTTCTGTGTCTGTGCAGGGCCTGCCTCTGTGCGTGGCTTGTCGCTTCTGTGTCTGTGCAGGGCCTGCCTCTGTGCCTGGCTTGTCGCTTCTGTGTCTGTGCGTGGCCGGCTGCCTACAGCTCTGGAATGTATTGGTTAACACTGACAGTCATAGAGGCAGTAATTATTATTTTTTTCCTGTCTATCAGCAGGCATAAGCCTAGTAGCCCACTGCACAGCACTTATACCAGGTAGCGCTTATGCGCAGCGCTGTATTGTGAGGCATGCGTCCACTTTTACAAATGTCAGTTTTCGTCTTTGGATGTTGGCGTATTGTCTCACTGCGCAGGTCCCCCTTTACAGGGCCTGAGTTCGTGCGCAGCCATAGATTGAGCATGCGCATGCTCAATCTCACGGTACCAGTGGATGTATTCCAAGTGTTCGCGCAGGCGCTTCGGGTGCAGCGTGTCATTGATGACGCGTATAGTGGGCGACTGTGTTTGGCACAGTCTAAGTCCGTGCGCAGTGAGATAGTGCGCCGATGTTTAAAGATGAAGACTGATAATAATTTAAAAAAAAATTCTGATGATGCGTATAGTGGGCGACGGTGTCCGGCACTCCAATCAGATTGTAGCGGTGTGTCTAAGGACACTATTGGTTGGCAGTGCTTTGTCCTTTGTAACTGATAGGATGGCTAACCTGTCAATTAGTTTACACACTATTTAAACCTCCAGGTGGCCGGGGTCACTCATGGCTGCCCATTAACCCCTGAAGAAGCCAGAATACTGGCGAAACATGTCGGGGGGCAGGGTTAGTTTCTAATCGCTGTGCACCACTCCGCTGCTAACCAGCAACTAGCGGTCAGGCTGCCGACGTTGCTTGGTTTGGTTTAGCAAGTTAGTTGTGGTTTTGGCTACTGTGCACCGAGTCAGTGTTGCGGTGTTAGTTGCCACTAATCCCAGTCTGAGATCAACTGAGGCGCTTTATGCGCCATTCACATAGTGGGTTGATATTTCCATTTCTCCCACCACTCTATATGGCTGTTATTACAACCATTCTCAGCTGGCAGAGTCACCGCGGACGGTGGTACGGTAGTGTTCTGCCCTTACAGTGGTGAGGGTGAGAGAGAGTGCACATCTCTTCACCCCGCCTAATTGTCAAAGCAATACACCTACCAGTGACGTGGTGCACTGTGTTTTTAACACCCCTTTAATTTTTTAGTTCTGTTTACGTTCAATTAAAGAGTGCACCTCGCACACACTTAGCATTTAGGTTTTACTTGTATTCAAATAAAAGTGAAGTATTAATTTATACCTGGGTCAAGACAGGTTCTATTGCATTACTATCATCAGGCATGATGTGCCGAGAGTGACTGAGAATATATCGGCTGTGGCGGGCAGGGTGAATGATCTAGAGGCTCATTTGAACATATAAAAACATAACGTTTCTCAGCAATGCGGGCACATATGAACATGGGACCAACACAGATGCCTTCAGCTGCCAAGCGCACATGTAACAGATCAGCCAGTGTCATAGGTGCAAAACTGCTGACAGATGGGCTTTAAATTATAATCCTTTCTGCTAGCTGCCACCACTAGGGGGAGCTTGCAGCACACAGACTTTATACATCTAGCAATGAGTTCAGTGGGAAAAAATTTAAGAGAACTAAATGTGGATAAAAGTAAAATAAATAAGTTATGCCCAACAGTATACAGAGGGGAGTACAAGTTCATTGGTTGTGCACCGTTGGGGTGAGGATGTTACCCTCCCCCGCCTCTTTCCCCTCTCTTTCCTGGGCAGACCATACTCGCCTGCTTCCCTGCACTGTCTCCCGGCATCTTCGCTCCCTGGCCTTGGCTGCTCCACTGGGCTCCTCCTGGATGTAAACTTCCTGATTGACGCCGCTGCAGCCGATTGCTGGCTGCAGCAGTGACCTGCCCCCTGTGCGTCATGTGACAAAGGGGAGCAGGTCACTGCTGCAGCGGCCTTAAACAGGAAGTTTACATCCAGGAGGAGCCAAGTGGAGCAGCCGAGGCCAGTGTGAAGGTAAGTATGCGTCCCTTCGCAGATCCGCCCAGGTTCTACCCCCCCCCCCCCAAGGTGCACACCCCTCCTTTAAAGTCAGAAAAGATATGCAATAAATCTCTGTGTTGCATGCAGGACCGCTCCTATCTTTAGAACAGGACGCCCTGACTGGGTCCCAGGTTGTCAGGATTTAAGGGGGGGCGCTATGCTTTTTTTGGTATCTCCCATTCACTTGTATGGGAGCTGAACAGCATAGCAGAGCCCACTCGGCTGCTCTCTTGTCCTGACCACTGCATCCAGGCAGAATCTCCCCTCTGACCTCCGTGCACCACGACCCTTTGCGGCGTTATAATCTGAGCTCGTCTCCCATTCCCCTGAGATCCCGGATCACCAGGCGGCCCTGCGGCGCAGTAATGGCAGACGGTATTTACCCTTCTGAATAAGAAGACCTCTGCGCTGACTTGTCATCTCACATGCACATTCATTTCCATTTTGATTGTTCGGCGTTCGGACGCCCCCCACTCTGCGTCTGCGGTGATTTGTCTCCTTCCTCCTCGCAGATGAGCTCTTTCTTCTGGCAAATCTTTCCCTTTTATGAATCTTTTTATGTAAACAAGTTGTTTATGCGGAAAGTACAATCTCCGAGGCAGGTTTTGCATTCTCCTTAATGGGAAGTGTCAGAACTGGTTCCTCGTATCTACCAGAATATGCAGCGAAATGTTATAAATCCAGCACGCACCCACCCGAATACTGCTGGCATGGGAGTTAAAGGTTTTTTTTCTATATTGATGTCCTATGCTCAACATCGATGGGGGTCCGACTCCCAGCACCCACGCTGATCAGCTGTTTGAAGAGGCTGTGGCCTCCTCACAGTATGCCTAGCACAGCGCCATACATTGGATAGTGGTTGTACTTGGTATTGCAGTTCAGGCCTATTCACTTGAATGGGACTGAACTGCGCTTAGACCATGTGATAGATGAACCTGATGTCACTGGGCTAGGAAAAAGCCATGGTGCTCACCAGAGAGCCGCAGCCTCTTCATACAGCGGATCGGTGGGGGTGCCAGGAGTCAGCCCCCCACCGATTAGATATTATTGACCTATCCTGTGGATAGGTCATCAATATAGAAGACCCAGAAAACCCCTTTACAGTCAGGTTCTGCCAAACCTGTCATAGGTGCAGTAAGCTTGGGTATTTTTGGATGTGCTATAGCGGTATATAGAGAGCAAACCGTGCCAGCTCAGCCACCTCTCTGTTCTCCACAATAGGATTTCCGAAATTCACTCGCCTGTTTTTAGAACTCCCATAGCGCTGAATGAGGCGTAACTGCACAAACGCGTGACATGCTCTCCCTTCTAGAGGTGGCACCCGCACCTATCTGATACTTCCTAGCGACAACCCCTTTAAGTCGTTCCATGCTGGAATATCAATAAATTACCTGACCGCACCCAATCGACAGGACATTGGTGTTCAGGCGGCTCTTATCCTTTTGGCTATTTCATAAATGTCCATATGTGAATATCACTTTAACAGAGCAGAGTAAGGCGACTTTCACACTCGCGTTTGGTGTCGGATCCGTCCATGGATCTGCACAAACACATCCGTTCAGATAATACAACCGCATGCATCCGTTCAGAGCGGATATGTCTGTATTATCTTTAACATAGCCAAAACGGATCCGCCTTGAACACCATTGAAAGTCAATGGAGGACGGATGCGTTTTGTATTGTGCCAGATTGTGTCCGAGAAAACGGATTTGTCCCCATTCACTTACATTGTGTGTCAGGACGGATCCGTTTGGCTCAGTTTCGTCAGGCGGACACCAAAACGCTGCAAGCGGAACGGAGGCAAACTGATGCAAACTGAGCGGATCCTTATCCATTCAGAATGCATTAGGGCAAAGCTGATCCGTTTTGGACCGCGTGTGAGAGCCCTGAACGGATCTCACAAACGGAAAGCCAAAACACCAGTGTGAAAGTAGCCTAACATCTGAAGAAAGATGGCCGCCCACATGATGATGTATAGATAATTATTATTTTTTTAAATCTACAGTTGGGAAATAAAAGCAGATGAGATATAAAAAATTTTTTTTTTTTTTTTTTTTAAGGTAGCTGTAGATGCAATCTGTCATTTGTTTCTTTTCCTTCTTCAAGCCATTTGCAGATTTCTTCACAACTTTCCAAGGATCTGGAACCCGACAAAGCTCAGGAGCTGTTATTCCAGGCGGCAGAACGCTGTCTTATTGGCAGAAACTTCATATTTGCTGTCAAGGTAACTTTCCACACCTGACTATTACAGTACGGAGTGAATA
This sequence comes from Bufo gargarizans, assembly GCF_014858855.1. Lineage (NCBI taxonomy): Eukaryota > Metazoa > Chordata > Amphibia > Anura > Bufonidae > Bufo > Bufo gargarizans. Next base: position 38,442,373 of record NC_058082.1, on the reverse strand, counting down.
TCCACCCACGATCGCCATTTTGTTTTGTTGGGGGTCACATTTTCAATGCTGATATCTCTGTATATCTTGATGACAGTCATCAAGTATATCTTCATTTATTGGTTAGAGCGCCACATCTCTTTCATAGCTGTACTATCGGGGTCCATTCACACGTCCATATGTGTTTTGCGGATCTGCAAAACACGGACACCGGCAATGTGCGTTCTGCATTTTGCGGGACCACACATTGCCGTCACTCTCAAAGAAAATGCATTTTCTTGTCCGCGATTGCGGACAAGAATAGGACAGGTTTTCATTATGGAAAGCTGTGTCATGGGATCCCAGGCTGACCACCAGTCTAGAACATGCTCTCCTCCTTTGTGGAAGACTTTCTGTGAGCTACAGAATTGCATCTATTATATCCCTCTTGGCAACACCTCCCTACCAAGCTGCTCCATTCTTCTTCTGTATGCACCCCATGTATAGAGTGCTGCTGAAGATATCATTTCCGCCCTCTCTAAATGATCAGGAAGAGCAGCAGTATTTTAGGTGGGTACAAACAGTATTGTACAGTGAATACAAACTCCCCTGCCTGTGTATGCTGTGTGCGGAATGTCCAGTGTATTCTATGAGATGTAGCCTCACACTGCTGCCTCCTGCTTGTAAGGGCTGGCAATGGAGAAACCCATCACAAGCAGGACACTGGGGAGACGGGCTGATGCTGCATTACATAAAAGACACTGACGCTTGGTGTGATATAGGGGACAGTGATTCTATATACTGTGTACATTGTGAAGAGATTCCAACACTCTGTCTGCCAGATGCATCATGGGAAATGTAGGCTGCATTAGGGTAACCATATCAGGAGTGAAGATGACTCGCAGCCCATAAATGGCACATTAACTAAAATTACACAAGGACATACATTTCTGCAGTGCTTCCCTTCTGCACTACCAGGGGTGTTTTGACATTCTGCATCTCTGGTAGCCGGTGCCATTTTCTCACCTTTGACATGTACAACTAAAATAACCTTCCCCATTACCCATATATTTTCTGTAGGCACTGCCACACTGTCAGAATGTCACCCAGCAGTTTGTGCACACAGACGCCTTCATGCAATTTTGTGTCAAAAATTCATTTTCCATTAAAAAAAATAATGCATCGCAGTTGATATTAGTAGGTGATGGTGTGACCCATGCAGAAAGCTATATGGACCACACTGCCTAAAAAAGTTCAACATGTGCAGAGCTCAAGCATACATCTTAGACCCAAATTTACAGCTGGAAAGACTAAAAATCTGGTTTTAAGCTGGAAATTTTGGAAAGGTAACCTACAAAGTACAGGGATTATGCGCTTTGAAAAGTAAGTGCACCTCCAAAACCTATATATTTCCTTGGCAGAAAGAGAAAAACAAAAAAATATAGTGGCAATTCTGGAGGAGCTTCTCAACCCCTGACACTGTGGCGTGTCTTTTGTTGGGGGAGCAGCCCGACCGCATGTGGACCGCAGTAATCGACTAACCCCAGCAAATGATGCATACAATGGAGGATGTCGGCGCGGTCCACATGCACCACAAGAGCAAACTACACAGAATGTAGCAATTAATCATATAAAACACGGAGAGAGAATGCACCAAACAGATATAACACTGACTATGCTGGCAAGACATAAATGCAGGTATTAAAAGCTGAGACTTTTGCCAATATATTCCAGTCATGGAGATATCGGAGCCCATCATGCACCACGTCACGGTTCTCAGCATGGCAAGGTGCATGATGGGCTCCGATATCTCCATGACTGGAATATATTGGCAAAAGTCTCAGCTTTTAATACCTGCATTTATGTCTTGCCAGCATAGTCAGTGTTATATCTGTTTGGTGCATTCTCTCTCCGTGTTTTATATGATTAATTGCTACATTCTGTGTAGTTTGCTCTTGTGGTGCATGTGGACCGCGCCGACATCCTCCATTGTATGCATAATTTGCTGGGGTTAGTCGATTACTGCGGTCCACATGCGGTCAGGCTGCTCCCCTAACTAAAGACACGCTACAGTGTCAGGGGCAGTGTTGGTGCATTCTCTCTCCGTGTTTTATACTATATATTTCCTTGTTGGACTGTTGACAACCTTAACTGTGTGACGAGCAGGAATTGTTTAAAAAAAAATGCATCGAAACAAACATTTACACCTAAAACGCACACCTAACGGGTTTACGCTAAGTTGTATCCATACTAGGATTTCCTCTGTAAATTTGGTAATTATACACTTTATTATTTTAATTGTTTTAAACTTTATTTTCTTCTAGATTTCAGAGACTTTCGGCAGAAGCAGCTCTCTTTCTCACTCGAATTTGCATCAGAACATGGTTGCATGTCAGATTATTCTCCTCCATGAAGACTCGATGAGCTGCACCATCCTAAGCTATTTCAATCTACTGGTGGCGTCTGTATCGAGCAGCAATTCCGTACACACTACAGCTGATGTCTCCACAGACTCCACAAACCTAGACCTGAGTGACCTGGGGTTTTCAGAGAGCCTTAATCAAAGCTGGAATCCTTATGACGAGTACTGGCAGCAGTCCCTTGGCTTGGTGTCCTCACCCTTAAGCAGCACATTATCTGAAGGTAGCCGTACAGAACAATTTCCTCATCGGGAATCTCTGACGTCTACAAACACTACAGTATGCATACAGAAAAAGCAAAGTAACACAGATATAGCCACCACCTCCTCCAGCACTGTGAGCATCACTACTCCAAGAGCTAAAGATTCCTTCTCGAAATTTATACACTCTTATACCCGCAGTCCTCCAAGCTCCTCACACTTCCATAGTTTCTCTTCCAAATCAAAAGCTGTTCTTGGACAAGAATCGTGTTTGCAGAACGTTTGCAAGTCAGGAAGTTGTCCTGAGCCAAAGCTGTTCAGCTTGCGCTATACAACACCCTCTCCAAACAGGAGAAATCCATCAAGGCAAGGAAGAAATTTGGGAAGATTTCCCATTCTCTGAAAGCCTGAGCGAGTTTATAGCAAAAATCGAAGACAACGAGGGCGTGAGGTCTCCCTTCACAGCTAAACAAACCAAGACGATTATAAGTACAGAAGAAAAACTATTAAATGAGAGGGAATGCAGAAGATCGTGCTACCCAATGACCATTCCAGATGAGAAGCAAATCCAGAATTGTACAGTCATGAAGGAAGCGTCACACTTCAGCTTTGACAAATTCTCAGGCAATGAATCCAATTCGAGTATCTTCATCCATTCCTGTAAAGTTATCAGGAGGGATGATACTAGTTTAGTAAATCAGACCTTCCCTTCTGCTTTTGATGTTCTTTCGAGAGACTCGGCCAGACTGCAGGATCACCAAAATCCAGATTGCTTGAAGATGCTTTCAAATAGAACATACATCAATGATAGCTGGGACCTGTGCAGTTTTCTAGAGGATCTAGAAAAGTCAGCAATGTCATTGGAAAAGGGAATTTCCAGCCGTAGGGACAATGTGGTTTTAGGTGATGAACCTAAACGTTCAGATGTGGACATGGAGAAGGTAACTAGTGAGGTAAAATCCACCATGGCTGGTGACCACTACAATGCTTCTGCAGATCTCTTTGAAGCTAGTAATAATCCAGGTGATAATGGGACCTCACTTTTGCAACACATTGGTCAGAACAATGGTCAAGGAAGACTCTTGTTTTCTATAATTAATTCTCCCTGTACAGATCTCCTTCCATATCGGCCTAGAGATTCCCGTATAAGCGTCAGCTCTGTGTCGGAGATTTATGAAACGTGGAATAATTTGCCCACAGAAGACTTTGCCCCTTATTTGCAGTCTACCCCATTACTAAGACGACTTCCAGGAACCAGCAGACTTGCTGTTGATGCTCAGTGCCTTAGAATGACATCCAATTCCAGGTCTTCCATAGTTTCCATAAGGACAAAATCGAGTAGCACCATTAAACATATCTTCCTCAAGAACACAAGGCAAAGAAAATCTGCAATGTTTCATGGACTTTCTGAGAACTGGTCCCCAAACTTGTCCCCATTTTTAAGTTCTGAGAGGTCAACAGTGATGATCGCAAAGAATAGGAGGACAATGTTGTCACACAAACTTTGGAAGAAAGAGGCCATTTTGGAAAATGAGAAGGATTATGAGACCCTAAGACATGGGCCTACAGTAAAGGGAACAGACTGTGGGACCATCTTGGGGAAAGACTCGATTAAACATGGTGGCGATGTACCAGATAATGTGGAGAATCTGTCTCCTGTAAACTGTTCTTTGCAGGAAGGCAAAGATCGACTTTGTTCTTTACAAGAACAACAACTTCCAAGTGATTGGTCTCCAGAACTGTTCCCAGGAAAGTCAAATAGGTCCCAGCCACATGAATGTCTCCAGAGGCGGTTATTTTAACTAAAAAGTATGCATTGTGGTATTTATTGAAGGGTTGACCTGGCTTCTGTAAGGGGCAAATGTGAAATCCAGCATCTTGGTAAATGTATTGTCAACTTAAAAAAAAATCTTCCTCCTGGAAACTGTCAATTAGCTGCTATTGATGGATCTCTTATTCTGAAAGGAATTGTCTCTTTAGGACAACCCTCCCCCCCCCCCAACCTTCGTTACTAAGCACCATTTAGCGCATATGCAGTTCATGAAAGAGGATCTCTCCCTCCATGCTGCATAACCCCCCTCCATGCCAGACCCTGCATGACAACATGTATGATGGACCATTTTTCTTGGGAGTTTCAGCTGCCGAACCTCACCTAGGCCTCATTTACACAATTGTCTATTTTTCAGTCCACAAACCACAGATGTTCAATCCACATTTTTCTAAAGCCCATCAATAGAACAGACTCTTCTCATCCGGACCAGAATAGGATATGTTCTACAATTTGGGGAACGGCCACATGGAACATCAAAAACTATGGTTGTGTGCATGGCTCCATAGAAGTGAATGGGTCACTGTGCTATGTTAAAAAGTCCAGATGAAAAATACAGTCATGTGCATGAGGCCTTAGAAAAGGTGTCATCCAGATAAGGCAACCTATTGAATGTTTCTGTTTAGACCAGAATATGACGGGCATCCTGTTGTGGATCTGGTTGGTGTATTACCTCTAAATAACCCTGGCATCCAGGGGTGTAACTATAATTTTATGGGTCTCCCACCACCTAGAGCAGTGGTGGCGAACTGTTCAGAGGCCAAGTGCACAAACTGCAACCCAAACCCCACTTATTTATCGCAAAGTGCCAGCACGGAAATTTGACCGGAATACCACAGTCCAATATAGTATCTTCCGCGTTCTTTATCATTTAGCTATAATATCCCACCTACAATCAATGCGCTGCTTGTGCCATTCATAGTGCGCCCTGCGCTGATGAATGGCAGGAACAGTCTAGGGCATATTGGTGCACCTTATAATTTTTCCAGGGTGCACGTGCCATAGGTTTGCCACCAATGACCTACAGCAAGAGAATTAAAACAGCGGCAATAATAAAGACTATGAGGGCTTTTTTATTGCATTTTACTCATTTTGGACTAAAAATCGTTTTTCCATTGGTCTTAATTTAAAAATATTGAGCCATTCTTTCGCAGAGGGTTAACGGTTTAGTTGTGTAATTTCGTATTTCTTACTTTCACTTTGTGCCGGTCATCTTATAACCCTTATCTCTAATTTACTAAGAGGTCATAAACACTTATTTAAGCCACTTTCTTATCAGTAAGGTAAGAACTGAGCTATAATGTCAGAGAGCAGAGTTATGGAGCCCGTCAGATTAGCTAGCTGACGTTACAGATCCCTATATTAGAGCATCTCAGCCCTGTACAGAGAAAAGGGCTCCAAATTTTTAATAAAGACCAATTAAAAAAATTATTTTTAGCTCAAAATGAGTACAATGTATTTGCCCCCAAAGGTGTACATAGCCTTTAAGCCACATTCTTATCAGTAAGTTAATTGAGTGTTTAGAAGTTCAGAGATGAGGAGCCGTCAGCTGAGCTGCCTGAAGGAAGAGTGAAAGAGCCTGCTATTAGAGAAACTTAAGGCTGCACAGAGACAGGGGTTCAACCTTTTTAATAAAGAACATTTGAAAATGTAATGATTTTTAGCTCAAACTGATCACAATGCAATAATAAAAAAAAATGTCCAAAATGTGTACATAGCCTTTAAAGTATGTATAATATCACCTTATATCAGAAAGCCCACATTATAGCAAAAGGCCACCATATTGTTACAATACAATGCTCTCGCGCCTGATAACTCACCCCCCAACGTCTGGGATCCGTAGCAAGTGCTACAGTTACAGTTGCATCCCTGATCTTTGCTGAGTCTGTCTGTATTAACATATTCGTACGTCTACAACCTGAAACATTTGGATGGAAATGCTACAAAGGTTGAGTCCAGATTACCTGCTGCAGATTTTGCAGCAAAGGGGCGATATCTGGCCAGAAAATGAGACCTTTCCGCAACAGAATGAGCGTGCTGCAGACATGCTGTGATTTTTGTGTAATTTTTTTGTTCATATGGATGGATGTTGTAAAAACCCCATCTACTTGCATTGTATTGTAGATTGCTGCAGATTATGCATGATGCTGCAACACCGATCCATTCAGGTAACTCAAAATGTTATAAACATGCAAGGTTTTATGTTTACTGACTGTATAGTTGTCACATACCTACCTGTCCTCTGGCAGCGAGCCTGACTCCTCTGTTGCGGTGCAGCCAGGATTGTTCCGTTCCTGTGGCAAACAGCCTTGACACCAGGACAATTGGGTTCAGTGCTTATGTGACATGCCTCCTGTCAGTGGGAGATTCTTGGGTCTTAGCCTCACTAGTGTGTATTGTACTATTGTTTGGATCCCTGGTATTGTGACTTTTGGATTGTCCCTGACCTTGCTTCTGACTGCTGATTTATTCCTCTGTTATCTTCTAGTACTGACCCCCATCTGGTATTTGACTCTGTTCGTATCTTGCGTTGGTTCTGACATATCTCTCTGCTTTGGGTTCTGATTTCTGTCCTGGTTTTGCCAGTCTGGTTTTATTTGACTACTCTTACCCTACTGGGTTTTTGCCTCTGCACTTAGTCAAGGGACTGTCACCTAGTTGTGGGCCACCATGGACTGTTCAAGTAGGTAGGGACATTGGTGCGGGTGGAGTACAGGGCTGCACTGTTCCTTAGGACTCATGCACACAGCCGTTTTTATGGATTGGTATAACAAGAATAGGACATTTATTTATTTATTTATTTATTTATTTATTTATTTATATATATAATATACACACACACACACACATACACTACTCACAAAAAGTTAGGGATATTTGGCTTTCAGGTAAAATGTATGTAAAAAAAAGTTTACGTTCCAGTGATATTATATCATGAAAGTTGGGCATTTAAGTAAAAGCAGCAATGGTGATTTCCTCATCTCAAAAAATGTATTGAAACAAAAGCCAACACCAGTGGTGGGTATACCCCAACAAAGATGTCAGTGTCTCTATAACTTGTCGTGTGGCCTTGAGCATCAATTACAGCTTGAAACAACGTCTCCTGCTGTTCACAAGTCGACTTATTGTCTGCTGAGGCATGGCATCCCACTCTTCTTGAAGGGTGGCCCTCAGGTCATTGAGCTTCTGGGGTACAGAGTTACGAGCCTCTACACAGCAACTCAGCTGATCCTATAGGTTTTCAATGGGATTCAGGTCTGGAGAAAGTGCAAGCCACTCCATATGAGGTCCCCCAGTCTCCAGCAGCTGTTCCCTAATGTGACCTCGATGAGCTGGTGCATTGTCCTCCATGAAGATGAAATTAGGCTTGTGTTATTCATGCAGAGGCACAATGACTGGATTAATGATGAGATTCAAGTCGTATGGACCATTCACAAAGTGTAGGACAGTTCTGTATTGACTAGACACACCTGTCCACACTGTAAGAACACCACCACCAAAGGCTCGTCTGGTGACGACAGTGGCTGATGCATAGTGCTCTCCTTGACGTCTCAAATTTCATATCTGCTCATTGTGAATTGACTTTCATCGATGAACAGCACTGAGGCCCACTGGTTCCTTGACCAGCATAGTTTCTCCCTGGCCCATGCAAGACGATGATGCCTGTGCCTGGTGGTGTGGTCAGGTAACCTTACAGGTCATCTAGCATGCAGACCACGCTGATGTCAACAGTTTTGAATAGTCTGACTTGGGTGCCTCTCACCTCCCTTAAATGTGCCTGGAATTGGCATCATCCGGTTCCGTAGGGCAAGTCCTTACCCATGGGTAGCAAATTCCAAGTCCAATTGTTCAGACTTCGGAGGAACCAAGCCATAGAAACTGGATGAAGTCCATGTTGGTTGGTGGGTATAGAATGGGTTGGAATGTGAATTTGGTTTATAGGGTTTTCTCCTGGCCCTGTCGTTGGTAAAACACCCTCATAAATACACATCCGTGCGACCCACTGAATATTATTTCTAGCGACTTTGAGGAAACAAGAGAAGGAGCTGCTAGACACGGCTGGCGTCTTGGATACAGCAAGAATAGATTGAAAATATATGTACCAGTCCTGCAAGAGCGGGAACCAATATTTAGTAGCCACTCTCTCACACTGGCTTCTAGAGAGAGGTCCTGAACAGTACTCCCCATGATACCCATATGGCTTGTCTTCATGAGAACTGCTACCCTATACTCATTATATAAAGAAAAGTGTTGCCACTTCCTAATGCAACGAGCCCGGGAAGGGAGTAGGGTAGAGGTCAGAAGGGGTGGTAGTTGTACTTACGGTGGCAGTCTCACTCTGATGCTCCCTGGGCCAATGGTTTCTTCTGGGACACCCAGGACTTTTGGGGTGCTACTGCCTGGTGGTGGCTGGGGTGCCCTTGATGTTGGGTGGATAGGGAGCAGGTCTCAGAGCAGGTGTAGGGCGGAGGCAATGACCAGGTCTGTTTTAGGTATGATAAAGTATCTGTTTACTGAATAAATGATGGAGGTTGTAGTACAGATACAAGAAGTAGGCTATTCGCAAAGGCTGTGTGTAGGATGTGGCAATGAGGGGGTAGTAGTCCTCGGTCTCTTTCTATATACCATGCAATCTTCCCAACTTAACCAAAAGCATGCAATCGCTGTCACTATGTATCTGTAGTTCCCAAATTCAGGGTGCAGATGCTTTGACGGATAGAAGTGTGGTGGGCGCCGAAGGCAGTGAACCCTTTCCACATGCCATAAACGTGCGTTTACCTTACTGTCAGTTCAGTAAATTGGTCCTCAACCTTCTGCAAATATTCAACTTCATTCTCAGGAATGATGTTTTCCTACATAAAACTTTTGGTCTACTTTTATAGCAATGCACAGCAAACAGATCTTGTCTCTACGCCTGCCTGTCTGCCAGCAACTAACTAATAACAGATTAACCATTTCCCACCCATATATAACCTTTAGGGATACATAGTGCACAGATAATCTCGGTAAACCTTTCAACAGCTCCCATTAACCCTTTAACAGTGAACCACTGGGTCACTGCACTAAGATACATTTCTTTCTTATTCTTTACCATCTGCAAGAGCTCTGCTTACTGCAGACTTTTACTTACAGTGCATAGAGGCACTTCAGCAGTTAGATATTTCTTCACATGTATATAGGATAAAACTAACAACTGCTTTCAAAAGTGGTGAAGAAAAAGAACTCTAGGTATAAATACATATGCACAATTTTCAAATTGATAATGTCCACTTAGCTGTGCAGGTAAATAGAAAAACCCTTGGGCAAAAAAACCCTAAGTAAATTTTGGCACGGTTTTAGGCCCTGCTGTATGTGTCTGTACCCTAAGAGTTGTCCAACATAATAATATACCCAATATCTAATATAATCTAACATTTTAGCTAATATAATAAACCCAAAATACTGCACAGAACATAATAATGTGGGTGAGTTAAGATGGTAGACCCAGAGGCCACAGCAACTCTTTGTCTTCCTGTGATGATGCTGTGGAAGAGCTGATGGGATGACAGAGGAAGTCCCCTCCTATCTATCCATCCATAAGATGTTGCATTTGATATTGACCAGCATCTAAGGGGTTAACCGGCTGGGGTCCTCAGCCCTTTAGCCTTTGACATCACATCCCCTGTACATGTAAATGTGATATTCAAACCCTTGAGCGCTCCCTTGTGGTGACTGCAGGCAACCAGAAGTTTTATAGTTTCTCTGTGTGAAGGGAGGCAGGGGATTTGGAGCAGAGCAAAAAAGCCTTTCTATACCATGAACGTATGTGACATCAGCGCAGAATGTAAAATACGTGAAGGTAGGTAGACAATGTATATACAGACAGCCGCCGTCCCTCTGAGGATGATTCCATTCGGGCAGGTCTACAAATCATCCATGAAGCCAGATTCACTTTTCTGGAGCTATTGTCGTGGATTTGGAGAGCGCGCGAGGATGGGAGGATCGTACGTCAGTCCTCGTATTATCTTCTGCCAAATTGCTGGTTTCCGTGCATTAAACAAAGGGTTTGGCATCCCCCCAGATGAGGCCGGCGCATTGAAGACTCCAGGGAGGACCCTCATGTGAGCAGAAACTTGCTGGATGGGTATCGTGCCAGACGCCCTCGCCAGAAATCTACCCAGGAAGCCTTCACTGCCCAGTTATATAGAGAAAGATAGGAGGGAGCGGCTGGAGCCTGCAGATGTCTGCAAGTCCAAGCCATGGATCGGATAAATCTTCCCGCTGGAGCTTGTCTTGCGCTTCGTGCGATGAGCTGCGGGTTCATCAAGGGTTGGGCCAAGTCTCTGTGTGCCTGTCTATTGTTCCTCATGTGTCTTCTAATGTCTTATTAGAAACGTTTTCGCAATGTATTTATCTTCACTCCAACAATTCCAGATTTATTTCTTTTTTTTTTTTCTCTTTGGGTTGTACCGATAACTGTAGTTCATAAATATAATTTTAGAACTGCGGTTAGGACTGACACGTAAGCACAGAAGTGTGACTTGAAGATTGTGCGCCCCCAATGCAAAATCTGTAACTGCTACCATATACTGTTTATATACTGGTATCTTCTTAGTCTTAGCTGAATGCAGCTGCTACTTCTGTGCCCCTCTAGCTACGCCCCTGGCAGAGGAGTGGAGGAATGTAACGCTTGCCATATGTTTTGATGCTGACTACCTGAGAAACATTTGTACTTTTATGATTTTACTTCAGATGGCCTATCCTCAGGAGAGGCCACTTATATCTGTTCAGCTGCGGTCTGTCATCCCACACCCCCTGCAATCAACTATTTTGGGTAGATCCGGTGGCGCAAGTCGTCATCCGAACTACACTGCTCCGCCCACTGTGTAATGGGAGCAGTGCTGCAGTAACTAGCTCCATCCATTAAAGTGAATAGCAGCAGGAGCTACCCCCAAATAGCTGATGGGTGGGGTGTCAAATCCCCAACAATTTGTAAATGGTGACCTATTCTGAGAATAGACCATCAATAGTAAAATTCTAGTCAAGGGACACCAGAAACAAAATTGTAGACCTGTACTAGGCTGTGAAGATTGAATCTGCAATAGGCAAGCGGCTTGGTGTGAAGACGTCAACTGTGGGAGCGATTAGAAAATGGATGACATACAAGACCACTGATAATCTCCCTCGCAAGATCTCACCCCGTGGGGTCAAAATGATCACAATAACGTTGAGCAAAAATCCCAGAACCACACGGAGGGACCTAGTGAATGACCTGCAGAGCTGGGACCAAAGTAACAAAGGCTACCATCAGTAACGCACTACGCCGCCAGGGACTCAAATCCTGCAGTGCCAGATGTGTCCCCCTGCTTAAGCCAGTACATGTCCGGGCCCGTCTGAGGTTTGCTGGAGAGCATTTGGATGATCCAGAAGAGGATTGGGAGAATGTCATATGGTAAGATGAAACCAAAGTGGAACTTTTTGGTAAAAACTCAACTCATCGTGTTTGGAGGAGAAAGAATGCTGAGTTGCATCCAAAGAACACCATACCTACTGTGAAGCATGGGGGTGGAAACATCATGTTTTGGGGCTGTTTTTCTGCAAAGGGACCAGGACGACTGAACCGTGTAAAGGAAAGAATGAATGGGGCCATGTATCGTGAGATTTTGAGTGAAAACCTCCTTCCATCAGCAAGGGCATTGAAGATAAAACGTGGCTGGGTCTTTCAGCATGCCAATGATCCCAAACATACCGCCCAGGCAACGAAGGAGTGGCTTTGTAAGAAGCATTTCAAGGTCCTGGAGTGGCCTAGCCAGTCTCCAGATCTCAACCCCATAGAAAACCTTTTGGAGGGAGTTGAAAGTCCGTGTTGCCCAGCGACAGCCCCAAAATATTACAGCTCTAGAGGAGATCTGCATGGAAGAATGGGTCAAAATACCAGCAACAGTGTGTGAAAACCTTGTGAAGACTTACAGAAAACATTGACCTCTGTCATTGGCAACAAAGGGTATATAACAAAGTATTGAGATTAACTTTTGTTACTGACCAAATACTTTATTTTCCACCATAATTTGCAAATACATTCTTAAAAAAATCAGACTATGTGACTTTCTGGATTTCTTTATTTATTTTTTCTCATTATGTCTCTCATAGTTGAGGTATACCTGTGATGAAAATTACAGGCGCCTCTCATCTCTTTAAGTGGGAGAACTTGCACAATTGGTGGCTGACTAAATACTTTTTTGCCCCACTGTATCACATTTAAGTTATAACTCTGCACCCCTTTTCCCGCTTGGGCACTAGCAGAAGGCGTGTCTGGGCTCCTTCCTGCAAGAGTGACGCCCCTCCGGGCACCTTACTGGCTCATTTGCATACCAAATAAACTGGATTTTCAGAAGATGGAAAACATCTATTGCTGAAACAAAGGCACATCTGGAAATAAGGTACTAAGTGCTATTAGGCCATGTCTTTACTGCAATAGCGATTATCCTGATGGCAGATTTCCTTTAACCACCTCAGCTCCCCTCGCTTAACCCCTTAATGACCAGACCACTTTTTACACTTCTGCACTACACTACTTTCACCGTTTATTGCTCGGTCATACAACTTACCACCCAAATGAATTTTGCCTCCTTTTCTTCTCACTAATAGAGCTTTCATTTGGTGGTATTTGATTGCTGCTGACATTTTAACATTTTTTTATATTACTCAAAACTGACCGAAATTTTTGCAAAAAAACAACTTTTTTCACTTTCTGTTGTAAAATTTTTCAATGAAAACTACATTTCTATATAAATTTTTCTCAAAATGTATTGTTCTACATGTCTTTGATTAAAAAAAAATGCAATAAGTGTATATTTATTGGTTTGGGTAAAAGTTATAGCGTTTACAAACTATGGTGCAAAAATGTGAATTTACGCACTTTGACTTTCTGAGCACCTGTCATGTTTCCTGAGGTTCTACAATGCCCAGACAGTAGAAACACCCCACAAATGACCCCATTTTGGAAAGTAGACACCCTAAGGTATTTGCTGATGGGCATAGTGAGTTCATGGAAGTTTTAATTTTTTGTCACAAGTTAGCGTGTTTTTTTTTTTTTCTTACAAAGTCTCATATTCCACTAACTTGTGACAAAAAATAACATTTTACATGAACTATCCATAACCCTCACGGAATACCTTGGGGTGTCTTCTTTCCAAAATGGGGTCACTTTAGGCATTTTAGGGGACCTAAAGCGTGAGAAGTAGTTTGGAATCCAAATGCGTAAAAAATGTCCTGTGAAATCCTAAAGGTGCTCTTTAGAATTTGGGCCCCTTTGCACACCTAGGCTGCAAAAAAGTGTCACACATGTGGTATTGCCGTACTCAGAAGAAGTAGGATACCCATGCTGGGTGAGATAAAGGGAAAATTTTGTCTTTTACAGATATATATATATATATATATATATATATATATATATATATATATATATATATATATATATATATTTATTTTTTATACAAAGTTGTCATTTGACAGAGATATTTCTCTCACCCAGCATGGGTATATGTAAAATGAAACCCCAAACCACATTGCCCAACTTCTCCGGAGTACGGCGATACCACATGTGACACTTTTTTGCAGCCTAGGTGCGCAAAGGGGCCCAAATTCCAATGAGTATCTATGAGGGCATTTTTAGGCATTTGGATTCCAGACTTTTGCAGATCCGAAGGGGTTTATAAGTGACGGGGGGGGGGGGGTGTAGTGTAGTGTGGTGCTTGGTGCTACTTATTACAGAGCTGCCTGTGTCCTCTGGTGGTCGATCCAAGCAAAAGGGACCACCAGAGGACCAGGTAGCAGGTATATCAGACGCTGTTAACAAAACAGTGTCTGATATAACTTTCAAGGGTTAAAAAAAATTGCATCTACAGCCGGCCAGCGAATGATCGCCGCTGGCAGGCTGTAGATCAACTAGTTTACCTTCGGATCCTGTGAACGCACGTTCACAGGAAATCTCGCGTCTCGCGAGATGACGCGCCGGCGCGTCAAGGAGCAATAACCCGGCCGCCCGCAGGACGCAATCCTGCGTTAGGCGGTCGGGTAACGGTTAAAGGGGCAGGGCGTTGTGAATGACTGTCAAGGGCGCGGAGTGCTGTGGAGGTCACAGTTCAGGGGGCAGGTAGGGTGGCCCTTCAGGCCACCCTCAAAAGATGGACTTAAAAACCACGGCCGCACTTCCTGCTAAGCCACGCCACAACCCCTCCCAATCCGCAGCCGACGGGGATTGAAAATATGAAGGTAAAAATCAACTGCAGGGGTGGGAGGAAGGGTGACTTTCTCTGTGCAGCTCACGTCTGAGTGAGCTGTTCAAAGTGAGCTGTTGCTGTGGCGCTGCGCTGGTGGGTTCGTGGGACCCATTGCCAGGCAGCAGGGGTGCTGTTTGGCCGCTGGATCCCGCCACCTGCTGGTGCGGAGCTGTGGCGCTGCGCCAAATTTAGAGTAGGTCCCACTCCAAGAGGCAACCTTGGCGCGGTGAGTGGGCTTATGCCTTTTGATCAAAAAGTACGCTAATGTCTCTTGTATAGCGGGCCGTACAGTAATTATTGCGCTGAGAAGCGATGTTAATTTTGCTGAGAAGCAGTTATAGATCAAAGCTAAGCTTGTAGATGTGCGATTTTATTAATTTCTTTTTTTTAATTTTTTGAATCATAAAAATAAAATAAAGGGCCCCAGATAATAACTAAAGCCAAGAGGTATTAGTATAATGAGAGAGATACTGTGTATGTATAATTTTCCTAATCTGTTCTGCATAGTATGCTCCCATAGATGAGAGGCTGTGTGGGCGGAGCATCTGCAAAGTGAAAGTAAAAATCCCAGCATGCATCACAGCAAGCATCTTCAGAGAAGTGGTCACATGACATCCCTGGCCAACTGTGATGCCATAGTAACAGCACCTCGGGTGTCATTTTCATCACAGACAAGTCAGCATAATGGTAAGAATCTCCCATTACCAGCAATAAATAAAGATGATTACCGGTCACACAAAATCAAGTGCTCCAGACTAAAAAAAAAATACCTAGTAGCCATTGGCTCCTGAACTGAAAAATTTAGGAGACAAATTAAATTTTTAGTCGCCAAATCAAAACCGAATCAAAATTTTGGTATCGTGACAACGC
Source organism: Bufo gargarizans (assembly GCF_014858855.1). Lineage (NCBI taxonomy): Eukaryota > Metazoa > Chordata > Amphibia > Anura > Bufonidae > Bufo > Bufo gargarizans. The sequence goes on along the minus strand of NC_058082.1, from coordinate 38,426,835 downwards.
TAATCCGATCAGATCGGCGTAGGGTTGTTTCGATACCAAAATTTTGATTCGCTTTCATCACCATAAAAAAAAGTATTGTGATACTCCATACCGTGCAAAAAAAAAAAACACCAAAAAAGCCGCGTGCATTTAGCATTTTATGAAACTTCGGCCCATAATAGAACAGTCCTATCCTATTTTATGGGGTGACAAGGTGACTAAAAAAATGGCGAATGCTCACCGCATAGGAGATATTTTTTCATAATTTAATAGTTTGGACTTTTCGGACGCAGCGCTATGTAATTTATTTATTGTTTATATATTTTATATGTAAAATTGGGAAAGGGGGGAATTTAAACTTAATATTTTAGGGTACTTTCACACTAGCGTTTTTCATTTCCGGCATAGAGTTCCGTCCTAGGGGCTCTATCCCGGAAAAGAACTGATCAGGCATATCCCCATGCATTCTGAATGGAGAGTAATCCGTTCAGGATGTCTTCAGTTCAGTCATTTTAACTGATCAGGCAAAAGATAAAACCGCAGCATGCTATGGTTTTATCTCCGGGGAAAAAAACTGAAGATTTTCCTGAATGCCGTATCCGGCATTTTTCCCCATTGGAATGTATTGGTGCCGGATCCGGCATTCAAAATACCGGAATGCAGGATCCCTCCTTCCGGTTTAACCATGCGATTTTCACGCATGGTTGCTAGGATAAAAGTCTATTCACTGTATTATTTTCCCTTATAACATGGTTATAAGGGAAAATAATAGCATTCTGAATACAGAATGCTTAGTAGAAGGTCAATATAATAAACATTATATACACCCCAGTATAATCAACATTGGTGTGGTGCAGTGCCCCCCCCCCCCCAACACGCCAGTATAATAAATATTGGTGGCACACTGCACCCCCCCTACACCCCAGTATAATATACATTAGTGGCGCAGTGCGCCCCCCCAACACCCCAGTATAATAAACATTGGTGGCGCAGTGTGCCCCCCCAACGCCCCAGTATAATATACATTAGTGGCGCAGTGCGCCCCCCCAACACCCTAGTATAATAAACATTGGTGGTGCAGTGGGCAGTGCCAATGAGGGTTAAAAAAATATTAAAAATAACTCACCTCCTCCAATTGATCGCGTAGCTGCCGGTCTCCTGTTCTTTCTTCAGGACCTGTGAAAGGACCTGTGGTGACATCACTGTGCTCATCACATGATCCATCACCATGGTAATGGACCATGTGATGGAGCTCAGTGACGTCACCACAGGTCCTGAAGAAAGAACAGGAGACCGGCAGCTACGCGATCAATTGGAGGAGGTGAGTTAATATTATTTATTTTTTTAACCCTCATTGGCACTGCCCACTGCGCCACCAATGTTTATAATGTGGGGGGGGGCCGCACTGTGCCACCAATGTTTATTATACTGGGGTGTTGAGGGGGGGCGCACTGAGCCACCAATGAAGACAAAAATAAATAATTTCAGAACTTTTTCCACCTTTAATGTGACCTATAAATTTTACCACTCAATTAAAAAACAAACTGAAATCTTTTAGGTGGAGGGAAGAAAAGAAAAAAACTAAAAAAATGTTGTTGCATAAGTGTGCACACCCTCTTATAACTGGGGATGTAGCTGTGTTCAGAATCAAGCAATCACATTCAAAATCCTGTTAAATGGGAGTTAGCATACACCAGCCATCATGTAAAGTGCCTCTGATTAACCCCAAATAAAGTGCAGCTGCTCTAGTTGGTCTTTCCTGAAATTTTCTTAGTCGCATCCCACAGCAAAAGCCATGGTCCACAGAGAGCTTCCAAAGCATCAGAGGGATCTCATTGCTAAAAGGTATCAGTCAGGAGAAGGGGACAAAAGAATTTCCAAGGCATTAGATCTACCATGGAACACAGTGAAGGCAGTCATCATCAAGTGTAGAAAATATGGCACAACAGTGACATTACCAAGAACTGGACGTCCTTCCAAAATTGATGAAAAGACGAGAAGAAAACTGGTCTGGGAGGCGACCAAGAGGCCTACAGCAACATTAAAGGAGCTGCAGGAATATCTGGCAAGTACTGGCTGTGTGGTACATGTGACAACAATCTCCCGTATTCTTCATATGTCTGGGCTATGGGGTAGAGTGGCAAGATGAAAGCCTTTTCTTACCAAGAAAAACATCCAAGCCAGGCTACATTTTGCAAAAACACATCTGAAGTCTCCGAAAAGCCTGTGGGAAAAGGTGTTATGGTCTGATGAAACCAAGGTTGAACTTTTTGGCCATAATTCCAAAAGATATGTTTGGCGCAAAAACAACACTGCACATCACCAAAAGAACACCATCCCCACAGTGAAGCATGGTGGTGGCAGCATCATGCCAAGGGGCTCTTTTTTTTTTTTTTAGCTGGAACTGGGGCCTTTGTTAAGCTAGAGGGAATTATGAACAGTTCCAAATACCAGTCAATATTGGCACAAAATCTTCAGGCTTCTGCTAGAAAGCTAAACATGAAGAGGAACTTCATCTTTCAGCATGACAACGACCCAAAGCATACATCCAAATCAACAAAGGAATGGCTTCACCAGAAGAAGATTAAAGTTTTGGAATGGCCCAGCCAGAGCCCAGACCTGAATCCAACTGAAAATCTGTGGGGTGATCTGAAGAGGGCTGTGCCCAGGAGATGCCCTCGCAATCTGACAGATTTGGAGTGTTTTTGCAAGGAAGAGTGGGCCAATCTTGCCAAGTCAAACTGTGCCATGCTGATAGACTCATACCCAAAAAGACTGAGTGCTTCAATAAAGTATTAGTTTAACCTCTTCAGGACACATAACGTACCGGTAGGTCATGTGGTGTTCGGATCACTGCCACCCGGCGGTGATCGGAACAAGCTGCCTGCTCAAATCCTTGAGCAGGCCCCTCGGCTAAATGCGCGGGGGGGGGGGGGGTCCCGTGACCCCCCCCCCCCCCATGTCGGCGATCGCAACAAACCGCAGGTGAATTCAGACCTGTGGTTTGATGCGCTTTCTGCAGTTTCTGAACTTTAATATGCCTAAAATATAGATTTTTCACCCCCCCTGCACCCCTGAATGATTTTTTGGCGGCAGGGGGGGTTGCAGGCTCTGCGGGAGGCGGGATCGCGATCCCCCGCCCGCCTCCTCTTGAATAATCATTGGTGGCCAGTGGTTATACCAGAGTGTCAGCACATTGCTAACACTCTGGTATAAACGGCTAACATCTGTGATGCAATGTCAGCCGTTTAACCCTTTCCATACCGCGGTCCGTACGGACCGCGGTATGGAAGAGCAGAGGTTAACAGTCGGGAGCTCCCTCCCTCTCCCATCGGGGGGCTGCTGTGCCTTTGCAGTCCCCAGACAGGATGGTGTCACAGAGGGAGGGATCCCCCTCCTTACCCTTCCCCGTCTGCGCAGTTGTGGCCACAACTGAGCAGACTGGGAAGGTTCCCATGGCAACAGGACGCCTTCTCAGGCATCCTACTGTCCATGGTGCTGAACAGATCTGTGCTAAAGGCATAGATCTGTTCAGACAAAGTGTAAGTAAAATACAGTGCAATACACTATATAGTGTACTGTACTGTATTATACAGACATCAGACCCACTGGATCTTTAACCACCTCCCGACCGCTGTACGCATATATGCGTCCGGGAGGTGGTTGCTTTATTCCTCCTGGACGCATATACGCGTCTTCTCGCGAGACGCGAGATTTCCTGTGAACGCGCGCGCACAGGCGCGCGCGCTCACAGGAACGGAAGGTAAGCGAGTGGATCTCCAGCCTGCCAGCGGCGATCGCTCGCTGGCAGGCTGGAGATCCGAATTTTTTAACCCCTAACAGGTATATTAGACGCTGTTTTCATAACAGCGTCTAATATACCTCCTACCTGGTCCTCTGGTGGTCCCTTTTGTTAGGATCGACCACCAGAGGACTCAGGTAGGTCAGTACAGTCGCACCAAACACCACACTACACTACACTACACCCCCCCCCCATCACTTATTAACCCCTTATAAACCCCTGATCACCCATGATCACCCCATATAAACTCCCTGATCACCCCCCTGTCATTGATCACCCCCCTGTCATTAATCACCCCCCCCCCCCCCCCCCTGGTAAGGCTCCATTCAGACATTTTTTTTGGCACAAGTTAGCGGAAATTTTTTGTTTGTTTTTGTTTTTGTTTTTTCTTACAAAGTCTCATATTCTACTAACTTGTGTCAAAAAATAAAATCTCACATGGACGCACCATACCCCTCACGGAATCCAAATGCGTAAACATTTTTAGACATTTATATTCCAGACTTCTTCTCACGCTTTAGGGCCCCTAAAAAGCCAGGGCAGTATAAATACCCCACATGTGACCCCGTTTCGGAAAGAAGACACCCCAAGGTATTCCGTGAGGGGCATATTGAGTCCATGAAAGATTGAAATTTTTGTCCTAAGTTAGCGGAAAGTGAGACTTTGTGAGAAAAAAACAAAAAAAATCAATATCCGCTAACTTATGCAAAAAAAAAAAATTCTAGGAACTCGCCATGCCCCTCATTGAATACCTTGGGGTGTCTTCTTTCCAAAGTGGGGTCACATGTGGGGTATTTATACTGCCCTGGCTTTTTAGGGGCCCGAAAGTGTGAGAAGAAGTCTGGGATCCAAATGTCTAAAAATGCCCTCCTAAAAAGAATTTGGGCCCCTTTGCACATCTAGGCTGCAAAAAAGTGTCACACATGTGGTATCGCCGTACTCAGGAGAAGTTGGGGAATGTGTTTTGGGGTGTCATTTTACATATACCCATGCTGGGTGAGAAAAATATCTTGGTCAAATGCCAACTTTGTATAAAGAAATGGGAAAAGTTGTCTTTTGCCAAGATATTTCTCTCACCCAGCATGGGTATATGTAAAATGACCCCCCAAAACACATTGCCCAACTTCTCCTGAGTACGGCGATACCACATACGGTGACACTTTTTTGCAGCCAAGGTGGGCAAAGGGGCGCATATTCCAAAGTGCACCTTTCGGATTTCGCAGGCCATTTTTTACACATTATGATTGTAAGGTACTTCTTACACATTTGGGCCCCTAAATTGCCAGGGCAGTATAACTACGCCACAAGTGACCCCATTTTGGAAAGAAGACACCCCAAGGTATTCCGTGAGGGGCACAGCGAGTTCCTAGAATTTAATTTTTTGTCACAAGTTAGCGGAAAATGATGATTTATCTTTTTTTTTCTTTTTTCCTTACAAAGTCTCATATTCCACTAACTTGCGACAAAAAATAAAAAATTCTAGGAACTCGCCATGCCCCTCACGGAATACCTTGGGGTGTCTTCTTTCCAAAATGGGGTCACTTGTGGCGTAGTTATACTGCCCTGGCAATTTAGGGGCCCAAATGTGTGAGAAGAACTTTGCAATCAAAATGTGTAAAAAATGCCCTGCAAAATCCGAAAGGTGCACTTTGGAATATGTGCCCCTTTGCCCACCTTGGCAGCAAAAAAGTGTGACACATCTGGTATCGCCGTACTCAGGAGAAGTTGGGCAATGTGTTTTGGGGTGTCATTTTACATATACCCATGCTGGGTGAGAAAAATATCTTGGTCAAATGCCAACTTTGTATAAAAAAATGGGAAAAGTTGTCTTTTGCCAAGATATTTCTCTCACCCAGCATGGGTATATGTAAAATGACACCCCAAAACACATTCCCCAACTTCTCCTGAGTACGGCGATACCAGATGTGTGACACTTTTTTGCTGCCAAGGTGGGCAAAGGGGCACATATTCCAAAGTGCACCTTTTGGATTTCACCGGTCATTTTTTACACATTTTGATTGCAAAGTTCTTCTCACACATTTGGGCCCCTAAATTGCCAGGGCAGTATAACTACGCCACAAGTGACCCCATTTTGGAAAGAAGACACCCCAAGGTATTCTGTGAGGGGCATGGTGAGTTCCTAGAATTTTTTATTTTTTGTCGCAAGTTAGTGGAATATGAGACTTTGTAAGAAAAAAATAAATAAAATCATCATCATTTTCCGCTAACTTGTGACAAAAAATAAAAAGTTCTATGAACGCACTATGCCCATCAGCGAATACCTTAGGGTGTCTACTTTCCGAAATGGGGTCATTTGTGGGGGTTTTCTACTGTCCAGCAAAATCTGCCTTCCAAAAACCGTATGGCATTCCTTTCCTTCTGCGCCCTGCCGTGTGCCCGTACAGCAGTTTACGACTACATATGGGGTGTTTCTGTAAACTACAGAATCAGGGCCATAAATAATGAGTTTTGTTTGGCTGTTAACCCTTGCTTTGTAACTGGAAAAAAAATATAAAAATGGAAAATCTGCTAAAGTGAAATTTTGAAATTGTATCTCTATTTTCCATTAAATCTTGTGCAACACCTAAAGGGTTAACAAAGTTTGTAAAATCAGTTTTGAATACCTTGAGGGGTGTAGTTTCTTAGATGCGGTCACTTTTATGGAGTTTCTACTCTAGGGGTGCATCAGGGGGGCTTCAAATGGGACATGGTGTCAAAAAAACAGTCCAGCAAAATCTGGCTTCCAAAAACCATACGGCGCACTTTTCCCTCTACGCCTGTCCGTACAGTAGTTTACGGCCACATATGGGGTGTTTCTGAAAACGACAGAATCGGGGCAATAAATATAGCATTTTGGTAGTAAATTCAAAAAAAGGGATCCGCTCACCTCTACTCTCTCAGGATAGGTGCTCCAAACCAAAATTTGAGTCACCCCTCAAAGATTGAAGTATATAGTAAAAAGAAGATGGAATGGTCACTCTTATATGGAAATATAGGACACTTTATTGGGCATATATCATGGAATTGTGTGCAATAAAATTACAATAAAATGTTAAAACTAAATTTTGATCAATAATATATTAAAAAATAAAATGAAACAAAAAGCAGTGTTGAATGGGTGCTGATGGCTCCAAATGAAACCCCTCTCTACCAGACGATATCATTTTTATTTGGGGAGGAACATCAGAGGGTCTCGATAATTTTGTCAGTAAGATCAATGACAATAAAAACAACTTGAAATTCACATCCAATTTTGGAGGCGACAAAGTTGAATTTCTTGACATCGAGATCACACGAAAAAATGATAGATATTTATGTAACACCTTCCATAAACCTACGGCCAGGAATGGATATATCCCGTTTTCAAGCTGTCATCTGCCTCGTTGGCTGACAAATGTCCCTTTCGGGCAGTTCCGCCGACTTAAGCGTAACTGCACGGAAGATGACATATTTGAGGAAGAAGCCAAGGATATGAGTAGCCAATTTAAAGAAAAAGACTACCCAGATGCAATTATTAGAGAAGCCCTTGAAAAAGTAAAGGAGTTGGATCGGAAAACCTTTTTCGTACCTACACAAAAGCTAGAACGAGAAAGTAACACAGACTTTAGGATTATTTTGCCCTATAACACTCAGGCAAAACAAGTGGAATCCATTATAAAATCCCACTGGCACCATCTACATAGGGATAAAACTATAGGAACGTTTCTGCCCCCAATCCCCAAAATCACATATTCAAGGGCTCCGAACTTAGGAATTCAAATAGCTCCCTCAGTAAAAGAAAAAATGAAAAAAGGTCCAACATTAAATTGGCTTCAACCGAAAGGTTTTTTTAGATGTGGGAGATGTTCAGGCTGTAGGAAAACCAAGTTCCCAAGGAAAACAACAACAGCCACCTCCACACAAAATTCACATACCATGACCATCAAACATTTTCTCACATGTGACTCCTCCAATGTGATCTACCTGATCCAGTGCCCATGTCTGAGACAATACATTGGGAGAACCAAACGTACCTTGAAGGTTAGAATAGCGGAACACCTAAACAACATCATTAAAGGATACGAAAAACATTCGCTGTCTAAGCACTTCAAGGACGTACATCATCAAGACCCTAAGGGTCTCTCATTCATGGCGCTGGAAAAGGTGGAGAAACATTGGCGAGGAGGTAACCAGATCGAGAGGTTATCAAGAGCGGAATCCAGAAAAATATATGAATTTGGTAGCCTCCTACCAAAAGGCCTAAATGCAGAATTAGAAATTTTTGGGTTCATCTAACACTGGGTGGTCCGTTTGGGTGTCGATGGAGAGTTGCATGTCAGGCTGTTTTTCCCAGCACTGCAACTCTCCCTCTACCCCAAACGTGCCCCCCCTATCCATCAATAATATGTAGTCATTTAGAAGAAAAAAGAATTACAAATAATGTCTGTAGAAAATAATTTACAACAATATTTATGTTCCAGACATTTTGATGAACTAAAATCATGATTTAAAGGTAATGGGAAAGAAAAACGCATCAAATTCAGAAAAAACGCATTGAAATCGCATATGCGTTTTTTTTTAAGAGAAAATTTTTTTTTATTTTTTTTGCTATATATGTTTTTTTTTTTTTTTGTCAAATAGGCTTTTTGAGAAAGAATCCCAATGGAGGAGGGACAACCCTTCCACGCAAGGCTTGGGAAAACTGCCTTGAGTGCATATATATTTATTGTTTTAAATGGATTTTATTTTTTAAATGTATTGTACAAGTAAATGATGATAATGGCAAATATGGGAGGAATGAGAACCCACATTATTATAAGTATTATAAGCAATATATATCAGAATAAGACCCATTGAAACCAGAATGAAAATACTGGAATGGAATTCAAAAATTCCAGACCACCTTTTGAAAATATAATTCCAAATCCAGTTCGGATCTTTTGAAGAACCATCATCGGGTATAAATTACCTCGATTTAAGAAATGGGGGTATGCCACTGAGGAAGGGGAAGCGTCTCCCCGAAACGCGTCTGGCGTCAAGCAAACTTGGATGAATACCCCACTTTCCGATTCTACCTAGTGCACTACAAACAAAAGAAATTCATCTATCCTAAAAGACTGCAACACGCCATCCAATAGCGCCGGCAAAAGAAAGGTCTGTGATCCTCACTTTGGACTGGATTCTAACATCACCTGTGAGAGACACGTGGGACGTGAGTAGCTCCATAGCCGGGACGCCGGCAGATTCAACGGAGTAAGAGCTCAACAGTAAGTCCCTTTTTTGACCGACGGCGCGGGTGAAGGTAAGCCCACAGTAGTGGGTATTATACTAAGAAGCATCATATCAAATGAACTGCTGGTTATTCAAGTAATGATTTCTGCTACAATCAAGCCAAACAAACAGTAGATTGCAACAGTCAGCAGCAGGAAAACTGACATTATTCAACCAGTTTGTAGCAGCCTTTTGATACAGACGGTTTAACCAATTGTGTTCAAACACAAGTGAACAACAAAAATCTAGACATTCACAGATCCCAAACAGTGTGACATTTCTTTTTAATTGTTTATAGGATTATATACTTTATATCTGATGTATAATTATATCTGATGTACTTTGCTATTATATGGATTTTTTAGCTGAGTGAATGCTGTTTGCACCAACCTACCTCTGCAAACCAGATAGAACTATCGCACCTGGGACTGGACAAGTCTGGATGCGAATGATAGAGAGGGGTTTCATTTGGAGCCATCAGCACCCATTCAACACTGCTTTTTGTTTCATTTTATTTTTTAATATATTATTGATCAAAATTTAGTTTTAACATTTTATTGTAATTTTATTGCACACAATTCCATGATATATGCCCAATAAAGTGTCCTATATTTCCATATAAGAGTGACCATTCCATCTTCTTTTTAAAATATAGCATTTTGTTTGGCTGTTAACCTTTGCTTTGTTACTGGAAAAAAATGGATTAAAATTGAAAATTTGCCCAAAAATCTAAATTCTGAAATGTTATCACCATTTGCCATTAACTCTTGTGGAACACCTAAAGGGTAAACGACGTTTGTAAAATCAGATTTGAATACCTTGAGGGGTGTAGTTTCTAGAATGGGGTCATTTTTGGGTGGTTTCTATTATGTGAGCCTCACAAAGTGACTTCAGACCTGAACTGGTCCTAAAAAGTGGGTTTTTAAAAATTTCAAGATTTGCTTCTAAACTTCTAAGCCTTGTAACATCCCCCAAAAATAAAATATCATTCCCAAATTGGTCCAAACATGAAGTAGACATATGGGGAATGTAAAGTAATAACTATTTTTGTAGGTATTAATATGTATTATAGAAGTAGAGAAATTGAAACTTGGAAATTTGCAATTTTGTAAAAAATTTTGGTAAATTTGGTATTTTTTTATAAATAAAAATGATTTTTTTTTTTACTTCATTTTACCAGTGTCATGAAGTACAATATGTGACGAAAAAACAATCTCAGAATGGCTTGGATAAGTCAAAGCGTTTTAAAGTTATCACCACTTAAAGTGACACTGGTCAGATTTGCAAAAAATGGCCAGGTCCTTAACCCCTTAGGGACACAGCCTTTTTACACCTTAGGACCAGGCCATTTTTTGCAAATCTGACAAGTGTCACTTTAAGTGATGATAACTTTAAAACGCTTTGACTTATCCAGGCCATTCTGAGATTGTTTTTTCGTCACATATTGTACTTCATGACACTGGTAAAAAAAAGTTAAAAAAAATATTTTTTTTTGCATAAAAAAATGTCAAATTTACCAAAAATTGGGAAAAATTAGCCAATTTCAAAGTTTCAGTTTCTCTACTTCTGTAATACATAGTAATACCCCTAAAAATTGTGATGACTTTACATTCCCCATATGTCTACTTCATGTTTGAATTATTTTGGGAATGATATTTTATTTTTTGGGGATGTTACAAGGCTTAGAAGTTTAGAAGCAAATCTTGAAATTTTTCAGAAATTTACAAAAACCCAATTTTTAGGGACCACTACAGCTCTGAAGTCACTTTGCGAGGCTTACATAATAGAAACCACCCAAAAATGACCCCATTCTATAAACTACACCCCTCAAGGTATTCAAAACTGATTTTACAAACTTTGTTAACCCTTTAGGTGTTGCACAAGAGTTATTGGCAAATGGGGATGAAATTTGAGAATTTCATTTTATTGCCTAATTTTCCATTTTAACCCATTTTTTCCACTAACAAAGCAAGGGTTAACAGCCAAACAAGACTGTATCTTTATTGCCCTGACTCTGCCGTTTACAGAAACACCCCATATGTGGCCGTAAACTACTGTACGGCCACACAGCGGGGCGTAGAGTGAAAGGTGCGCCGTTTGGTTTTTGGAAGGCATGTTTTGCTGGACTGGTTTTTTGACACCATGTCCCATTTGAAGCCCCCCTGATGCACCCCTAGAGTAGAAACTCCATAAAAGTTACCCCATCTAAGAAACTACACCCCTCAAGGTATACAAAACTGATTTTACAAACTTTGTTAACCCTTTAGGTGTTGCACAAGATTTAATGGAAAATAGAGATACAATTTCAAAATTTCACTTTTTTGGCAGATTTTCCATTTTAATATTTTTTTTCCAGTTACAAAGCAAGGGTTAACAGCCAAACAAAACTCATTATTTATGGCCCTGATTCTGTAGTTTACAGAAACACCTCATATGTGGTCATAAACTGCTGTACGGGCACACGGCAGGGCGCAGAAGGAAAGGAATGCCATACGGTTTTTGGAAGGCAGATTTTGCTGGACTGGTTTTTTTGACACCATGTCCCTTTTGAAGCCCCCTGATGCACCCCTAGAGTAGAAACTCCATAAAAGTTACCCCATCTAAGAAACTACACCCCTCAAGGTATACAAAACTGATTTTACAAACTTTGTTAACCCTTTAGGTGTTGCACAAGATTTAATGGAAAATAGAGATACAATTTCAAAATTTCACTTTTTTGGCAGATTTTCCATTTTAATATTTTTTTTCCAGTTACAAAGCAAGGGTTAACAGCCAAACAAAACTCATTATTTATGGCCCTGATTCTGTAGTTTACAGAAACATCCCATATGTGGTCGTAAACCGCTGTACGGTCACACGGCAGGGCGCAGAAGGAAAGGAATGCCATACGGTTTTTGGAAGGCAGATTTTGCTGGACTGGTTTTTTTGACACCATGTCCCATTTGAAGCCCCCCTGATGCACCCCTAGAGTAGAAACTCCAAAAAAGTGACCCCATTTTAGAAACTACGGGATAGGGTGGCAGTTTTGTTGGTACAAGTTTAGGGTACATATGATTTTTGGTTGCTCTATATTACACTTTTTGTGCGGCAAGGTAACAAGAAATTGCTTTTTTGGCACCGTTTTTTTTTTTGTTATTTACACCATTCATCTGACAGGTTAGATCATGTGGTAATTTTATAGAGCAGGTTGTCACGGACGCGGTGATACCCAATATGTATACAATTTTTTTTATTTATGTACGTTTTACACAATAATTTCATTTTTAAAACAAAAAAAATGTTTTAGTGTCTCCATAGTCTAAGAGCCATAGTTTTTTCAATTTTTGGGCGATTATCTTAAGTAGGGTCTCATTTTTTGTGGGATGAGATGACGGTTTGATTGGCACTATTTTGGGGTGCACATGACTTTTTGATTGCTTGCTATTACACTTTTTGTGACGGAAGATGACAAAAAATGGCATTTTTTACACCGTTTTTATTTTTATTTTTTTACGGTGGTCATCTGAGGGGTTAGGTCATGTGATATTTTTATAGAGCCGGTCAATACGGACGCGGCGATACCTAATATGTATACTTTTTTTTATTTATGTAAGTTTTACACAATGATTTCATTTTTGAAACAAAAGAAATCATGTTTTAGTGTTTCCATAGTCTAAGAGCCATAACTTTTTCAGTTTTTGGGCGATTATCTTGGGTAGGGTATGATTTTTGCGGGATGAGATAACGGTTTGATTGTTACAATTTTGGCGTAGATGCGACTTTTTTGATCACTTTTATTACCTTTTTTGGGAAGTAAGGTGGGCAAAATTCCAATTTCATCATAGTTTTTAATTTTTTATTTTTATGGCGTTCACCGTTCGGGTAAAGTAACATTACCGTTTTATAGATCAGGTCGTTACGGACGCGGCGATACCAAACATGTGTAGGGAATTTTATTTTTTTCATTTTTAATCAGTGATAAATGTGTTTTTTGATTTTTACTTTATTTTCACTTTTTCACTTTTTTTTGACCCAGACCCACTTGGTTCTTGAAGATCCAGTGGGTCTGATGTCTGCATAATACAGTACAGTACAATATATATTGTACTGTACTGTATTTTACTTACACTTTGTCTGAACAGATCTATGCTTTCAGCACAGATCTGTTCAGAACCATGGACAGCAGGACGCCTGAGAAGGCGTCCTGTTGCCATGGGAACCTTCCCCGTCTGCTCAGTAGTTGCCAGAACTGCGCAGACGGGGAAGGGTAAGGACGGGGCTTGGGGGGCTGCCTGGAAGCTCTCTCCCTCTCCATTCGGGGGACTGCAAAGGCACAGCAGCCCCCCGATGGGAGAGGGAGGGAGCTCCCTGAGCTGTTAACCTTTTCCATACAGCGGTCCGTACGGACCGCTGTATGGAAAGGGTTAAACGGCTGACATCGCATCACCGATGTCAGCCGTTTATACCAGGGTGCCAGCAATGTGCTGGCACCCTGGTATACCCACTAGACGCCAACGATTACGCAATGGGAGGCGGGCGGGGGATCGCGATCCCGCCTACCGCACCGCCCGCCTCCCGCACCGCCCGCAACCCTCCCCCTGCACCTCCCACCGTGCTCAAATAACTCAGGGGTGCAGGGGGGAGGGATACTGGAAAACATTTTGAATCCTAAAGTTTCTGATCCCCGCGGTCAGGGACCGCGGGGATCAGAAACTGCAGAAATCGCAGCAAACCGCAGGTCTGAATTGACCTGCGGTTTGCCGCGATCGCTGACATGGGGGGGTCACGGGACCCCCCCGCGCATTTAGCCTAGGTGCCTGCTCAATGATTTGAGCAGGCACCGGGTTCCGATCACTGCCAGCCGCACGGCAGTGATCGAAAATGCACAGGGCGTACATGTACGCCCTGTGTCCTTAAGTACCAGGGCACAAGGGCGTACCTGTACGCCCTGTGTCCTTAAGGGGTTAAAGAGGACCTTTCATCAGGGAAAAGTATGTAAACTGACTATACCGACGTGTAGAGCGGCGCCCGGGGATCCCCCTGCACTTACTGTTATCCCCGGGCGCCGCTCCGTTCTCCGGTTATAGCCTCCGGTATGTTCCTACTTAGGCTCCACCCGGGGGAACTTGGGCTCCACTCAGGGGAACCTGCCGGCGTCTCTTTCTCCTATGCTGTAGCGCTGGCCAATCGCAGCGCTCAGCTCATAGCCTGGCTAAATGCAGGCAATAAATGACTTTCACTTTAAATACTTTGGAGTCCATGTAATACAAACTGTCCTTTGTTTTACTTTATTCCTAAACACAAAAATGTCTTTGTGCCAAAGCCTATATGCAATGATAAGTAATAAAGGAAAGAATTCTGAAGAGCAGGATACTGTGATCTGTAGGTTGCTGGAACAAATGTCAGTCTTAAAGGAGACTTGTCTTTTCTTGATGTGATGCGATGCACCGTGCTGACTTGCGATGCACCGTGCTGACTTGCGATGCACCGTGCTGACTTGCGATAATCTGTGCTTAGATACGCTGTCTTGCGATGCGCTGGCTAGGATTCGCTACTTGGGATGTTCTGTGCTGACCTGGATACCCTGCTGCAGGCTTTGGGCCTAGTGGCAGAAACTAGCTGTCTGCAGCACGTGGATAGTGGTGCGGGAACTTTATCTCTGGACTTTGGCCTCCCACCATGCAACTCTTTCTCTCTCTAGGAATCGCAGGAGGGTTGGTGCTCTTTCTCTGACTATTTTGCCTTTGCCGTTCTGCCACTTTGAGAGTCGGCTGCAGTTTGACTAATGCACATGTTCTATGGCCTTTATGGTAGCTCCGCTGAGGTGTCTTTGCTTGTTCACTCAGGGATCAGTTGCTGCGCGGCGGTATATGCTGGCGCTCCGCTGCTCTAATGCGCTCTTTACTATGCAAGTTAAGGAGCGCTATAACTTCTCCCTCTGAGGGTAATAGTTCCACTGTGGCAGGCGCAGCACTATGACGTGCCTTTTGTGCTGTGGCATTAGAAGAATTCTGATATCTCTGACTTTTAGTCTAACCAGACTGTCTATTACTCTGTAATTCCTCTAGCGCCGTTCTATGCAAACAGTAGGTTTTAAAGAGTACACCAAATGCTTCAAATAACTTCTTTATTAACTTCAACTTTTCTTCATATATATAACACTGCAGCCTCCACAGCAGATAGTTCATGTACATAACACGTGTTGAAAAGATATCACAAAATGGCGGTATGCATAAGATGGTGGTTCAACTGTTCAATCTTGTCATTCAACATAAAATGGTGGGTATATTTCTCTCTTCAGTATCTGTACTCTCACTTTAAGTTTTTTAAGCACTTTATGATCTCTCTGAGAGGTATATCTGAGGTCTAAGTTCACTTGCTGAATTTGCTCACAATTTGCAATATGCAGTTATAACTATTTTCAGATTGGTTTGAGTATGATCTGGTATGGTTGTATGCAATTTGGATTGCAATATGGAATTGGAATTTGGATTGTGAACTTTGTAGTTTGCAATTGTATGGTATTTGCAATTGGTGGAACTGTAAGTAAACACACATATAACTGGTTTAGTATACAGTTCTAATCACTATATTAACTGTAGAAACATATAACTGTTTTAAATAACTATTTTGGCCTCTCTGCTTCCATAAAACATAGCTCATAGTGGAGTGAATGTCTGTTCAGCTTCTCTCTCTGGTGAATAATTTCTAGCAGCTCCTGCTAGGGAATTTCTCACACAAGCTGTGTGTGAGGCTGGCTGTGATTGGTCAAGACTCCTGCCCAGCAACAACAGTTTAACTCTATGCTTCCTGTTGTTTCTGCTGTGTCATTAAGCTTACCTCACATCCATATAATGAATCTTAAAGGCATATTATCTTTTCTGCTTCTGTGAACACAATATATATAACAGTTATATGAC
Organism: Bufo gargarizans; assembly: GCF_014858855.1. NCBI lineage: Eukaryota > Metazoa > Chordata > Amphibia > Anura > Bufonidae > Bufo > Bufo gargarizans. Next base: position 38,410,905 of record NC_058082.1, on the reverse strand, counting down.
ATCCAAACATAAAGTCACTGTAAAAAAACTCTGCTTATGTCTTTAACACACAAACATAGGAACTTTATTAAGGTTATTGGCAGGTCTAGCTGTATAAACATATAAGCTATGTTAGCAACCTAGGACAGGTCTTAGCTGGCCAGCTACACTCCGTCCTATACTAGTACAGTTGCATACATCAGCCGACTACAAAAATTTACCTTGTGGTATACATTTGTATTTTCACTGTGCCCCACTGTATAGAAAGAGTGTAGCCCATGGCAGCTAATATTGCCCCGTAAGGCTGCACATTGTCATGAGCAGCTCCTGCTTGGATTTGAGTGTTTTATGTATGTTATGTAACTCTATAGGTATGACATTCACTTCTGAGATACACGAAAGCACTATCACTTTTCTGGATCTCAAACTTATCCTGGACCCTGATGGCCACATCCAGTCTGAAATCCATCGCAAGCCCACAGCAACGAACAATCTTTTGCAGTGGAACAGTTACCACCCAAGACCACTCAAAAAGGGAATACCGGTGGGCCAATACATTAGGGCCCGCAGGAACTGTTCAGGTGAAGCAAGCTTTGCTAAGGAGAATAAGACCTTATATGATAGATTTCGTGCAAGGGGATACCCTAAAAAGGTTTTACATAAGGCCTATGCCAGGGCAAGTAATACCAATCGGATGGAATTGTTAAAAGCTACATCCAAGAACTCCAAGACACGTTGTCAGATGCATTGGCACCTTTGATGCCCAAAACAATCAGGTGTTCCGAATTTTGAAAAAACACTGGCATGTCCTTTGGGCGGACAATGACTTGAGGGCAGTAATTACGCAGAATCCCAGTGTCACCTACCGTCGAGGTAGAAATCTAAAGGACGTATTGGTCCATAGTTTATATCGTCCAGTACCGCCTAAAACTACCTGGCTTAAATCTAATATAGTGGGCACTTACCCATGTGGGGACTGTATCTTCTGCCCTCTTGTGAAGAGATGCCGATCCTTTGTCAATCCTGTGGCTAAAAAAGAATATCATATAGGGCAATATATCAACTGTAAAACCAAAGGAATTGTATATGCCGTCCAATGTCCGTGTCTTAAGATCTATGTTGGTAAGACGTCTCAAGGATTCAGGAGAAGGATCTGCCAACATATTAGTAGCATCAACACCATGGCAGATACTTCTATTTCCAGGCATGTTAGGGCTTATCATGGTGGAGATCATGAGGTACTCAAATTCTGGGGAATCTGCAAAAAAAACCTAGGTGTAAGAAAGGGCGATTTGGATGCAATTTTATTGCAATAAGAGACTAGGTGGATCTACCGTCTTGATAGTCTCAATCCAAAAGGGCTCAATGAAGGTTTTGCCTTCACGGCTTTTCTTTGAGAATGAAGGAGGGGTTTTGTGTGGCTTTTCGTCTGTTCTATTTATTTTCATTCTTTTAATCATTCAAGTGTCATTGGACACATATTTGATAGTATGTATATTGAGCCAAAAATGTTTTGTGTACCCCTAGTACTGTGCTGATCAAGTATTACGTCCTTTTTTGGAACATATAGTGTCAATTTATTAGTAACCTAAATAATGACACTCTTTTTGGGCAATAACTAATATGCACTGCCATTCTAAACACTAATGCCACCCCCTTAATTATGCAGCTGTGGAATTACAGATGATGCGCCATCAAAATGTAATCTTGCTCCTCTGTATCGTGTTCAATGCAGTAGGGAGAATTGTATTACATTTGGAATATAGACACACATCCAGGTCTATTATGCAGGGTTGTGTCGTTTCAAAATCTGCACGCTGTAGTCTTCAGCGCAGTAGAAGAGCACTTATGTGCCCATCTAACGTTCGGCTATCTTTAAGTCCACGCGCAGTGTCGTCCTGCGCAGCACTCTCATTTGGCAGAGTTCATGCGCATCGCTGTGCTGCGCAGCATGTCTGGATTTCTAAAAACATTCGCTTTTACCTCTGAGTGCTAGCGCAGCCTTCTTCTGCGCAGGACTCCCCTCCTTTTAGGTTCTGAGTCTGTGGGCAGCCACATGAAGCGCAGCGCAAGCGCAGTTTCAAGGTATAAGCCGTGGTGCTCCAAGTGTCTGTGCAGGTATGTCGAGCACAGCGGGTCACTGATGACGAACACAGTAGGCGACTGAGCCTGGCGCTTCACTCGTCATGAGGGGGTGTGGCTTTGGATACTATTGGGTGGCTGAGCGTTTTGCCCTGTAGGTGATAGCCTGTCAATCTCTCCACACTCTGTATTTCATCTTCCAGCCGGTTGGGGTCACCCAATGCTGCCAGTTACCCCTGAAGAAGAAGCCTGGTAAGGGTGAGCGAGAGTGCACATCTCTTTACCCCATGTCATTGATCAGTATACTCCTCCACCAGTGGAGTGGTGACTGTGTTTTAACATCCCTTTATTTTTCGGTTTGTTTAAGTAATTAAAATATGCACCACGCACATACTTAGTGTTTAGCTTTTTAGTTGTTATATCAATAAAAGTGAAGTATTAATTTTCACCTGGGTCAAGATAGGTTCTATTGCCTGTTCAGGCATTTGTAAATAAACTTCTGTAATATGTGCCATGAGGAACCTCTCTCCTTATACCCTGATTTCACTCCTTCTGTGAGGGTGAATGTAACAGACTGAGGCTTTTTTGACTAAGGACAACCTCTTTCTCCAACAGATGACGCCCTGCTGTTTTGGCACTATGGCCTTTACAGGACTCCCACCGGTACTTCTGCCAGCCCCAGTGTCCCCTGACTTGGTGGCTATTACCTGCTGCTTGTATCCTCTGCTTCGCTGTCTGTCTCGGCCGCGGGAGGGGCTACAGGTGCTTCTGCCACCTGTGATACCTGCTTAAATAATACATCAGATGCTTCTGCATTTATGTGTCTCTGCCGGACTGTGTCTGGGATTTCCCAGGGAGAGGAGGAGCGCACCAAGAGACCCATACAGAGTGGAAGGAGAATGGAGAAGAACGCTGAAGGACCCATAGCAAGCCCTGAACGAAATGGAGGGGAGGCCAAGGTCATGCGTCCAATGGTTCCCAAATTGTCTGTCACCAGTCACAATTGAGGAGAGTCATTTACTGGAAGCATTGAGGGGCAGGGGCATGACTAGTGCCCCACATAACACCCTGATTACCCCTGGGAAGCGTATCTCTGATAGAACATTGAAATCGGGGGACATGGGCTCGACTAAGGCCCAATGGCATGACACCCTGATTACCGATGTTAAACATCCCTGGAATTGCACTGAAATGAGAAGACAGGGGACATGAACCAGCCTTGCATGGAATATGGAGGGAAGGAGGAGCATTCTTTGGTACCCATAACCAATACGCCGTTGTAAGGCATAATGAGACAGTACTTAGTAGCAGGACTGAACTGCGGCATAATCTAGCGCTACACCACACAGATTATGATGCTGCGGAACCTGAAGGGGGGGGGGCTTTGAGTGCTGGCCGGATCACATACTCAAGGGTGCAACTGGAATTCCCAAGGAGAAATATTGCCAGGTCTTAGATACTGGTGCCAAAGGAAATAATGCGTGCCTATCGAGGATGACGGTCTGGGTTCAAAGTGAAACTTTTACAAGTGGAGGAGCAAGACCATGTGTACCGTCAATATTTATGGGGAATGTATGGTCTATAGGATATAAGATTGACGAATTACAGTGGTTAGTCCCGTCACAGGCGGTATACAGGGAGTGTAGTATGATTTTGATAATAGAGACATGGCTACAAGTAAAAATTACTGGTCTCAAAGCCAAGTAGGAAAACGGTATCCGTGATTTGGGGAAGGCGAACAAATTCAACAACTTTTTTTAACGGATTTCTTAATACTACCACTAAGCAGGAAAGCAAACCCGTAGTAGTAAGGAGAACAGGCCTGCATACACTTAGGGCTGTTTCACACGACCGAATCCATTGCAGGAATCGCGCTCCGTGTGTGAGTACTGAGCAGTCATCCGCCGTTCTGGACTTGCAGGAGCACACGGCATTATACTGATTTAGGGCTCATGCACACAAACGTATTTTCTTTCCGCTTCCATTCCGGGTTTTTTTGCGGCCCGTATGCAGAACCGTTCACTTCAATGGGGCTGTAGAAAATACAGAAGTTACTCCGTGAGCATTTCGTTTCCGTTTGTCCGCATGGCCGCTCCACAAAAAAGTAGTGCATGTCCTATTATTTTCCGCAAATCACAGTCCGAGGCCCCATTCAAGTCAATGGGTCCGCAAAAAATACAGAACGCACACGGAACACATCCGTATGTCATCCGTATTTTGCGGTTCCATACTGTAGAAATGCTATGCTCAGCCCATATTGCTCATGTGTTTGATTAATAAATTACTGTTTCTGTATACCATCCGTAAAAATCTGATCAAATACGGAAACCATACGGATATGTTTTGTGCAATAACGGAACGGAAGAGGACTTAAATCAGAGAAAAAAAAACTCAGATAGGGAACAGCGGATCATGAAAAACGGACCGCAAAACAACAACGGTCGTGTGCATGAGCCCTTATCATGCTATGTGCCTCTGCTTGACCTTACTTCTACAGGATCCCAGTGACCTAAAGCTGTAAGGTCAAGCAGAGGCACATAGCATTATAAATCATAAGGCTGTGCGCTCCTGCAAGTCCAGAACGGAGGATGACGCTCATGGAGCATGAATCCCGCAATGGACTCTCTTGTTTGAAAGAGCCCTAACAGTATGAGAGTAGGAAGATTGCAGTTGGCAAATCTACAAGGCTGGACGGAATCACATCGAAGGTGTTTGGGCTCTTTCAGATGAGCATGTCCTGTGCATGTTATCCAGCTGCAGCCAAGCAAAAAGTGGTGGTTTGTGGAAGATCACTGTAGTGCCTGTTACAAAGGTAACTGCGCTGAAAAGCGTAAGGGAATATAGACTGGTAGCGTTAACCTCACATATTATGACGCTGTTTATACCAACTCGAACAATCTGCAGTTTGCATACAAACAACTTATGGGCTTTGATGCAGTCCTTTACCTACTGCACAGGGCTTTCTCCTACTTTGAAGGCAGAGGAAACATCGTGAGACTTATCATCTTCATCTTCTCAAGTGCCTTCAACACAATCCAGCCTGGGTGTTTGTGTGTTAAACTGAGCAAACTGGGTGTTCGGGAATCCACCACAAATTGGAACCTGGACTTACCTCATTGACGGACCACAGTTTGTTTGGTTAGGTCACCACACCTCAGATACACCGCCCTGCAGCATTGGAGTTTCCCAGTGAACCGTTTTGTCAATCATACTTTTTTTTTTTTTTGCTTCGTATATGAACTCTGACCACTGCCACCTAAAAAAAAATCTCTGACTCTGTAATAGGTTGGTTGTATCAAAAATAGTGAGGAGAAGGAGTACAGGCAACTGATGCATAACTTCATCAACTGGCATGCGGAAAATGGGCTAGTATTTAAGGTGGCAAAGATGAAAGAGAGCATAGCGAGTTTGGAAAGAAGAAGGAACCCATTCGGCCGATTATTACTGACGGACAAGAGGTCATGGTTGTCAACAGTTATAAATACCTGGGGGTTCATCTGAACAAAAAGCTAGACTGGGTGATGAACGTTGTTAAGATCTACAAAAAGGGTGCGAGCCGACTGTTCTTTCTGAGGAGGCTGAGATCCTTCAGTGTTTCCAACGAGATACCGGAAATGTTTTATCACTCCGTGATCTCGAGCATAATATTCTTTATAATGGTGAATTGGATGCTAGCAAAGTGTACATACATTGTTAATAATCAGTCTCATGCCTTACACTCACTGGTGCAGAATCAATGGAGTAGCTTCAGTGAGAGGTTTATCCACCTGAAGTGCGGAACGGATAGGTTTAGGAGTTCCTTTGTAGCGATTGCTATTACTCTATCTAATAGGCAAGTATGGTGAAGGATGGACTGGTACTGGGATTGTCCTTCAAAATATGCATCTACTGTAGGAATGGATACTAGCTATTGTAACTGTCTGATTGTATAGTCTTAGGGCTGTTTCACATGAGCGAGTCCATTGCGGGAATCACGCTCCGTGTGTGAGTGTGATCCTCCACTCTGGACTTGCAGGAGAGCACAGCATTATCATGATTTATAATGCTATGTGTCTCTGCATGGCCTTTTTTTCCACAGAATCATAGTGACATAAAGCTGTCAGTATGATTCTGTAGAAATAAGGTCAAGCAGAGACACGTAGCATTATACACTCACCTAAAGAATTATTAGGAACACCATACTAATACGGTGTTGGACCCCCTTTTGCCTTCAGAACTGCCTTAATTCTACTTGGCATTGATTCAACAAGGTGCTGATAGCATTCTTTATAAATGTTGGCCCATATTGATAGGATAGCATCTTGCAGTTGATGGAGATTTGAGGGATGCACATCCAGGGCACGAAGCTCCCGTTCCACCACATCCCAAAGATGCTCTATTGGGTTGAGATCTGGTGACTGTGGGGCCATTTTAGTACAGTGAACTCATTGTCATGTTCAAGAAACCATTTTTCAAGTCTTCAACAGTCCAATTTTGGTGAGCTCGTGCAAATTGTAGCCTCTTTTTCCTGTTTGTAGTGGAGATGAGTGGTACCCGGTGGGGTTTTCTGCTGCTGTAGCCCAATCGCCTCAAGGTTGTGCGTGTTGTGGCTTCACAAATGCTTTGCTGCAGACCTCGGTTGTAACGAGTGGTTATTTCAGTCAACGTTGCTCTTCTATCAGCTTGAATCAGTCGGCCCATTCTCCTCTGACCTCTAGCATCAACCAGGCATTTTCGCCCACAGGACTGCCGCATACTGGATGTTTTTCCCTTTTCACACCATTCTTTGTAAACCCTATAAATGGTTGTGCGTGAAAATCCCAGTAACTGAGCAGATTGTGAAATACTCAGACCGGCCCGTCTGGCACCAACAACCATGCCACGCTCAAAATTGCTTAAATCACCTTTCTTTCCCATTCTGACATTCAGTTTGGAGTTCAGGAGATTGTCTTGACCAGGACCACAACCCTACATGCATTGAAGCAACTGCCATGTGATTGGTTGACTAGATAATCGCATTAGTGAGAAATAGAACAGGTGTTCCTAATAATTCTTTAGGTGAGTGTAAATCATGATAATGCTATGCTCTCCTTCAAGTCCAGAGCGGAGGATCACACTCGCACACGGAGCGTGATTCCCGCAATGGACTCGCTCGTGTGAAACAGCCCTTATGTGCCTTCTATTACTACTATGTCCTCTCATGAACTATGTATACACTGAGATGCCAATGCCTGGAAGGGAAATTGCAAAAGTGTATTTTATCTTATTTATAGGAATATATTGTGCTATGAATAGGGAAAATGTTGTAATCTGGTAATGAATAGTCTCGGCCTTGAGTGCTATCAACAGGGCTCCCAATATCTCCATTGTGGACCCAGAGATGTACTCCCTCTACATCCTATGATCTATACCCAAAGGGACGCCACCACATGAGCCCTCCCATTAATTTCAATGTACTTTGCGTCTCTTGTATTTGTGCTTTCAAAGACTACCAAGCTCCAAAGACCAGAGTTTAGATTGAGTCCTTCAACAAAACTGTGAAAACCACTGAGGAACTTACCTGGCTTGGAACACCCATTGGCTCTTCTGTTTACTTGATTGTGTATGTTCAATAACTAACTCTTTGCCTTCATCTGTACTTTTTCCTCATAGTTCGTGGAGGTGCCCCTGGAAGGCAGAAGGCTAGTATGGTTCTTGAATTTCATGAGAAGACCTCTAAGTTACATTGGATGGTGGAAAGTTGGATTTGTCTAATGCTCTACGGATCTATCTATTTAGTTCTCTGGTCTATTTCAGCTGCTACTTGGAGAAAATAATTCTCCTGATGTCTCCAGCTAAGCTCATGTGTCATGGACGTGCTGTATATTTATCTCTGAACGCGGAAAATACAGAGAACATTTACAGTATTATCTCCTGAAGCATCATGGTGAAGGCAGTGGATAGGTTCATATTATTGCATTATGTTGTCACTCTGACCTTCAAAATGCATGAGTCAGACATAGACGCAGGATTCCTGGAGGCACCATGATGCTCTATGTGACATAGAAAGCAGTCGGGAAAGGTTAATAGAATTTCAATTCAAATGAATTCAATATGAGGGGGAAGGTATTAACTATTAACACATTCATCCCCACAACTACATGTATGATTCACCACAGTCAAGGGGCAGTAAGTATTCTGTGCGACAAGTCAATAATAGAAGAATATTTACTTCTGCTTTCTATAGATCAAAATATAAAAATAAGGTTATATTCAGATGTGGCAAATTGGCTGCAGAAATATCCAAGGCTTATTCTTATAAATAGGGATTGCAGAAATCCATGTGCCGGCTGCCAAAAACATCCCCATTCAAGTAAATTAATGTTATTTTTAGTTTGGAATAATATAAGAAACAAATATTTCTTAATACTGCCTCTATGTACAAGAATATAACTACTATAATACTGCCTCCTATGTACAAGAATATACCTACTATAATACTGCTCCTATGTACAAGAATATAACTACTATAATACTGCCTCCTATGTACAAGAATATAACTACTATAATACTGCCTCCTATGTACAAGAATATAACTACTATAATACTGCTCCTATATACAGGAATATAACTACTATAATACTGCTCCTATGTACAGGAATATAACTACTATAATACTGCCTCCTATGTACAGGAATATAACTACTATAATACTGTCTCCTATGTACAAGAATATAACTACTATAATACTGCTCCTATGTACAAGAATATAACTACTATAATACTGCTCCTATGTACAAGAATATAACTACTATAATACTGCCTCCTATGTACAAGAATATAACTACTATAATACTGCTCCTATGTACAAGAATATAACTACTATAATACTGCCTCCTATGTACAGGAATATAACTACTATAATACTGCCTCCTATGTACAAGAATATAACTACTATAATACTGCTCCTATGTACAAGAATATAACTACTATAATACTGCATCCTATTTACAAGAATATAACTACTATAATACTGCTCCTATGTACAAGAATATAACTACTATAATACTGCTCCTATGTACAAGAATATAACTACTATAATACTGCTCCTATGTACAAGAATATAACTACTATAATACTGCCTCCTATGTACAAGAATATAACTACTATAATACTGCTCCTATGTACAAGAATATAACTACTATAATACTGCTCCTATGTACAAGAATATAACTACTATAATGATCTTTTTATTTAAAAACAGGCAACAAAATATTACAATACACTTACTATAAAATCATAGAAAAGAATAAATATAAAGTGACATCACTTTCATAATACACATCACAACACATTATACAATTGCTGACACATGGATGTTCCTCCAGTACACGTTATTGCGGTTATTTTTCAGGTCTTTCTTATATATCATCTTCAGACTTTCCAGGATATTATATAAGATTTTATCACAGGTCAGGAGCTCTCTGTTGATGACCAGGCAGCACCGCGCACACCACAGATGGTACATGGTCACCACATTCACTACATACAGGGAACTTCTGCTGTATTGTCTGAGATCTGGGGAGAAGTCTCCATACAAGAGCTGATTATACGGCTGTCCCACTAGATGTGGTAACTGAAGGGACCGCGACACGGCCTCCCATACCTGGACACTGAACGGACAGTCCAGCAGAAGATGCTCCATGGTCTCCAGTACCTGACGGCATTGCTCTCTAGGGCAGGATCTGTCTGGCACATTTCTACACTTTAGATTGTCCCTGACATACATTTTACCATGAAATGCCAGCCATGACACATCCTTCATGTGAGCGGGGACTCTGGGGTCCTCCAGGATTTTCACAGCCTGTTTTACATCCAGGTTCGGGGCGTTCCTCAGCTGAATATGGGCACTAAACTGAGATATCAGCAGGTTCTTATACATCTCTTTCCTACTGAGTTGCTTTACTTCACCATATAAGATTTTCCATTTAATGATCTTGCTAATTGCTTGTACCGCGTACCAGGAAACGTTATTCTTAATGCGCCCCGAGATCCTCTTAATGGGGTCCCCTACCGACCACACAGAGACAAAATGCTGTATCTGGTTCTTAAACAGACGACTCCACAGCTTCAGCTCTGAACTCTTACAAAATGAGAAATTCCTCATCAGAAACATTAAGTTAAAGAAGAGCTCTGGGCAGGGCATGGACAGGCCGCCCTCCTTCTGGGGAAGATAGACAATGTTCCTCCTGACTATATTCACCCTATTACCCCACAAGAAGTGGAAGAAGATATTGGTCAGTCTGGTAAGTAACTTATCGGGCACTGGGAACACTACACTGACATAGAGGAATAGCGGGAGAAGGAAGCTTTTCAGCAGGCGGATCTTCTCCTGATAAGTCAGCTTCCAGTGCCTCCAGCACTGCACCTTCTGCTCACACACAGTCAGCTTCTCCTCCCAGTTCACCTTCCCATCATCTACAGTTCCAAACTGAATCCCCAAAATCTTTATCTTGTCCTGCACTGTTCTAAAGGGCACTGAGAAGACCCCACGGTCACCCCCCAGCCACAACGCCTCGCTCTTATCCATATTCACAGCAGAATTCGACACTCGAGAGAAAGCTGCTATCTCCTGTTGTAGGGCCACACAGTCCTCACTAGACGAGACCAGAACCGTCACATCGTCCGCATAAGCACAGAACTTTATGTCCACTATTTTACTCTGTAGGTGACATTCCAACCCCAAGAGATTTCTATTATCCTGCAACTTTCTTAAAAAAGGATCCAGACTGAAGACGTACAATAATGGGCTTAAAGGGCAGCCCTGCCTTACACCAGACATGATCCTAAAGGGTTCTGCCAAATGACCATTAATCAGAGGCTGGCTTACCGCCTCCTTATAGAGAACCTGCAGCCATTGTACGAAGCGTGCAGGAAGGCCGTACTCCAACAACACCTGGTACAGGTAGTCATGATGGACTCTGTCAAAGGCCTTGCTCTGGTCTAACCCCACCACATATGCTCCTCCACTATGCTGCCTGATGTAGGTCACCGCTTCCCTCACCAGCAGCAATGAGTCCTCTATAGTCCGGCCTTTCACACCACACGTCTGGTTGGAGATGATCAGATTATCTGCCACCGCACTCAGCCTGTGATACAAGATCTTGGCCAAGACCTTATAATCAGTGTTCAGTAAGGACAATGGACGCCAGTCTTTTAGATTTCCTTTCTTTGCCAGGAGAACCAGAACAGATTTATACTGTGACTCTAGAAGTTTCCTGGCAGAGAGGCAATCATTATAGACCTGCACCAGGTCTGGAGCTAATACAGGTCCTTCTCAAAAAATTAGCATATTGTGATAAAGTTCATTATTTTCTGTAATGTACTGATAAACATTAGACTTTCATATATTTTAGATTCATTACACACCAACTGAAGTAGTTCAAGCCTTTTATTGTTTTAATATCGATGATTTTGGCATACAGCTCATGAAAACCCAAATTTCCTATCTCAAAAAATTAGCATATTTCATCTGACCAATAAAAGAAAAGTGTTTTTAATACAAAAAAAAGTCAACCTTCAAATAATTATGTTCAGTTATGCACTCAATACTTGGTCGGGAATCCTTTTGCAGAAATGACTGCTTCAATGCACGTGGCATGGAGGCAATCAGCCTGTGGCACTGCTGAGGTGTTATGGAGGCCCAGGATGCTTCGATAGCAGCCTTAAGCTCATCCAGAGTGTTGGGTCTTGCGTCTCTCAACTTTCTCTTCCCAATATCCCACAGATTCTCTATGGGGTTCAGGTCAGGAGAGTTGGCAGGCCAATTGAGCACAGTAATACCATGGTCAGTAAACCATTTACCAGTGGTTTTGGCACTGTGAGCAGGTGCCAGGTCGTGCTGAAAAATGAAATCTTCATCTCCATAAAGCTTTTCAGCAGATGGAAGCATGAAGTGCTCCAAAATCTCCTGATAGCGGCTGCATTGACCCTGCCCTTGATAAAACAAAGTGGACCAACACCAGCAGCTGGCATGGCATCCCAGACCATCACTGACTGTGGGTACTTGACACTGGACCAGGCATTTTGGCATTTCCCTCTCCCCAGTCTTCCTCCAGACTCTGGCACCTTGATTTCCGAATGACATGCAAAATTTGCTTTCATCCGAAAAAATCACTTTGGACCACTGAGCAAAAGTCCAGTGCTGCCTCTCTGTAGCCCAGGTCAGGCGCTTCTGCCGCTGTTTCTGGTTCAAAAGTGCCTTGACCTGGGGAATGCGGCACCTGTAGCCCATTTCCTGCACACGCCTGTACACGGTGGCTCTGGATGTTTCTACTCCAGACTCAGTCCACTGCTTCCGCAGGTCCCCCAAGGTCTGGAATCGGTCCTTCTCCACAATCTTCCTCAGGGTCCGGTCACCTCTTCTCGTTGTGCAGCGTTTTCTGCCACACTTTTTCCTTCCCACAGACTTCCCACTGAGGTGCCTTGATACAGCACTCTGGGAACAGCCTATTCCTTCAGAAATTTCTTTCTGTGTCTTACCCTCTTGCTTGAGGGTGTCAATGATGGCCTTCTGGACAGCAGTCAGGTCGGCAGTCTTACCCATGATTGCGGTTTTGAGTAATGAACCAGGCTGGGAGTTTTTAAAAGCCTCAGGAATCTTTTGCAGGTGTTTAGAGTTAATTAGTTGATTCAGATGATTAGGTTAATAGCTCGTTTAGAGAACCTTTTCATGATATGCTAATTTTTTGAGATAGGAATTTTGGGTTTTCATGAGCTGTATGCCAAAATCATCAATATTAAAACAATAAAAGGCTTGAACTACTTCAGTTGGTGTGTAATGAATCTAAAATATATGAAAGTCTAATGTTTATCAGTACATTACAGAAAATAATGAACTTTATCACAATATGCTAATTTTTTGAGAAGGACCTGTATATCTCTGAACTCCTTATAGAACTCACTGGTCAGACCGTCCAGGCCCGGGCTCTTCTTGGTTTTTAAGGAGTCAATGCTCCTCTTCACCTCCTTCTCAGTTATTGGCTCGGCCAAGCCATCTGCTTGTGCATGATCTAGTTTAGGGAGTTTGACGCCTTTCAGGTAAGTTCTGATGCTGTCACCACTTATCTGACGGCCTTTAAACAGATTTTTGTAATAATCTCCAATAATCTTGTGGAGTTAAGTCTGATCTGACTGCTCCACCCCATGCTCATCTAACAGGCTGGTCATAAGCTTCTTATTAACCCTGTTCTTACAGGCAATATAGGGGTCTAGGTTGTTAACCCCCCAATTATCAAACTGCCCCTTTGCTTTGAGAGACTTGAGGCGGTCATACTGCAGCTCTCGCATCTCCTGCTTTATCTGGCTGACGTACTTACCATCTATCTTCTCAACACTATTGATCTTACCATATAACCTGCTTAACTGCAGCCTCAGCGCAGAATACCTCATATACTCCACATTACTATGCCTCCTCGCAGCACGTATCAGAAACTGCTTGATATCACCCTTCATACACTCCCACCACTCCGCTGTGTCATCACACATACACTGAGTGGTCCTCCGGTCATTATAGAAGGTGGTAAAGGCCTCTCTAAACCCTGGATCTTGCAGCACCGAGCTATTCACCTTCCAGTAGCCCCTACCACAGACCACGGCCCCGGCCAGATCCAGCGTGACACTCACCATACAATGGTCAGAGAACTCTATGGGACTCGTCCTGTAGTCAGAGCTCCTCACTTCACGTTTTATATACACCCGGTCTATTCTACTGGCGTTACCGGCCTTATGGTAAGTGTAGGCTCTATTGGAGCCACGTAAACTATAAGGATCCACTAAATGAGCCTGCTGGACTATATTGTTAAGGAAGTGCTCATCATATCTCAATTGCTTATGACTACTGGAACAGTCCACATTACAGGAGACACTATTAAAATCCCCGCACATTATAAACACCCTGGATGTAAAACAATATGGCTTCATCTGCTGGAATAATTCCCTCCTCTCCTTTCTAGTCTGAGGAGCATAGACATTAATGGCTCTATAATACACAGTGTCCAGTATAAAGTCCAGCATCAGACAGCGACCCGGACAGATCTCCAAGACTCTCTCCACCTCAACTTCTATCTTATTGAAGAGAATCGCCACACCGTCATTTCTCTCCAGCCCAAAGGACCAGAAAGATGCTCCGTGTCTCCAGTCTCTCTTGGCTGCAAACACATGAGCATTGCTCTTCAAATAAGTCTCCTGTAAGAAGAAGATGTCAGATCTCTCCTGAGACAGACGTTGGTAGATCGCCTGCCGCCTGTTCTTGGTCTTCACACTGTTCACATTTATAGAGCTGATTCTCAGCCTCATCCAGGTCACTTAGTTTTTCTTATTCTTTTTTCTCCTTCCACTACTGTGACCTTTAGAACGCCATCTTTTGGTGGACACTGAAGGGCCAGGTTCATCTTCCAGAGGGTCACCATCAGGGTTATGTGAAGAAACATAGTCAATTTCAATCTTTTCTTCTGACTCTTCTTCCCCCAGCGCACCATACTGCCCGGAGGTTATGGCCAGCACTGGCGGATCCGGGGTTTTCTTTGCTGTAGCGCTGTTCTTTCTTTTTACAGTCTGGAACCCCTCTTCATCCACAGAGGACCTCCTGAGCTTCCTGAGCCCTGCAGCTGGACCATCAGGCTTTGTAGACGTAGAGGGCAGTTCTTTAGGTGGTTTGACAGCTAGTTTATTGGTCACTTTACTCTGCAGATAAGAATTCTCTTCAGTGGCTGGTACTTGTAGTGCTACAGATGGTACTTTAGTTTCCACAGCAGGATTTCTGGATATCAAAGCCTTTTCAATAGCTGGTATTTGTGGTTCAGCAGATGTTGTTACTTGTAATGGAGTAGTTTGGCTATCAGTCTCCAACTCTGCCGGTACTTGTAGTGCATCAGGAGGGTCAACACTCTCTACAGCAGGGTCACTAGTACTTTGCATTACTTCAGCAGGACGATTGCCAGTTTCTGGGGTTGTATCTGCTCTTGCAGTGACATCCTCCTGACCTTCCTCCATGGCCTCTGAGAAGATCTCATCACTGCCTTTATTATGATCTGCATGCGGACAGTCCCGGAACGTATGACCAGATCCTAAACACAGGTTACAGATGACCGGACCTGTACAGTCGTCCTTTGAATGACCAAACTGTCCACAAAATGAGCACTTAATACGGGAGCAGTTGATGGCGAGGTGCCTGCCCCCACATCTGTGACACAGCCGCGGCTGACCGGGGTAGTAGCATATCCCTCTCTCTGAGCCCAGGTAGAAGGAGTGCGGCAGATGTCTAGTCACACCATTGTTCTGCGCTAGCTGTATCATCACGGTGTATCCGCCATTCCAGATGTCTTCCTCATCCTAGATTTTTACGGGATGACTCTTCAACAGACACTGTCTGCTCAGCCAGTGCTCCAGATCTGCCAGCGCCACCACCTCAGACTGGAACAAGATGGTGGCCCTCACTACCTGAGGCTTGGACAGCTGGATCACCTGTAGATGCTCCCAGATTGACTGTTCTTTTGTGTCATTGTATATATTCCAGAATAAGTCCAAATCATACTGAAGCTTAAAGCTGATGTCATAGATCCTGCTGGAGGGGATATGGATCAGGGCGTATACCTCAGATGCCTTAAATTTCATAAAGTCCTTCAGAAGAACTTTCCCTATGTACAGTCTAGAGGGGAGGTTTTCTTCTGGACCCGTATACTTAATCCGTACAGCATTCCTCCTCTGAGGTGGCGGGTTAGCCAGCCTTGTAACATTGGAGAACAGTCTCCTGAATTGTGGACGGTCTGCAGGAGGATCAGTGCTGGGCCTCTCCTCTACAGGCTTACTGACTCCAGATTGTCCTGCAGATCCACCTGTGTCTACTCCAGACCGCTGTGCAGCTGACATTGTGGACGGCTGAGGGTCCTGTATACTGACCTCCATGTCTGCTCCAATCTGTGCAGTTGTCTCCTCTGAGAGCCGATCGAGCGGGGTCTCAATAACAGCACTGAGCGGGGTCTCAATAACAGCACTGAGCAGGGTCTCAATAACAGCACTGAGCGGGGTCTCAATAACAGCACTGAGCGGGGTCTCAATAACAGCACTGAGCAGGGTCTCAATAACAGCACTGAGCGGGGTCTCAATAACAGCACTGAGCTATGACTACTATAATACTGCTCCTATGTACAAGAATATAACTACTATACTACTGCTCCTATGTACAAGAATATAACTGCTATAGTTGAGTTGCTCTTTTTAAAGTATTTTATTTGATAAGTTCGTCCTGGAATAGTTTTTGCTGTGGTTATACACTATTCCTAGAATCAGTGTGTGACGGTCACGTAAACTACACACAGGGGGGAGGATAGTGACCACTGCGCTCCACCCTCACCCCTGGCCCTGCCTACTTGCCTCACAAGTCCTAATGACAGGGGACAACTAGACGGTAGTCCCTAACTTAGGATACGTGCTGGGAAGACAGACAAGACAAATAACGGAACGTGAACAGACCGGGTCAATACCTAGAGAGCTACGCAGTACTAAGGAATGAGCAGAGAATAGTCAGGAAAAGCCAAGGTCAAATACCAGGATAGAAACGAAGTACAACAGGAGTCCGCAAAGAATTGTCAGGTGGAAGCCGGGGTCAGGATACCAGGAGAGACGCGCAGTACAGGAGGAGCAGGCAAAGGATCGTCAGGGAACAGGGTCAGGTAGTATTCAGTAGTCCAACAAAATGCCAGGAACCTAGAATTAACAGGCAACCTGTGGCCAGCAGGCTGCCTGTATTTATAGTGGGGAGTGAGGGTCATGTGACATGGCCAGCGTCACATGACCGACAGACCGACCAGTCGAGCACCGAGTGATCAGCTTGGTGCTTAAGGCAGACCTAGTAGCAGGGAGCCTCCCAGCTAGCAAAGCCGCCCTGGGAACGAGGTCAAACACAGATCCTCGCTCCCAAAGCTAAGCAGCAGGTTTTCGGTGGATGGGAGACCAAGTGCACCTTCGGCACCCCGTTACAGTACCCCCCCTTTTACGAGGGGCCACCTGACCCAAGACTTCAGGCGATGGCCTTTCAGGGTGTTTTAAATGACATTTTCGAACAAGTCTAGGAGCATGAACCTCCCTGGCAGGTACCCAAGATCTCTCTTCAGGTCCATACCCCTTCCAGTGAATCAGGTACTGTAAGGAATTACGCACTCTCCTGACATCCACTATCTTAGACACCACATACTCGACAGCATCACTAACAAGAACCGGCGGAGGCGAGGCTTTCAACAGTACAACAGGTTCAAAATACTTTTTAAGTAGAGATTTATGAAATACATTATGAATGTGGAACGACTCGGGCAGCTCCAACTTAAACGATACCAGATTAATAACCTCCGTGATCTTATACGGTCCAATAAAACGAGGAGCAAAATCTTCTAGAAGCTACCTTGAGAGATAGATTCTTGGAGGACAACCATACTTCATCCCCAACCTGAAAGTTCACCCCCTTGGAATGTCTCCTATCAGCCTTGAGTTTTTGAGAACTTTGAGCCTTTTCTAGGTTCGATTGAACCCGGGCCCAAACTGCACAGTTCAGAGGAGATTTTATCCGCTTCAGGGATAGAGGAGGAGACAGACGACCCAGAATGAAAACGGGGATGAAAACCATGGTTACAAAAGAAAGGGGAGACCCCAGCAGAAGAATTAACATGGTTATTCAAAGCAAATTCAGCCAACGGAAGGTATTTAACCAATAATTGCTGGTCATCAGCAACATACGACCTCAGGAATTGTTCCACAGACTGAATAAGGCGTTCGGTCTGCCCATTACTCTCAGGGTGGTAAGCGGAGGAAAAAGACAACGAAATCTGACATCTTTGACAGAAAGCCCTCCAAAATTTGGACACAAACTGCACACCCCTGTCAGATACAATATTTTCCGGGATACCATGTAACCGTACAATTTCTTTCACAAAAATAGACGCCAGGGTCTTGGCATTCGGGAGTTTAGACAGAGGAATGAAGTGAACTATCTTGCTAAACCTATCGACCACTACCCAAACAACAGTCTTACCCTCTGCCGGCGGCAGGTCAGTAATAAAGTTCATCGAGATATGGGACCAGGGTCTACTGGAAATGGGTAGGGGTCGTAGGTTACCAGCAGGGCGAGTCCTAGGTGTCTTAGACCTAGCACAAACCTCACAGGCTGACACATAGGACTTGACATCCCTAAATAGAGTGGGCCACCAATAAGATCTAGAAACCAGCTCTCTAGTGCCCTCAAAACCAGGATGTCCACAAAAGGCAGAATCATGACACTCACCCAACAGCTGGAGACGAAATTGTATGGGGACAAACAACTTATCTGTTGGGGTGGTTGCCGGTGCCAGATGTTGTTCAGCCTTAATGAGAGCCGAGATATTTTGGGTTAAGGCTGCTACGAAGATATTTGCTGGTAGGATGGATTCAGGCAGTGCCTCTGTAGGCTGGAAAGCATGGAAGCTCCGAGATAATGCATCAGCCTTCACGTTTTTACTTCCAGGCCTGAAAGTAATGGAGAATTCAAAACGAGTAAAAAACAGTGCCCATCTAGCCTGATGAGGATTCAACCTCTTAGCAGATTCGAGAAACATAAGGTTCTTATGGTCAGTGACAACAGTTACACAATGCCTTGCCCCCTCCAGAAAATGCCTCCACTCCTCAAATGCCCACTTAATGGCCAGCAACTCCCGATTCCCTATGTCGTAGTTTCTCTCGGTGGAAGAAAATTTTCTGGAAAAGAAAGCACACGGTCTCAGGTTAGTTAGACTAGCAGGACCTTGTGAAAGGACTGCTCCTGCGCCGTCCTCAGACGCATCCACCTCCACAATAAAAGGTCTCTCCTGATCTGGCTGGATCAGAATGGGAGCGCTACTGAATGCCTTTTTTAGTGTTTCAAATGAAGTAATGGCATCAGTAGACCAGTTCTCCAAATCCGCCCCTTTCTTAGTAAGGTCGGTCAACGGTTTATCAATTACTGAAAAATTCTCAATAAATTTACGGTAGTAATTGGCAAAACCTAAGAACCGTTCTAAGGCCTTTAAGGATGAAGGCCTTACCCATTCCTTAATAGCTAGTACCTTACCAGGATCCATCTTGAAGGCGTGAGGGGTCAGGACATGCCCTAAAAACAGTATCTCCTGTACACCAAAGACACATTTCTCTTTTTTAGCGGACAACTGATTCTCCCTCAACACCTCTAATACTTGTCTAACATGAGACACATGAGATTAGAAATCAGGAGAAAATATCAAAATGTCGTCAAGATAGACAATGACAAATTTACCTAAAAACTCTCTAAGAATATCATTCATAAAGTTTTGGAATACAGCGGGGGCATTGCTGAGTCCAAAAGGCATAACCTGATATTCAAAGTGTCCTGCCGGAGTATTGAACGTCGTCTACCATTCGTCTCCCTCCTTGACTCGGATTAGATTATGTGCCCCTTTCAGGTCAATCTTAGAAAACCAGGTTGCCCCCAGAACCTGGTTAAATAAATCCGGAATCAATGGGAGAGAGTATCTATTCTGGATAGTGATCTTATTCAATTTCCGGTAATCGATACAAGGCCTAAGACCACCATCCTTCTTCTTAACGAAGAAAAACCCTGCTCCCATAGGAGAGACAGTGTCACCACCAGACATCTGAGAAGCTCTGACAGACGTTCTTCAGAACCTCCTCCTTGAGGTTCCTTTTGTTTTGCTTTCGTTTTCTCATCTCGTTAGCCTCTCTCAGCTGTCATGTAGTTGCACTGATTGCATCCCTTTAAATCCCTTCCCATACTGCATTACTTTGCGGTTTATACAACTTCCTGGAGTGTGTGCATGCTGGATGCTACTACTGAGTCTTCTACAGATAAGTTTTGTTCATTCATTTGTGTTTTCCTGTTTATACAGTCGAGGAACGAGGATATGCGATCATCTACCATTGAGATTTTTGCATAGGCTGAGCAGTTAGGGAGAGAGCCAGGTCTGTTGAAGGGCTCCCCCTTTGGTTTCTTAGTTTTGGATCCAGTCAGTCGGATCTTCATTTTGTGTCTTCTAGTTTTCTGTACACCTTCCGTGACATTATAAACCGCCAAAACCGTCTCAAGCATGGATCCGGTTTCACTTTTGACTGAACACATGCAGGGTCTTTCATTGGAGGTAGCAGATCTCTGTAAAACTGTTTCTCAGTTTCAGGTGACCAGTTCAGCTTGCGTTCATGGAGTTTGTTCTGAGCCTAAGATCTCGCTCCCGGATACGTTCTCCGGGGGGTAGTGAGAATTTTGTTCGTTTTAGAGAGGCTTGCAAACTCCATTTTCGCCTACTTCCCTATTCCTCTGGTGATGAGGAGCAGAGGGTGGGGATCATCATCTCGCTGCTCAGGGATAACGCTCAGTCCTAGGCCTTTTCGCTGTCGGTGGGGGCACTGCCCCTCTGTTCAGTGGATGAATTTTTTTTAGCCCTGGGTCAGATATATGATGATCCGGATCGTATTGCTCTGGCTGAGTCTAGACCACGTCTTTTATGCCAGGGTAAACAGTCCGCAGAGATATACTGTTCAGAATTTCGGAGATGGGCAGCTGATACTGGTTGGAATGATGCTGCACTCCGAAGTCAATTTTGCCATGGTCTTTCAGAGGGATTGAAAGATGCATTTGCCTTTCATGAGAGACCTACCTCCTTGGACTCTGCTATGTCTCGGGCCGTTCGTATTGACAGGCGTCTTAGAGAGAGAGGAGAGATCACTCCTTCCTGTCATACTCAGTCCAAGGACAGTGTGGCGGTCTCATTCAGTGCACAGGGGTCTCAGTCGCTCTCAATCCCTTCTGAGCAGGGGCCCATGCAGCTGGGTTTGCTTGCCTCTGACAATAGAGGATTCAGCTCTCATAGGAAGGTTTGTTTATGTTGTGGAGGTATAAATCATTTGGCAAATGTTTGTTCCTCTAGGAGATTCAGGCAGTTTTTTGAGAGTAATAAAGAAACAAAAAGAAAAAAATCCTCTAAAAACGTTTCATCTGTTACTATTGGCAAGGTTGATGCGGAAATTAAAGGTTTTCCGTTTGCTTGTAGTTCCCGTTTTGTCCTACCTGCCAGGGTGGCGCTAGAGAGCAAGAACATTTTTTGTGAGATTTTTGTAGATAGTGGAGCAGCTGTCAATCTCATTGATAATCAATTTGCTATAACTCATGGTTTCCAGGTATGCACTTTGGGAAAGGATATACCTGTTTTTGCTATTGATTCCGTTCCACTTTCTCAGAAATCGTTAAAGGGCATAGTTCACAATATCCGTTTGATTGTGAGTGATACTCATGTTGAGGATGTGTCATGTTTCGTCCTAAGCGGGTTGCCTACTCCTCTAGTGTTGGGGCTACCCTGGCTCACTAAACATAACCCCACCATTGATTGGCAAGCGAGGCAAATAAATGGTTGGAGTGACTTTTGCAGAGAGAATTGCCTCACGACATCTGTTTCAGAGGTTTCTACTAAGACTGTACCATCTTTTCTCTCTGAATTTTCGGATGTGTTTTCTGAGAGTGGTGTTCAGGACTTGCCCCCTCACAGGGAGTACGATTGCCCTATTAATCTCACCCCAGGCGCCAAGCTGCCTAAATCTCGTTTATACAATCTCTCCCAACCTGAAAGGGTCGCTATGCGTGCTTATATCTCTGAGAGTCTGAGAAAGGGACACATACGACCCTCGAAGTCACCTGTTGCCACTGTTTTTTTCTTTGTTAAGAAAAAAGATGGTTCTTTAAGACCATGTCTGGATTTCAGGGAGCTGAACAGTATCACAATTCGTGACCCTTATCCGCTTCCTCTGATCCCGAACCTATTTAACCAGATTGTTGGGGCTAAAGTTTTTTCCAAGTTGGATCTAAGTGGGGCATACAACCTGGTCAGGGTCAGAGAAGGAGACGAATGGAAGACGGCCTTCAATACCCCTGAGGGCCATTTTGAGAATTTGGTTATGCCTTTTGGTTTGATGAATGCTCCAGCCGTCTTTCAGCATTTTGTGAACAGCATTTTTTATCATTTAATGGAGAAATTTGTATTAGTGTATCTAGATGACATTTAGATTTTTTTCTCCTGATTTCAAAACTCGTAAGGAACACTTACGTCAGGTCTTGCTCATCCTGCGAGAGAATAAATTGTACGCTAAACTGGAAAAATGTGTGTTTGCGGTTCCAGAAATTCAATTTCTGGGGTTTCTTCTCTCCGCTTCTGGTTTTCGCATGGACCCCGAGAAGGTCCGCACTGTGCTTGAGTGGGAGCTTCCTGAGAATCAGAAGGCGCTGATGCGTTTTTTTGGTTTTGCCAATTATTACAGGGAGTTTATTTTGAATTATTCCTCTGTTGTTAAACCACTCACTGATATGACTAGAAAGGGGGTAGATTTTTCCTCCTGGTCGGTAGAGGCGCGTAAGGCCTTTTCTAATATCAATGAGAGTTTTGCTTCCGCTCCCATCTTGGTACAACCTGATATTTCTCTTTCCTTCATAGTTGAGGTGGACGCTTCTGAGGTGGGTGTGGGTGCGGTCTTGTCTCAGGGTCCCTCTCCTGCCAAATGGCGACCATGTGCCTTTTTCTCGAAGAAACTCTCCTCCGCAGAGAGAAATTACGATGTGGGAGATAGGGAGTTGTTGGCCATCAAGTTAGCTTTTGAGGAATGGCGCCATTGGCTAGAGGGAGCCAGACACCCTATTACCGTGTTTACTGACCATAAGAATCTGGCCTACTTGGAGTCAGCCAAGCGTCTGAACCCGAGACAGGCCAGATAGTCTTTGTTCTTTTCAAAGTTTAATTTTGTTGTCACGTTCCGCCCTGGGGTTAAGAATGTGAAGGCGGATGCCCTGTCACGTTGTTTTCCGGGAGGTGGGAATTTTGAAGACCCGGTTCCCATTTTGGCTGAAGGTGTGGTGGTCTCTGCTCTTTATACTGAATTGGAGGCAGAGGTTCAGGTAGCCCAGTCAGAGGCTCCTGATCTTTGTCCTCCTGGCAGGTTGTTTGTGCCTCTCGCTTTAAGACACAAGATTTTTAAAGAGCACCACGATACTGTCCTTGCTGGGCACTTGGGGGCAAGAGCCACAGTGGATCTCATCGCTCGGAGATTCTAGGTGGCCGGCGCTTCGTAAGTCGGTTGAGGGTTTTGTGGCAGCCTGCGAGACCTGCGCTCGTGCCAAAGTCCCTCATTCACGGCCATCAGGTCCTCTCCTTCCGTTACCCATTCCTTCCCATCCTTGGACACATCTGTCCATGGACTTCATTACGGACCTGCCTCGTTCCTCGGGGAAGACTGTGATTCTGGTGGTGGTGGACCGTTTTAGCAAAATGGTGCATTTCATTCCTTTTCCTGGCTTGCCCAATGCTAAGACGCTGGCGCAGGCATTTATTGATCACATTGTCAAATTGCATGGTATTCCTTCAGACATAGTCTCTGATAGGGGCACGCAGTTTGTTTCCAGATTCTGGAAGGCTTTCTGTTCTCGCTTGGGGGTTCGGTTGTCATTCTCTTCTGCTTTCCACCCGCAGTCGAATGGCCAGACAGAACGCATCGATCAGAATCTGGAGACATATCTGCGCAGTTTTGTGGCGGAGAATCAGGAGGATTGGTGTTCTTTTTTGTCCCTTGCTGAGTTTGCTTTAAATAACAGTCGTCAGGAGTCCTCTGATAAGTCACCATTTTTGGGTGCATATGGGTTTCATCCGCAGTTTGGGACATTCTCTCGAGAGGGGTCTTCTGGTTTACCTGATGAGGACAGATTCTCCTCGTCTTTGTCATCTATTTGGCAAAAGATTCAGGATAATCTAAAGAGCATGAGTGAGAGATATAAGCGTGTGGCGGATAAGAGACGTGTGCCTGGTCCGGACCTGAATGTTGGTGATCTGGTGTGGTTGTCTACCAAGAATATCAAATTGAAGGTTCCCTCCTGGAAGTTGGGTCCTAAGTTTATTGGGCCTTACAAAATCTTGTCCGTCATCAATCCTGTTGCCTACCGTCTTGATCTTCCTCAGACTTGGAAGATCCATAATGTTTTTCATAAGTCCTTATTAAAACCTTATGTCCAACCCATTGTACCCTCGTCTTTGCCTCCTCCTCCGATTGTGGTTGATGGTAATCTTGAATTTCAGGTCTCTAGGATTGTGGATTCTCATGTTGTCCGCGGTTCTCTCCAGTACCTCGTTCATTGGGAGGGTTATGGTCCTGAGGAGAGGATGTGGGTCCCAGTGACGGACATTAAGGCCACTCGTCTCATCAGGGCTTTCCATAGGTCCCATCCTGAGAAGGTGGGCTCTGAGTGTCCGGAGTCCACTCGTAGAAGGAGGGGTACTGTCACCACCAGACATCTGAGAAGCTCTGACAGACGTTCTTCAGAACCTCCCCCTTGAGGTTCCTTTTGTTTTGCTTTCGTTTTCTCATCTCGTTAGCCTCTCTCAGCTGTCATGTAGTTGCACTGATTGCATCCCTTTAAATCCCTTCCCATACTGCATCACTTTGCGGTTTATACAACTTCCTGGAGTGTGTGCATGCTGGATGCTACTACTGAGTCTTCTACAGATAAGTTTTGTTCATTCATTTGTGTTTTCCTGTTTGCTGGATCCCAGGTGACCCTGACTCCCTCTGTGTCAAGTGTAGGGAGCCGGTGGTCGTGTCCCCTCACTATTATAGGGTGTTCAGGTGTTATACAGTCGAGGAACGAGGATATGCGATCATCTACCATTGAGATTTTTGCATAGGCTGAGCAGTTAGGGAGAGAGCCAGGTCTGTTGCGGGGCTCCCCCTTTGGTTCCTTAGTTTTGGATCTAGTCAGTCGGATCTTCATTTTGTTTCTTCTAGTTTTCTGTACACCTTCCGTTACAGACAGAAGGTCTAATGTGCCCCTTACCGAGGCTTTCCTTAATATAATCCTCCATGGCCTTGCATTCAGGCTTAGAGAGATTATAAATACGCCCCTTAGGAAACCTGGCACCTTCTACTAACTCTATGGCGCAATCATAAGGTCTATGGGGTGGTAGAACCTCAGATTCTACTGAGACCCCAGCTTGTACCACAGACAAGCACGAGTCACACTTAGGTCCCCATTTCACCAACTCCCCCCTGGACCAATCAATAGTGGGGTTGTGTAATCGGAGCCAAGGCAACCCTAGTACCACCTCGACTGGTAAGTTCTCCAGGACTAAGAGGGAACATTTCTCAGAGTGGCACACCCCCACGGTTAAAGAAATCTCTGAGGTACATGACCTCACCATACCACCTACCAGGGGAGTGGCGTCAATAGCCATGATATGGATAGGTGTAGGAAGATACAGCGCCAGGGTCAGGTAGTATTCAGTAGTCCAACAAAATGCCAGGAACCTAGAATTAACAGGCAACCTGTGGCCAGCAGGCTGCCTGTATTTATAGTGGCGAGTGAGGGTCATGTGACGTGGCCAGCGTCACATGACCGACAGACCGACCAGTCGAGCACCGAGTGATCAGCTCGGCGCTTAAGGCAGACCTAGGAGCAGGGAGCCTCCCAGCTAGCAAAGCCGCCCTGGGAACAAGGTCAAACACAGATCCTCGCTCCTAAAGCTAAGCAGCAGGTCTGCGGCTGATGGGAGACCAAGTGGCACCCCGTTACACAGTAACTAGTCTATTTATCTCCTGTAATCCTTTGATCTTCAGTCAGGAGGTAGAAGGACTAACACCGGGATCTCATATAAGGCTAGGTTACAGTATCTGTTCTGTAAATGAGGTGACTTTGTCTCCTTCGAGTCCTTTATCCTTCATCTAAATTGAATGTCGCTCTTGGTCTCAGGTCTGTTGGAGACATTATGTCGTCTGTCTCCTGGTACATGAGTAGTAAATGGAAATCACATATGGAATATTCGGTGCATGTAGTAGAGGCTGTGGTTTTGCAGGGGTTGTTCTGGCTGAGGTTGTGCGGTGTCTGCAGTTTGGGTTGAAGGTTTTAGATTCTGCTGATTTCCTAAGCTCTTGAGGCTGCCCGCCGTCTTGCCCACAGTACATGGCAGGTAAGCAAAGGGTCTGAGATAAGCCTAAGCGATGGTAATGTGTGGTCTATATACAGGTCCCTCATGAGATTCCTTTATTAAAGGGGTATTCCCATCTTAGACACCTAAATACTTAGAACAGAGCCCACAAAGTCCCAGAGGGCGCACATGCGCGGCTGCCCTCTATCCATTCCAATGGGAGCGCTGAAAGTAGCCCAGTGTGCTGGCTCGGCTATTTCTGTAAGCCGCAGAGCAGTGAATGGAGCGGTGGCCACACTTGCACGCTGTACTTCCTATTAATTTAATTGGCATTTGGCTATTTTCGGTGCTCCCCTATGAATGAATGGAGGGTGAATGCACAGTGTGCCCAGCGGGACTTTGCAAGCTTCATTCTAAGTATAGGTGCAGTTCCCAGAGGTGAGTCCTAGTGATATAGATCCCCTAGGGGCGAATTGATGATAGACCTTACAGAGAAATCTCCCAGTGGGCCACCTGGGCCTTCCTCACGGTCGGCCAGTGGAAGTTTTTGGGGATGTATTTTGTGCTTCTGGTAGTATTTCGTGATAGACTGTGGTATTTGGCTCTGTTGGGGGTGGTATAATATGCCACAATATGGTATCTAATAAACCACGGGGCCACTTTTTTTTTTTTTTAGGGCCACTTTAAGTTTCAAGTCCGCCACTGTATGTCCCCAATGTCTAAGATGGGAATAACCCTTTAAGACCTGTCTCCCCCAAGTCTTTCTGGTCTTAATGTATATAACTATTATTGTACAGCGCTGGTCAATGGCAGATCATAATGGGGACGTTTGGGGTAGCAGCCCCGGGCCCAACATCTCTGGGGGCTTTCCAATCTAGGACATCACTAGCATTTACCATTACAGTCACAAAGATGCAGGATCCACTACTATCTCCAGAACGGGGGCCACCAAAATGAACAGAGAGGAGCCACGCATGCTTGACCATCCTCCATTCACCACCATGGGAGCGCTTTTTCTTGCAGTCACATAGTGGTGGATGGAAAGGTGGGTGCGCTTGAGCAGTACAATCACCATTCACTGCCATGGGACTTCTGAAAATAGTTGACCGCACTGGCTTGGCTTTTTTTGGAGATACCATAGCAATGAATAGAGAGCATGCCTCGCATGCACAATATGCTCTCCTTCCCTTCTGAGGTCCTATTCTCTAGATATTAGCTCTGGAACATGCACCTACCTGACATTGATGCACATCCTTGCCACAGATGGACCAACTCTTTTAAGGAATCTCCTGCTTCACCCTTAAATGGTTTCTGCCAAGACTAAAACTATTCCCTATCGGGTGCAGATATAGTTTTCTATAAAAAAAAAAAAAAAAAAAATATTCCCTATCTGTAGGAGAGAATAAGTATAGGAGTGGAGGCTGACCATGTGGACCACCACTGCTGTCATTCTCTGTGGGACTTCCGGAGAACTCCAGCAGTCCTAAAGAGAATAAAGACTCTGTTCATTTGGGAGAATCGGGACCCTCATTCTTGGGATCTGGGTACAAACCCTTAAACCCCTTCAAAGATTTATTACTGTCTTAGATTGCAGTCCCCAAAATAGTCGCCAACAGTGTTCCCTCTAAGCTGCACGGCCGTGCAACTTCCACAGGCCTGCTCACCGCTGCAGGCCCGGCCTCCGACTAGTGTTCAAAGCCTGCGCCGCCTCCTCCCTCTTGCTGCGTTGTTGTTACCAAAAGAGGAGCAGGTCACAGCAGCACTTAGAGGGATATCACTGTGTTATCTCTGGTGTTACATAGGACTGCAGGTACCATCTGCTACATTATCTGTACTCAGAGGGATATCACTGTGTTATCTCTGGTATTACATAGGATTGCAGGTAACATCTACATAGAGGATATCACTGTGTTATTTCTGGTGTTACATAGGACTGCAGTAATCATCTGCTATATTATCTGTACTCAGAGGGATATCACTGCGTTATCTGATTCTCTGGTGTTACATAAGATTGCAGGTAACATCTACATTATCTGTACTCAGAGGGATATCACTGCGTTATCTCTGGTGTTACATAGGTCTGCAGGTATCATCTGCTACATTATCTGTTCTCAGAGGGATATCACTGTGTTATCTCTGGTGTTACATAGGACTACAGGTACCATCTGCTACATTATCTGTACTCCGAGGGATATCAATGCGTTATCTCTGGTGTTACATAGGACTGTATGTGACATCTACTATATTATCTGTACTTAAAGGGATATCACCAAGGGTGCACCTAGCCTTTCTGCTGTCTGAGGCAAAAACTGAAACGTCGCCCCCCCCCCATGCCAATTTCTTAACCTAACCCCTTTGCCACAATGAAAGCGTTCATTGCCCATGGCCCTTCCGCTGCCCTTACCTGGTGCTGCCTGAGGCGATCACCTCACCTGGCCTCATTGGTGGTGCACCCCCTTGATATCACTGTGTTATCTCTGGTGTTACATAGGACTGAAGGTACCATCTACTACATTATCTTTACTCAGAGTTATTGCTGTGTTATCTGTGGTATTGCATAGGACTGCAGGTGACGTCTACTACATTATCTGTACTCAGAGTTATCGGTGGTGTTACATAGAACTGCAGGTACTATCCATACCTCCCTACCATCCCGGGTCCAGTGAGGCAGTCCCATTAGAGGTCCCGGGACGGCTGTGGCATGTCTCGCTCTGGATGCAGAGACAGTTGAGTGCATTGGTGGTGAAGCATCCGTAGCCTATGGGTATCCTTTCTATATCAGCACTTTCTAGTGTGGATACAGCTTGTCCTTTAGTTGTAGACCCCTTTAAATGACTGCTTATACCTGGATCTGCAGTATGTAAGAACATTTGCTGTAGAATGGATGAGCCTCGGTGCAAAGACAATTAATCTGGAAATTTCCTAGTAAAGCTTGTGCTCTGATTCCTCCGCAGAGTCGCATTACAGGGAGATGTTATTACGGAGCAGACTGAAATAATAACCTGTCACCGAGCGGAATGAGCAGAATCTACATTGTGGGCAGATTTATTACCTGCATTACTCAGAACCTATTATTTCCTTATTTATACAGTGCAGGGGACACATGGATGGTAGGAAGGAGTGAAATCCCATAGAGGGCAGGAACCTCGCGCCGTAACGGAGACATCGTGAGGTCCACCTAGAAGGTGGAGATTTCCTCGATGGCAGAGAGTTTCTGTATCTGCGCTGAAGTCCATTCTTATAGTATACCTTATAGTGTAACATTTGTAAAAAGGTAACTGCCCCTGGGGTAAATAATGGTGTTATGTATAGACATAGGCCCTACTGGTTTTTATGCTTCAGTATCATCCCAGAACCTTCTGGAATGGTCAATGTCAGCCAATTATTCCCTTTTAAAAGGGTTTTCTGGGGTTACTATGGTATTTAAAAAATAGGCTCATGTAGTTGCTTACCTCATGAACATCCTCCCCATGGTCTTTCATTTTCGGTTTGGACTCTCCTGACCCATGTCAATCCTTCTGGTTTGATTCTAGCACTTCCTGTTGCTGTATCCATCCAACCCCATGATGCACCACTCCTTGCTCTGCCACAGCTCCAGCACCGCACCTAACAATGCCCAGCTAGCTTATTGCTCCTCCCACCGAGCTAGTTACATAGGCCAGTGTGCATCCAGCTGTTGCAAAACTACAACTCCCAGCATGCCCGGACAGCCTTTGGCTCTGCGGGCATGCTGGGAGTTGTAGTTTTGCAACAGCTGGAGGCACACTGGTTGGAAAACACTGACATAGGCACTCCCCTATAACTTCCCCACCCATGGACACAGCATCACAGGAAATGGGAAAGAGCTGCATGGACATGGACAGCCCAAAACGGGAGATAGGAGCAATAAAGGTAAAAGAAATACATTACAAGGTTACAGCGACCTTCATAAAGGATTATTTTAAAGGTTGCTGATGTAAAATGAGAAACCCCTTTAATTTCCCCTGCCCACAGGTGCCCCCTATGTACCATATAGTTTCTCACTGCCCGGACAGAGTGTAGTGCCCTGGAGCAGCGGGTACTTTGATTTGGACATTTGCCTATATCCCCTATGCAAAGTTAAATCTTCTTACTTTATTTCTTTTGAAAGGGTTAACTTATACTGTTTGTTACTGTGTTACTGTTTTATATGTATGTTGTGATATATATTATTATTATTTATTATTTAAGCGCCATTCATTCCATAGCGCTGTACATATGATAAGCGGTGCACATACATAACAGACAATTGTACTAATCATAAACAAGATGAGTTACAAACTGGTACAGAAGGAGAGAGGGCCCTGCCCGTGAGGGCTTACAATCTACATGGTATGGGAGAAGGACACAGTAGGTGCGGGTTAAGTTGGTCATGGCGGTATAGAGGCAGCAGGGTCATTGGTTGTAGGCTTGTCTGAAGAGGTGGGTTTTCAGGTTTCTTTTGTAGGATTCCACTGTAGGTATCCTGTTCATTAAACTGTATTTACATGGCTCTTTGTGGAAAGGGTAAATGAATACTGAGAGACTGTTAGGACTTTGATTGAGAAGCTGATAATTTTCCACAGGTGCCATAGGGTTTAACCACTTCAGCCCCGCTAGGTGAAACCCCCTTCATGACCAGAGCACTTTTTACACTTCGGCACTACACTCCTTTCACCGTTTATCGCTCGGTCATGCAACTTACCACCCAAATGAATTTTACCTCCTTTTCTTCTCACTAATAGAGCTTTCATTGGGTGGTATTTCATTGCTGCTGGCATTTTTACTTTTTTTGTTATTAATCAAAATGTAACGATTTTTTTGCAAAAAAATGACATTTTTCATTTTCAGCTGAAAAATTTTGCAAAAAAAACGACATCCATATATAAATTTTTCGCCAAATTTATTGTTCTACATGTCTTTGATAAAAAAAAAATGTTTGGGCAAAAAAAAAATGGTTTGGGTAAAAGTTATAGCATTTACAAACTATGGTACAAAAATGTGAATTTCCGCTTTTTGAAACAGCTCTGACTTTCTGAGCACCTGTCATGATTCCTGAGGTTCTACAATGCCCAAACAGTAGAAAAACCCCCACAAATGACCCCATTTCGGAAAGTAGACACCCTAAGGTATTCGCTGATGGGCATAGTGAGTTCATAGAACTTTTTATTTTTTGTCACAAGTTAGCGGAAAATGATGATGATTTTATTTTTTTTATTTTTTCTTACAAAGTCTCATATTCCACTAACTTGCGACAAAAAATAAAAAATTCTAGGAACTCACCATGCCCCTCACAGAATACCTTGGGGTGTCTTCTTTCCAAAATGGGGTCACTTGTGGGGTAGTTATACTGCCCTGGCAATTTAGGGGCCCAAATGTGTGAGAAGAACTTTGCAATCAAAATGTGTAAAAAATGACCGGTGAAATCCGAAAGGTGCACTTTGGAATATGTGCCCCTTTGCCCACCTTGGCAGCAAAAAAGTGTGACACATCTGGTATCGCCGTACTCAGGAGAAGTTGGGGAATGTGTTTTGGGGTGTCATTTTACATATACCCATGCTGGGTGAGAAAAATATCTTGGTCAAATGCCAACTTTGTATAAAAAAAATGGGAAAAGTTGTCTTTTGCCAAGATATTTCTCTCATCCAGCATGGGTATATGTAAAATGACACCCCAAAACACATTCCCCAACTTCTCCTGAGTACGGCGATACCAGATGTGTCATACTTATTTGCTGCCAAGGTGGGCAAAGGGGCACATATTCCAAAGTGCACCTTTCAGATTTTGCAGGCCATTTTTTACACATTTTGATTGCAAGGTACTTCTCACACATATGGGCCCCTAAATTGCCAGGGCAGTATAACTACGCCACAAGTGACCCCATTTTGGAAAGAAGACACCCCAAGGTATTTCGTGAGGGGCACGGCGAGTTCCTAGAATTTTATATTTTTTGTCACAAGTTAGCGGAAAATGATGATTTTTCTTTTTTTTTCTTTTTTCCTTACAAAGTCTCATATTCCACTAACTTGCGACAAAAAATAAAAAATTCGAGGAACTCGCCATGCCCCTCACGGAATACCTTGGGGTGTCTTCTTTCCAAAATGGGGTCACTTGTGGCGTAGTTATACTGCCCTGGCAATTTAGGGGCCCATATGTGTGAGAAGTAGTTTGCAATCAAAATCTGTAAAAAATGACCGGTGAAATCCGAAAGGTGCACTTTGGAATATGTGCCCCTTTGCCCACCTTGGCAGCATAAAAGTGTCACACATCTGGTATCGCCGTACTCAGGAGAAGTTGGGGAATGTGTTTTGGGGTGTCATTTTACATATACCCATGCTGGGTGAGAGAAATATCTTGGCAAAAGACAACTTTTCCCATTTTTTTATACAAAGTTGGCATTTGACCAAGATATTTTTCTCACCCAGCATGGGTATATGTAAAATGACACCCCAAAACACATTGCCCAACTTCTCCTGAGTACGGCGATACCAGATGTGTCACACTTTTTTGCTGCCAAGGTGGGCAAAGGGGTACATATTCCAAAGTGCACCTTTCGGATTTTGCAGGGCATTTTCTACACATTTTGATTGCAAAGTTCTTCTCACACATTTGGGCCCCTAAATTGCCAGGGCAGTATAACTACACCACAAGTGACCCCATTTTGGAAAGAAGACACCCCAAGGTATTCCGTGAGGGGCATGGCGAGTTCCTAGAATTTTTTATTTTTTGTCGCAAGTTAGTGGAATATGAGACTTTGTAAGGAAAAAAGAAAAAAAAAAGAAAAATCATCATTTTCCGCTAACTTGTGACAAAAAATAAAAAATTCTAGGAACTCGCCGTGCCCCTCACGGAATACCTTGGGGTGTCTTCTTTCCAAAATGGGGTCACTTGTGGCGTAGTTATACTGCCCTGGCAATTTAGGGGCCCAAATGTGTAAGAAGTACCTTGCAATCAAAATGTGTAAAAAATGGCCTGCGAAATCCGAAAGGTGCCCCTTTGCCCACCTTGGCTGCAAAAAAGTGTCACACATGTGGTATCGCCGTACTCAGGAGAAGTTGGGGAATGTGTTTTGGGGTGTCATTTTACATATACCCATGCTGGGTGAGAGAAATATCTTGGCAAAAGACAACTTTTCCCATTTTTTTATACAAAGTTGGCATTTGACCAAGATATTTTTCTCACCCAGCATGGGTATATGTAAAATGACACCCCAAAACACATTCCACAACTTCTCCTGAGTACGGCGATACCACATGTGTGACACTTTTTTGCAGCCAAGGTGGGCAAAGGGGCCCAAATTCCTTCTAGGAGGGCATTTTTAGACATTTGGATCCCAGACTTCTTCTCACACTTTCGGGCCCCTAAAAAGCCAGGGCAGTATAAATACCCCACATGTGACCCCACTTTGGAAAGAAGACACCCCAAGGTATTCAATGAGGGGCATGGCGAGTTCCTAGAATTTTTTATTTTTTTGCATAAGTTAGCGGATATTGATTTTTTTTGTTGTTTTTTTCTCACAAAGTCTCACTTTCCGCTAACTTAGGACAAAAATTTCAATCTTTCATGGACTCAATATGCCCCTCAGCGAATACCTTGGGGTGTCTTCTTTCCGAAATGGGGTCACATGTGGGGTATTTATACTGCCCTGGCTTTTTAGGGGCCCTAAAGCGTGAGAAGAAGTCTGGAATATAAATGTCTAAAAATGTTTACGCATTTGGATTCCATGTGAGATTTTATTTTTTGACACAAGTTAGTGGAATATGAGACTTAGTAAGAAAAAACAAAAACAAACAAAAAATTTCCGCTAACTTGTGCCAAAAAAAATGTCTGAATGGAGCCTTACCAGGGGGGGGGGGGGGGTGATCAATGACAGGGGGGTGATCAATGACAGGGGGGTGATCAATGACAGGGGGGTGATCAATGACAGGGGGGTAATCACCCATATAGACTCCCTGATCACCCCCCTGTCACTGATCACCCCCCCTGTAAGGCTCCATTCAGACATCCGCATGATTTTTTACGGATCCATGGATACATGGATCGGATCCTCAGAACGCATGCGGACGTCTGAATGGAGCCTTACAGGGGGGTTATCAATGACAGGGGGTGATCAGGGTAATCAGGGTGATCACCCCCCTGTCACTGATCACCCCCCCTGTAAGGCTCCATTCAGACATCCGCATGATTTTTTACGGATCCATGGATACATGGATCGGATCCACAGAACGCATGCGGACGTCTGAATGGAGCCTTACAGGGGGGTTATCAATGACAGGGGGTGATCAGGGTAATCAGGGTGATCACCCCCCCTGTCACTGATCACCCCCCCTGTAAGGCTCCATTCAGACATCCGCATGATTTTTTACGGATACATGGATCGGATCCACAGAACGCATGCGGACGTCTGAATGGAGCCTTACAGGGGGGTTATCAAAGACAGGGGGTGATCAGGGTAATCAGGGTGATCACCCCCCTGTCACTGATCACCCCCCCTGTAAGGCTCCATTCAGACATCCGCATGATTTTTTACGGATCCATGGATACATGGATCGGATCCACAAAACGCATGCGGACGTCTGAATGGAGCCTTACAGGGGGGTTATCAATGACAGGGGGTGATCACCCCCCTGTCACTGATCACCCCCCCCTGTAAGGCTCCATTCAGACATCCGCATGATTTTTTACGGATCCATGGATCGGATCCACAGAACGCATGCGGACGTCTGAATGGAGCCTTACAGGGGGGTTATCAATGACAGGGGGTGATCAGGGTAATCACCCCCCTGTCACTGATCACCCCCCCTGTAAGGCTCCATTCAGACATCCGCATGATTTTTTACGGATCCATGGATACATGGATCGGATCCACAGAACGCATGCGGAACGTCTGAATGGAGCCTTACAAGGGGGTTATCAATGACAGGGGGGTGATCAGGGAGTGTATATGGGTGATCACCCGCCTGTCATTGATCACCCTCCATTCAGACGTCCGCATGTGTTTTGCGGATCCGATCCATGTATCCATGGATCCGTAAAAATCATGCGGATGTCTGAATGGAGCCTTACAGGGGGGGGTGATCAGTGACAGGGGGGTGATCAATGACAGGGGGTGATCAGGGAGTGTATATGGGTGATCACCCGCCTGTCATTGATCACCCCCCTGTAAGGCTCCATTCAGACGTCCGTATGCTTTTTGCGGATCCGATCCATGTATCCGTGGATCCGTAAAAATCATACGGACGTCTGAACGGAGCCTGACAGGGGGGTGATCAATGACAGGGCGGTGATCAATGACAGGGGGGTGATCAGGGAGTTTATATGGGGTGATCATGGGTGATCGGGGGTTTATAAGGGGTTAATAAGTGACGGGGGGGGGGTGTAGTGTAGTGTGGTGTTGGGTGCGACTGTACTGACCTACCTGAGTCCTCTGGTGGTCGATCCTAACAAAAGGGACCACCAGAGGACCAGGTAGGAGGTATATTAGACGCTGTTATGAAAACAGCGTCTAATATACCTGTTAGGGGTTAAAAAATTCGGATCTCCAGCCTGCCAGCGAACGATCGCCGCTGGCATGCTGGAGATCCACTCGCTTACCTTCCGTTCCTGTGAGCGCGCGCGCCTGTGCGCGCGCGTTCACAGGAAATCTCGGCTCTCGCGGGAGGACGCGTATATGCGTCCACCCAGAAGAGCAGGACCGCCGGCAGGACGCAATCCTGCGTACGGCGGTCCTGAGGTGGTTAAAGAAGACCATGTTTTGGAGGGAAAAACCTAGGCTTGTTTACCACCAAAAGCAGACAGCCTGACCTTTTAGAATGTCTGTCTGATTTTAGCTATGTTGTTATATCTGGAAACTTGTTTTTGTCTGGAAAAACTGCTCTGTTATTGCCAATGAGTATTATTGAAGCTCTAATGTAAGTCTATATCAGACGGGAGTTG
This sequence comes from Bufo gargarizans, assembly GCF_014858855.1. NCBI lineage: Eukaryota > Metazoa > Chordata > Amphibia > Anura > Bufonidae > Bufo > Bufo gargarizans. The sequence continues at coordinate 38,374,948 of NC_058082.1, read as the reverse complement.
AAACAATGTATCTGTTTGTGCTGAGTTTCTCCATTCAACCCCTCCCACTAGAAGGTTCTTGTCCAGCAAAAACTGTATATAAGGAGAGCAGTCAGAGTCTTTAGTGTGCTGCAGTTAGGCACCAGTGCTTGCAGGGGAGACTTATGCCAGCCTGCATGAGTGACAAGAAGAAGACGCTGAGATGCGGACGCTGAGCTAACAGACCATGGGTCACTAGCCCTGGTACCAAGGAGCCACCCGGACTACTGAGCTACAGACCGTGGGCCCTTGACCAGGGTACCAGCCTTCTGAAGAGAAAGAGTGACAGATAGCTCAGGCCTTTCCTCAGCCTCAATCCCCGCTTCTGCCAGACTACTTAGTGACCAGAAGAAGACGCTGAGACAGGGATATGTTGCCACAGACCCTGGATCACCAGCCCTGGACCAGGGAACCAGCCTTCTGAAGAGAGGGACAGCTGGCTCCGGCCTTTCCTCAGCATCAAACCCTGTTTCTGCCAGGGAGGAGACTGGAGAAGCCAGCCCAATGCCTCGCCTGTATTGTTTTGTACCTGAATTCCTCCAATAAAGAAGCACACTGGTTTACTGCAAACCCTGACTCTCTGGACTTATTTCCCAATGGGGTGCACCACGCCTTACCATCCCTTCCGGAGAGCGGCAACACATGGTGACACCTTGACGGTGTCCCGGGGACCCAGCATAGCGTTGGGGCCACCCCAAACCCAGCCACTGCAAGTGCTATTCTTTACCATAGTATACACTATACATATAACTAGCGCCTGGAGTATTTGGCATAACTATTGGGATAGTAGACATCAAAGCTGATAAGGGGGCCCATTGACACTCAGAAGAAAGGTGCATTTAGTGACCAAGGAAAGGAAGAAAATAGAGGATAAAATAAAGGCCAAAATAACTATGGGTTTCATGTTCTGAATTTAAAGGCTATGTACACCTTCGGAAGCAATTTTTTTGTTACGATTCCATGTTAATCATTTTTGGCTAAAATAATTTTTTCAATTGGTGTTTATTAAAAAATATTGAACGGTTCTATCACAAAGGGTTAAATGTTTTTCTAACTGTGTACTTTTTGTGCCAGGTCATCTAATAAACCTTATCTCTAAACTACTAAAAGGTCATAAACACTTTTATTTAAGCCCCATTCTTATCAGTAAGATAAGAACTGAGCTATAATGAGTGCTTATAATGTCAGAGAGCAGAGATAAGGAGCCCGTCAGCTCCTGGTCTGATGGAAAAGACAGAAAATCCAAAGAGTGCTACTTTTTAATAAATACGTCCTCCTCGTGCAACTTGGATTCAGCCGCGGCATCCGCTCTGCTGATCCGACCTAGACTTGTTAAAGAGGTCCCCAGTACCCCGAAACACGTTGTCTATGAATAAAACGGAAAATTGCTGAAACCTAAATATTGTTTATGACCGGTTGTGTAAGTGCGCCCTCTAAGGTCCACACGCTCGACATAAAGTTCAGCTTCTCTTCTCTTTTACTTAAGAGTCCAGCAGGGCCCAGAGCGTGCCATAGATTGCCAACATAGAGCTACACAGTACCCTGCTTAATGCTAAACCTTCCCTATAGTTTTGGTGGCTGCACCAAGTTTAATGTTCTAACCCCATATAGTGCTAAACCTAGGCAAATTGTGCCAACTTTAGTAGTTTTTACTAAAGTGCCATAGGGTGCCCACAAATGTAGCCAACTGGTGCAACTTGAAAAAGCAATAAAAGCGATTCTGGCCTTTTAGAAATTGGTCCCTATAGATAGGTATAACAGATATGTTAAATGTAAGGCTCAGGCACAATGTGTACAGGGCCTTACCATGTTTTTGGCTCATTTCTTGGACATATTGTTCTCTCTGGCCCCAGGTGACGTATATTGTAGGCCCGACACTATAGGGAGCAGGATTGTCACTGCACATCACAATTATAATTTGTTGCCTCGTTTCCCCGGAACAAATCGATTTATTTAATGTTCACGGCTCCATTTATATTCATGGGCACAGAGATCCGCCATTAATCCTTTCTGTACTCGCTTAATAGGACTCTAAATGGGATTTAACTGTGAGCGCGTCTGAGTCCGACGTGTTCTGTCTAATGCGTTATCTCGGGGAGTGCGCCATTTGCTTCATCTTGTTATGCAAAATGCTATTGCGGATCACGTTTAATGGGACGGTGTGGTAAACTTCCGACGAATCGGCACAATTTTATTGGATTAGAAGAAATTGTTACATAATTTCATCTTTCAGAATTTGTTTATTTTTTTATCTCATTGCAGAATTGTAGATGACTTCAACTCAAAAATCCGGGGATCTAGCATTTTAAGACATATTTTACATGTTTTGGGCCAGGTTCACACCAGCGTTTGTAATAACGGAAGTGTCGGATTCGGCACATAACTGAACCGAACGGAACTGAACAGAACCCATTGACTATAATGGGATCCGTTCGGTTTCTGGAACGCCAACGTTTTGATCGGTGGAATCTGGGTGCTAAAATAAAGGGGTCAAGAGGTTCAGCTGAGTGCTCTGCTCCGGTCTCATCAGAGTGCGGACAGGGCAGTGTACAGACACTGGATTCCGTATAATGGTTGCTCCTCTCTCCGTTAGTAAGGGGTGCACACTTAGCTGAGCGCTTCTGCCCTTTGTTATAAAGATCAATCACTGTGATGTCACAAGTTTTAGATTTTTTATTTTTTTTTAAATGAGAGAGAGGTACCTGTTAAAATTGGCCCTAGATAAAACTGTAGAGGGTATATTAGAAAGGTGCTGCAGTAACCAGGTACGGCCACTACATGGCGTAGGGAGCTGTGTAGTTCTGGTGCTGCATCTCCTGAAAACACCTGATCGGTTGGGTGCCAGGTTCAGACCGTGGCGGATCTGATATTGATGACCTATAGGTCATCCATAGTTTAGTCTCCTTTAATTTTAGTTTTATTGTTAGGTTTAATCTGTAATGGTGATTATTTTTTTTTAAGTGTTGGAACCATTTTTCATTTAAAAACGTTACTGAAGGCGGCCATTAGGGATGAACGAATCGACTTCGGATGAAACATCTGAAGTCGATTTGCCTAAAACTTCGTTCTACTACTGTACAGAGCAGGAGCTCCGTACAGTATTAGAATGTATTAGAAGTTATTGCTTCCTTGGAACTGAAGCAGAGTTCGGGAAATTGATTTTTACAGTACAAATTAATTTATGAAGTTATTGCGCAAAGTCTCGCAAGACTTTGCGAAGCAATAACTTCAGCTCATCGAAGCTAATACATTCTAATACTGTACAGAGCATCTGCTCCATACAGTATTAGAACAAAGTTTTATGCGAATCGACTTCGGATGTTTCATCAGAGGTCGATTCGCTCATCCCTAGCCGCCATATTGGGGACACAAATTTCGTTCCTGTATTATTCGTATAGGCAGGAAGTATGTGCAATTGAAATGAACGAGAGAGAGATTATTACAGTCTTCTCTCCTAGAGAACTCTCCCCTAGAGAACAGACAGTGATGGGGGAGCTGTGTACTGCATAGTGTTACTATCCTGCCTTATCTTGGCTTCCAGCAGTACCGTAGAGCTGTCATTAACGTGCCTGAGATGACTCTTCTCATCCTATCCCAATCTATACAGCAAAACCGAAAAGTAAAAACAGGAGCAGGCAGCTTATTGTGGCTGCTCTTAGGTCTATTGTGAAAATGTCCAAATGTTTTTTACATTGATAGCTACAATAAAACATGAGCCGCTCCCCTGCTCTAACAGCCCGGACGAACAGGAGCACCGATCCGGACTGTTTAACCCCTTAACATGATGTGCATCCGTAACGACCTTCGCCCCCCCCCCCCCCCATCACACAGTGAAAGCCGTAAAAAAAAAAAAACTGAATTGCTAATTTATTCTTAGTCGCCACAGAAGAAAATTCATAATAAGCGCCCATCCATATGAAGTCAACACCAAATTAACACCCTATCGTTTACAGGTTAAGGGGAACCGATCAGAAGGTTTTTTTATCTTGAAACTGCCAACACTGGCTATTAGATTAGCTGCTATTCTTGCTGATAGTATCCTCATTAGAAAAAGTGTAGGATTTTGCTAATAAAAAAAAAAAAAAAGCATGTTCTGTATTCTAATTACATTGATGTAGTCACAGGGAGGTGGAGAGACTCGGCAGTAGAATCAAGCTGGCCATGTTTTAAACCTGCCCAATTGCCATCCCTGAGTACAGGGCATGAAATACTGTGCATGCGCCATTGTTCTCTAGTTTTATTCCTCTTTGGGCAGGCTATGTTAGGTACTTACCTGTCTGCGTTCCAGCAGCGAGTCCATCCTCTAATGCGTCACTCCAGGGAGCAGGGATGCTGCGCCAATGAGGCTCGATACTAGCGTCATATACTTCCTGACGGTGGGGTATTTAAACAGCCAACTGCTAGCCACAATTGCCTGTAATCGGTCTTGATGCTTGCTAGTTTGTGTTTCATGTGGATTCCTGGACTTCTACCTCTTATTCTGGTTCTGACCTTACATCCTGGTTTTCTCCCTGCTTGATATATTACTCTGCTTTTGTCTCTTCTCAAATTTTGATGGTATTCTCTACTTTTGACTCGCAGTGTCTGACTAAGTAGGTCCTGTGCACTGGTTCAGAGACTGTCGCCCAGTTGTGGGCCTCTGTTTAGGTCGGATCATCCAAGTAGGTAAGGGACAGTGGTGTGAGTGGGGTTCAGATCTGCACAGTTCCCTACCTGACATGACAGCTTGGTGGCTTCTAACACATGAGCGGTGAAGCCTTGTGCACTTGCCTCGGAGTCATGTGCATGTGCACTGGAAGCAACCAAACTTTTGGAAAAGAAGTTCAACTAGAGGACAGGATTTTGGGCTGGTTTTAAATTTTATGCCTTGTTCTCAGAGACATCAAGTTTGGGGCATGATCAGCTTGAACCTTCTCCAAAGCATCTCCACTGGCATAACGCCAACAAGGCAATTAGTATAGGGCATGTGCGGGATTAAAGCGCATTCTACTTTTCCTAAAAATAAGACCTTTAGTAACTCGGCAATTAATCGAACAGCTAGCGGCGGTAAAGAGGAAAACCCTTCCTCCTTACCGCCGACAGGTTCCCTTTTAACATTGTGAGCTGAGGTATTTATTATATATTCGTATACAGGCCATAGGTTCATTTTGCTGTTGCAGAGCTTTAAATCCTCTCCTTCCCCTCACACGGCCATCTGCAGCCACCACTAGGGGGAGCCTACTGCAGACTGATGTACGGTATGCAGCTCTATTAACCTTCATCACCGACACATCTTCAGTCAGCTTCTGGGCTTCCCTTCATGGCAACTGCAAACAAGTAATATTTGGGAATTTAAAGCGGTTGGCCAACTAAAACCATTTATAACCTATCCAGCTGATAAATGTATGATTGAGGGGGTCCAACATCAGGGACCCCCTCTCAAGATCACTAGAGCGATAGCACACATTTGTGACCACCACTTCATGGTTGAGCTGAGTGATGTACTTAGCAGTCCCATATACAGTGAATGGAGAGGTGCTCATCCATGTGCACTACCACTCCATTAACAAACGGACTCCCGTTCTCCTGATTGGCGGGAGTCCCAATGGTCAGAACCCGAGGAATCATAAATGTCGGCTATTTTTGGAAATCCCATTGAAATTTGTTGGAGACGCACTGCGCAAGGGCAGCAACCACTGAATTCACTTCTGTGGGGCTGACGGAAGTAGCTGAACCAGCATTCAGATACACTGCCTGTCCCCAAAAAAAGTTGCAAAAAAAAAGTCACGCACTCTGATATTTCGTTGGACCACCTTTAGCATTGATTACGGCACGCATTCGCTGTGGCATTGTTTCGATAAGCTTCTGCAATGTCACAAGATTTATTTCCATCCAGTGTTGCATTAATTGTTCACCAAGATCTTGCATTGATGATGGTAGAGTCTGACCGCTGCACAAAGCCTTCTCCAGCACATCCCAAAGATTCTCCATGGAGTTAAGGTCTGGACTCTGTGGTGGCCAATCCATGTGTGACAATGATGTCTCATGCTCCCTGAACCACTCTATCACAATTTGAGCCCGATGAATCCTGGCATTGTCATCTTGGAATATGGCCGTGCCATCAGGGAAGAACAAATCCATTGCTGGAATAACCTGGTCATTCAGTAGGTTCAGGTGGTCGCTGACCTCATTCTTGGAGCACATACCGTTGCTGAACCTAGACTTGACAAACTGCAGCAACCCCAGATCATAGCACTGCCCCCACAGGCTGGTACAGTAGGCGCTAGGCATGATGGGTGCATCACTTTATCTGCCTCTCTTCTTACCCTGATGCGTCCATCACTCTGGAACAGGGTAAATCTGGACTCATCAGGTCACATGACCTTCTTCCATTCCTCCAGAGTCCAATCTTTATGTTCCCGAGCAAATTGAAGCCTTATTTTCTGGTTTGCCTCACTGATTAGTGTTTTTTTTACGGCTACACAGCTGTTCAGTCCCAGTCCCTTGAGTTCCCTTCGCATTGTGCGTGTGGAAATGCTCTTACTTTCACTATCAAACATAGCCCTGAGTTCTACTGTTGTTTTTCTTCGATTTGATTTCACCAAACATTTAAGTGATCGCCGATCACGATCATTCAGGATTTTTTTTCCCACCACATTTCTTCCTCGAATACGATGGGTCCCCACTATCCTTCCAGTTTTTAATAATGCATTGGACAGTTCTTAACCCAATTTTAGTCGTTTCTGCAATCTCCTCAGATGTTTTCTCTGCTTGATGCATGCCAATGATCTGACCCTTCTCAAACAGACTGACATCTTTTCCACGACCACGAGATGTGGCTTTCGACATGGTTGTTTAAGAAATAAGAAGCAACTCATTGCACCAGTTGGGGTTAAATAACTTGTTGCCAGCTGAAAGATAATCACCCCCGTGCAGTAATTATCCAATAGGAGGCTCAGAACTATTTGCTTAGTTAAATCCAGGTGGCAACATTTTTGTTGGACAGGCAGTGTATTTTTGGCACTCTCATAGGAATGAATGCAGGGTGGCCGCTCGTGTAGTGAGCCCTACGGGACTTTGAGGTCTCCGTTCTAAGCATAGGTGTGGGACCCGCACTTATCAGACATAGCGGGCATATCCTAGCGATATGCCCCCAGTGTCTGAGATAGGAATAACCCTTTTAATGGTTGCATAGAAAATTTATAGGGGTCAGAATATGGCAATGCAAATCAAAATAAATATTTTTTTTTCCAGCTTCCCACTACATCGTATGCATATCAAATGGTGCCATTAGAAAGTAAAACTTTCCCTGAAAAAAACAAGCCCTCCTGTGGCTATGTGAATGGAAAAATAAAAAAGTTATGGCTTCAGGAAGGCAAGGAGTAAAAAAAAAATGAAAACACAAAAACAGAAACTCCTCTTGAAAGGGTTGATGCATATTGAAGGCGTCCATAGCCTTTAAATAGACTTATGAAGCCACATAGACATTAAATCTGAAATCATATGAAGGTATAGTGACTTCCATATGCCTAAGCAATGTGTGATACCACTTGGGCTTATCCTCAACCTTTAAAGACGTCTCGAGCTGTAGTGGCCTATGAGCCTGTGAAGACTGAGGGCTTTGAGTCATGACCACGATGACCTAGGAGCCTATAAAACTAAAGCTATACTCAACCATATGGGCTATACGATAACCTAAGGAGAAAATATTCACAATTTGCCATATTGCTAAAGTTTATATAGGTTATCGCCAAACCATGCACACCAGATAAATAGTTCCTCTATAATAGCTGGTGAGAATCGAAGCCCATACAACTGTTTATTCATTATTTCAAAGGGATACCATTGTGATATAGAAAAAAAAAAGACTTTCTGCAATGGGTTACAGTGCATATTCCGCTTGCAAAGTTCTACAGACAAGACCTGTAAAAACATTTAAATGCTGATGCGGCAACCATAACGCTGGCCCTTCCCCCCCAATCTCATCGTTTCATACAGACAATGGCTCTTCTACTTAAAACCGTTAAAAAAAAAAAAAACATTTTTAATTTTTTTTGGCAAAATAAAGGTCGATACTGGCAGCCAAGATTTTGTTGTTGTTGGAGATCTACGTAAATGCTAAATAATAAATCAACATTCGTTTATTCCTGCAGAATGTCAATGAAAAAGGCTCTTCCTTCCATCACAGTTTATAGGAAATTAAGAAAATTTCAGTCATTAAAATCCAGGAGAAGTCCCCGGAACGGTTATAAGGAACATCCTCGGTCTCAAAAAGTTGCATTCAGAGTGGAGCTAGCATTCCAAATAATTATAAAAAGTTCTCCGTTTGTTCAATTCCAGTCGGATAAACGTACGACGGCTGTTGGCTTCTGCTTCCTCCAAGATGCTTTTCTATCTACTAGAACTAAAAAAACTAAAAGTTGAACAAAAACCCAGTGTGGTATGCAGCATTTCGTTATATATATATATGAATATAGGGGGTTTTATGTTCTAGGTTGTACCCAAGACTTGTCGACAGGACTCACAACTTTGCGTCCTCCTCTCGGCCACCTGCCACCAAACATTGGTGACTTCCGTATTGGTCCTCTGTTCACGATGGCCAGAATCGTAGCAACATCAGCCAGAGGGAAACCATCTGGTGAAAAGGCCTTCAGCCCATAGTGAATGTTTGTTTTTGCTTTTTCCTGACCGCTAGTTAAAGTTACAACAGTTCAAATAACTGATGGTTTTCCCTTCTCCCGGCAAAGAAGAGTCTACATTGTTCACCAAGGCGTTTTGCCTGGCCTCGCTGATGAGGCGGCATGCTAAGTCCAGGAAGAGTTTCTCCACGTTGTCTGACTCTTTGGCAGAGGTTTCTAGGTAATACATGTTTTGGGATCCGGCAAATTCTTCAGCTCTTTGTTGGGAGACCTCCCTCCTCTCCGCCAGGTCGATCTTGTTCCCTGTAATTAGAGGTAGAGAAGAAGTGGGATGAAATGTTTGTTTCCAGAAATCCAAGGACGTGATGTCTTCAAGACAAATGAAGCTCTGCTTCTATTAACACTGGTTTGTTTGTGAGGTGTAGAAAACAAAGTATCCAGAAACCATCACCAAGCTGCTGTTGATGGATACATTTTATTTTAATAATCAGTCTTATTTTTATAATACTTATTCAATTAATACTTTGAGTGCTCAAGGGTGTACGAAAGTGTAAAAGGGCACATCAGATTTGTATATCCTAATGACCAAGGCTGTATTGTAGGTATGGCCATCCTGCAGCTCTCCAGCTGTTGTAAAACTACAACTCCCAGCATGCCCTGCTGTAGGCTGGAAAGCTGTAGGCAGTCTGGGCATGCTGGGAGTTGTAGTTTTGCAACAGCTGGAGCGCTGCAGGTTGGCCATCCCTACTGTATTGGATATATACACAAAGCACTGCAATAAAAATAAACGCATCGAAAGATCGGTCAGCAGCGGCCAGCCTCCTGATGGTATCTAGGTAGTGTTTTTTTTAATGCAATTTGCAGTACAAAACAGTCAAGTTTTGCAGTTGTTGATATATACTTAAGCCAATATTTTTTTCTCAGACACTCAAATTATCAACCGATATACACTGGGGGGAATTTATCATCCGCCTACTTCAGTTTTCCGGCTTAACAAAAAAGTTGCAAACCCCATGCACCATCATAAATTAAGCACATCCTCTGGGGGTCTTGATAAATTCTTCCCTAGTGCACCACACTATCCCCTAGAAAAATTGCTTCCACATAATACCGCCATAGTGCAGCTTTCCATGGAGACTACCTCCATTTGGGCACTGTTCTAGGGGAGAATTTGGTGACTGTCAGATGCACCATATGGAGGTATATTGAGTAGCTGTGGGTATTGCTGTGTAAGCGCCATCCCCAGGGCAATGTGGGCACAGTGAAGGGCTTGGGCGATGCATCAGCCAAATCTGCAAATATTTATTACTAGCAGAAGGACCCGGCTTTGCTCGGATATATTTAATCTATTTCATTTAATGTTTGTATGTGTTGTTAAAAGATATCAACACTATCCACTATAACAGTGACATCTGAAGCACCCCGCCTCCAAAACAGTGACCTTCACAGCCCCCCACCCCTTAACACTGACCCCCCCCCCCCCACAGTGCCCAGTCCCTTAAAATTGGACCTCCACAGCATACCACCCCCTTAACAGTGACCTCTACAAGGGACCCGCCCCCTTAACAGTGGCCTTTACTGGATCGGGGGCGTGTCCTTTTGAACAGCTCACTCTAAGACTGTCTGAGTGTGAGCTGCAGGGAGAAAGTCCCCCTTCCTCCCACATCTGCAGCTGACAGAAGTTGATTTTTACCTTCATTTATTCAATCCCTGTTGGCTCATGAGTGGGTGTGGCCTAACCAGATCGGGGCGTGGCTTAGCGGGACCTAGAAGTTGATTTTTAACTTCATTTTGTCAATCTCAGGCGGCTGAGTGGGAGGGGGCGTGGCCTAACAGGATCGGGGGCGTGTCCTTTTGAACAGCTCACTCTAAGACAGCAGCACTGTGCTGTCTGAGTGTAAGCTGCAGGGAGAAAGTCACCCTCCCTCCCACCCCTGCAGCTGACAGAAGTTGATTTTTACCTTCATTTTATTAATCCCCGTCGGCTCAGGAGTGTGAGGGGGTGTGGTCTATCCAGATCAGGGGCGTGGCTAAGCAGGACCTAGGGGTGGGTTTTAAGTCTTTTGAGGGTGGACACATTTTGCAGGAGGCGTGCCTGGGCTCCTTCCTGCAAGAGTGACGACCCTCCGGGCACCTTACTGGCTAATTTGCATACCAAATAAACTGGATTTTCAGAAGATAGAAAACATCTATTGCTGGAACAAAGGCACATCTGAAAAATAGTGTACTAAGTGCTATTAGGCCATGGCTTTACTGCAATAGCGATTATCCTGGTGACAGATTTCCTTTAAATCTCTCCTATACATAGGCGTTGCTACAGGGGGGCAAGGGGGGGGGGGGCAATTACCCCCCGGTTAGGTATGGGGTAGATTGTATTATTTTCCCTTATAACATGGTTATAAGGGAAAATAATAGTATTCTTAATACAGAATGCATAGTACAATAGGGCTGGAGGGGTTAATAAAAAATAATTTAATTCACCTTAATCTACTTGTTTGCGCAGCCGGCTTCTCTTCTGTTTTCTTATTTGAGGAATAGGACCTTTGATGACGTCACTGCACTCATCACATGGTCCATCACATGATCTTTTACCATGTCGATGGATCATGTGACGGACCATGTGATGAGTGCAGTGACGTCACCACAGGTCCTTTTTCCAGTGCACAGCAAAGATGACAGGAGAGAAGCCGGGCTGCGCGAACAAGTGGATTAAGGTGAGTTAAATTTTTATTTTATTTTTTTAACCCCTCCAGCCCTATTGTACTATTCATTCTGTATAAAGAATGCTAATATTTTCCCTTATAACCATGTTATAAGGGAAAATAATAATGATCGTGTCTCCATCCCGATCGACTCCTAGCAACGGTGCGTGAAAATCGCACCGCATCTGCACTTGGCTGCGGATGCTTGCGATTTTCACGCAACCCCATTCACTTCTATGGGGCCTGCGATGCGTGGAAAACGCACAAAACGCACAAGTGATGCGTGAAAATCACTGCTCATGTGCACAGCCCTATAGAAATGAATGGGTCCGGATTCAGTGCGGGTGCAATGCGTTTACCTCGCGCATCGCACCCGCGCGGAAATCTCGCCCGTGTGAAAGAGGCCTAAGGCTGCTCCTGGCTACTGATTGCTGGCTGCTGCTCTCTCTGGGAAAGTGGTAAAGCAGGAACAGGCAGTTTAGTTTCCTGCTTCCCTAAGGGGAAGGGATAAGGGAAGGGGAAAAGAAAAACTGATCATTGACAGTCAGCGTCAGCAGCACAGTGACTGCACTGGCTCATACAGAGGGGAGCTGCCCCCTAACTCTGCCACTGACCCCTACTCATGGCACTACTAGATCTCCTTCAATGATCCCCCAATGTGCTCTTGGATTGAGAGGAGGGGCCTGATTGCAGCTGGCAGGATGCCTGGCGGAGTGCATTATCATTGTGAAGGGGAGAGGGTGGGGGTGCTATTAATTGCATTGTGTCTGGCAGGACTGGGGGAAGGGGGGATATAGTTAGGAGAGGTACTTGCCTAGTAAACACAGGGCCATCCATCACTTATTAACCCCTCCCTTGCCAGCCCACCCAGCCCCAATGCTGTGTGTTATGCTTTGAACTTTTTTTTAGTCCATGAAGGGGTTAATTAAGTGTTGGGGGGCAGGGGGGGGGGGTGTTATTGTGCATATTGTGTTTGGGAGCCATTTAACAAGTTTGACCAGTTGGGTTTGAGCGTGGTTGTGGTTGAGTGTTATCCACAGATCCCCCATAACAGTGTGTCATCCACAGATGCCCCCATAACAGTGTCATCCACAGATCCCCCATAACAGTGTGTCATCCACAGATCCCCATAACAGTGTGTCATCCACAGATCCCCTCCATAACAGTGTGTTATCCACAGATCCCCTCCATAACAGTGTGTCATCCACAGATGCCCCCATAACAGTGTGTCATCCACAGATCCCCCATAACAGTGTGCCATCCACAGATCCCCCATAACAGTGTGTCATCCACAGATCCCTATAACAGTGTGTCATCTACAGATCCCCCCCATAACAGTGTCATCCACAGATCCCCATAACAGTGTGTCATCCACAGATCCCCCATAACATTGTGTCATCCACAGATCCCCCATAACAGTGTGTCATCCACAGATCCCCTCCATAACAGTGTGTCATCCACAGATCCCCTCCATAACAGTGTGTCATCCACAGATCCCCTCCATAACAGTGTGTCATCCACAGATCCCCCATAACAGTGTCATCCACAGATCCCCCATAACAGTGTGTCATCCACAGATCCCCTCTATAACGGTGTGTCATCCACAGATCCTCCATAACAGTGTGTCATCCACAGAACCCCCATAACAGTGTGTCATCCACAGATCCCCTCCATAACAGTGTGTTATCCACAGATCCCCTCCATAACAGTGTGTCATCCACAGATCCCCCATAACAGTGTGTCATCCACAGATCCACCATAACAGTGTGTCATCCACAGATCCCTATAACAGTGTGACATCTACAGATCCCCCCCATAACAGTGTCATCCACAGATCCCCATAACAGTGTGTCATCCACAGATCCCCCATAACATTGTGTCATCCACAGATCCCCCATAACAGTGTGTCATCCACAGATCCCCTCCATAACAGTGTGTCATCGACAGATCCCCGTACATACGGGAGTGTGTCATTCGTGACAGATGCCCCTCCATAACCAGTGTGTCATCGGCCAAGATCCCCTCCATAACAGTGTGTCAATCCACAGATCCCCATAATGGTGTCATCTACAAGATCCCCCCATAACAGTGTGTCATCCACAGATCCCCCATAACAGTGTGTCATCCACAGTCCCCCATAACCAGTGTGTCAATCCCACAGATTCCCCCATAACAGTGTGTCATCCACAGATCCCTATAACAGTGTGTCATCCACAGGATCCACCCCCATAACAGTGTCATCCACAGATCCCCATAACAGTGTGTCATCCACAGATTCCCCCATAACAGTGTGTCATCCACAGATCCCCCATAACAGTGTCATCCACAGCCCATCCATAACAGTGTGTCATCCACAGATCCCCCATAACAGTGTGTCATCCACAGATCCCCCATAACAGTGTGTCATCCACAGATCCCCATAACAGTGTGTCATCCACAGATCCCCCATAACAGTGTCATCCACAGATCCCCCATAACAGTGTGTCATCCACAGATCCCCCATAACAGTGTGTCATCCACAGATCCCCATAACAGTGTGTCATCCACAGATCCCCCATAACAGTGTGTCATCCACAGATCCCCCATAACAGTGTCATCCACAGATCCCCCATAACAGTGTCATCCACAGATCCCCCATAACAGTGTGTCATCCACAGATCCCCCATAACAGTGTGTCATCCACAGATCCCCATAACAGTGTGTCATCCACAGATCCCCATAACAGTGTGTCATCCACAGACCCCCATAACAGTGTGTCATCCACAGATCCCCCATAACAGTGTTGTCATCCCAGAACAGTGTGTCATACACAGATCCCCTCTATAACAGGTGTATCATCCACAGATCCCCCTCCATAACAGTTGTGTCATCCACAGGATCCCCTCCTATTAACAGTGTGTCATCCAACAGATCCCCTTCTATAACAGTGTGTCATCCACAGATCCCCTCTATAACATGTGTGTTCATCCAACAGATCCCCTCATAACATGTGGTGTCATCCACAGATTCCCCCATAACAGTGTTGTCATCTCACAGATGCCCCCATAACAGTGTGTCACTCCACAGATCTCCCTATAACAGTTGACATGTACACATCCCCCCATACAGTATCCCGATCCCCATACAGTGTTGTCATCCACCGATCCCCCTATAACAGTGTGTCATCCACAGAATCCCCCATAACAGTGTGTCATCCACAGATTCCCCTCCATAACAGTGTGTCATCCGACAGCATCCCCTCCATAACACGTGTGTCATCCGCAGATCCCCTCCATAACAGTGTGTCATCCACAGATCCACCATAACAGTGTGTCATCCTACAGATGCCCCCCTTAACAGGTGTCATCCACAGATCTCCCATACAGTGTTCATCCACAGATCCACCTCCATAACAGTGTGTCATCCAACAGATTCCCCTCTATAACAGTGTGTCATCCACAGATCCCCATAACAGCAGTGTCATCCACAGATCCCCCATAACAGTGTGTCATCCACAGATCCCCATAACAGTGTCATCCACAGATCCCCCATAACAGTGTGTCATCCACAGATCCCCCATAACAGTGTGTCATCCACAGATCCCCCATAACAGTGTGTCATCCACAGATCCCCCATAACAGTGTGTCATCCACAGATCCCCCATAACAGTGTGTCATCCACAGATCCCCATAACAGTGTCATCCACAGATCCCCCATAACAGTGTGTCATCCACAGATCCCCCATAACAGTGTGTCATCCACAGCCCCATAACAGTGTGTCATCCACAGATCCCCCATAACAGTGTGTCATCCACAGATCCCCCATAACAGTGTGTCACCCACAGATCCCCATAACAGTGTGTCATCCACAGATCCCCCATAACAGTGTCATCCACAGATCCCCCATAACAGTGTGTCATCCACAGATCCCCCATAACAGTGTGTCATCCACAGATCCCCCATAACAGTGTGTCATCACAGATCCCCCATAACAGTGTGTCATCCAACAGATCCCCCATAACAGTGTGTCATCCACAGATCCCCATAACAGTGTGTCATTCCACAGATCCCCCATAACAAGTGTGTCATCCACAGATCCCCCCCTAACAGTGTGTCATCCACAGATTCCCCCCATAACGTGTGTCATCCACAGATCCCCCATAAACAGTGTGTCATCCACAGATCCCCCATAACAGTGTGTCATCCACAGATCCCCCCATACAGTGTGTCATCCACAGATCCCCCATAACAGTGTGTCATCCACAGATCCCCCATAACAGTGTGTCATCCACAGATCCCCCATAACAGTGTGTCATCACAGATCCCCCATAACAGTGTGTCATCCTACAGATCACCCCCATAACAGTGGGTCATCCACAGATCCCCATAACAGTGTGTCATCCACAGATCCCCATAACATTGTGTCATCCACCGATCCCCATAACAGTGTGTCATCCACAGATTCCCCTCCATAACAGTGTGTCATCCACAGATCCCTCCCATAACAGTGTGTCATCCACAGAATCCCCTCCATAACAGTGTGTCATCCACAGATCCCCCATAACAGTGTCATCCACAGATCCCCATAACAGTGTGTCATCCACAGATCCCCCATAACATGTGTCATCCACAGATCCCCATAACAGTGTGTCATCCACAGATCCCCCATAACAGTGTGTCATCCACAGATCCCCCATAACAGTGTGTCATCCACAGATCCCATAACAGTGTGTCATCACAGATCCTCTATATCAGTGTCATCCACAGATCCCCATAACAGTGTGTCATCCACAGATCCCCCATAACAGTGTGTCATCCACAGATCCCCCATAACAGTGTGTCATCCACAGATCCCCATAACAGTGTGTCATCCACAGATCCCCCATAACAGTGTCATCCACAGATCCCCCATAACAGTGTGTCATCCACAGATCCCCCATAACAGTGTGTCATCCACAGATCCCATAACAGTGTGTCATCCACAGATCCCCATAACAGTGTGTCATCCACAGACCCCCATAACAGTGTGTCATCCACAGATCCCCCATAACAGTGTTCATCCACAGATCCCCCATAACAGTGTGTCATCCACAGATCCCCCATAACAGTGTGTCATCCACAGATCCCCATAACAGTGTGTCATCCACAGATCCCCATAACAGTGTGTCATCACAGATCCCCCATAACAGTGTCATCCACAGATCCCCATAACAGTGTGTCATCCACAGATCCCCCATAACATGTGTCATCCACAGATCCCCCATAACAGTGTGTCATCCACAGATCCCCCATAACAGTGTGTCATCCACAGATCCCCCATAACAGTGTGTCATCCACAGATCCCTCCATAACAGTGTGTCATCCACAGATCCCCATAACAGTGTGTCATCACAGATCCCCCAAACAGTGTCATCCACAGATCCCCATAACAGTGTGTCATCCACAGATCCCCCATAACAGTGTGTCATCCACAGATCCCCATAACAGTGTGTCATCCACAGATCCCCCATAACAGTGTGTCATCCACAGATCCCCCATAACGATACCCCATAACAGTGTGTCATCCACAGATCCCCCATAACAGTGTGTCATCCACAGATGCCCATAACAGTGTGTCATCCAGATCCCCCATAACAAGTGTCATCCACAGAGCCCCCATAACAGTGTGTCATCCCAGATCCCCCATAACAGTGTGTCATCCACAGATCCCCCATACAGTGTGTCATCCACAGATCCCCATAACAGTGTGTCATCCACAGATCCCCCCATAACAGTGTCATCCACAGATCCCCCATAACAGTGTGTCATCCACAATCCCCCATAACATTGTGTCATCCACAGATCCCCCATAACAGTGTGTCATCCACAGATCCCCCATAACAGTGTGTCATGACAGATCCCCCATAACAGTGTGTCATCCACAGATCCCCCCATAACAGTGGTCATCCACAGATCCCCACCATAACAGTGTCATCCACAGATTCCCCATAACAGTGTGTCATCCACAGATCCCCCATAACAATTGTGTCATCCACAGATCCCCCATAACAGTGTGTCACACAGATCCCCCATAACAGTGTGTCATCCACAGATCCCCATAACAGTGTCATCCACAGATCCCCCATAACTGTGTCATCCACAGATCATAACAGTGTGTCATCACAGATCCCCCATAACAGTGTCATCCACAGATCCCCATAACAGTGTGTCATCCACAGATCCCCATAACATGTGTCATCCACAGATCCCCCATAACAGTGTGTCATCCACAGATCCCCCATAACAGTGTCATCCACAGATCCCCCATAACAGTGTGTCATCCACAGATCCCCCATAACAGTGTGTCATCCACAGATCCCCCATAACAGTGTCATCCACAGATCCCCCATAACAGTGTGTCATCCACAGATCCCCCATAACAGTGTCATCCACAGATCCCCATAACAGTGTGTCATCCACAGATCCCCAAACTGTGTCATCCACAGATCCCCCATAACAGTGTGTCATCCACAGATCCCCCATAACAGTGTGTCATCCACAGATCCCCCATAACAGTGTGTCATCCACAGATCCCCCATAACAGTGTGTCATCCACAGATCCCCACCATAACAGTGTCATCCACAGATTCCCCATAACAAGTGTGTCATCCACAGATCCCCTCCATAACAGTGTGTCATCGACAGATCCCCTCCATAACAGTGTGTCATCCACAGATCCCCATAACAGTGTGTCATTCCACAGATCACCCATAAACATTGTGTCATCCACAGATCCCCCATAACAGTGTGTCATCTACAGATCCCCCCATAACAGTGTCATCCACAGATCCCCCATAACAGTGTGTCATCCACAGATCCCCCATAACATTGTGTCATCCACAGATCCCCCATAACATTGTGTCATCCACAGATCCCCCATAACATTGTGTCATCCACAGATCCCCCATACAGTGTGTCATCCACAGATCCCC
Source organism: Bufo gargarizans (assembly GCF_014858855.1). Taxonomy (NCBI): domain Eukaryota; kingdom Metazoa; phylum Chordata; class Amphibia; order Anura; family Bufonidae; genus Bufo; species Bufo gargarizans. The sequence continues at coordinate 38,356,660 of NC_058082.1, read as the reverse complement.
CATAACAGTGTGTCATTGACAGATCCCCCATAACAGTGTGTCATCCACAGATCCCCATAACGTGTGTCCCCCATAACAGTGTCATCCACAGATCCCCATAACAGTGTGTCATCCACAGATCCCCCATAACAGTGTGTCATCCACAGACCCCCATAACAGTGTGTCATCCACAGATCCCATAACAGTGTGTCATCACAGATCCCCCTAACAGTGTCATCCACAGATCCCATAACAGTGTGTCATCCACAGATCCCCCATAACAGTGTGTCATCCACAGACCCCATAACAGTGTGTCATCCACAGATCCCTCCATAACAGTGTGTCATCCACAGATCCCCCATAACAGTGTGTCATCCACAGATCCCCCCATAACAGTGTGTCATCCACAGATCCTCCCATAACAGTGTGTCATCCACAGATCCCCCATAACAGTGTGTCATCCACAGATCCCCATAACAGTGTGTCATCCACAGATCCCCCATAACAGTGTGTCATCCACAGATCCCCCATAACAGTGTGTCATCCACAGTCCCCATAACAGTGTGTCATCCACAGATCCCCCATAACAGTGTGTCATCCACAGATCCCCCATAACAGTGTGTCTCCACAGATCCCCCATAACAGTGTGTCATCCACAGATCCCCCATAACAGTGTGTCATCCACAGATTCCCCCATAACAGTGTGTCTCCACAGTTATCCCCCCATAACAGTGTGTCATCCACAGATCCCCCATAACAGTGTGTCATCCACAGATCCCCCATAACAGTGTGTCATTAACAGATTCCCCCATAACAGTGTGTCATCCACAGATCCCTCATAACAGTGTGTCATCCACAGATCCCCCATAACAGTGTGTCATCCACAGATCCCCTCTATAACGGTGTGTCATCCACAGATCCCCTCTATAACGGTGTGTCATCCACAGATCCCCTCCATAACAGTGTGTCATCCACAGATCCCCTCCATAACAGTGTGTCATCGACAGATCCCCTCCATAACAGTGTGTCATCCACAGATCCCCATAACAGTGTGTCATCTACAGATCCCCCCTTAACAGTGTCATCCACAGATCTCCCATAACAGTGTGTCATCCACAGATCCCCTCCATAACAGTGTGTCATCCACAGATCCCCTCCATAACAGTGTGTCATCCACAGATCCCCTCCATAACAGTGTGTCATCCACAGATCCCCTCCATAACAGTGTGTCATCCACAGATCCCCTCCATAACAGTGTGTCATCCACAGATCCCCTCCATAACAGTGTGTCATCCACAGATCCCCCATAACAGTGTGTCATCCACAGATCCCCCCATAACAGTGTGTCATCCACAGATCCCCCCCATAACAGTGTGTCATCCACAGATCCCCCCCATAACACTGTGCCTGCGTACTGAGGAGAGACAGAAAGGAGAGGAAAGAATCCGCGGAAGCAAGCAGAGGACGGCACAGCAGACGACTGAATAGCTTCTTTTGAAAGTAATTTGTTTTATTATATATTATATATCCCTGCATACAGCAATACTCTCGAATTTTGTAATCTTTTTTATATATACTTTTTTTTTTTCAGTAGTATGATTAAGTGGTGAAAATTATTAGTCCCCCTCCATTTTTGACTGTGGTATCTTATGTGCCCCCCCCATGTATTGCTAGAGTCGCCACTGCTCCTACAGCAGTGAAGATAAATGGCTGGGTTGTTATGGAAACCTGGAGTAAAACTGTGTATGTGGAGGCTGGAGGACCTGCGAGCTTCTATTGGCTGATAAGGGTCATGTGACCAAGCTTCTATTGGCTAATGCATTTTTTTGGAATATCTCAGGAACGGTACGTTGTAGAGAGCTGAGACCTGATCTAAAACCTTCCCGGACACCTGATGTACCTGTGTGCCAAATTTCGTGATTGTAAATGCGACGGTGCGGATTCCTTTAGCGGACATACACACATACAGTCAGCTTTATATATTAGATTTAGCAGATTGCGTCCACTCATTGAGCAATAATTGTAAGTATGTAGAGCACATGTGCTACCACTAGGGGCACTGTGGTTGAAGAACATATCATTCCTGCTCATCTTTGATGTCACGCTCCTCAAGCAATGTAGGTTACTGCAGATGGTGGGGGCTAATATTAATTATATGATGACTCTGTGAGGTTAAGTCAGGTTACGAATTTGTCAGTTTTAGGGTTAAACTGCCCTGACTTACCCACAAGCACAGTGATGACTTCATTGTTAGCGTATTGTTCAATTTCCCGCAGCCACTCCGGAAGGCAGCGGAAAGATTCCTCGCACGTTATATCATAGGTTAAAATCAATGCATTGGCACTGCGGTAATAACTTTGGGTGATGGAACGAAATCTCTCTTGACCGGCGGTGTCCCATATCTGGAGCTAAGGAACCAAAAAAGAAAAGAAAAATTAAGAAATATTAGCTTTTCCGAAACTGGCAATACATATACTTTAAAAAAAACACACACTAAGCTTCTACAGAATCCAGCTGGCAGATCCTTCTCCGCGCGTTTCCAGATTTATAGTCAAAGAGCGGAACGTGATAATAGGATCCAGCTGCTCTGCCCCGAAAAGCTGCAAGATTTGTAGTGACTCTTAGAAAAAGCAATTTGACTCCACTCAGCAAAACAACAAGAGGCTCCGTTCAGATATGAACAGAACAGGCAGGATCTTATCAAACCTACAAAATATTACGCAAACCCCAATCAGTTCCCTGGCGCCAGTTATACTGAAAATGCCTGACTCAACCACATTAAGTAGAACAGAAAAGATTACCTCAATATCAAAAGGTTCACAGAAAAGCTGGATGGGGAAGAACAAGTGTCTAGACTAGAAACAGTGGGGTCAGGCATAAAAAGAGAGTCATCCTGGACCTTAGTAAAAACCTATTAAGCTTTAGTAATGGCTTACTGACCCTTCGTGGAAGCTTACTGGGCCATAGTAGAGGCAGTTAGACCTAGAGGCTTGAGAAAAACAAAGTCCACCCTCTTTGAATTCTATGGTTTTATCTGTGAGGACAATACAAAAACATCTGGTCCATAGAAGGTCTTAAAATAGGGTAGCTACAACCTCAGATAAAGAACAGCACACGACGGATTAGACCGTGTCATCATTTATTCTACAAGGACTAGGCCCAAGTGCAGAAGCTGTGTGTGAAAAATGAAGTACACCCTTACTGCTTCCATAGGGATCAAGAAGATAAGTAGCCACCAAATGCCCTTGATTAACTGATCATCAGCAAATGTGGACACCTCTATAAAAGTAGACGTTTTGGCAGTTTGCTGGTCTGGAGCATTCAGGCGTGTGTTAAGGAGCAAAGACATCAGCAATGATCTCAGGGAAGCCATTGGTACTTCCCATCAATCTGGGAAGGGTTATAAAACCATTTCCAAACTATCTTCACTATCTTGCAGTCATTGAGTCGACCATGGACTTCTCTGTATACCAAAGTATTATGGAGTCAAAGGTGAGGCCATCTATCCAACAGCTAGAGCTTGGCCGAAACTGGGTCATGCAACAGGACAATGAGCAGCAAATCTACAGCAGAATGGAATCAAAAGAATCAAGAATCAAGATCTTGCAATGGCCCAGGTGAAAGTCCAGACCTCAACCCAATTGAAATGCGTTGGTGGGACCGTGAGAGAGCTGTGCATAAATGAATGTCCACAAATCTCAACATTGTAAAGAAGAGTGGGTCAAAGTTTCTCCAGAACGATGTGATAGACTGATAAAGTCATCCAGAGAACCATTACTTCAGGTCATTGCTGCTAAAGGGGGTTCTGCAAGCTATTGATTCGCGGGGTAGACTTCGTATTTCACACATGACTTTTCCAGTTTTGCTTCATGTTTGGTGAATAAATAATGACGCGGTGGAATCTGTTGTGTGCTTGTTCTTCATCTGAGGTTGTAGTTACATAATTTTAGGACCTTCTAAGGACCAGATGTTTTTTTATTTCCTGGTACGTAAAACCATAGTATTCAAACAGACTCTACACATCACCATTACCACTATAATATATACATACTGTAAATAGTACTGCTATATATTGTGCACATCACCATTACCACAATAATGTGTACCTAAATAGTACTGCTATACTGTACACATCACTATTACCACATAGATAGCACTGCTAAACTGTACACATCAATATTGCCCCTATAATGTACATATAAATAGTACTGCTAAACTGTACACATCTCTATTACCACTATAATGTACATATAAATAGTACTGCTAAACTGTACACATCTCTATTACCACTATAATGCACATATAAATAGTACTGCTATACTGTACACATCTCTATTACCACTATAATATACATATAAATAGTACTGCTCTAATGTACACATCAATATTACCTCTACAACCCACACATAAATAATACCGCCTCGACGTAGACATACATAACACTGCTATCCCATACACATAAATAATACTGTTATAATGTAAACTTGTTTCTCTAATTCTATACAACCCCTTTATATAGGTTTAGTGCTCCCTCTTCCCCTTTATATAGCTGGAAATTTTGCCATTAGAAAAAAAAACCTCTAGAATATAAAATCGATAATCTCACCTTTATTTTTTCACCTTTTATTTCCACAGTTTTAATCATAAAATCTACCCCGATGGTGGCCCCCTGGCCCGGCGGAAAAAGACCCTGTGAAATGGAACAAGACAGTCAATGAAAGGTCAATGAGCGCTGGATAATACTCATCAATGAGACAGGCGGCACTGCACAGGCGCCGCTTATCTATAGATCTATACATCTTACTGCAGCCGGCAGGAAGTGAGTGGGAGAAGAACCACGGGGCAGAGGTACCAGTAAGTATTATGGGGGGGCACACTTCAGCTGCTGCAGACACCCCGAATCAATGGCATGGAGCCACTGCTTCCTCTTTAAAAAGAGGTTCTGCAGCTGCTGATGCTAGAAACAAGCAGCAAGCAGGGGTATGTGGGGCAGATTAGGACTGAAATATTTAATAATCTGTCCTTTTTGACAAAATTAACGCTTTACCTACTGAAGTTAGTGGAGGCACTGTGGATTAGTGGTAGGCACTGTTGTATTGCTGCACTCAGGCCCTGGGTTCGAATCCGACCATCTGCAGGGGGTTTAGATTTTCTCCTGCTCTTCCTTTGGGCACTTCCACCCTCCAAAAACATGCCTTCCCCTCCTACAAAATTGTGCCTGAGATGTGGGTATGCCATTAGGAGCCCTCTGGGCGCAGAGACCGATGAGGGTGATCGCAACGCTGCAAAATATGTTGCTGCTATAACAATGAAACAATGGGCAACAAACAGTTAAAGGGGTTCTCCGGACTACAGATAATAATAGCCTATCCTCAGGATAGGTCATCAATATCGGAACCGCCAATCGGCTATGTCGGCAGAGAAATCTATACAGTGTACAGAGCGGAAGCAGACAGCACCATACACTGTTTAGTGGCCGTGCTGGGGTACTGCAGCCCAGCTCCCGCTCCATACGCTATATCATTTGTAGCGCCCCCCTCGCTATGAAACTCAGGCCAAGAAAATACCCCCTTGATTGTCAACAATGCGCTGCAAAGGGAACTGAACCCACTAAGATTGGGGGGCCCCTGCTCTCTAAGGGCCCCATAATATTTACAACTTGGCTCCAGGGCACCACCAGCGTGTTGTGGTGAAATGGTGGCATTACAGTCCTAGGCCGGAAGCATCCCCATGACTAGTTGTAAAAAGGGGGACACAGTAAAACCGCAATTCCACCACAATCCAGGGGGGTCGCCACGGAGCCCTCGTCCGGTCCGGTCCAGTCCATACCCCCTGACCACGTAATGAATAGAGACTTCCTTACCTGAGTAAAGCGCCGCACCAGACAGGTCTTCCCTACGCCAGCGTTCCCTATGAGTACGATCTTGAATAGAAAGTCATAATCTTCCATACTCATTTACACAGCTGTGGAGGAAAGAGAGGAGCGGTCAGTGCACGGGCTGCGGACTGAGGAGCGACTACTCCTGCGGACGATGACTACTCCCATCCCGGGTTATTGTGACATTCACTGGGGAACTTTACCCCTCCAAGTAAACAGGACAAAGGTCTCCAGCTCTGCACCGGTTTATGTCAACAGACTGTAGCCGCTGACTGTGTACGAGGGAAGCTGGGTGCCAACCAATATGGCCGCCACAGTAATCAGTATCCAGCTTTTCTATATACCAGAGCGGCAGATCTGCCTGGTTATGAATGTATTACCACATAGAAGATAGGCACACTTTCTGTTCAGGAGTCTGGGAAAGCTGAGTGACCAACCAATATGGCCGCCATTATACAGCCTTCCTAGATACCAGAAAGGCAGATCCGCTTCGTTGTGAGGGATGCATTCCCAAGTCTGGGAAAGCTGAATGGCCGCCATCATACAACCTTACTAGATGCTAGTTTGGAAAATCTGCCGGGTTATGAAGCCATATTAAAGTGGGGGGATGTATCATCACACAATTAGGCTAATTTGCTGCTCATGAGATTGGGAAAGCTGGGTAGCATCTGCTGAGCGACGTTATGACGACCATATTGGATCTCACTCAGCTGCTCCACAAACAGATATGACAATATAATAATAATAATATGTTTAAAGGGACAGCAAAGAGTAAAAGAGGTACTCCCAGTTTGTACATTGGGGGCAAATCGCTAGGATATGCCCCCAATGTCTGGTAGGTGCAGGTCCCACCTCTGAGAACCGCATCTATAATTTGTACAGACCCTCAATTTATTTCTATAGGACTGCCAAAAATAGCCGAGTAGCCCCAAAGACGTGAATGGAGCAGTGCCCACGCTTGACCGGTGCTCTTCCCATTCAATTACATAGTCAAAAAATAGGCAAGCACTATTTTAAAATGAATTGAGGGCGGCCGCGCATGCTCGGTGCTCTCTCCGTCACTTTGCAGGCTCCATTCTAGGTATAGGTGCGGGTCACAGAGGTGGGACCCACACCTATTAGGCATTGGGGGCATATCCTAGCGATATGCCCCCAATGTCTAAGATGGAAATACCCCTTTAATACAGGGGGCGCTCTGCCTAGACACCTATTATTTATATTAGTTTCTGGAAAAGCTGGGTGACACAGGGATAAAAAAAAAAAAACGTGAAAGAGAAAATGGCTGTATAATCCCCTACACAAGGTGTAACACGCAGCACAGCTTTATCAAAATTGTCTAAAAGACATCTGTAGCAACCTATTATATTGTAGCTTTAAAGGGGTTGTCCCACAAAAATATTCTACAGTTTTCAAACCAGCACCTGGATCTGAATACTTTTGTAATTACATGTAATTAAAAATTTTGCAGAGCCACTGAGTTATTCAATAAAATGTATCTGTATAGCGCCACCTGCTGTTTGTTATTTTCTTATTTCTTTCACCCGCTCACTGAGAAGGCCACACATGCTCAGTTTCAGCCTTCAACTGCCTCCTGAGCTGTGATAGGGAGAGCTGAGACACGCCCCTGAGCTGTGATAGGGAGAGCGGAGACACGCCCCTTGCCTGCAACAGAAAAGACACTCCCCTTGAGCTTTCAGCCTGATATAAATCTAGCAGAGCAATAAATGGCGAGATCTCTGGATCCATGTGAGGTACAGGGCTGGTTCTAGCTTTGTTAGACAGAGGTTGTCATTTACTATGTGATCTCGGATTTTTATTTTATACATTTTTACATTAGTCATGGGGTAACCCCTTTGATTATTCAAGAGCAGAATATGAACTAAAAGCTGTGCTGTGATTGGTTGCTATGGGCACAAAAAGTCAGTTTTGAAAATGTGTTATAGGGAGGCAGCAGCTGGGGCGGGGAGAGGAGAGGCAGGCTGAGAAGCCTGTCTCTGTGCATTACACTTAGCTCTTTTCAGTATTTAGTACACACTAAAGACGGATTCTCCCTAGCAATGCTAAGTACGTAAAATTTCCTAATAAAGTATATTGCATACATTATTAAAATCATTTTCTTTATAGAAAAAAAAATGCAAATGGAATTTAGATATCATTTAGATTAGATTTAAATAGATAGATCATCGCTTTAATCGCTTTCTTTACCCAAGAGAAGATGAAGGCCGGATTATGAATTTTACACTTTAAATCACAGCAAACCTTGCAGCTCCATACTTAAAGGGGTTGTCCCACAAAAAAATATTCTACAGTTTTCAAACCAGTCCCTGGATCTGAATACTTTTGTAATTGCATGTAATTAAAAATGTATCATAACTACTGAGTTATTCAATAAAATCTATCTGTATGGCGCCACCTGCTGTTTGTTTTCTTATATCTTTGTTCTGCTCACTAGGATGGCCGCACATGCTCAGTCTCATCCTTCAACTGTCTCCTGAGCTGTGATAGGGAAAGGGTTGCACCAGAAAGGACACACCCCCTGAGCTGCAGCAGAAAGGACGCTCCCCTTAAGCTGCCAGCCTGATATAAACCTAGCAGAGCAATAAATGTGGAAATCTCTGGATCCATGTGAGGTACAGGGCTGGTTCTACCTTTGTTAACAAGAGATTGGCATGTACTAGATGATGCCTGGTTTTAACTTTTTTACATTATTCCTGGGACAACCCCTATTCCAGTACAAAAGAAATGTTGCAAGGACATCAGATGGTTAAAGAAAAGCAAACACGCTTATGCTGACCTCATAGATTCCCCCCCCCCCCCCGCGCTATTGTGATGATGCCGGGGTTCCTGCTACTCGCCACTTCCTGTTAATGTCCCAACACAACAGGAAGTGGCTGTGAATGTCTCTTAGCCAATCAATGGCCGCAGAGATGACCCGCTTTGTCAGGATGTCAGCAGGAAGTGGAGCTCAGCTATTGCAAGAAGAAAGTGGTGCCGTGCCCCAGCCAACCAATCAGAAGCCAGCTCTTATTTCTCTGGGGTGCTTTGGAAAATGAAAGCAGCATCCTTATTGGTTGCTATGGGCAACATCTCCAGTTTCTCTTGCACTAGCTTTGACTAATTTCAGTGGACAAAATCTGAGTTTCCATAAGTGCTGGATGTCCTGGTGATAGCCGCCATGTGTCACTGATTGTACATGATGTCCCTAATAAGAGCGGACGCCTCCTCAATAAGCCTCCCCACTAAATCCCGCGCGGAATCGGATTTCGATTAGTCCGCTGAGTAAATGGTTTGTTTTACTCTGTCACTGAGATTAGTCTGATGAAGTACACAGCGCGCCTGCCATGTATTACTACAGATGTCAGGGCTCCGCAGGTAACCGTGGTAACAGCATTCACAGCAGTGACCGCAAGTGACGTCATCTGAGGGTAGTCACTGAGAAGACCCTACCGATCCAGAACTATATATGATAGATAGATGGATGAATAGATAGATAGATAATTAGACAGTAGATAGATGTGCGATAGAAGATGTGAGATAGATAGATATTAGATAGATAGATAATGGATAGACAGATAATTAGACAGTAGATAGATGTGAGATAGATGAATAGATATTAGACAGATGGATAGATAAATAATAGATAATTAGGTAGATAGATATGAGATAGATAGATAGATATCTACCTAATTATCTATTATTTATCTATCCGTCTAATATCTATCTATCTCACATCTATCTACCTAATTATCTATCTATCTATCCATCTAATATCTATTTATTTCTCTATCTATCCATTATCTATCCATCTATCTAATATCTATCTATCTATCTATCTATCCTTCTATCTATCCTTCTATCTATCTATCTATCTATCTAATATATATTTATCTATCTAAGGGCTCTTTCACACCTGCGTTATTGTCTTCCGGCATAGAGTTCCGTCGTCGGGGCTCTATGCCGGAAGAATCCTGATCAGTTTTATCCTAATGCATTCTGAATGGAGTGAAATCCGTTCTGGATGCATCAGGATGTCTTCAGTTCCGGACCGGAACGTTTTTTGGCCAGAGAAAATACCGCAGCATGCTGCGCTTTTTGCTCCGGCCAAAAATCCTGAAGACTTGCCGCAAGGCCGGATCCGGAATTAATGCCCATTGAAAGGCATTAATCCGGATCCGGCCTTAAGCTAAATGTCGTTTCGGCGCATTACCGGATCCGACGTTTAGCTTTTTCTGAATGGTTACCATGGCTGCCAGGACGCTAAAGTCCAGGCAGCCATGGTAAAGTGTAGTGGGGAGCGGGGGAGCGGCATACTTACCGTCCGTGCGGCTCCCGGGGCGCTTCAGAGTGACGTCAGAGCGCCCCAGGCGCATGGATGACGTGATCGCATGGCACGTCATCCATACGCATGGGGCGCTCTGACGTCACTCTGGAGCGCCCCGGGAGCCGCACGGACTGTAAGTATACCGCTCCCTCGCTCCCCACTACTACTATGGCAACCAGGACTTTAATAGCGTCCTGGCTGCCATAGTAACACTGAACGCATTTTGAAGACGGATCCGTCTTCAAATGCTTTTAGTTCACTTGCGTTTTTCCGGATCCGGCGTGTAATTCCGGCAAGTGGAGTACACGCCTGATCCGGACAACGCAAGTGTGAAAGAGGCCTTATATCTATTTATCTATCTCACATCTTCTATCGCACATCTATCTACTGTCTAATTATCTATCTAGCTAGATAGATAGTCTCTACCTTTCTTTACCTAAGAGAAGATGAAGGTTGGGTTATGATCTAATCTTATTTTCCGTGCAGCAGACAGAATGTTCCGGCCCGCTCCTCGGTCTTATTATAAGAAATCCCCCTTTGTACATAGTGAGATATCAGCAGAGATAATTTGCCTGCGTCTCCTTCCCCCCATCCTGCTCCCTCTATAGCACAGCAGATGTCATCATTATTAGTAAGAGAATGACATGTTCTGTTCACAACTGGGTTATTTTTCGGGAAGGCTTCTCCCTGGAAATTGTTGGATATCACACCAAATTTCCGTCAATCTGTCTATTACCTCTGCGCGGCCGCGGCAGACACTAGGCATTAACCATTATCTGTGAGAGATCTCAGGAGCTATCACTGTAACCACAGACAGAATGAAGATTCTATGTCTGCAGCAATCACATCAAGGATTAAAGGAGTTGTCCAGGATAAGAAGAACATCACTGCTTTCTTCCAGAAACAGCGCCACACCTGTCCAGGGGTTGTGTCTGATATTACAGCTCGGCTCTATTGAAGTAATTAGGATGGAGCTGCAATACCACATACAACCTGTGAGTTCTGTGGTTTGTGAAAGACAAATGATAGACCAACACAAAGTAGTAAGTGTGTATGATGTGAAAAGAAAATGATGCATGGTTTTCAAAACTTTTAATAAAAAAAGATCTGGAAAATGTGAAATGCATTTGTATTAACCCCTCTGTACTCTGATACCCCTAAATAAAATCCAGTGTCACCAATTTCCTTCAGAAGTGACCTAATTAGTAAATAGAGTCCACCGGTGTGTAATGTATTCTCAGTATAACTACAGCAGTTCTGTGAAGGCCTCAGAGGTTTGTTAGTGAACATTAGTGATTAAACAGCATCATGAAAACCAAGGAACACACCAGACAGGTCAGGGATAAAGTTGTGAAAAAGTGTAAAGCAGGGTTAGGTTATGAAAAAAATATCCCAAGAGTATGGCACAACTGCAAACATACTAAGACATGGCCGTCCACCTAAACTGACAGCCCAGGCAAGGAGAGCACTAATTAGAGATCCACAGCTCAGGTAGGAGAATCCATCCACAGGACAACTATTAGTTGTGTACTTCACAAATCTGGCCTTATGGAAGAGTGGCAGGAATAAAAACCATTTTTGAAAGTTTGCCACAAGCCATGTAGGGGGCACAGCAAACATGTGGAAGAAGGTCTTTGGTCAGATGAGACCAAAGTTTAACTATTTGTCCTGAATGCAAAACGGAAAAATAACACGGCACATCACCCTGAACACACCATCCCCACCGTGAAACGCGGTGATTGCAGCATCATGCTGTGGGGAGGCTTTTCTTCAACAGGGACAGGGAAGGCAATCCTGGAGGAAAACCTGGTAGAGGCTGCAAAAGACTTCAGACTGGGGCAGAGGTTAACCTTCCAGCAGGACAACGACCCTCAAGCTGGCAGAGACATACCACAAAAGACTTGCAGCTATAATTGCAGAGAAAGGTGGTCCTACAAAGTCTCAGGGGGGCTGAATACAAATGCACACTATCCAGATTCTTTTTTTTTTATAAAAAATTGTGAACACCATGTATAATTTTTTTTTTACTTCACACATACTTGCTTCTTTGTGTTGGTCTATCACATAAAATCCCAATAAAATACATTTAAGTTTTTGAGTGGAACGTGAAAAAAATGTGGAAAAGTTCAAGGGGTATGAATACTTTTTCAAGGCACAAACCTCAGCAGCGAATCATTTGGCCAGTCTTTAGCTAAAAATGGGGTTCTCCCCTGCAACACGCTGGGCCCATGAGTCAAGAGAACAGTAGCGTGAGACCCCAACAGAGCATGTCTGTTGCTCATGAAGCTCTCTGTCCCGATCATAGAGAAAACTATGAAGCTGTTAAATCGCAGCTGCTTGTTTCTCTCTATCCTCTGCCCTGAAAGACGCTCTGCGAGCAGCACTGGTTTAAAGGAATGTGTTTATCTTAAAAACGGCTGATTGCAGCTGATCCAAATCAGGTTTTTATGTCAAACATATTTTTTAAAACATTCTGCTGAGACTTCTCGTTCTGTAGCGATCATTTCTCAGCAGTTATCGCATTATGATCAGGATGACAATGACAGATTCATGTCCCCACCTATCGCTTGGTTGAACCTGATGGACTTATGTCTTTTTTAAACTGTATTATCTATGTAACATCTATAGGTAGATAACACAGGATGCGTTGTTCACAACAGTTGATGTCACTCACAGCTCATCTCCTCTCCCTCCCTGCACAATGACCATTCTGCCCAGGTCGTAGAGCATGCGCACAACACAGTCTCACACTACAGTAATCAGTAAGTCATCCACACTACAGGCTCCTGTGGTCCATGTGGCTGCTGTTAAGCTTATATTTGAACTGCTGTTAACAGCAGCTCAGGCAAAATGGCCGCCCCATAATCATGTACAGAAAATACAAGTGAACATATCTTTAAACTTAAAATAAAGACACACTGAAAAACCAATATGTATCAGATATTAATTAGTAAAAACAAAAAAAAATAGGTGATACATTCCACTTTAATACCAGCAAGCATGTACAGTAAGTATTAACCCCTTAAAGACCCTGCCACTTTTCACCTTAAAGGGGTATTCCTATCAGCAGTTTTCATACTTACCTGCGGCGAGCCCGACGTTCACTCCCTGGATTCGACTGGGCGGGCTCAGTCAGCTTGATTGATGTCTTCTCCCGGCCGGGCCGCGCTTGCACAGAAGACTGAAGATTTTCTCCCGGCCGGGCCGCGCAATGTCCTGAACGCGCACGCCGATGCGCATGCGCCATGATGACTTCTTCCTGGCCAGTATAGTACAGAGCCGCAAACGCGCACGCCGGCTCTGTACTATACAGGCCAGGAATAAGTCAACATGGCGCATGCGCGGGGGCGTGCGCGTTCAGGACATTGCGCGGCCCGGCCGGGAGAAAATCTTAAGAATTCTGCGCAAGCGCGGCCACAGGATTCGGCAGGCGAGAGGTGGCCGTAACCAGGGGAGACGAAAGACAACAATCAGGTAAGAAGGGACTTATTTTCTCAAAAATTTTGGGAATTGGGTAATAAAACGTATTTACAAAAATGATCCCTGTCAAGTCATTATAGTTTTAAAACGCTTTTACTTATCCAGGCCGTTCTGAGATTGTTTTCTCGTCACGTATTGTACTTCATGACACTGGTAAAATTGAGTTAAAAAAAATTAGGAAAAATTAGCAAATTTCAATTTCTCTACTTTTATAATAGATAGTAATACCTCCAAAAATAGTTATTACTTTCCATTCCACAAGAATTAATGGAAAATAAAGATAAAATTTCAATATTTCACTTTTTGGGCAGATTTTCCATTTTAATCCATTTTTTCCAGTTACAAAGCAAGGGTTACCAGCCAAACAAAATTCAATATTTATCGCCCCGATTCTGTAGTTTGCAGAAACACCCCATATATGGTCGTAAACCGCTGTACGGGCACACGGAAGGGCGCAGAAGGAAAGGAACACCATACGGTTTTTGGAAGGCAGATTTTGCTGGACTGTTTTTTTGACGCCATGTCCCATTTGAAGCCCCCCTGATGCACCCCTAGAGTAGAAACTCCAAAAAAGTGACCCCATTTTAGAAACCACACCCCTCAAGGTATAAAAAACTGATTTTACAAACTTTGTTAACGCTTTAGGTGTTCCACAAGAATTTATGGAAAATAGAGATGAAGTTTCAGAATTTCACTTTTTTGGCAGATTTTCCATTTTAATCCATTTTTTCCTGTTACAAAGCAAGGGTTAACAGCCAAACAAAACTCAATATTTATGTTTTAGTGTCTCCATATTCTGAGAGCCATAGTTTTTTCAGTTTTGGGCGATTATCTTAGGTAGGGTATGATTTTTGCAGGATGAGATGACTGTTTGATTGGCCCTATTTTGGGGTGCGTATGACTTTTTGATCGATTGCTATTACACTTTTTGTGATGTAAGGTGACAAAAAATTGCTATTTTACACAGTTTTTTAAAACACTTTTAATCAGAATGCAAATGAAGCTGTGAAGGTGCCCAGGGGCGGCGTTACAACGGCCGGTGCCCAGGCCCCTGGGTAATTTTCATACGAAGGCACTCCCCCTCCGCCGCGTCTGCCCGCCCTTAGTCTCTGTTCTAACCTCCCGTCCGTAATCCCGCGCATGCGCACGCTAAACTGCGATACCCTGGCCCGACAGTGCTCATTCAATGCGCACGAGCCGATTACGGGATTACGGACACAACGATGCTAGCAAGGAACAAACGGTAAGCACCATTTTAATAGGGGGGATGCCGTGGAAATAACACTGTTATTAGGTTAATAGGGTGAATCTGCGTGAAAGACTCCCTTTAAGGCTTCCCTGACCAAAACCTTTATATGAAGTTCCAACCAAGGATCCTCTGGTACTCAGGTGAAGCAAACCAACCCAGGACACAAGGGCAAACTTCCAAAAGTTTTAACCTGGAGGTCCACACTTTCTGTGTCTAGAGCTCACGTGTCTACCAGAGATTACAGATTCTGGACTTCTTTTTCATCGATGGTGGACCATTCGTGGCTTTTCCATCCATTCTTCATTGTATGGTTGGCATCAGTTATTTCCTTTTCTCCTCTCCCACCCGGGGATGATTATGACGGAGCCGGAGGGTAAATCTTCCAGACATATTCGAAGATAAGCGAATCTATAATAGACTGGAGCTTGTACGTGAGGATGAGCAGCGCGCCGCCTTCCCAGCTGGGACGTGAAGCATCTGATGTTTCCGCTAATGAATCAGTAAAGCCTTTCACAGAGAATATCCTCCTGTAATTGCTAAACTGTTCCATTTAGCGGAGCGCATGGCGCCTTTGGTGCCACTGTTTACTTACCGGTGATGAATGCTATATTAATATGGTTAATGTCTGAATAGGAACCCTGACTGCAAGTGACACCAATTAAAGGGGGTTTCCAACCACTCAACACTCCACCGGCCCCCAGCAATGTGTGGCTGTGTCTGGTACTACTAACTCGCTTTCTGGTACTACTACTACTACAACTAACTACCGTATTTTTCGCCCTATAAGACACACCTAGGTTTTAGAGCAGGAGAATAAGAAAAAAATATTTTTTATTAGACCTCAGATCAGACCGTTAATCAGACCCTCAATCAGACCTAAGACCAGACCCCCAAATTATTAAGACCCCAATAAGACCTCAGATCAGACCCCCAATGTAAATGACCCCCAATCAGACCTCAGATCAGACCCCCAATGTTAATAAGACCCCAGATCAGAGACACAACCACATCTCTGCTCAGACCCCAATGTGAATGACCCCCATTCAGACATCAGATCAGACCCCCATGCCTCAGAACAAATAAAATTTTTAAAAAATCAACTTACCTCTCCTGCTCCGGACGCCGCCGCTCCTAGGATCCAGGTCTCTTCTTCTTCCAGCCATACGCTGTGCTGTGTCCCGACGCGCACAGCGTGAGGTCACATAGCGCCGACGTCCTCACGCTGTGCGCAGTGACAGCACAATGAGCAGCCTAGGACCAGGAAGTGGCGAGTACAGAGCCCAGGGAGCGCTGCATTCGCTGCTTCCCGGTCCTCCTGTACTAATGAGCGCTTCCATAATGGAAGCACTCGTTAGTATTCATCCCATAAGACACACTGACATTTTCCCCCCACTTTGGGGGGCAAAAGTGCGTCTTATAGGGCAAAAAAAATATGGTACCTTTATTGACTTGAACAGGCAGCACTGCAGTACCAGTTGCAGCCACACAATGCAGATGGCGGTCACACCTCATATACTGTATAAATGAAAAGATTCTACTACTTCATGTTTCAATTTCAAATAGGTGCTTGCTGTCAGTGAACAATGACATTCATGGTTACATTCAGAGGCAGTACTCTGTAGGTATCTAGACCTGCTCTCGGAGGATACAATTGTATCCAGTCTAGACAATGCTCTGTGTGTTTCACAGATCTCTCTGCTCGTTTGCTACAATGTATCAGTCTGGGGTCGGGGGTTGCTTAGGTCACAGAGCGTTCGTTGTCTAGACCGGATACAATTGTATCCACTTCTCAGCTGGAGCAGCTATGTACAGGTTTACTGCCTCTGAAGCAACTCACTGACAGCAAGCAAAGATCTTGAAAATGATATGGAATTGATAGACATAGTATATTAGAAAGTTGTCGAACTGTTTGTTTATACAGGGACTAAGGACAATCCTGTAAAACTTGGCTTTAAAGGGATTATCCAGGAATCTGATATTGATGACCTATCCTTCAGAGCGGCGGGGGTCCGACTCCCACCACCCCCGCCAATCAGCTGTTCGAAGAAGCCATGGAGCTCCATGAGTGCTTAGGCCTCTTCCTAGGCCAGTGACATCACCGACCGTACATAGGGTCACAGGGGTGCGGCACTCCAGCTGTTGTGAAACTACAATTCCCAGCATGCTTTATTTATTTCTATAAGAGTTCTGTGAAGAGCAGAGCATGTATACATGCTGGGAGTTGTAGTTTCACAATAGCTGGAAGGCCACTGGTTGCCCACCCCTGGCCTAGGAGCAGCTCAGTCCCATTCAAGTGAATGGGGATCAGCTGCAATACCAAGCACAGCCACTATCGGATGTATGGCGCTGTGCTTGGTGAGCTGCAAGGGACACTCACTGAAGTGCTCCTTGATCGGCGGGGGGTGTCGGGAGTCAGCCCCCCCACCGATCTGATATTGATGACCTATCCTGAGGATAGACCATCAATATCAAATTCCCAGATCACCCCTTTAAGGTTGGTGTTAATACAGTGGTGGACATCCAAACCATAAGTACCAAGGTGGAATTACCTGACCAGAAAGCCGGGGATATACAAGGTCTGCTTTCTCCCATGCCTACTTCCACTGTTAACTTCCTGTGACGTGCCCATGTAGTCATACGGTGGTCACCCAGACAGGAAGTCAACTGGTTACTGGTCTTCTTAAAGCTCCGTAGCTCACAGGGGAGCTGCAAGAAGAAGAAGAAGAAGGATGGCTCCTTCCCTAGTAGGTGATGCTAAATAATCTGATCACGCGCAGTTATGTCAGTGGAGTTACACTTTAATAAGTCGGGGGCTTTACATACACATCTAGAAGAGCTACAGGTTAAATCCAGAATGTGTTAGGTTTACAGATATACGGTAAGTAACCGCCCTGTGGTTGCTGAGGAGGAAAGCATTGGTTTATTAGGGTCCTCGTTATACCCCTCTATACAGGGCCCGTACCCTATAATTATTCTTCCGCAGAGATTGATCTCATTACGCGGCAGTTGCCTGGATACACACACAATGCCGTATGTGCTGCACAATAAGGGCGCTCTTAAAGGAGTCGGGAAATCAAGTGCCTAGGACGGTGATCCTCCATGATCGCTCCTATAGCAACCTTCAGCGGTACATTATTGCTGCAGGGAGCTGCAGTATAATAGGTCACATTACCAACCCTGGGGCTTTCAGAAGGTGAAATAGCAAGCGCCATGCAAAGATTTTGGGCGTTATTCCCCTACACATTTATATATGACATTCTCGCAACTTATGGCATTTAAATCACAGCAGTCATAGTACATAATGATCTCCATCAGCACCCCCTCCCCCCATTGAACGGCCCCTTAATCACATACAGACCCCAGACCAGACCTCCAAAACCGATGCATAAATAGATGTCCCTCTAAACTCAGAGAACGCAGATCACACCCCCTAACAACGATGCACTAAATAGGTGTAGCCCCTAGACCAGCCTTTAAAAAACCCTCTACATGAATATGGACCAGACCACCTAAGATATAGATCTGTTAAAAATCAGACATCAGATAACCCCACCCTAAAAATTATATACCCAAAGATCTTCCAGGACACCCTTTCTCCCTGCTTTAAGTAAATGGCACAGGCTGCAGTATATTCTTGTACATAGCAGCAGTATTATAGTAGTTATATTCTTGTACATAGAAGCAGTATTATAGTAGTTATATTCTTGTACATAGGAGGCAGTATTATAGTAGTTATATTCTTGTACATAGAAGCAGTATTATAGTAGTTATAGTCTTGTACACAGGAGCAGTATTATAGTAGTTATATTCTTGTACATAGGAGCAGTATTATAGTAGTTATATTCTTGTACATAGGAGGCAGTATTATAGTAGTTATATTCTTGTACATAGGAGCAGTATTATAGTAGTTATATTCTTGTACATAGGAGGCAGTATTATAGCAGTTATATTCCTGTACATAGGAGCAGTATTATAGTAGTTATATTCTTGTACACAGGAGCAGTATTATAGTAGTTATAATTCTTGTACATAGGAGGCAGTAGTATAGTAGTTATATTCTTGTACATAGGAGCAGTATTATAGTAGTTATATTCTTGTACATAGGAGGCAGTATTATAGTAGTAATATTCTTGTACATAGGAGGCAGTATTATAGTAGTTATATTCTTGTACATAGGAGGCAGTATTATAGTAGTTATAATTCTTGTACATAGGAGGCAGTATTATAGTAGTTATATTCTTGTACATAGGAGCAGTATTATAGTAGTTATATTCTTGTACATAGGAGCAGTATTATAGTAGTTATTTTCTTGTACATAGGAGCAGTATTATAGTAGTTATATTCTTGTACATAGGGGCAGTATTATAGTAATTATATTCTTGTACATAGGAGGCAGTATTATAGTAGTTATAATCTTGTACATAGGAGCAGTATTATAGTAGTTATATTCTTGTACATAGGAGCAGTATTATAGTAGTTATATTCTTGTACATAGGAGGCAGTATTATAGTAGTTATATTCTTGTACGTAGGAGCAGTATTATAGTAGTTATAGTCTTGTACATAGGAGGCAGTATTATAGTAGTTATATTCTTGTACATAGGGGCAGTATTATAGTAGTTATATTCTTGTACATAGGAGCAGTATTATAGTAGTTATATTCTTGTACATAGGAGAAGTATTATAGTAGTTATATTCTTGCACATAGGAGGCAGTATTACAGTAGTTATATCCTTGTACATAGGGGCAGTATTACAGTAGGTATATTCTTGTACATATAAGCAGTATTATAGTAGTTATATTCTTGTACATATAAGCAGTATTATAGTAGTTATATTCTTGTACATAGGAGCAGTATTATAGTAGTTATATTCTTGCACATAGGAGCAGTATTATAGTAGTTATATTCTTGCACATAGGAGGCAGTATTATAGTAGTTATATTCTTGTACATAGGAGCAGTATTATAGTAGTTATATCCTTGTACATTGGAGCAGTATTATAGTAGTTATATTCTTGTAAATAGGAGGCAGTATTATAGTAGTTATATTCTTGTACATAGGAGCAGTATTATAGTAGTTATAATCTTGTACATAGGAGCAGTATTATAGTAGTTATTTTCTTGTACATAGGAGCAGTATTATAGTAGTTATATTATTGTACATAGGAGCAGTATTATAGTAGTTATATTATTGTACATAGGAGCAGTATTATAGTAGTTATATTCTTGTACATAGGAGCAGTATTATAGTAGTTATAATCTTGTACATAGGAGCAGTATTATAGTAGTTATTTTCTTGTACATAGGAGCAGTATTATAGTAGTTATATTCCTGTACATAGGAGCAGTATTATAGTAGTTATATTTTTGTACATAGGAGCAGTATTATAGCAGTTATATTCTTGTACATAGGAGCAGTATTATAGTAGTTATATTCTTGTACATAGGGGCAGTATTATAGTAATTATATTCTTGTACATAGGAGGCAGTATTATAGTAGTTATAATCTTGTACATAGGAGCAGTATTATAGTAGTTATATTCTTGTACATAGGAGCAGTATTATAGTAGTTATATTCTTGTACATAGGAGGCAGTATTACAGTAGTTATATCCTTGTACATAGGGGCAGTATTACAGTAGGTATATTCTTGTACATAGGGGCAGTATTATAGTAGTTATATTCTTGTACATAGGAGGCAGTATTATAGTAGTTATAATCTTGTACATAGGAGCTGTATTATAGTAGTTATATTCTTAACCATATTTCTTTTTATTGAAAGAAAAAGCAGCGGCTAAACGCCCATACATGACTGCATCACATTGACAATGAATCACAATATGAGTCCCACATTTACATCATGCATAGACATCACATACAATCACAATTATCAAACATAAAATAAAATTCAGTCAAGGGGTGGGAGACATAGGTGGGGAACACATAAGAGGGGAAGGAACGGGGGAACAGGGAAGTGGGAGAAACTGCTCTGTTAAGCAAAGTGTCTGTATGTTTTCCATGGAGACCACAGTTTTAGGAAGCGGGAACGCGAGTTAGTTTCCCAGTGTGCCAGCTCCTCAAAACGGTAAATCTGGTCTACCTTGTCCGTCCACATTAGGGTAGTCGGGGGAGAATCATTTTTCCATAGAAAAGGAATAAGCAGCTTAGCTGCTGTGAGCAACATGGTCGGGAGGTTATCCTTGGCAGGGGTGAGGGTTGTATTGGGGCACCATAACAAAATAAGTTTAGCATCCAGAACTATCCTAGAGTTGCAGATTTGGTTGATCAATGGCTCAATTGATCTCCAAAATGTCTGAATTTTCCGACAGAACCACCAAATATGCGACAGGGAACCAGTTTCCAAGCCGCACCTCCAACAAGCTTCTGGAACTTCCGGGTTCAACTTGTGTAAGAATTCAGGTGTCTTATACCATCTACTGAGCAGTTTGAAAGAATTCTCCTGAATCCTCACACAGCGGTTAAAGCCGTGTGAATGTGCCAAAATAAAGGCTCTTTCCGGCTCCGTAAGGCACAAAGAGAGCTCCCTCTCCCAGGAGGTTAGGAAACGGAGCTCCGGGGGGAGTGAGGAGAGTATTTCTCTATACATCTGAGATAGCGGTCTAGTGGCAGGTTTAGTGGCCATGACCTTCTTCTCAAGCCAAGATAAAGAGTTGTTAACAGGAAGGGACCTAACACCCCCTATAATATCTCTCTTAAAGTCAGCCAGATGGAAAAATGGCGCAGTCTTGACCTCGGGGAGGTCCAACAACAGATCCAAATTCAAGCTGCCATCCGGTAATAGGACATCCCGCAGAAACTTGCCAGCGAGCCTAGACCAAATACCGGAGGGGCCTAAGATGGATGGATGGAAGTAATTTTGTAGTAGTTGAAGTGGCATACCTGGGTTAGGGAAGTTGAATGTTTGAGATTGAACCATTTTAGACCACTCTACCAGCATACCCTTCCAGACCAGGGAGGATGCGTAATGGTTAGCCGAAAAGGCTCGGACCCCCCACAAGGTGAGCTGATCCTGATTAGTGAGCAGCGCAGACTCCAGGCGAGAGCAAAGGGAGCTAGATTGACAAGACATAGCGGCTACGCATCTACAGAGTTGTACAGCAGTGTAATATACCTTAATATCTGGCATCCCGAAGCCTCCGAGCTTCTTATCCCTAGTGAGGACTGAATAGGCAATACGAGGAGATTTGCCATTCCAGAGGAAGCGTGTGAACACCCGGCGGACTTCTGCGAAATATGAGTTTGGTAACCAAATAGGGAGGGTCTGTAGCAGATATAGGAATTTGGGGAGGATAAAGGTTTTAAGGTAATTTTTCCTACCAACCCAAGATACGAAAGGTAGTTTCAGAGTCTGGAGGTGGGTACGAACTGATTGAAGCAGCGGCGTATAATTGAGTGAGGCCAACTCCTGGATATTGGCCGATATACGTGTCCCTAGGAACGTAATGTCCCTGGTAGCCCACACAAATGGAGTATCGCGTTTAAGCGTATTAATCACAGCTTGGGAGCATGAAATATTTAGTGCCATAGACTTCTCATAATTAATTTTAAAATTAGATATGAACCCAAAGTCCTCAAATAAATTTAATAACTTAGGTAGAGCTTCTCTGGGGTTAGATGTTATAACCAAAAGGTCGTCCGCAAATGCTGCAGTAACATGGGTGCCGGCGCCCACTTGGAGGCCTTTTATATCTGGGTCCGCCCTAATCTTACACAGAAGAGTCTCCATCACCAATACGAATAGTGCCGGAGACAGGGGGCACCCCTGCCTTGTCCCATTAGTGATGTGAAATGGAGGGGATAATGTACCATTAACTTTGACCACGGCAGAGGGGGCCGAGTATAAAGTGTAGATGGCAGCAATAAACTGATCAGAAAGACCAAATCTCGACAGGGCCCGAGACATAAACTGCCAGCTGACCCTGTCGAAGGCCTTCTCCGCATCAGTGCTCACCAACACTAAAGGTTTCGCAGATTTCTTGGCCTTGTGTATAAGGTGAAGAAGCCGAATCGTGTTTTCCGACCCCTGTCTGCCGTGGACAAAGCCCACTTGCTCTCCATGGACAATGTCGGGAAGTACACCCTGAAGTCTGGTAGCTAAGATTTTCGCCCACCACTTCACATCAGTATTGAGCAAGGAGATCGGCCTATAATTACTGCAGCAAGTCGGGTCCTTATTCTCCTTATGCAGGACTGTAATGTGCGCCAATAAGGAGTGAGGGGCAAGGGAGCCTCCAGAGAGGAGATAATTGCACAAATTCTTAAAACGGGGGATTAAGAGATCCTGGAAGGATTTGTAGTAAATGATGGAAAAACCATCCGGGCCCGGGCTTTTACCCGAGGGGATGGACATGAGCACCTTATGGATTTCAGAGTCAGTAACCGGTCTAGTTAAGTGGGCCGCTTTTGTTTGGGATATGGAAGGAAGGTCTAGAGACTGTAAAAATTTGTCCGTGGCGTCTGAGAGGTCACCAGGGGTGGCCCCGTTAGGGGGAGGTAGATTATACAGAGCCTCATAAAAGGCGCAGAAAGCCTTGGCGATATCAGGGGTAGATTTATGCACCTTCCCGTTTGGATCTTTAATAGAGGAAACAAAGGAGTCAGAGAATTGCTTCTTAACTATGGCCGACATCAACCTGTTTCCTCTATTTCCATGGGCGTAGGCCTTAAACCTAGAACGCAGTACCAGCTTTGCCGAAGTGATATTCAGCATATTTTTTAGATGTGTCCTAGCTTCCGTGAGTTCTGCTAGGGTATGAAGGGCCTGTGATTCCTTGTGCGAGGATTCAAGGCGGGCAATTTTCGTCAATAGTGCATCAAGAGCCTGCGTCCTCCGTTTCTTCACATAAGCCCCTAAGGCAATGAGTTCCCCCCTTAACACTACTTTATGAGATTCCCATAATATGGAAGGGGAGGGAGGGGAGTCGGGGGTATCATTTAGCGCGAAAAACTCAGAGATGGAGGCTTTAATCTTACAAGCATGAGCGGGGTCTAGAATTAAAGTGTCATTCAGACGCCATAGACGTTCTTTTTTCTGTGGGCCAGACAGGGAAAAGTGGATGATAACAGGAGCGTGGTCAGAAAGTGTAATGGGGCCTATACAAGCCCTGGAGACATTACGCAGATGTGACTCAGAGAGGAATAAGTAATCTAACCTGTGAAAGGAGGCTTTGGCATGGGAATAATAGGAAAAATCCCGACCGTTGGGGTTTAGTGAGCGCCATACATCTAAGAGCTTCAGTTTCTTCAGAGAGATTTTCAACCGTCTCAGGAGCCTATAAGAAACAGAAGGTCTGCCTGTGGAGGTATCAATGGCAGGGTCTAAGGCAACGTTGAAATCGCCCCCTAAAATGAGCAATCCCTCTGTGAACGAGGAGAGAAGGCTTAAGGTTTGAACGAGCCATGGGACTTGGCCTCTATTAGGGGCATACAAATTGGCAAAGGTCACAGGAGACTCACCCAAAACACCCTTTACGAAGATATATCTGCCCTCTGGGTCCACAGTAGTAGCAGAGTGTTTGAAGGGGAGGCTTTTGTGCACAGCTACACTAACCCCCCTGCTGGCAGTGCTATAGGTACTGTGGAACCATTGGGCAAACTTCCTAGGGGGAAGGTTAGGAACCCTACCCGATTTAAAGTGAGTCTCCTGTAAGAAAGCCACTGAAACTTTGTCCCTCAAAAGGAGGGAGAGAGTCTGGGACCTTTTGCATGGCTCGTTCAAACCATGTACATTTAAAGAAGCAACTACAATAGACGCCATTGCATTAGTAAATCACACAAATGCCTACACAGAGTGACCATGGAAATGCTTAGTAGCACCCAGTAGTTCAGAGCAGGGAAAGGGAAGGTAGAAAAAGGGGATAGACAAAACACGACAAAATAATGAAACAGTAAGAAAACAAACCGGTAATCAACCAGCACAGAAAACATGAGATCTAAAGAGAAGTAAATGCTTCACTTATCGTCAGCCCAGACAGGGTTGAGCTGACGAGGGGGCAAGTAAAGCACCTTGCGGTCTCTAACAATGGACCAACAAAAATATGTCCAGCACCGGGAACTCGCCGGTCCTTGCCCTGCATAGGGGTAGCGATACCTGCAACAGCAGGAACAATGTCCAGGAAAAATAAAGGAAAGTCTCCTAATCGTCCTGTCATGGTAAACAGAGCAGTAAACAAAGAACAGCAGAGGAGGAGAACTCCTACATATAAAACTGAGAAACCTGAGAATGAAAAACAGTCACCTCCAGGCCTGGAGAGAGCTAGCAGGAACCACATGGGTCGTCATGCGTTAGAAAATGGCGATCAGGTGGGGCTCCTTTCCATCCTGCCCCTTCCCAGACGATCAGATTTCCCAGCCGAAACCTTCTGCCAGTTAGCAGCACGAGGTGGAGCTGGTAGGGGCCCATCTTGGTCGGCCGGGAGCCAGGAAGGGATGTCAACCGGGGGCACCCCAAGCGCTTCCCAAACCGAGGCCAGATCCTGAGGAGAACGAACGGTGAGTAATTTACCATTTCTGGAAATCGCCAACCCGAAAGGGTACAGCCATCTGAATGGAATCGATGATTTCTTCAAGACATCCAGAAGAGGCCGCAGCAGGCGCCGTTTGGCCAAAGTGGACGGAGCCAGGTCTTGAAACATCTGAATCGGTACGTTGTCGTACTCCAGGGCTTCCGATTCCCGCTGTTTCTGTAGGAGGGCCACAGTGTCGACAAAGCTCAATAAGCCGCAGATCACATCCCGCGGTGGTTCCTGCGGCTTTGGTCTAGGGCGCAATGCCCTGTGTATACGCTCGATCACTATTCCGGCCGCCCTCTCTGCGCCCAGTAGGTTTGAGAATATTTAGCGCGCTACTGACGGCAAGGCCTCTACCGCATGCGATTCAGGTAGGCCCCGTATGCGGATATTCCGCCTGCGACTGCGGTTTTCCTGGTCTTCTAGTTTCAGGAATGCATCATTCAATAAGGCCTTGTGGGCCGCCAATACATCTGCGGCTTTACTTTCGTACATCATGATGTCTTCTTGAGCAGACTCCAGGGAGACGACTCTCTGGCCTAGATGCTTCAGGTCATCTTTAATGTCAGATAAGCCTTGCTTGAGAGGTGAGAGAGCTGAATCAAGGACTCTCTTAAGGGTCCGTTCAGAAAGCGGTGGGTCGCGTGGGCGTCTATCTGAGATATCAGAGCCACTTCCCGCGTCCGAGAGGTCTCCTGCATCGGAGTCGTGAGTAATGGATGCCGCCATGTTAGGGCCTCTCTGCACAGCAAGCCTCGGAGTTTTCCTGAGGAACTTTTCCATTTCTGGCTGCTTGGAGCGTACTGGGGTCGTCTCTGAACTGCCTCTGGACTTGTCCTTGCCAGTCTTCCCCATATTAGTGCAAATTATAGCTTAATTTAGGGCAAAGGAGCCGGAATGCTGGAGGAGCTCAAGCTCGTGCGGCCATTCAGCAGCGTGGCTAGGCTCCGCCCCTATAGTAGTTATATTCTTGTACATAGGAGCAGTATTATAGTAGTTATAATCTTGTACATAGGAGGCAGTATTATAGTAGTTATATTCTTGTACATAGGAGGCAGTATTATAGTAGTTATATTCTTGTACATAGGGGCAGTATTACAGTAGGTATATTCTTGTACATATAAGCAGTATTATAGTAGTTATATTCTTGTACATAGGAGCAGTATTATAGTAGTTATATTCTTGTACATAGGAGGCAGTATTATAGTAGTTATATTCTTGTACATAGGAGGCAGTATTATAGTAGTTATATTCTTGTACATAGGAGCAGTATTATAGTAGTTATATTCTTGTACATAGGAGCAGTATTATAGTAGTTATATTCTTGTACATAGGAGGCAGTATTATAGTAGTTATATTCTTGTACATAGGAGCAGTATTATAGTAGTTATATTCTTGTACATAGGAGCAGTATTATAGTAGTTATATTCTTGTACATATAAGCAGTATTATAGTAGTTATATTCTTGTACATATAAGCAGTATTATAGTAGTTATATTCTTGTACATAGGAGCAGTATTATAGTAGTTATATTCTTGCACATAGGAGCAGTATTATAGTAGTTATATTCTTGCACATAGGAGGCAGTATTATAGTAGTTATATTCTTGTACATAGGAGCAGTATTATAGT
Organism: Bufo gargarizans; assembly: GCF_014858855.1. Classification (NCBI taxonomy): domain Eukaryota; kingdom Metazoa; phylum Chordata; class Amphibia; order Anura; family Bufonidae; genus Bufo; species Bufo gargarizans. The sequence continues at coordinate 38,329,596 of NC_058082.1, read as the reverse complement.
AGTTATATCCTTGTACATTGGAGCAGTATTATAGTAGTTATATTCTTGTAAATAGGAGGCAGTATTATAGTAGTTATATTCTTGTATTCTTCTATTACAGTAGTTTATAATAATGGAAGTTTAGTAAGTACATACACTCAAACAATTTTTCAGGACAATGGATGAATGAGTCTGAAAAGTGATAACCATATTGTTTCTCTGTTTAGAGCAGTTGTCACTTTTTATAATAAGTACCCAGCAGGGGGCGACAAAGAACACATCTATTAGAACATCTTGACCATGTCTCCTGGGAATGTTTTCTATATCACTGGTGACTGGAATTGATCCATTTGATTATTTATGGGAGGAATTGTCTAGGTTATGAGGGGTCAGTACATCTTATGACTCTGGGTGCGGAATGAAGGATTTTTTAAGCATGACAGAATCTCTCTGTACAGCGAAACGTCAGCGTCCAGGGATCTTTGTATATCCTATCTACTGCCAGCAATGGCCCCATCCCTGATTCTACAAGTATTTCACCAGTGGCTCCAGCAGAACCTGGAGAGCTCTTCTGTCCCTCATTCTTCTACAAGTCCAATCATGGCATATGGACCTCTCCATGATCTCCGTATTCTCCACATTATCCGCACTTTACATTACATTGTAGTGGTGACTAGTAGTAGACGTACACAATTGTCTCAGGACCCAGGGGGATAACTTCATGGGCCCCCGAATGTCATGTGTTAGTAGTAGTTGTCCCCTCATAGGGGGCTATAGGAGTTCTCTGGGTCTGGGGGTGACAATGTCTGTACCCCCTTATGCCCTGGTGTCCGCCTACAGCCTAGCCACAGACCCACTTAGAGGTGTTGTACCACATATCCTCCCTGTGGGACATGGGTGGGGTGGTGGGGTGCATGATGTCTGGGGGCTGCCATTTTTACTGCAGAGCTGTTGGGAGTATGGGAGTCCTATGGATGCAAGGTATAGGGGTGCAGTGACTGGCACTGTTAGGGGTCCTATGGTTGGTACTGTATAATGTCCTTGTAGCTGTCAGGGGTCCTGTGAGATGATGGCTGTACTGGGTCCTATGACTTGTACTGTATGTACTTCCTATGGCTGGCACTACATAGGCGTTTGTGACGCCCACTCTATGGGGTTCCTGTGGCTTTAGGAGAGGGATGTTTGTATTGCAGAATGTGGGTACTGTATTCAATCCAGTGACTGTCGCTGTATGGGACTGTATGTCACTGTATTGGGTCCTATGGCTGACATTTCATTGGGTCCTAGGGTCGGCACTGCATTGAGTCATATGGCTAGCAGTGCTTTGGATCCTATGGCTAGCAGTGCTTTGGGTCCTATGGGTGGCATTGCATTAGGACCTATGGGTGGCATTTTATTGGGTCCTATGGCTGACATTTCATTGGGTCCTATGGCTGGCATTGCATTGAGTCCTATGGCTATCATTGCATTGAGTCCTATGGCTGGCATTGTATTGGGTCCTATGGCTGGCATTGTATTGGGTCCTATGGCTGGCATTGCATTGGGTCCTATGGCCGTCACTGCGTTGGGTCTTATGGCTGGCATTGCATTGGGTCCTATGGCTGGCATTGCATTGGGTCCTATGGCTGGCATTGCATTGGGTCCTATGGCTGGCATTGCATTGGGTCCTATGGCTGGCATTGCATTGGGTCCTATGGCTGGCATTGCATTGGGTCCTATGGCCATCACTGCGTTGGGTTTTATGGCTGGCATTGCATTGGGTCCTATGGCTGGCATTACATTGGGTCCTATGGCTGGCATTGAATTGGGTCCTATGGCTGGCATTGCATTGGGTCCTATGGCTGGCATTGCATTGGGTCCTATGGCTGGCATTGCATTGGGTCCTATGGCTGGCATCGCATCGTCTCCTGCAGCAGTCAGTATACACTCACCTAAAGAATTATTAGGAACACCTGTTCTATTTCTCATTAATGCGATTATCTAGTCAACCAATCACATGGCAGTTGCTTCAATGCATGTATGGTTGTGGTCCTGGTCAAGACAATCTCCTGAACTCCAAACTAAATGTCAGAATGGGAAAGAAAGGTGATTTAAGCAATTTTGAGCATGGCATGGTTGTTGGTGCCAGACGGGCCGGTCTGAGTATTTCACAATCTGCTCAGTTACTGGGATTTTCACGCACAACCATTTCTAGGGTTTACAAAGAATGGTGTGAAAAGGGAAAAACATCCAGTATGCGGCAGTCCTGTGGGCGAAAATGCCTTGTTGATGCTGGAGGTCAGAGGAGAATGGGCCGACTGATTCAAGCTGATAGAAGAGCAACGTTGACTGAAATAACCACTCGTTACAACCGAGGTCTGCAGCAAAGCATTTCTGAAGCCACAACACGCACAACCTTGAGGCGGATGGGCTACAACAGCAGAAGACCCCACCGGGTACCACTCATCTCCACTACAAATAGGATTATTTGCATGAGCTCACCAAAACTGGACTGTTGAAGCCTGAAAAAATGTTGCCTGGTCTGATGAGTCTTGATTTCTGTTGAGACATTCAAATGGTAGAGTCCGAATTTGGCGTAAACAGAATGAGAACATGTATCCATCATGCCTTGTTACCACTGTGCAGGCTGGTGGTGGTGGTGTAATGGTGTGGGGATGTTTTCTGGGCACACTTTAGGCCCCTTAGTGCCAATTGGCCATCGTTTAAATGCCACGGGCTACCTGAGCATTGTTTCTGACCATGTCCATCCCTTCATGACCACCATGTACCCATCCTCTGATGGCTACTTCCAGCAGGATAATGCACCATGTCACAAAGCTCGAATCATTTCAAATTGGTTTCTTGAACATGACAATGAGTTCACTGTACTAAAATGGCCCCACAGTCACCAGATCTCAACCCAATAGAACATCTTTGGGATGTGGTGGAACGGGAGCTTCGTGCCCTGGATGTGCAGCCCTCAAATCTCCATCAACTGCAAGATGCTATCCTATCAATATGGGCCAACATTTCTAAAGAATGCTATCAGCACCTTGTGGAATCAATGCCACGTAGAATTAAGGCAGTTCTGAAGGCAAAAGGGGGCAGTGCTCCAGACTAAAAAAAATACCTAGTAGCCATTGGCTCCTGAACTGAAAAATTTAGGAGCCAAATCAAATTTTTAGTCGCCAAATCGAAACCGAATCAAAATTTTGGTATTGTGACAACGCTACGTCGATCAGATCGGCATAGGGTTGTTTTGATACCAAAATTTTGATTCGCATTCGTCACCATAAAAAAATATTGCGATACTCAATACCGCGCAAAAAAAACCACCAAAAAAAGCTGCGTGCATTTCGCATTTTATGAAACATTCGGCCCATAATAGAACAGTCCTATCCTATTTTTTGGGGTGACAAGGTGACAAAAAAATGGCGAATGCTCACCGCATAGGAGACATTTTTTAATAATTTAATAGTTTGGACAGCGCTATGTAATATGTTTATTTATTTATTGTTTATATATTTTATATGTAAAATTGGGAAAGGGGGGATTTAAACTTAATATTTTAGGGTACTTTCACACTAGTGTTTTTCTTTTCCGGCATAGAGTTCCGTCCTAGGGGCTCTATACCGGAAAAGAACTGATCGGGATTATCCCCATGCATACTGAATGGAGAGTAATCCGTTCAGGATGCATCAGGATGTCTTCAGTTCAGTCTTTTTGACTGATCAGGCAAAAGAGAAAACTGCAGCATGCCTACGGTTTTATCTCAGACGAAAAAAAACTGAAGATTTGCCTGAATGCCGGATCCAGCATTTTTTCCCATAGGAATGTATTAGTGCCGGATCTGGCATTCAAAATACCGGAATGCACCCGCACTAAATCCGGACCCATTCACTTCTATGGGGCTGTGCACATGAGGGGTGATTTTCACACATCACTTGTGCGTTGCGTGAAAATCGCAGCATGCTCTATGTTGTGCGTTTTTCACGCAACGCAGGCCCCATAGAAGTGAATGGGGCTGCGTGAAAATCGCAAGCATCCGCAAGCAAGTACGGATGCGGTGCGATTTTCACTCATGGTTGCGAGCTGACAGTCTATTCACTGTATTATTTTCCCTTATAACATGGTTATAAGGGAAAATAATAGTATTCTTTAATACAGAATGCAGAGTAGAAGGTCAATATAATAAACATTGGTGGCGCAGTGTGCCCCCCTCAATATAATAAACATTGGTGGCACAGTGCGCACCCCCCCAACACCCCAGTATGATAAACATTGGTGGCGCAGTGTGCCTTCCTAATATAATAAACATTGGTGGCGCAGTGTGCCCCCCTCAATATAATAAACATTGGTGGCGCAGTGCGCACCCCCCCAACACCCTAGTATAGTAAACATTGGTGGCGCAGTGTGCCCCCCTCAATATAATAAACATTACCCCCCCAACACCCCAGTATAATAAACATTGGTGGCGCAGTGTGCCTTCCTAATATAATAAACATTGGTGGCGCAGTGTGCCCCCCTCAATATAATAAACATTGGTGGCACAGTGCGCACCCCCCCAACACCCCAGTATGATAAACATTGGTGGCGCAGTGTGCCTTCCTAATATAATAAACATTGGTGGCGCAGTGTGCCCCCCTCAATATAATAAACATTGGTGGCGCAGTGTGCACCCCCCCAACACCCCAGTATAATAAACATTGGTGGCGCAGTGTGCACCCCCCCCCAACACCCCAGTATAATAAACATTGGTGGCGCAGTGGGGAGTGCCAATGAGGGTTAAAAAATAAAAATTAACTCACCTCCTCCAATTGATCATCTCCTGTTCTTTCTTCAGGACCTGTCAAAGGACCTGTGGTGACATCACTGTGCTCATCACATGATACATCACATGATTCATCACCATGGTAATGGACCATGTGATGAGCTCAGTGACATCACCACAGGTCCTGAAGACAGAACAGGAGACCGACAGCTACGCGATCAACTGGAGGAGGTGAGTTAATTTTTTTAAAGTTATTTTTTAACCCTCATTGGCACTTCCCACTGTGCCACCAATGTTTCTTATACTGGGGTGTTGGGGGGGGGGGGCACACTGTGCCACCAATGTTTCTTATACTGGGGTGTTGGGGGGCACACTGTGCCACCAATGTTTCTTATACTGGGGTGTTGGGGGGCACACTGCCACCAATGTTTCTTATACTGGGGTGTTGGGGGGGCACACTGTGCCACCAATGTTTCTTATACTGGGGTGTTGGGGGGGGCACACTATGCCACCAATGTTTCTTTTTACTGGGGTGTTGGGGGGGGCACACTGTACAGGGAGTCTAAGAAAGAATCGAATGAGTCTCAAGTCGGATCTTTAGTTCTTTTCACCTGTGACTCATTCGATTCTTTCTCCCTGTACTTGTCAGTGACTCAGAGCTGCTACTGCTTGCCTTGCCTCAGCTCTGGTTGGTGGGCGGGGAGGGGAGGGGCTGGCAGAAGCAGATTCCACTCTAGGATCAGATTACACTCCTCCCAGCCCCTCCCCTCCCCGCCCACCAACCAGAGCTGAGGCAAGGCAAGCAGTAGCAGCTCTGAGTCACTGACAAGTACAGGGAGAAAGAATCGAATGAGTCACAGGTGAAAAGAACTAAAGATCCGACTTGAGACTCATTCGATTCTTTCTCCCTGTACTTGTCAGTGACTCAGAGCTGCTAGTGCTTGCCTTGCCTCAGCTCTGGTTGGTGGGCGGGGAGGGGAGGGGCTGGCAGAAGCAGCTTCCACTCTAGGATCAGATTACGCTCCTCCCAGCCCCTCCCCTCCCTGCTGCCAGCGGCTCTGCTGTTGTCTGTGTGCTGTGACGAGCTGACTCAGACTGAGGAGAACATCGGCGGCGGCGGGGCAGAGAACTATCAGCTCCTGTGCCCGCCGCTGTTCTACTGCAGAGCTGCCGCGGAGGGTCTAGTCGCAAATGGCGACAAGACTAAAAAGTCTTGTCGCCATTTGTAAATTCTTAGTCGCATTGGCGACCATTTTGGTCGCCATCTGGAGCCCTGGGGGGTCCAACAGCGTATTAGTATGGTGTTCCTAATAATTCTTTAGGTGAGTGTATATGGTTCCTCTTTCCTCATTCCTTAAAAAAAAAAAGTGGGTGCATCCAGTCTTCCTGCCCTGTACCCAAATCCCTCCAGTGACAAACACGCCAACCCAGCTACCAACTCAACGCGGGTCAGGTGAGCAATGAATAATAAAAGTTCTCCACTGGGTCTGTTGCAGCTTTACATAGGACTGCAAATACACCTACATGCATAATCAACAATGCAGCCCGCTCAGCTCTGCTACATCTGTGCGCACAACCCTTCCCCATAATTCTTTAGTGGTTACACTTTGAAGCGAAGCCAATAAACGTGACCTAGTGGAGCAATCAGGATGTCCAGGCATTAGCCGCTCACTCAAGCGCTTGATTGCAACCTGTAAAAGGGGCTCCTTGGAGGAGTTTCACCATCGAGCACGTGAGAATGACCTGTCACCGCGCTCAATAATCACTCGCTGCGGAGGATTGATCTGCGGGGGGGGGCTCTAACGTGTCCTTTTGGGGCCATTTTTCAGCCTCAGGCCTCTTTCACACTACAGTATGTCTATTTCAGTGTTTTGCGGTCCGTTTTTCACGGATCCGTTGTTCCGTTTTTTTGCTTCCGTTGTGGTTCCGTTTCCGTTCCGTTCCGTTTTTCCGTATGGCATATACAGTATACAGTAATTATATAGAAAAAATTTGGCTGGGCATAACATTTTCAATAGATGGTTCAGAAAAAACGGAATGGAAACGGAAGACATACGGATGCATTTCCGTATGTGTTCTGTTTTTTTTGCGGACCCATTGACTTGAATGGAGCCACGGACCGTGATTTGCGGCCAAATATAGGACATGTTCTATCTTTCAACGGAATGGAAAAACGGAAATACGGAAACGGAATGCATATGGAACACATTCAGTTTTTTTTGCGGAACCATTGAAATGAATGGTTCCGTATACGGACCGTATACGGAACGCAAAAAACGGACCGCAAAACGGAAAAAAGAAACGGTAGTGTGAAAGAGGCCTCAATCTAATGCTTCTGTGGCTTTTTCTGATTGCCTGACAACAAAATGAGTGTATTGACAGCTCAGTGTGGGGGTTGTCACCCAGCTTTCCCAAGAACTGGTCAGATTTGCCATTCAGGAGCCTAGAAAAGCTGGGTGACCACTTAGGGATCTGTAATGAACGCTGCATTAGTGGTGCCATATTCCTGGACTGAAGAACTGACATTCTTTCCAATGGAGCCCACGTAAAAGCACATGGCCCCTTTAAACAGCAGCCCCAAATCACTCCAGATTTCTTAAAGTGACAGTACACGGACTCGAAATGTCGTACAGTGCACGCTGTGTATTTTCCTCCCTCACCCTTATTATATAGAAGACTTCATGAACTGCTTCCCGCACAGGGGATTCTGGCACAGAAGGGGTTAAACAATTTGGACACCACAGCGGTTAGCACGCAGGGATCGATACGGTCAATGAATAGGCATCTACCTGCATTTAAAGGCCAGTCTCTGTGTACTGTAGATGAGCGTTACACATATTACAATTAGAGAGATTTACATATATGCAAATACTCAGCATATGCACCTGTGACGTCACAGATTCCTGCTGTGTTTGTCACTGCAAGGCAAGTGACTTGGCAAACCCCCTTTTCCTGATTCCATCAATGGAGGGCACTCGCTGTACATTACAAATGTGAAAACCGCTTTTTGATATCTTATTTCTAGGCTGAGATATGACCCCTTGAAGTTACTGGCCTAAAGCCTGAGGCTGCACCACTGAGAGATGACAACAACATGTCCCCTTCTGACTTCTGCTGTCACGGAGACCTTGCGTGGATCCAAATCACCAACTATATTAAGGTCTGCACATATCATTTACACGATTCGCATCAGGAAGGATCCAGTTGTCGACCTTGATGATGTCATCAGAATCTTTCAGTAGTGCAGCCTCAAGCTTTGGGCTTATAAATTCAAGTGATCATATCTCAGCCTAGAAATAAGATATCAAGATGGGGATTTCAGCTTCTGAGTATTCACCAAAGGACCCTTTTTTTTCATTTGTGGCCGGTACTTCTCCTTTAACAAGAGAAGCTGCGCCTGCCGCGTGACAAAAGCGGATCTCCGTTCTTCTGCAGTAATGCCATCCCGGGGCATCATGGCATCCAGATTAAAATGATGGCAGCCCTAGAATTGTGGGTTGCCCCTTTTTCCCCCACACGTTCCCCTTGCCCATTTATTATAGAATGAGGGAGGGTCATCTCCAACACCATAGGAGTGGCAGCAACGGGAACAATCTGATGGAAAATGGGCCAGGACCCCCCCCCCCCCCCGAGCTATGAATGAACCAAATCAACAAAATGATGTAGAGAGAAGCACAGTCTTGTCTTATGCGCGGGCTGCAGGCGTTAGGTGAAAGGACACGTAGAAGACATTCCGTATTCTACAAGATGGAACACGGTAAAGGGTCCTTCATGTCTGGGAAGAAGCCCAACTGGAGAGCTGGCGCTTCTGGTCAATGTTAGAGAAGACCCCCGACATGTCTGTTCTAACAGCTGCTTGTATTCTCCAAGGTATAACTATTCTAGACCATCTATTCTTAGAACTTGTGCCATTCCTCCATTATTCCTGCTAGAAGTTATGAATGGAAAGCAAGCAGTCTGCAATAAAGGTCCAGCTGGTTCACGAACGGGCCGTGCTTTGCGGTTCACAAATCGCGGATCAGCAAAACACGGATGCCGCCCGTGACTGCCCATTATAGAAATGCCTATTCTTGTCCGCAAAATGGATTTTCTGCGGGGTCACGGAACGGAGCAACGGATGTGGCCGGCATCTTTTGCGGCTCCATTGAAGTGAATGGCTCCTCATTCCGAGCGGTAAAAAAAATCTGCAGCTCGGATGCGGAACCAAAACCACGTTCGTGTGAATGTGCCCTTAGACTGTACAGGGATAAACACCCCCTCCCCCTCTGGTAACACTTAGGGCTCATTCACACGGCCGTTGTGGGACCGTGACCGCATTGCGGCCCGCAATCGACTGGCACTGGCCCGTGTGCACTCCGCATCACGGAGGTGGACCCATTGGCAATCACGGAGATGCGGAACGGAAGCATGGATCAGAACCCCACGGAAGCACTACGGAGTGCTGTCTGTGCGGTGCGGACGGATCACGGACCCTTTCAAGTTAAATGGGTCTCGATCCGTCCCGGCCGCCGCACGGACGTTGACCGTGCATTGGGGAGCGCAAATTGCGGTGTGAATAAGCCCTTAGCTGGACCTTTATGTCAGACTGCTGGCACTTCATGTATAACTTCTAGTAGGTATAATAGAGGAATGGCACAAGTTATAAGAATGGATGCTCCAGAATTGTTATTACATGGGGAAACACAAGGAGCTGTTAGAACAGACATGTCAGGAAAGGTGACAGCTCATCTATGGCAGACCGCTGGCAGTTCATTCGTAGACTTCTAGGAAGAATAATAGAGGAAGGGGACACCATAGAGTGATAAGGATAGAATTGTTATTACATGAGAAATGTAAGCAGTTACTAAAACAGACATGTCAGGAAAGGTTGCACGTTCTCATTATAAAATGTTTTCCTAGCTCTAAACCCTCATTATATCCTACTAGCGCAGCGATGGATGTGTGACGTCATATGTTACATTGGCATGTATTCACACACTATAAACAAGCCCTTACTGTCTCCCCCGCAGTGCAGGCCCATGGCTGTGCGAGGCGCTGAAGCCGCCATTAATATTACATGTGTCATCTGCGGCCCCGGCACATCCTGCTCTCTGCCTTTCTGCATTGTCAGGGCCATTACTGCACAATGCTGGGGGGGGGCGCTAAGCAGCCAGGTACAAGGGGGCGCCTCACATCTTCCCCAATTAAAGGGAGACTGACATGGATGTGCTTAAAGGAGCACTCACATGACTGATGTAAAAAAATGAAAAATAAGACATCATATGGTACATGACAACCTCTGTCTGACAAAGCTGGAACCAGCCGTGGACCTCACATGGATCCAGAGATCTCCCCATTCATTGCTCAAATCACTCTGCTAGATTTATATCAAGCTGACAGCACATGGGATATGTCCTTTCTGCTGCAGCTCTTTCCCTGTCGACACTCAGGGGGCATGTCCTTTCTGCTGCAGCTCTCTCCTACCACAGCTCAGGGGTGTGTCTTTTCTGCTGCAGCTCTTCCCCTACCATAGCTGAGGGGTGTGTGCCCTTTCTGTGCAGCTCTCTCCCTACCACAGCTCAGGGGTGTGTCCTTTCTACTGCAGCTCTCTCCTACCACAGCTCAGGGGTGTGTCCTTTGTGTTGCTCTCCCTACCACAGCTGGGGGTGCCCTTTCTGCCAGAGCTCTCCCCCTACCACAGACCAGGGGGCATTTCCTTTCTGCAGCAGCTCTCCCTGCCACAGCTCGGGGGGGGGGGGGGGGCCTTCCGCTGCAGCTCTCTCTATCACAGCTCTGGGGCATGTAGTTTCTGATGCAGCTCTCCCCCTTTCACAACTCGGGGTGCATGTCCTTTTTTTATGCAGCTCTCGCTCTATCGACACTCAGGGGCATGCCCTTTCTGCTGCAGCTCTCTCCCTACCACAGCTGAGGGGGTGTGTCTTTCTGCTGCAGCTCTCTCCCTACCACAGCTCAGGGGACATGCCCTTTCTGCTGCAGCTCTCTCCCTACCACAGCTGAGGGGGGGTGTCTTTCTGCTGCAGCTCTCTCCCTACCACAGCTCAGGGGACATGCCCTTTCTGCTGCAGCTCTCTCCCTACCACAGCTGAGGGGGTGTGTCTTTCTGCTGCAGCTCTCTCCCTATCACAGCTCAGGGGCATGCCCTTTCTGCTGCAGCTTTCTCACTCTAAGCTTCTATCAGTTGACGGATGGAACTGAGCATGTGCAGCCACCAGCAGGTGAATGTGCACATTACTGTACAGATGAAACCCCAGAAAACACCATGATAATAAAGTAAATATCTCAAAACGGAAAGTAACTAGTTTTTCCTGCTGAATTTATTATTAGTGATGAGCGGCAGGGGCAATATTCGAATTCGCGAGATTTCGCAAATATTTAGCAGAATATTCATCATATATTCGCTATCATTTTCTTGATTGTGAAAATCGGCAATGTAATATTCGCGTAAAGCGCGCGCAATACAGGCGTGGGTCACTTTTGCTACATTTTCCTGAGACCGGAGAAAATGGTTGGCACGGCAGAACATTACAATAGCTTTATATGCAGAGAGAGTGCTCCAATATATTCGCAATTGCGAAATCGGCACTAATGATGCGCATATGTTTTGCACAATACATGCAACTTCACATTTTATCAGGTCTGAGTAGATATTACTGATTGGTGCACTAAGTATTGTTGTGACATCACAGCACTATGTCTGCACAGCGCGAATTCTCAAAATGCCGATATTCGCAATTAATATTCGCTACCTACTTGATTCCCCATTAAAGCCTGCAAGATGCTGGTCCTCTGTAATTCCTCCTGGAAATGTATTAATAACCCTTTTCAATAGGGTGTCCATACACACACCAGGACAGTATGTCGGCGAGGGAAATGGTAACACCCAGTTGTCAATTTAGGTGATCATTTCCAAAAATAATAACAGAGGAGCAACACAATGCAAAAAAGTTGCCGCGTCATTTTTAAAGAGGTTGTCCCGCTTTTATTAAAGGGTTTTTCCGCAGCTTTCTCACAGCTTACCCTAGACCAGGGGTGGCCAACCTGTGGCTCTCCAGCTGTTGTAAAACTACAATTCCCACCATGCCCTGCTGTAGGCTGATAGCTGTAGGCAGCCTGGGCATGCTGGGAGTTGTAGTTTTGCAACAGCCGCAGGTTGGCCATTCCTGCCCTAGACCTAAGACGTCACTTTCAGTGGTTGCATGGCCTATGCACAGATTAGTCCCATTTAAGTAGGGTTGAGCTGCAATACCAAGCACAGCCACTATACAGTGGATGGCGCTGTGCTTGGTAAGCTGTGAAGAGGCAGCCGCACTTACTGGAGCGCCGCCATCTCCTCATACAGCTGATCGGCGGGGGTCCTGGGTATCAGACACTGAGAAAGGGATTACCGCCATGTGCTGGGTGACCCGAATGGCCTGATCAATTTCTCCATCAGGTCACATTGACTGTTCAATCACTGCCGAGAGCAGCGGCATTGTGTGGGCAGACAACATCACAAGGGGGGGGACACGCAGCCCCCAGTGCCACCGGCCGCAAGCGGGCCATCAAATCACTACTAGATTGCAATGAGGATGATGATAATTATAGTTCCACAGTCTTTTCTGCAACATTTTCACGGCAATTATTCACCATTTTCAAGATCTCTGCTTGCTGTCAGTGAATGGCAACATTCTTGTTTGCCTCTAGAGACTAAAAAACTAAAACAAGCAGAGGATTTGTAACAATTGTGTCCAGCCTGGAAAGTCTCACTGCTATCCGGATAGTTTGTTACAGTGTATCAGTCTGGAGCCTCATCTTCCGCCTATGGGCGCTTGTCTCTGGAGGACAGACGTTCACCCCCTATCGCTGGAACGGCAATGAGGTGTTGACAGAAGATTTTCGGAACCGGCTGTAAATGGATGTCAGGACTAAAGAGGTTGTGTGCGATTTTTTTTTTTTTTATCTGCAACATCCAAAACCATTTCCTCTTCTCCATACTGCCTAAGAAGGTCCGGACAGATAAGGACACCGCACATGCATGACCATTCACTGATAGTATGAGGCGGTCCTCCTCAGGTCGCATTAGGTGATTACACTGCGGTTTTACAGGTGTCCATCTAGGAACTCGACTTGACCCCATAAATTTTCATGTGCACGTGTTTCTAATGACCATGGGAAGTCGCTTGGTTTCTTAAATCGGCTTTGTCAGGTCTCCTAAAGCCTGCAAGTCCTGCTTCTCCTGACCACCCATGGAGGAACCTGTGAGTTCTGTTTCCACCGCCCGCTGATACAATCCTGTGCAGTGACCAGTGCAAAAGGGTTAAAAAAAAAATCAACTTCTAAAGAGTTAAATGTTGTAATTTATCACCTAAGAACTCTTATGCCAACTAAACCGAGAGAACGCCCCTGACAGAATGACTGAAATCCATTCACATGGTAGAGAACCAAGGCAGACAGTAAGGTGCCGCACGTTTATGGCAAAAAGACTTCACTGCTAGTGGCTTGGGTATATTGCTTCAGCGCCCCGCCACACTTTGAGACGGACTGGCCATCCAATCTAAGATCTGTACCCCACAGACTGGGAGGTGCAGAGAGAGTTAATAAAAACAGGATTGCATGCCTGTGGTTATTTGTATTTAGAGAGAGAGAGAGACTAAGGGAGGACTACCACTACCATCATTGCTGCTGCCTATACACAACTACTGGGAAGAGCCTGCTCTGTACTATACCTCAGAACTGCGCCTATTGCTGCTAGATGTACTATGACTCCCATCATCTGCACAGTGGAAAGACTTTATTTATTGTAACCAAATGGGCCTGGTCATAGACTCCACCATTCATCTGCCGGCCTACACCTGTTCTCCACCATCAAGTGGACCCCAAACACCATCTGGGAGGAGACCACAAGAGTCCAGGGTGTGCCCTGAGGGAAGAAAGGGTGTACCCTCCCATCACCGAACGGCCCAGGAAGTGTTGGAATGAGGACAGCCACAGTAAAACACCACTACTCCTATCAGTGCCACAACTACCACTCCCTTTCAGATGGTTCTCCACCTGCAGGTCACACCACTGCTTCCCCCACCCACCCAGAGAGAAAGCCTGTGAGTCCTGCTTTTCTTGCATGGGATTTGCCCCCAAAAGTTAGCTTGAAGAGGGGTGGTCTCCTGCTGAATCTCATTGACCAGGTCACCAACCCTCCTACCAGAAGCTCTTCTGGTGGACCGGTATGACTTTGTGATAAGCCTTGGAGATGATTCTCGTTGTGTTGGCTTCAGGATGATTCACGTTGTGCACACTTCATCACATCATCTCAGGTCTCTTGATTTGAGTCCACACATGACTCATAATGTATCGCCTGTTCAAACAGCGCTTACAGATGGGTAATCGGGCTCATCCATTAGACCAGTTACAGGAGATAACATGGAGGGTTCAGCATGTTCCTCAGGATTGTTTAATGCATTTTCCTTGGGCTCGTAATAACCCTCCAGTTGGATGATGTAATAAATAAAAAAAATACTCCACCCAAAACTAAATATGATGTTATCAGAACAGCTCACTAGAGCCACCCAAATAATAATCCTGTAGAACCTCATATTACATGTCTGTATCAGATGCCCCCATCTAGGTCCAGAGCATAAAGGGGTTTGTGTTAAAAGAATCCCCTAAAAATAATCCGATCACATTGATCAGCTATAGGCCTCATGCACACGACCGTTGTGTGCATCCGTGGCCGTTGTGCCGTTTTCCGTTTTTTTTCGCGGACCCATTGACTTTCAATGGGTCCGTGGATAAATCGGAAAATGCACCGTTTTGCAGCCGAGGCCGTGATCCGTGTATCCTGTCCGTCAAAAAAATATGACCTGTCCTATTTTTTTGACGGACAACGGTTCACGGACCCATTCAAGTCAATGGGTCCGTGAAAGAACACGGATGCACACAAGATTGGCATCCGTGTCCGTGATCCGTGGCCGTAGGTTGCTTTCATACAGACGGATCCGAAGATCCGTCTGCATAAAAGCTTTTTCAGAGGTGAGTTTTCACTTCGCGAAAACTCAGATCCGACAGTATATTCTAACACAGAGGCGTTCCCATGGTGATGGGGACGCTTCAGGTTAGAATATACTGAAAAACTGTGTACATGACTGCCCCCTGCTGCCTGGCAGGTGCTGCCAGGCAGCAGGGGGCAGACCCCCCCCCCCCCTGTTTTTAACTCATTTGTGGCCAGTGCGGCCCCCCCCCCCCCCTCCCTCCCCTGTAGTTAACTTCTTGGTAGCCAGCCCCCCCTCCCTCCCCTGTAGTTAACTAATTGGTGTCCAGTGGGCCCCCCCTCCGTCCGCTATAGATAACTCATTGGTGTCCAGTGGGCCCCCCCTCCGTCCGCTATAGATAACTCATTGGTGGCCAGTGGGCCCCCCCTCCGTCCGCTATAGATAACTCATTGGTGGCCAGTGCGGCCGCCCCCCCCCCTCCCTCCCCTGTGCGGCCGCCCCCCCCCTCCCTCCCCTGTAGTTAACTAATTGGTGTCCAGTGGGCCCCCCCTCCGTCCGCTATAGATAACTCATTGGTGTCCAGTGGGCCCCCCCTCCGTCCGCTATAGATAACTCATTGGTGGCCAGTGGGCCCCCCCTCCCTCCGCTATAGATAACTCATTGGTGGCCAGTGGGGCCGCCCCCCCCCTCCCTCCCCTGTGCGGCCGCCCCCCCCCCTCCCTCCCCTGTAGTTAACTAATTGGTGTCCAGTGGGCCCCCCCTCCGTCCGCTATAGATAACTCATTGGTGTCCAGTGGGCCCCCCCTCCGTCCGCTATAGATAACTCATTGGTGGCCAGTGGGCCCCCCCTCCCTCCGCTATAGATAACTCATTGGTGGCCAGTGGGCCCTCTCCCCTCCCACCCCCTCCTAATTAAAATCGCCCCCCTATCATTGGTGGCAGTGGTGAGTACCGATCGGAGTCCCAGTGTAATCGCTGGGGCTCCGATCGGTAACCATGGCAACCGGGACGCTACTGCAGTCCCGGTTGCCATGGTAGCTTAGCAATTTGTAGAAGCTTTATACTTACCTGAAGAGCAGCGATGTCTGTGACCGGCCGGGAGCTCCTCCTACTGGTAAGTGACAGGTCTGTGCTATAAGCAATGCGCCGCACAGACCTTTCACTTACCAGTAGGAGGAGCTCCCGGCCGGTCACAGACATCGCAGCTCTTCAGGTAAGTATGAAGCTTCTACAAATTGCTAAGCTACCATGGCAACCGGGACTGCAGTAGCGTCCCGGTTGCCATGGTTACCGATCGGAGCCCCAGCGATTACACTGGGACTCCGATCGGTACTCACCACTGCCACCAATGATAGGGGGGCGATTTTAATTAGGAGGGGGAGGGAGGGGAGAGGGCCCACTGGCCACCAACGAGTTATCTACAGCGGAGGGAGGGGGGGCCCACTGGACACCAATGAGTTATCTATAGCGGACGGAGGGGGGGCCCACTGGACACCAATGAGTTATCTATAGCGGACGGAGGGGGGGCCCACTGGCCACCAACGAGTTAACTACAGGGGAGGGAGGGGGGGCCCACTGGACACCAACGAGTTTACTACAGGGGAGGGAGGGGGGGGGGGGCGGCCGCACAGGGGAGGGAGGGGGGGGGGCGGCCGCACTGGCCACCAATGAGTTAAAAACAGGGGGGGGGGGGGGGTCTGCCGCAGCAGGGGGCAGTCATGTACACAGTTTTTCAGTATATTCTAACCTGAAGCGTCCCCATCACCATGGGAACGCCTCTGTGTTAGAATATACTGTCGGATCTGATTTTCACGATGTAGCTCATATCCGACAGTATATTCTAACATAGAGGCGTTCCCATGGTGATGGGGACGCTTCAAGTTAAAATATACCATCGGATTGGAGAAAACTCCAATCCGATGGTATAAAAGAACTCCAGACTTTACATTGAAAGTCAATGGGGACGGATCCGTTTGAAATGGCACCATATTGTGTCAACTTCAAACGGATCCGTCCCTATTGACTTGCATTGTAATTCAGGACGGATCCGTTTGGCTCCGCACGGCCAGGCGGACGCCAAAACGACTTTTTTTTCATGTCCGTGGATCCTCCAAAAATCAAGGAAGACCCACGGACGAAAAAACGGTCACGGATCACGGACCCACGGACCCCGTTTTTGCGGACCGTGAAAAAAAACGGTCGGATATGAGCTACATCGTGAAAATCAGATCCGACAGTATATTCTAACACAGAGGCGTTCCCATGGTGATGGGGACGCTTCAGGTTAGAATATACTGAAAAACTGTGTACATGACTGCCCCCTGCTGCCTGGCAGGTGCTGCCAGGCAGCAGGGGGCAGACCCCCCCCCCCCTGTTTTTAACTCATTGGTGGCCAGTTCGGCCGCCCCCCCCTCCCTCCCCTGTAGTTAACTCATTGGTGGCCAGTGCGGCCGCCCCCCCCCCTCCCTCCCCTGTGCGGCCGCCCCCCCCTCCCTCCCCTGTAGTAAACTCGTTGGTGTCCAGTGGGCCCCCCCTCCCTCCCCTGTAGTTAACTCGTTGGTGTCCAGTGGGCCCCCCCTCCCTCCCCTGTAGTTAACTCGTTGGTGGCCAGTGGGCCCCCCCTCCGTCCGCTATAGATAACTCATTGGTGTCCAGTGGGCCCCCCCTCCCTCCGCTGTAGATAACTCATTGGTGTCCAGTGGGCCCCCCCTCCCTCCGCTGTAGATAACTCGTTGGTGGCCAGTGGGCCCTCTCCCCTCCCTCCCCCTCCTAATTAAAATCGCCCCCCTATCATTGGTGGCAGTGGTGAGTACCGATCGGAGTCCCAGTGTAATCGCTGGGGCTCCGATCGGTAACCATGGCAACCGGGACGCTACTGCAGTCCCGGTTGCCATGGTAGCTTAGCAATTTGTAGAAGCTTCATACTTACCTGAAGAGCTGCGATGTCTGTGACCGGCCGGGAGCTCCTCCTACTGGTAAGTGAAAGGTCTGTGCGGCGCATTGCTTATAGCACAGACCTGTCACTTACCAGTAGGAGGAGCTCCCGGCCGGTCACAGACATCGCTGCTCTTCAGGTAAGTATGAAGCTTCTACAAATTGCTAAGCTACCATGGCAACCGGGACTGCAGTAGCGTCCCGGTTGCCATGGTTACCGATCGGAGCCCCAGCGATTACACTGGGACTCCGATCGGTACTCACCACTGCCACCAATGATAGGGGGCGATTTTAATTAGGAGGGGGAGGGAGGGGAGAGGGCCCACTGGCCACCAATGAGTTATCTATAGCGGACGGAGGGGGGGCCCACTGGACACCAATTAGTTAACTACAGGGGAGGGAGGGGGGGCTGGCTACCAAGAAGTTAACTACAGGGGAGGGAGGGGGGGGGGGGGCGGCCGCACTGGCCACAAATGAGTTAAAAACAGGGGGGGGGGGTCTGCCCCCTGCTGCCTGGCAGCACCTGCCAGGCAGCAGGGGGCAGTCATGTACACAGTTTTTCAGTATATTCTAACCTGAAGCGTCCCCATCACCATGGGAACGCTTCTGTGTTAGAATATACTGTCGGATCTGAGTTTTCAGGAAGTGAAAACTCACCTCTGAAAAAGCTTTTATGCAGACGGATCTTCGGATCCGTCTGTATGAAAGCAACCTACGGCCACGGATCACGGACACGGATGCCAATCTTGTGTGCATCCGTGTTCTTTCACGGACCCATTGACTTGAATGGGTCCGTGAACCGTTGTCCGTCAAAAAAATAGGACAGGTCATATTTTTTTGACGGACAGGATACACGGATCACGGCCTCGGCTGCAAAACGGTGCATTTTCCGATTTATCCACGGACCCATTGAAAGTCAATGGGTCCGCGAAAAAAAACGGAAAACGGCACAACGGCCACGGATGCACACAACGGTCGTGTGCATGAGGCCGAAATCTGTGAGCGATCCTGCCAGTAAGTGTTCAGTTTCTCTGCAGTGCCTCTACAGGAGACATGTAGTATTACACTTTAATTACATGGGCTGTTTATGGAATGGTGCTGGGTCCTCCAGAGAGAGGTGCTCATTGTAGCCTCTCTCCGTTACAGCTGACAGATGAAGGTCCTGAATTGGGGACCTCTACTCTCTATTATCAGAGACATCTCCCCCCAGATTACAGGCACTTGACACCCCAAGGACGCAAAGGCCCTAATATGAAATATGGATGTGGTGGCTCAGGTTATGCAGTTTGTATATTCTCCCTCTCTACTGCTCTACAGAATATGTTGGCGTTATATAAGCAACAGGAGACGTTTTCCTTAAAATATTTGGAAATGTTTATTTTTCTACCTAAATACATCCAAATTTCCCTGATTCATATTATATCATGAACTTATTTTTTTAATCATAGACCTAAAAAAAATCCCTACTTGCAGCCACCACCAGGGGGAGCTTACTGCATATGGATTAAAACAGCTCCCATTGACTTTAATAAGAACTATGTTTGCAGTTAGCTCCTCCTAGTGGTGGCTGCAGGCCACCAGATTATTATCATGTAAGTCTATGAAGGGGACGCAGGGAATTTGGAGCTCTGTATAAGAAATACAGAGAGCTTGTTGTAGACTTGATTACAGGGAAGGAAGTTACAAAGAAAGGTCCTGCCTAATGTAAGGGTTTTCTAAAGTGGACAACCCCTTTAAGCTCAATAATAGGTTCTTAAATTGTTTCACTAGTGTGATCAAGGTTCATGTTATACAACATAAACCACAAGGTGGCACCCTAGAGAAGACAACCTCGCTTGACAGCAGCTGAAAAAGGCCCAGGATGGAAGTATGCCGATTGAATCCCAATCTATAGGTCATCGGACTCCTTCACTCCCTTCTGTGGCCCCGTTTTTTTGTATATGCGGGCCCGTGGAGTAGGACATCTTATAAGGAGTCAGCACAATAATAAGACAGCGGGCACCTAAGGAGCGTACGTGCCTCATGCTTCATAGACTACAATACAAATAGCCCATCCTCATGGCGACAGCGGTAAAACGCTGAATATTTTGTTTCATTTCCGGTAAAAACCGTAGGGGTCACTAATTATTTCTACTCATCCATGCAAAACATAAAAAAAAAACAAAAAAAAACACAGAGGAAACAAAGCAAGAGGCTTATTGATTTATTTCACGGAGCCGGAGAAGCCGCCTGTGCAGCTCCCATGCTGGGCAGAGCTGAGGCAGAGGCCGGTCAATGGGTAGCAATGAATTCTGCCAAAGCAACACAGAGAGGGGGGCATTTAATTAAGCAACCCACCAGGGAGAACAACATTTTCACACCGCAATGAGATGTGTGATATTCTCTGTTCACATCCAAAGCTGAATTCAGGAGAGCAGTGCATTATGGGAGCAGACAACAAGACTGAAAACATAGCAGTAAGGTCACATAGCTGGCAGCCGCCACTAGGGGGAGCACTGTTTTTTGGGACAGTGTGCCATCACTATGGTGGCACGTTGGCTGCCGTTATAGGCGTGGCTTGTTCTTGTGGGCGGTGTTTAAAAGAAATTGTAATCAGAGAGACCAAAATTGCTGTCAGTCTCCATTGTTTTTTATGGCATAGTGGAAGTTGCATTGGATGTATGTAAATTTGCAGTAGAAACTTGGGGGCAGTGATTTTTATGGACTTGCTGCTATTTATTACATTAAAGAAAACTATAATCAGCCCCCCCCCCCCCCCCTTTACCTGGCCTGAAATGGCTGATAACAGGGAGCAATAGATTCTATTCGGCTACACAGCAAATGGACTTCTCCTTTAAGTGATTGTCTGTGAATAGATTATGTTGAAGGTAGGAATGAATCATGTCCCGTAGGATTCCCGCATCAGGCAGCACTATGAGATGACACGGCTTCCTTAATGAGCGCGCTCTGGATCCAAAACCTGCAGAGTGCACGGCTGTGGCTACAGAACAGCCCGCTTCATCTATATTTTTCCCAAATGCGTCTTACTCATATTCTTCCCAGAAGCGGTGACCTGTGTTTCGATGACTCAGGACCCTCACACAGCTATGTCCTCTTAACTCACCGTTATTCTGTCTTTAAAGAGCACCTGTCAGCAGGTTCAACCCTATTAAATCGGGCATACCAGCTGGTAGAGTTGATCCTGCTGATTAAAATGATACCTGTTTTGTGAGGATCGGCTGTGGCGTTCCAGAGAAAAAAGGATTTCGGTGCACAGAGGGGCGTGGCCAGAACTGGAAAGCGGAGGGGCTAGGCCCCACCCCTCAGTGCGCTTAAAACCTAATTGGCAAAAATAATAAAAGTCCTTATTTCTCTGGAACGCCACATCTGATTTTCACAAGACAGGTATCGCATTAATCAGCAGAATCAGCCCTAGCAGGGACTAAGCCTGGTTTAATAGGGTTGATCCTGCTGAATATGCTCTTTATAGAATTTGTCTGGATTTCAAAAACCTTAAAAGGGTATTCCCATCTCAGATTTTATGGCATATCCACAGTATGTTGACATCTCGAGCACTTTTACTCAACATGTTGCTCCTAGCATCCTTGTTGCTCCTCCTGTTCTCCTCCCTGCTCCTCCTATTCCCCTCCCTGCTCCTCCTGTTCTCCTCCCTGCTCCTCCTGTTCCCCTCCCTGCTCCTCCTGTTCCCCTCCCTGCTCCTCCTGTTCCCCTCCCTGCTCCTCCTGTTCCCCTCCCTGCTCCTCCTGTTCTCCTCCCTGCTCCTCCTGTTCCCCTCCCTGCTCCTCCTGTTCCCCTCCCTGCTCCCCCTATTCCCCTCCCTGCTCCTCCTGTTCCCCTCCCTGCTCCTCCTGTTCCCCTCCCTGCTCCTCCTGTTCCCCTCCCTGCTCCTCCTGTTCCCCTCCCTGCTCCTCCTGTTCCCCTCCCTGCTCCTCCTGTTCTCCTCCCTGCTCCTCCTGTTCTCCTCCCTGCTCCTCCTGTTCTCCTCCCTGCTCCTCCTGTTCCCCTCCCTGCTCCTCCTGTTCCCCTCCCTGCTTCTCCTTTTCTTCTTCCTGCACATAACCAACTTGCTTTTCATGTTCTTCTCCCCACTCCTCCTTTTTTCTTCCCACTCTTCCCATTTTCCTTCCCGCACCTCCCATTCTCCTCCCCACTCTTCCCAATCTCTTTCCTTCTGCCTTTGTGGCTCCATTTGTGGTTCTACTATAGTTTTTATTATTGGCTTTGTGTCGAGACTTGCTGTTGACCGGCTTAAGGATGATAAAGAGCAAATTTATTTAATGAACAGCCGGATTGTAGCTGTAACTCCTATAAATTTAATTGGATTAAGGAATGATTTTGTTTTTATTTTTGGGACTCTCATTGGGACTCTCTTGAGAACTGTAGTACTTAGCCGCCAACGTGAGCCAGCATTATCTACAGGGTATCCGCTTCCACAGGGTAAGGAAGAAGATGGGGGACAGACCAAATAAACGTTATGCAATGCAGTTAATAAAATATGGAGATGAAGCTGGAGTTAATTAGCATAGCTTGCCCTTTGCCACCTTAAATATTGAAAATAAACATAGTTCCAAATTTTTTGCAGACTTTCTTAAAAATATCTTTAAAGTGTTCAGAGCTCAGGGTCTCTAAAGCAGAGCTCCAAATCTCCAGCATATCCATACAGAGAGGAGCACAGGAGCTTACTGCATACTATATATACACTTAAAAAAATATATAAACGCAACACTTTCGGTTTTGCTCCCATTTTGCATGAGCTGAACTCAAAGATCTGAAACATTTTCTACAGACACAAAAGACCCATTACTCTCAAATATTGTTCACAAATCTGTCTGAATCTGTGTTAGTGAGCACTTCTCCTTTGCCGAGATAATCCATCCCACCTCACAGGTGTGGCATATCAAGGTGCTGATTAGACAGCATGAATATTGCACAGGTGTGCCTTAGACTGCCCACAATAAAATACCACTCTGAAATGTGCACAGTTTTGCCTTACTGGGGGGGGGGGGGGGGGGGTCAGAAAACCAGTCAGTATCTGGTGTGCCCACCATTTGCCTCACGCAGTGCAACACATCTCTGTCACATAGAGTTGATCGATCCGGTTGTTGATTGTGGCCTGTGGAATGTTGGTCCACTCCTCTTCAATAGTTGTGCGAAGTTGCAGAATATTAGCAAGAACTGGAACACGTTGTCGTATATGCCGATCCAGAGCATCCCAAACATGCTCAATGGGTGACCTGTCCGGTGACTATGCTGGCCATGCAAGGACTGGGATGTTTTCAGCTTCCAGGAATTGTGTACAGATCCTTGCAATATGGGGCCGTGCATTATCCTGCTGCAACATGAGGCGATGGTCGTGGATGAATGGCACAACAATGGGCCTCAGGATCTCGTCCCGGTATCTCTGTGCATTCAAAATGCCATCAATAAAATGCACCTGTGGTTGTTGTCCATAACATACGCCTGCCCATACCATAACCCCACCGCCACCATGGGCCACTCAATCCACAACGTTGACGTCAGCAAACCACTCACCAACATGGCGCCACACACGCTGTCTGCCATCTGCCCTGAACAGTGAAACAGAACGCCTCTCCAACGTGCCAGACGCCATTGAATGTGAGCATTTGCCCACTCAAGTCGGTTACGACGACAAACTCCAGTCAGGTCCAGACCTCGATGAGGACGACGAGCATGCAGATGAGCTTCCCTGAGACGGTTTCTGACAGTTTGTGCAGAAATTCTTTGGTTATGCAAACCGATTGTTGCTGCAGCTGTCCGGGTGGCTGGTCTCAGACGATCATGGAGGTGAACATGCTGGATGTGGAGGTCCTGGGCTGGTGTGGTTACACGTGGTCTACGGTTGTGAGGCCGGTTGGATGTGTAGTGTCCCACTAGGTAAAGGTGGGCACTACACAGGTTAATGTGTTTCATTGCATTGAATGTCATGTGCATGTTTTTCCCTGTATTATCTGGGTGTCAGGCCTGTCAGGGTGCAGTTTAGCCTCCCAGACGTTAGAGGGAGCTAGGGAGCCCTAGATATATATAGGAAGGCCCAGACAGGGGAGAGTCAGTGTATTCCAGGGGACTAGAGGAGTCACCTCGTCAGCCAGAAGCTCCTGAGGCTAAGGATAGCTCAGTTGAGATACCCCAGTAGTAGGACAGCACCTCCTGGGAGCAACCTGCAGTCACCTGTCACCTGAAGCAGAGAGGGACAGCTAGGAAGCAAAGGTATTTGTAACCTTTAAGCAAGCGCCAATACTGGAGGAAGGAATTCTTACCAAGGATTTAAGCCAGCGAATAGGCATCCGGGCCTTGGGATCCAGCCAGCTAGAATAGCTGTGGGGATAGAGCAGCATAGCACTGCCAAGCATTAATTATATATACCCTCCAAGTATCTTGCAAGATTGCAACCTGCTGTGATATAAACCTGCTGTACTCTTGGAACTGTAAAGGACTGCATTAACCCCTTCTGTATAAAGTTGGACTGTTAAGTAAAGCAACGTTTGGTTCACTATACCACCTGTGTACCTCACTTATTCCTACTATAAACCGGTGTGCCACCGTTAAAGGCACTGGCGTCACGAACCTTAAAGGGACCTTGCCCCAGGCACTCAAAATACCCGTAACATCCAGGGCACCTCATCCACCATCAGGCCTGGTCCCTACATACAGAGTGTGCCCCAGAGGAACCGTGTCTACCTCTCCTTCACTGCCACATGCCTGCCCAGGGTCCTCCAATACAGTGAGCAACCCTCGTTTGCCCATAACCGTGACCTCACTTCGCTATACCCTGCAGGTCTGGCGTGTTGCATAAATTGGCGTCACGAACAGGATACGAACATTCCTGCGCCATTGCGGATACAAAAACTGTGTGCTGTTAATTGCCTTAAAGTGACAAGCCCTAATTGCTTTATTGAAAATTGCTGGGCCAAAGTGAACTGTGATAATTGCGGTGTGAAGATTGTATTGTATGGACTGTTTGCTGCCGATTTAAGTCACCGCTTGCTGTCAGTGAATAGACAGCCATATTGCCCACTTAACCTGATTGGATTACAAGTGCGCCTCGTGGAGCTGTTTGGTGCGAAAAAGAGGACTTTGGCGCGAAAAGAACCAGGCGGAGCCATCGCTCAGCCAACAAGGAAAAAGAACGCCGCCCTGTCTGGAGGAAAAGGTGCCGCCTACCTGAGTCCCGGAGTTACGAGAGGCCGCGCCCATCTGCTGACGCGGTACGCAGGACGTCCAACACCCGTAGCCGCGCATCTCGCGAGACCTGGAGCGAGCACCACCGGAGTAAGTACAGACTTTAAAAACTTTTGCCGGCTTCTCCGCTTACCTTACCGGAAGCTTCCCGAACCCTGCCAGGGCACCGGAGGGACCCCCGTTAGTAACCAAAGACTTGTCTGAAAAAAAAAATAAAGGTTATTGCCATTGCCGCTCCGGTCCACTCCGCTACATTTAAAGGGCCATACCCACCTAGCAACGCCATGTCCACAGCTGAGGAAATCGGACAGGCAGCCCCAGTCGTGCCTGCCGAAGTACCCGCAGCCGACTCTAGGGCCCCTGCCGCCGTGGCACCGCCCAGCCTGATGCCGCTAACCATGCCGTACTATTTCGGGGCCCCCTGGTTCCCACGTTACTC
Source organism: Bufo gargarizans (assembly GCF_014858855.1). NCBI lineage: Eukaryota > Metazoa > Chordata > Amphibia > Anura > Bufonidae > Bufo > Bufo gargarizans. The sequence goes on along the minus strand of NC_058082.1, from coordinate 38,304,329 downwards.
AGGGGAAGCCCACAAGTTAAAAGACTTCAGGGAGCAGATACTGGCCTTGTTCCGGCTTTATCCCATAAATGCTGAACAACAAATGGAGATCCTCCTAGCTCAGTTAGAAGGGGCCGCCCGCAGGGAAGTCATGTCATGGCCCCGTTCTGAGAAGAGTAGCCTGGAACAGATCTTTGAACGCTTGGGCATCACCTTTGAGGCCAGAACGGTGTCAGAAGTTAAAATGCGTTTCTTCAGCAGAAAGCAGCAGCCTGGAGAGTCGCTCCGCGAATTTGCCCTGTCCTTACAAGAGACACTGAGAGCTGTAGTCCAAGTGGATCCTAAAGAAGCTGAGGACCAGGACCAGACTCTTAGAGAGCAATTCATTGCGGGCATAAGTACTGAACATTTAAAGGGCCAGCTACGCATGTTGTCAGCTCAACACCCCCACTGTACATTTCTGGACTTTAAGGAACTGGCCATCAGTATACTAGGCCAGAACCCTGCTCCAGGGCCAGCAGCCTTCCCTGAACCTCAGGCTTGCCAACCAAAGACGGTTAATGTGGGGCCTGCAGGAGTCAGTCAGGCCACCCAGGCTCCGGTCACAGATGTGGTGGCCGCATTAATGGAGCAAGTGAACCATCTTACTCTAAGTCTAGAGAAGGTGTGCAAGAAGATAGAGGAGTGGGAGAGACCTCTGCTACTGGAAGATGAAGGTCCTTTTCCTCCAAGGCTCCCACCTGCATATGGAGATGTATATCCAAAAGAGCCTGATGGGCGACCGAAGTACCGGCCCAGAAGCAGAAAACAGCCTGTCTGCCACCACTGCAAGAAATATGGACATACTGAATCAATGTGCTGGCAGTTAAACGGGCAACCCCTGAGGCAGAGGACCGCCCCTCGGGAGGTAGAACAATAGGTCCGAAAGATCCAAGCTGGATGCCTAAGTATGTAGGATCCCGTCCAAAAATTAATATATGTATCAACGGGATACCCTTTGAAGCCCTGTTGGACACTGGGTCACAGGTCACCACCATTCAACGGCCTGCCTTTGACAAGTTCTGGGATCCAAGTCTCCTCACGCAGCCACCAGAGTCCTGGCTAGATATCATCGCTAGCAACGGTAAGCCAGTGAAAGTGCATGGGTATTGGGAACCTACCCTTCAGGTGGGAGAAGCCACCCTGCCACAGCAAGGCGTGATTGTGGTACAAGCAGGAGATAAAGGAGGACACCCTGTGATCTTAGGGACTAATGTTCTTAAAAATTGTTACTCCGAAGTGCTTGAAGCATTGAATCAAACCATATCTTCAGCCTCACCTGCTTCCAGAAGAGTTATTCAAAAGACTATTAGTGTGCTGTGTGCTCAACAAAGGTTCGCCAACAAGAAAGGAGAAATTTGTACTGTCCGGATCCGGGATAACCGGCCGGTAATTTTGCCTCCAAATTCCCAGATCATCCAGTGGTGCCGTGCTGTATAAGGGATCCAGGGCCAGGACTATCAAGCCCTAGTGGAACCTATTCCCATTGAAGATCATCCCTTCATATGGACAGCCAAGAGCCTGGTGACCGTGTCTCAAGGTAAAGTGCCTGTCCGTTTAATCAACTTTGGTGATCATCCCGTTACTCTCTTTAAACACTGCCCCGTTGCTCAGCTTTTCCAGGTGTCTTTCCAGGATGTGATCCGTCTGCCTGCCGCGGAGGCGTTCCAGACCACACAGAGCAGCAGCACCCCAACGGCATCCTGGTGGGAAGAACTACATGTGGGGAACGAATCCACCCCAAAGGAGCAAATAGAGGGAGTCCTGAAGCTGGTAAAGAAGCACCACCAGGCTTTTAGCAAGCACTCAACGGACTATGGAGAGGTCAGTGTAATCACACACACCATACCCACTGGCTCTCACCCTCCTATTAAGGAGAGGCACAGACCCATACCACCTACTACCTATCAGTCTGTGAAAGAGATGATACAAGAGATGAAGGACTCTAATATAATCCGGGACAGTCATAGTCCCTGGGCTGCGCCCCTAGTACTTGTCCGGAAAAAAGATGGCAGCATAAGGTTCTGCGTGGATTACAGGAAAATTTATCAAATCACCCACAAAGATGCATATCCCTTGCCACGCATTAAGGAGTCCTTGACTGCCCTGGGGTCATCAGCCTATTTCTCCACCTTGGACTTAACCAGTGGGTACTGGCAGGTACCCATGGCCCCAGAAGATCGAGAAAAGACTGCTTTCACTACACCTATGGGCCTGTTTGAATTCAATTATATGCCGTTTGGACTGTGTAACGCTCCAGGAACGTTCCAGAGGCTGATGGAACGTTGTTTAGGCCATAGGAATTTCGAGACGGTGCTATTATACCTGGATGACGTCATTATATACTCCAAGACGTATGAGGACCATCTAAAGCACCTGGGTGAGGTGTTTCAAGTTCTTACTAAATATGGCCTCAAAATCAAGCCATCCAAGTGCCACCTGCTGAAACCAGCCGTCAAATATCTCGGGCACGTTGTCAGTGCCGAAGGAGTACAGCCTGATCCTGATAAACTTGCTGCTGTCCGTAACTGGCCTACTCCAACTACCGTGAAAGAGGTGAGAAGCTTTCTCAGTTTTGCAGGGTATTACAGGAGTTTCATCCCGCATTTCGCGCAAATTGCAGATCCCATCCAGGAACTCCTGAGGGGGCATCCAAAGAAGAGCCCAAAAATTCCTATTCCTGTTGAGTGGAATGAAGAGCGGGAAATTGCCTTCCAACTCCTAAAGAAGAAGTTGGCTGAACCCCCTGTTCTGGGCTACCCAGATTATCAGAAGCCATTCCACCTCTACACAGATGCCAGTAAAAGAGGCCTGGGGGCCGTGTTGGCTCAAGTGCAAGATAACAAAGAAAGGGTGATTGCCTACGCCAGCAGATCCCTGAAGGGAGCTGAGAAGAACGACCAGAATTACAGTTCTTTCAAGCTGGAGTTTCTTGCCTTAGTGTGGGCTGTGACTGAAAAGTTTAAGGACTATCTCGCTGCCACACCATTTGTTGCCTTCACGGATAATAACCCCCTGGCGCATCTGAATACAGCCAAATTAGGGGCACTAGAGCAAAGATGGGCCTCCCGCCTTACCAACTATGACTTTACTGTGAAATACCGGGCAGGCCGCTCCAACGACAACGCTGATGCTCTGTCGCGGCTCCCCACTACAGAAGCCCCAGATGAACCAAAAGATGCCTGGGAAGAGGTGGAGATGCCAGCGTTCTACAATAAATTTACCCAGCAGGATAATATCCGTACTGAAGATTCCCCTGCTGCTAATCCTTCCTCATCAGATGGTCCTCAGTCCAGAGGCGATCAAGAAAGATGGATTAAGCTCCAGTCCGAAAGTAGAGTCCCCGGTGAACTGCTTGACTTCCTTACCAGTGGGAAAATCCCTGAGAGGATCCGCAGAAAGAGTGCAGACCCAGAGCTAGAGAGACTGTGGAGACATCACCACCAACTATTCCTTCAAAGAGGCCTGTTGCTCAGAAGGAGTCTGGATCCAGTGTCCTATGATAGAGTGTACCAAATTCTCCTGCCACGTCGGGATGCCAGCCTGGTGCTGGATATGTACCACAACCAGTCCTGACACTTCGGTGTGCAAAAGACTGAGGCCACCATACGGAGAAGATTCTATTGGATTGGGATGAGAGAGGATATCGAAAAATGGTGCCGAGAATGCACTGCCTGTGCTGTGGGGCGAACTGTACGCCATGACCAGAGGGCGCCTCTCCATCCTATTGTAAGTACAGCTCCTTTAGAACTTGTCGCTATTGACCATGTGAAGTTGGAGCCGAGTCGTTCTGGGTATGCGTATGCCATGACTATAATTTATCATTTAACCAAGTTTGTCGTAGCAGTGCCTGTGAAAGACCTGACAGCCAAAACCACAGCAGAGGCGTTCTGGAAGCATTTCCTGTTGCCCTACGGCTGCCCAGAAAGGATCCTCACCGATCAAGGGTCTGCGTTTGAGTCACAGCTGTTCCATGAGATGTGCCTGCTGCACAACTGCCAGAAAGTCCGGACCACCGCCTATCATCCGCAAGGTAACGGACTCTGTGAAAAAATGAATAAGACTCTCATTGAAATGCTGAGAGCAGTACCCCCTGATACGAGGGGTGATTGGCCTACTCTGTTGCCCCAACTTATGTACACTTATAACAACACCATCTATTGTTCCACCGGTTACACTCCATTCTATCTGATGTTTGGGCGACAAGGGAGATTACCTGCTGATCACTCCCTGGGGGTACAAGTCCCGGATGTGATCAACCCACTGCCCAAGACTGATTGGGTAGTGGAGCACCAAAGGCGTCTTCTTAATGCCAAGGAGATCGTGCAAGAACGCATGGAAACTGTCCGGGAACGCCAGCAAAACGAATATAACCAGACTGCCCATGCGGAACCCCTGGCTCTTGGAGACAGGGTGTGGTTGAAAAACAACCACCGGACCAGCAAGTTGGACAGCAAATGGGAAAGGATTCCCTACCTTATTACTGCCATACCCAATGCTGCGGCCCACATTTACCAGGTCTCCAGAGAAGGAAAAGGCCCCCAAGTTGTTCACAGGAACCGCCTCAAGCCCTGTATAGAAGGAGAACCAGGGGCAGTGGAGATGGAGCCTGAGCCTTCCGAGGAAGAGTTGCCGGCTCCACCTATGGACCCTATGCAGGCTGTGGAGAACTTGATCCATGATAAAGAGCCGCTCCACTGGGCCCTCACGCCTTGGTTGAATTTATTGGTTCCTGCTCCTGTTCCTGTTTGCCCTCAGCCTCAGGACACCTTACCCCAGAGAGCTCCTGAAGAAGCTCCAGAGGCGGTGGGCTCCTTTGACCTTCCCGAATCCAGGCAGGAAGAACCCCTGCCAGTAAGGAGGTCCACCCGTTCTACCAGGGGGCACCCACCTGTGAGGTTTGGGGACTACATTATGGGCCCAGGTAGCCCCTCACGGGAAACCCCTGTTTAACCTTTGCAAGCCTGGGTATGGACTCATGTGATTCTTTGAGCCTCCAAGGACTTATGTTTATTTACATTTATATGGACTATCCTGGTTATTTGATATGCTGTGCCAGGTCAGCGCCCCCGTTCCCTTATGTTATCCTGAGAGAAGAGAACGACGCCCCTTTTCACCGAACTTGCTCCTTAGCCAGTGGAACTGCCTGATATATACATTTAATGTATGTCGCAAATGTAGATGTATTTTCCTGCTTTGCATTGTTTTTCTATTACAGGTGCAGTATCCAGCTGGGCAGGACCTCTTCCATGTTGCGCCGAGGACGGGCAACGTCATAGCGTGGGGGTATGTAGTGTCCCACTAGGTAAAGGTGGGCACTACACAGGTTAATGTGTTTCATCGCATTTAATGTCATGTGCATGTTTTTCCCTGTGTTATCTGGGTGTCAGGCCTGTCAGGGTGCAGTTTAGCCTCCCAGACGTTAGAGGGAGCTAGGGAGCCCTAGATATATATAGGAAGGCCCAGACAGGGGAGAGTCAGTGTATTCCAGGGGACTAGAGGAGTCACCTCGTCAGCCTGAAGCTCCTGAGGCTAAGGATAGCTCAGTTGAGATACCCCAGTGGTAGGACAGCACCTCCTGGGAGCAACCTGCAGTCACCTGTCAGCGGAAGCAGAGAGAGGGACAGCTAGGAAGCAAAGGTATTTGTAACCTTTAAGCAAGCGCCAATACTGGAGGAAGGAATTCTTACCAAGGATTTAAGCCAGCGAATAGGCATCCGGGCCTTGGGATCCAGCCAGCTAGAATAGCTGTGGGTATAGAGCAGCATAGCACTGCCAAGCATTAATTATATACCCTCCACGTATCTTGCAAGATTGCATCCTGCTGTGATATAAACCTGCTGTATTCTTGGAACTGTAAAGGACTGCATTAACCCCTTCTGTACTTGATGTATAAAGTTGGACTGTTAAGTAAAGCAACATTTGGTTCACTATACCACCTGTGTACCTCACTTATTCCTACTATAAACCGGTGTGCCACCGTTAAAGGCACTGGCGTCACGAACCTTAAAGGGACCTTGCCCCAGGCACTCAAAATACCCGTAACATCCAGGGCACCTCATCCACCATCAGGCCTGGTCCCTACATACAGAGTGTGCCCCAGAGGAACCGTGTCTACCTCTCCTTCACTGCCACATGCCTGCCCGGGGTTCTCCAATACAGTGAGCAACCCTCGATTGCCCATCACCGTGACCTCGCTTCGCTATACCCTGCAGGTCTGGCGTGTTGCAGATGTACTGCCAAATTCTCTGAAACGCCTTTGGAGACGACTTATGGTAGAGAAATGAACATTCATTGCACGGGCAACAGCTCTGGTAGACATTCCTGCAGTCAGCATGCCAATTGCACGCTCCCTCAAACGTTGCGACATCTGTGGCATTGTGCTGTGTGATCAAACTGCACATTTCAGAGTGGCCTTTTATTGTGGGCAGTCTAAGGCACACCTGTGCAATATTCATGCTGTCTAATCAGCACCTTGATATGCCACACCTGTGAGGTGGGATGGATTATCTCGGCAAAGGAGAAGTGCTCACTAAGGCTACTGTCACACTAGCGGCAGGACGGATCCGACAGGCTGTTCACCCTGTCGGATCCGTCCTGCCCCTATTTCGCCATGCTGCCGAACTGCTGCTCCATCCCCATTGACTGTAATGGGGACAGGGAGGCGGAGCTCCGGTGCAGCACGGCGAGAGGCCGCCGGACTAAAAGTACTGCATGTCCAACTTTTTAGTCCGGTGGCCTCTCACCGTGCACTGCCGTTCTGCGCCGGAGCTCCACCCCCCCGTCCCTATTACAGTCAATGGGGACAGAGCGGCAGTCCGGCGGCATGGCGAAATAGCAAATTCTTTTCAAAAGTTTTTTTGTGATTTTATGTCACTTTTGAAAATTGGGTGTGAAAGTGGAGCTGGTTAACTAAATAAGTACACGCCAGTTCTTTGAAATATAACATTTTAAAAAGTTACAAAAACAGCACAATACATTTTTAGTAGGGTGGTGGTATAAAAACTGGAGACAATTTTTAAAAGTGCGCCACATTTGCAGACTGAAGCAAAAGTGGCTTCAAAATTTTCAAATTCAAAAAATTTGCCTTATATCTATTTAGTGGATTTGGAGCTCGACGCGGGAAGGGGTTAAAACTAAAGCGTAATCGGCACAAAACTGTGGACCTAAAAATGCCTTGTTGTTAAAAGGTTAGGCCTTCACTATCATGCAAATACGATTTATCTTCTTTCTTTCCGAACATGGAAATATCGAGGCCCCGGTGAAGACAATTTCTCTTCTATTCCCAGCACAGACTTCATATTGGAGCAATAAAAAGACTCATTTCCAAGATGTTTATACAGAGCGAGGCAAGGACAGCGCGTAATTCTCCGGTAGCTGAGTTACAATCACAAAACCTCCTGCAACATCAATCTTCTAAAATAAAATACACAAAAAAAAAAACCCAGAGCAGCAGACAAAACAATCGAGCCAAACCGTGAGAATATCAACATTAGCCCAAAACTAGCCACCCAGAACTGCTGCTCACTGGGGACTATGTACAGAGCCGACGTCATCTGATGTCAAATGTTTGTCTGCAAGAAAAGAATGGGAACTGGACATGGGCTGAAAAAAATGTGTTACAGAGTTATTTAAAGGGCATCTGTCAGCAGTTTTGTAGCTATGACACCGGCTGACCTGTTACATGTGCGCTTGGCAGCTGAAGACATCTGTGTTGGTCCCATGTTCACATGTGTCCCTCATTGCTGAGAAAAATGATGTTTTAATATATGCAAATGAGCCTCCAGGAGCAACGGGGGCGTTGCCATTACACCTAGAGGCTCTGCTCTCTCTGCAACTGCCGCGCCCTCTCCACATTCATTGACAGGTCCAGTGTGATGATGTTTTCACTGCCTGGTCCTGTCGAAGTGAAGAGGGTGCGGAAGTTGCAGAGAAAGCAGAGCCTTTAGGTGTAACGGCAACGCCCCCGTTGCTCCTAGAGGCTCATTTGCATATAATAAAACGTCATTTTTTCTCAGCAATGCGGGCACATATGAACATGGGACCAACACAGATGCCTTCAGCTGCCAAGTGCACCAGGTCAGTCAGTTTCAAAGGTACAAATCTGCTGACAGATGCCCCTTAAAGGGATGGACAGGCATGGTTGGGTCTAGGTGTTTAACCCATAGGCCCCATTATGGCACTTTTAAGCAATAAAATGTATAAAGTAGAGATGAGCAAAGCAATTAATTTTCCCAAAAATTTGGATTCTGACGAACTTTAATTTCTTGTGATTTGTTTTGAGAGAGAGAGAGAGAGAGAGAGAGAGAGACAGACATTCTTTCTCATTAGGGAGACCACTTAGTATGCATGAGGAGTATTGCAGTACAGCCAACATGCTCTGCGCCTCTCCTGTCCTTCTTCCTGCTCCTCCTGTCCTTCTTCCTGCTCCTCCTGTCCTCCTCCCCTGCTTTTCCTGTTCCTCTATGTTATTATGTAATCAATTATATATATTTTTTTCATTGATAATACACTTCAGGCAGCCACCATATGTTTTTTTGCACCTGTATTATGCACGCAACACCCAAACCTTACGCGGTTCATTAGAACTGGATGCTTCTAGAATGCTCTAACCCTGGTTCTGTGTCAGGTCCAGAACAGTGGAGAAAAAAAATTAAAAACTGTGATGGAATTGCTTCTCCCTTCCCCCCAAGAAAAATCAAAGGTGTTTTCTGTGCCCAACATATGAGTATTATGGGGGTCTGACACCTGGCACCCCCTCTAATCAACTGTTAGTGGCAGCCGCAGGTTCTGAACGTCAACAGCCAGCAGATCCGGAACACCACAGCGCCGTGCGCTGCATAGTGTCTGTTCTCAGGTACTGCAGCTCAGCTCCCATTCGCTTGAACAGAAATATTAACTGCAGTACCCGAGAACAGCCACTACATGGTGTACGGAGCTGCCGGTGACGGTGACAGCTAATCGGTGGGGGTGCTGAATGTTGGACCACCACCAGTCTCATGCAGGGGACCTCTACTACGGATAGTCCTCAGTATGTCACTCCTGGAAAACCCTTTAATGAAAATTATCTAATGAGTCATATTTACTCCAAAATACAACTCATAAAAGACCGTCATATAGCCCTGTAGACAAAAAATAAAAAAATTATGACCCCACAGGTTAAAATTAAATTTCCAACTGAGATATTCTACGGTAAATCCACAGGAAATACCATAAATGTCTGCTAAAAGCAGGTCCCACCTGTGGGGCCAGGACCTATGTCAAGGCCGGGGCCCCGACCCCTGTTCCTCTCGGTGATATAGCTGCCAGCATGACAACTTTCATCTAAACCCAGGATAACATTAAAATAAGCACCAAAGAAATCAATTCCCGTGCTAAATCAGAAACTGCTTAGGGGCGTGCGACCGCCGCGGTCACATAAGGCCGTCAGCCTCCCCTGATGAATGAGGCATCAAAGATGACCTGGAAACCGAGCCTTTGGCCCGACACAATCTTCAATATCGTTGTATTGCGGTATTATTAAGCCCTTGTATTGCACTATTACATTGCTTTATGTGTGGTGCTGCTATCTGCTCACTGTATGGCGGCATTCTTTATTATTAACTGTGGGGCACAAAAATCGAAGACACCGTCCAACATCCAAGTTTATAGAAGTACTAAAGTGATTCATCCCCCGAGATTTGGTGATGAAAACAGCCCGGTCTGGTCGGGGTGTCCCATAATTGTCAGGTTATGCTGCAAACAATATCCAGCCCTGGAATACAGAGGAAGCGGAGGCCTCCTACCAGATGGCGGCACAAAGAATGTGAGACACGGGGAAGTGATTGTGACATTCCCAGCGGGCCAACGTGGAGTCAGAGTCCACTGTGAAAACACCAGATACAAGAGGATCCATAGGGAACACGGACAGCAAACTGAGGAGTTAGAATACAAAAAGGGGAACTCCAACCAAAACACCTGATACAGTAATGTGTGCAGGGCGGTAGAGCGTTCATGGTCCCAAATCAGTTGGAAACTATGATACAATGTGTCACAACTGCCAAAGTGATTATTTATTAACGTATGGTGGTATTATTTAGTAGTGTATGGTAGTATTATTTAGCACTGCATGGAGGTAATAAGTAGTGTATGGTAGTATTATTTAGTAGTGTATGGCAGTATTATTTAGTAGTGTATGGCAGTATTATTTAGTAGTGTATGGTAGTATTATTTAGTAGTGTATGGTGGTATTTAGTACTGCATGGCAGTAATATTTAGCAGTGTCTGGTAGTATTATTTAGTAGTCTATAGGGGTATTGTTCAGTGGTGTATGGTGGTATTATTTAGCAGTGTATGGTGGTATTTAGTAGTGCATGGCAGTAATATTTAGCAGTGTATGGTAGTATTATTTAGTAGTGTATAGTAGTATTATTTAGTAGTGTATGGTGGTTATATTTAGCAGTGTATGGTAGTATTATTTAGTAGTGTATGGTAGTATTATTTAGTAGTGTATGGTGGTTATATTTAGCAGTGTATGGTAGTATTATTTAGTAGTGTATGGTAGTATTATTTAGTAGTGCATGGCAGTAATATTTAGCAGTGTCTGGTAGTATTATTTAGTAGTCTATAGGGGTATTGTTCAGTGGTGTATGGTAGTATTATTTTGTAGTGTATGGCGGTAATATTTAGCAGTGTATGGTATTATTATTTAGAAGTCTATAGGGGTATTGTTCAGTGGTGTATGGTGGTATTATTTTGTAGTGTATGGTAGTATTATTTGGTGGTGTACAGTGGTATAATTTAGCACTCTATGGTGATATTATGTAGTGATTGATGGTTGTAATATTTAGCAGTGTGTGGTAGTGGTATATAGTGGGAACTGAATTGTAGTATTATGTGAAAACCATATGGCAGCATCATGTGGGCTCATCGATTGAATATTATTTTGATATTTAAGTTATTTGCTCACTATATGTTGGTATTATCTTGGCTCTGTATGACCGTGTGGTAGTGTTATGTGGGTTTAATCACAAGAAAAAAGATACCAAGCGGGGGTCAGACTTCGCTTCTAGAAAACCGCCCTGATTATCTGAGGATACAATATGCTATTTTCTGTAGTATACGGTACATGGGGTGTCATAGGTTGGAGACCACAGCTCTACAGAAAGACGTATGGAACCATCATGGTCAGACTGGGATTCCTGGTCCGGCAAAGCCGGCAAGGAACCCAACTTTTATGAGGCTTTCCAGCACTCCTTCAGCTTCCGTGCATGAGTATGGCGGTGGGGGTAGCTGGCTGCCGACAGCTATCAGAAGCGTTTAACCCACAGCAGCTGAGTGCTGCCTACGATGACGCCATATACTATGCCTCCTCACACATAGAGGTCTGCGCTTTTCAGATTGTGTCCAACCCACTTGGGCCATCAAAACCAACTGACGACCCCTTGGGCCCTGGCATACATGACACATTTTGGGCCCTGGTGCCATCTAGAGTGGTCTTACATACATAACAAAGGACGAGAACAAGAGGGCATCTCTCCGTTCCAGTCCATTATGATTGTTTTCTACATATACCGCCACATGGTTCGCGCTTAGAACTGATGATTCATCTTTTTAATGAATGTATCTCCGAGCCTCGGCCCAGGCTGCTGACGCACACAGAAGATACAGATGAGAGGGAAAGATTTCACTGCGCACTGGAAACCTGCTGCAAACACAAAAATCATTGCTGCAATAAACATAATGCGACCAAAACGTAGATGTAAATATTCTGCCGTCTCGCCGCTCCGCTGTGATCCTCTCACATACACAACTTTCATTACTTTTTCCTTAAAATGAATAAACTCCTCCAGGCTCCTTCAATTCCTGCTCCGGTTTCTGCAGGATAAAGTTCATTTCCTGCCAAGATAAATGCCCTGAACTTACATTCTTCCCAGGAGAGGAAACAATAAAAAAAAAAAAAAAAAAAAAAAAAAAAATGTCTTGGTCACACTCGGGTCACATAAAACGCATCAGCCGCATTGGCTGAAGGGCGCCACAGATGTCCTGGCATCAGAGATCACCACAAATCTTTATATGAAGTGTATAGCGGTATTATTTAGACATGGTGTAGCACTATTGCTAGATTACGTCGTGTATGGAGCTGGTGTTTGGTCACGGTATATTGGTATTATTTTAGCACTGTTTGGAGGTTTTTCCCTTTTACTTTTGGCATTGTGTGTCCCTCTACTGTTAGGTACTATAATTTTGCAGTGGATGGCAGCACTATTATATTTAGGCAACTGTATTAAAGTGTTATTATTCGGGCACCAGACTTACAATAAGGCACATAAAGCGGAGGGGAGGATGATGGGATATTTGACAAGAAGGTGGCCCCAGGATTTGTGGTATAATTAAGGGCTCATGCACATGACCATACGTATTTTGCGGTCCGCAAAAAACATGGATGACGTCTGTGTGCATTCCATACTTTGCAGAACGGAACAGCCGGCCCCTAATAGAACAGTCCTATCCTTGTCCGTAATGCGGACAATAATAGGACATGTTCTACTTTTTTGAGGAACAGACATATGGACATACGGAAACGGAATGCACGCAGAGTAACTTCCATTTTTTTGGCGGACCCGTTGAAATGAATGGTATACGGTCCGCAAAAAAAAATAAAAAAAACGGAACGGACATGAGCCCTAAGGAGTCATGCACATGAACGTATTTTCTTTCCATGTCCGTTCTGTTTTTTTTGTGGACCGTATGCGCTCCGCAAAAAAAAGGAAGTTACTCCATGTGCATTCCGTTTCCGTATGTCCATTCCGCAAAAAAAAAAGAACATGTTCTATTATTGTCCGCATCCCGGACAAGGATAGGACGGTTCTATTAGGGGCCAGCTGTTCCGTTCTGCAAAATACGGAATGCACACGGATATCATCCGTATTTTTTGCGGATCCGTGTTTTGCGAACTGTAAAATACATACGGTCGTGCGCATGAGCCCTAAAGGTAAGGGGCAGCTTTCCAGAGCACAGTAGGACTGAACTGACTGGTTCAATTTGGGTTCGCCCACCAATAGGTGTGCCCCGCTATTCTATCAAATAAGTGAATAGAGAGAGTTGCGCATGCATGCCCACTTCTCCATTCACGATGGCGCTACACGAGGCCCCATTCTCAAGACAGGTGCGGGCCCATAGATGGATATTCCATAAATGTCCAAATGTCTGCCTTTCCATGCCTATCAGAGCCCGTATCTCATTAGCTCAGTCCAGAAATTCACGGTTGACTACCTGTCTTCCACACTATGGTGCTTCTGTATAAAGGCAACTTAAAGGGATCCCTTTTGGTAAGAGTCTCCCCACCGCCTGGAAAATATTCAGATCACATGACGTCCCGCTTCCGAAACCACCAGCAATTGGCAGTGATCTACACTGGAACCTGGTAAAGTGTTCAATTCACCTACAGCACCCCCACAGGGAAAATGATGCATTACATGATTCTCACATGTGTCAGGTCCTCCAGATAGAGATAACAGAATGAAGACCTCCTATCTATACACTCAAAGCAGATTTCACATACTAACAGCTGAATCTTAAAAATTTACATTGAAGCACCCTCACCCAAAAAATGGCTAGGAATGCCCCCCCAAAAATGCCCTCTTTTGCTGCTCCATTGTCAGAATTGTCCTGCCAAAATCAGAACTTTTGGTAACTTTGATTTGTAGTGTGAGGATCCTGTATACAGTGAGCCATAGCTCTGCTTCCTAGGTGTACTTCAAGGAGGGGATGGGATCGGTATGAATGGTTTACGTGCTTTTTTGTTCTCCTTACGATTCCTTCTCCTTGGTGGGAGGGAAACAAGTCTGTGTCGGATGAAGAGGAAGTCTGCAGTATGAACTGGTTAGTGTCACATGCCCTGCTGATGTCAGGAGACATCTCACCATCCTAAGGCACGATGGGACAGCAGTCACCTGACAAGCCAGGAAGTAGGATTCAAGCATGGGAGATAAGAGAAAACTGCAAATGAGGTAAATGTTAGTGTTGATCGAGCACCAAAGTGCTCTTGTAGAACACTTTGTGATGCTCGGGTGTTTTACCGAGTACCCGAGCACAATGGAAGTCAATTTGAGAACCCCAGGCACCCCCTGCTCTGAAGAAGTGAGGGTGTCAGGACTCTAGTTTGGCTTAGGAGTCCATGCTCTGACGCCATATATAGCTATATCCATATATGGAGTCAGTGCTTGGCTGTATTTAAATCTAATTTCTGAAAAGTTTCTGCCAGGATTTGAACTCCCAACTTTGTGTCAGAAAAATATCATAGTAGTTTCTGATGTAGTGAGTATTCCTATTCAGCAAAAGACTTATTTTATATTTCTGTGCAGATTAACATGTAGCTCTATAGTGTAGTGGTTAAGATCCTTGCCTCTAATGTACAAGGTTGGGAGTTCGAATGCTGGCAGAAACACACATATATATATATATATATATATATATACAGTACAGACTAAAATTTTGGACACACCTTCTCATTCAAAGAGTTTTCTTTATTTTCATGACTATGAAAATTGTAGATTCACACTGAATGCATCAAAACTATGAATTAACACATGTGGAATTATATACATAACAAAAAATTGTGAAACAACTGAAAATATGTCATATTCTAGGTTCTTCAAAGTAGCCACCTTTTGCTTTGATTACTGCTTTGCACACTCTTGGCATTCTCTTGATGAGCTTCAAGAGGTAGTCACCTGAAATGGTTTTCACTTCACATATCTATCAGAAGTATGATTATATATCTATATATATATAAATTTATTTTTAGTAATTACATCCTTGCCTCTTATATACAAGGTTGGGAGTTCGAATCCTGGCAGAAACATTTCAGAAATAGAGATTAAATTTATATATTCAATATTTTTTTATATATATATAATCATACTTCTGATATATATGAATGCATGATATATGGGAAACTACTACTGATGTTTTTAGCAATAATATATTTACATATATTATAATATATTATATATTATAATAATATATGTAAATATATTATGGCTAAAAACTTGTTTATATATATATGTGTTTCTGCCGGGATTCGAGCTCCCAACCTTGTACATTAGAGGCAAGGATGTTAACCACTACACTATAGCATTACATGTTAACCTGCACAGAAATATAAAATAAGTCTTCTGCTGAATAGGAATTCTCACTACATCAGAAACTACTATGAGGTTTTTCTGACATAATTTAGCATTCAGCTTTATAGCTGAGTGGATAAGGTCCTTGCCTCTAATGTACAAAGTTTGGAGTTCAAATCCCGGCAGAAATTTTTCAGAAATAGATGCTAAATTACATTTAAATACACTGACTCGGGCATCGCGCTCGAGCACATGTGGTGTTCGGCCGAGCATAGCAATGCTTGAGCCGACATGGTGTTCAGCTGAGCATGCTCGATCAACACTAGTAAATAAAATAAAATAAACTTATAAGGAGGAATGGGACCTACAGTATGAAAAAAAAATGTTAGATTGAAAAGTAGTTTATGGCACAACCCCTTTAACTACATGTAGTGTTGGTCTCTGTATCTATGCAGCTAGTGAGGCAGGAAGCTATTGTCTAAACAAAAATTTAGAAAGGAGGCATGAGGCACAGTGAGCCTTCCCAAGCAAAGGTGCATATTGTAAACTACTGAATATGGCAGTATGTGGGCTGATAACGTGTTACCGGACGCTGAATAAGAATCTAAACACAAACCGACCGTTCCTGAATGAACGTTCACGCTGATTACAATATGGTCGCAATTTGCTACAAATAATGAAGCAGAACGGCAATGGCACAGGAGACAAAAAGAGGACATGTGGAGGCTGTGAGGACATCTGGAGGCTATTAGCTACAGGACATTAGACAGCAGTAGAGCCTTCTCGCTTATGTGCAAAAGTTCCCTTTGTGATCTAATATATAAAGCTGAGTGTATGTGTGTATGTCCACTAAAGGAATCCGCATCGTCGCATTTACAATCACGAAATTTGGCACACAGGTACATCAGGTGTCCGGGAAGGTTTTAGACCGGGTCTCAGCTCTCTAGGACGTACCATTCCTGAGATATTCCCAAAAAATGCATTAGTCAATAGAAGCTTGGTCACATGACCCTTATCAGCCAATAGAAGCTCGCAGGTCCCCCAGCCTCCACATACACAGTTTTACTCCAGGTTTCCATAACAACCCAGCCATTTATCTTCACTGCTGTAGGAGAGCTTTAAGGTAATCTGTCACCAGTATAATCACTATTTCAGTAAAGCCATGGCCTAATAGCACTTAGTACCTTATATACAGCGCTTTGAGTCACCAGGGAGAAAAGCATTAAAAAATATCATCATTATTATTATTATTATTATTTCTTCAAGATGTGCCTTTGTTCCAGCAATAGATTTTTTTATCCTCTGAAAATCCAGTTTATTTGGTATGCAAATGAGCCAGTAAGGTACCCAGAGCGGAGTCACTCTTGCAGGAAGGAGCCCAGACACGCCCTCTGCCACAATGTGTCCACCCTCAAAAGACTTAAAACCCCGCCCCCAGGTCCCGCTAAACCACGCCCTGATCTGGTTAGACCATGCCCTTCCCACTCCTGAGCCAACGCGGATTGAAAAAATGAAGGTAAAAATCAACTTCTGTCAGCTGCAGGGGTGGGAGGGAGGGTGACTTTCTCCCTGCAGCTCACACTCAGACAGCACAGTGCCATGCCCCCTCCCACTCAGCCAACTGAGATTGAAAACATGTAGTTAAAAATCAACTTCTAGGTCCCGCTTAGCCACGCCCCTGATCTGGCTAGGCCACACCCCCTCTACTCCTCAGCTGACAGGGATTTAAAAAATGAAGGTAAAAATCAACTTCTGTCAGCTGCGAGGTGGGAGGGAGGGTGACTTTCTCCCTGCAGTCACACTCAGACAGTACAGTGCTGCGGTCTTAGAGTGAGCTGTTCAAAAGGACACGCCCCCAATCCAGTAAAGGCCACTGTTAAGGGGGCGGGCCCCTGTGGAGGTCACGGTCAAGGGGGTGGTATGCAGTGAAAGTCACTGTTAAAGGGGTGGGCTGCTGTGAAGGTCAAAGTTAAGGGGATGGGCTGCTGTCGAGGCCCCATTTTAAAGGGACGGGGCACTGTGGGGGGGGGACACTGTTTTGGGAGCGGGGTG
The DNA here is from genome assembly GCF_014858855.1 of Bufo gargarizans. Lineage (NCBI taxonomy): Eukaryota > Metazoa > Chordata > Amphibia > Anura > Bufonidae > Bufo > Bufo gargarizans. The sequence continues at coordinate 38,287,152 of NC_058082.1, read as the reverse complement.
CTGTAGATGTCACTGTTATAGTGGATAGTGTTGATATCTTTTAACGACACATACAAACATTAAATGAAATAGATTAAATATACCCGAGCGAAGCCGCGTCCTTCAGCTAGTTATTCATAAGTTTACTGGGATAGACAAGATTGTGGAAAAGGTGAGCGTAGTGCTGCGCCCCTGTTATTGGGGCACTGTGGATGGCATCACTATGGAGCCAGTATTAAAGGACACTGTGGCTGGTACTGTTATTGGGGCTCTGCTAGGAGTAGACTATGGTGGTCAATGTTATGGGAGCACAGAGATTGACTATGTTATGGGCAGACATTGAGGCTATCAGTAGTATATGGCTATATGTCTGTCCTTGTAATGGCGACACCAGCTGGCTCTGTTATGGGACACCGCGGCTAGGTCTGTTATGGGACACCGCGGCTAGGTCTGTTATGAGGACACTGTGTCTGTCACTGTGATGAGGGTATTTTGACTGAAGATCTGAAAGTTAGAGCTGTGATTGGCTCGATTATGGAGGCACCGTGGATGGTACAGTTACAGAGTGTTGCAGCATATTAAAAATTTACCTTGGCTAGCTGCTTGTCCCTGACCCTCTTTCCCATCTTCTCAGGTGTATGTATTTAACTTGCTGACTGTCTCCCTTTAAGCACAGTAAGAGAGATTCTCTAGCAGGAATGCGATCAGCGAGGGATTATTGATGGCTGCATGTCTGAGTTCTTTAATATCTGGGTTAATAGGAGCATAGCGGCCCCCCGCGGTGACATGACGGGCTGGAAAGAGGTCCTGAAAATCGTTACGACACGGAGCGGTCACACAGATGGTAATGATTTTTGGCACATTATTATTTGTTTCACCATATGCCCTTGACAAAAAAAAAAAAGCAGCATAGCGAAAGAGAAGGCAGATCTGTACGGTCCGATACGTCACTGACAGTGATTGTGCTCTGGCCAACTGGTGGCAGCTTATTTATTAAGGTTTCCGTCCTGGTAGCACATACGGCACTCAAAGAGTGCTGCTTATACTGGACCTTATGTTAGGCCGCATGCACAGGTCCATTCTCAGGCTCTGTACAACCTGCATAAAGCTATAATACAGCACCCATGGAAGTCTGTAGAGTCTTACGGTACTTTGCTATATCTCCGACTTCATACGTTTGATGCCATATTGCACTACATTATGGATTTTGTATAGTTCTAGACATGCACGTGCTCTTTGGTGTCAACCAGTGCACAAACAACCAACTCTGCATCCCTTGCAGACGGCTGTCTGCATTTTTCTCCACAGTTTCCTTTCTTTAATAATATAACAAGGGGCATTAAAAGGGGTTAATGATCTCCTTTCTGAGAAAGGAGGATGCCGGACAAAGAGTGCATCACAAATCTTCTTCTCCTGTCTCATCCACTTCAGCATCTCAGATTTGAAATATTTTTACTACCAGATATCAAAGGAAATCAGAAAGGAGATCAAACAAGTACAATTAGTGTAGAGAAGGGGCTTGTGGGCACCATTGCAACTGCTACGACCCCTATAGTTATGCCACTGGGATTTTCGCCACAGACTACACCCTTTGCAATGCAGAGGATGAAATTCACAGCAAAATCCATGTTAAAACCCACACACAACTCAGATTTTTTTTTTTGCAGAGGATTTACTGCAAAAGCCATGGGGTATTTTCCATACCCATGTGGATGTACTCATAATGTGACTGATCATATGAGCACTGGCTGTCTACGATTTCATCAAAATTGTTAGGGAAAAATAATCACCAAAAATCAATCACCATTAATAATAATTTGTATAAATTTCAGAAATGTAAAATTATAAAATACAAAAATAAAGAAATACAAAAAAACTATTGTTGTTTTATACCCTTTGCTAAATTTACCCCAATAAGAAAATAATGTTATAAGAATTTTAACAAAAAAATAGCTCTAAAATGATATTAACAACTAAATTAATAAAATGATCCACTATGGGCACAAAAATCACAAAAATCTGATTATACAGTACCAACACACTCTGGATGTGAAGAGGTTGAAAAAATAAAAATTAGATCACTACCTGGAAAATTTCCACGTGGAGAAACACAAACATTTTATCAATCAGACTTTTCCAATGATCGGAAGAAATGTCCATGAAAAAAATCATTCTAGTCCCTGCATTAGATGGACAGTCCACTAAGGAAAAACTAAGGAATGTTAAAATATTTGGGTCTTTGACTTTAGTCTACGAAGGACAGGTTCCCGCCCAATAATTCACTGAGAACATCTTGACTACATATGTGAATGCGGACGACTGTGTCACTCACATCTTCAAAGAGAACATTCTCCAGGGAGGAGGGGGGTGACAGATTTTAAGCAGGTTGTGGTAATGTTTGGTCCCTTGGGGGCTGGAATATGAGGGGTCGGGGGTGATGAAGTCTCATGTGTAATATCAGCATGATAATTACCGTACTTGTTCTACAAAGCCTGGGATTCTGATAATGTAGACGGTCCTACTGTTTCACTAAGGAAGTCAGTAAATAAAATATTTAAACATATGAAAAAGGGGAAACTAATTATTTAAATAAATATTTACATCACATATCTTATTACTTCTAAAATTCTCCATTCTTTTATAAATAAGTATGTGACTATAACTACTATAATACAACTCCATATGACCAGGAATATGACTACTATAATACTGCTCCTATGTACAAGAATATAACTACTATAATACTGCTCCTATGTACAAGAATATAACTACTATAATACTGCATCCTATGTACAAGACTATAACTACTATAATACTGCTCCTATGTACAAGAATATAACTACTATAATACTGCCTCCTATGTACAAGAATATAACTACTATAATACTGCTTCTATGTACAAGAATATAACTACTATAATACTGCCTCCTATGTACAAGAATATAACTACTATAATACTGCCTCCTATGTACAAGAATATAACTACTATAATACTGCCTCCTATGTACAAGACTACACTACTATAATACTGCTCCTATGTACAGGAATATAACTACTATACAGTAATACTGCCTCCTATGTACAAGAATAGTACAAGAATATAACTACTATAATACTGCTCCTATGTACAAGAATATAACTACTATAATACTGCCCCCTATGTACAAGAATATAACTGCTATAATACTGCTCCTATGTACAAGAATATAACTACTATAATACTACCTTCCATGTACAGGAGTATAAACTATTATAATACTGCTCCTATGTACAAGAATATAACTACCATAATACTGCTCCTATGTACAAGAATATAACTACTATAATACTGCCCCTATGTACAAGAATATAACTACTATAATACTGCTTCTTATGTACAAGAATATAACTACTATAATACTGCTCCTTATGTACAAGAATATAACTACTATAATACTGCTCCTATGTACAAGAATATAACTAGAATAATACTGCTCCTATGTACAAGAATATAACTACTATAATACTGCTCCTATGTACAAGAATATAACTGCTATAATACTACCTTCTATGTACAAGAATATAACTACTATAATACTGCTCCTATGTACAAGAATATAACTACTATAATATTGCTCCTATGTACAAGAATATAACTACTATAATACTGCTCCTATGTACAAGAATATAACTACTATAATACTGCTCCTATGTACAAGAATTTAACTACTATAATACTGCTCCTATATACAGGAATATAACTACTATAATACTGCCTCCTATGTACAAGAATATAACTACTATAATACTGCTCCTATGTACAAGAATATAACTACTATAATACTGCTCCTATATACAAGAATTTAACTACTATAATACTGCTCCTATATACAGGAATATAACTACTATAATACTGCCTCCTATGTACAAGAATATAACTACTATAATACTGCCTCCTATGTACAAGAATATAACTACTATAATACTGCTCCCTATTTACAAGAATATAACTACTATAATACTGCTCCTATGTACAGGAATGTAACTACTATAATACTGCTCCTATGTACAAGAATATAACTACTATAATACTGCCCCTATGTACAAGAATATAACTACTATAATACTGCTCCCTATGTACAAGAATATAACTACTATAATACTGCTCCCTATTTACAAGAATATACTACCTTCCATGTACAGGAATAAAACTAATACGTAGGGAAACCTGTTAGTTAATATGCCCTCCTCCAAGTATTTGTACGTATATATTGGGTCTTTCATCTGGATATTTACTCCTCTGCTTTTAGTAGAATTTTTCTCTCTGTGACAGTCTTTCTGGTTTCTTGGAATGTAATGCTCATGGTTTCTAGGATAACTTTGCCACCCATCTTTTTCCCGCTGCTGCTTCATTATCATTATTATTACTGACAGTGAACCCTCCTGCCAATAACTGCGCCTCAAATTATTCTGGCTGCCAAAACTGTATTTTGACTCTGGATTTATTATTCAGAACCTTGTGAGGAAGATCTAATTAAGCAATTAGTCAGAGCGTTCACGATTAACAAAATGGTGGAGAAGAGACACAGAGAGAACAGAGCAGGAATATTCTTCATAAGCTCGAGGAGATTACCTCAAGGGCAAGAGACACTTTCGAAGATTGTACGGCCTTGATGTCAGGAATTTTTAGTTGACTTGAAATGACAATGTATTGAAGCATATGACTCGGAAGGCAGCATTATGGTTCTCCAGCTTAGTCCAAAGGTGCTCCACCAGGAGATCCAACCATCTTAGCATCTGGGACTATACAACCCTAAAGGGTTTGACTTTGTACAGGATCCTACTGAGCCTGACCAGTGTGCCACTTAGAAGAAGTCTACTTCTGGGACATCACTATCAATGGACAGCACATCTTCAGCCTTTTGGCTGTCAACGATAAACTGACTGCCCATTGGTGAGCAGCTTTGGTTTTTCTAAGCGTGCCACAGAACCAGTCTTCCTGGTGGCCCATCAGAAACTCTTCCACTATGGGAGCTCTACCTCCAAGCTGCTCATGATTCTCCTGATGCTCAGGACTTTGTACTATCACACAATGTTATGAACCTTTCCAGAGATGAGACCCAAAGACAATTTAAAGTCTGTTTCAGGAAGATTCAAGCCGGGCATTGATGCATTCGCCTCCGAGTCCTTCTCCAGTATTATGTGGCTCTCACCTGTACACTAAGCTACAGGCCAAAAGTAGTTCTCCAAGGGTTTCCCATTTCAAGCCTATCTGTTTTAGCTGCAGGAGCCCCTCTAATCTCCCTTTCCTCAGCACCTTAAAGGGGCTATCCCATAATTAATGTAAAAATGACATCATATAGTACACGACAATCTCTTTCTAACAAAGCTAGAACCAGCCCTGTACCTCACATAGATCCAGAGATCTCCACATTCATTGCTACAATTGCTCTGCTAGATTTATATCAAGCTGGCAGCTCAAGGGGAGTGTCCATTTTGCTGCCACTCAAGGGGTTGTGTCCATTCTGATACAGCTCTCTACCTATCACAGCTCAGGAGGCAGTTGAAGGATGAAACTGAGCATGTGCGACCATCTCAGTGAGTCGGGCAAAGAAATAAGAAAAAAAACAAACAGAAGGTGGCGCCATACAGATACATTTTATTGAATAGCTCAGTGGCTATGCTAAATCTTTAATTACATGAATTACGAAAAGTATTCAGATCCAGGTGCTAGTCTAAAAACTGTAGAATATTTTTCATGGGACAGGGACAACCCATTTAAGCTATAGAGCAACGATGAACTCTTATTACTGTCACAAACCAGTGGGTGTGAAGCCACTGTGCTACGTGTCCTACCTCCTCTAAGAGTGTCCTACTTCCTCTAAGGGCGTTGTCTAAGTGAACCCCTCGATCTTCACAGTACCCCTGATGATGGGGATAGACTTTTCCGAGGGGAACACCAGGTCGCTACCTCTTGAGGAGGATAGGCACACAAGGCAGCTGGTCCAGGCGAACCAGGAGGTACCTGAGAAAGGAACCAGAAGTACAGGTGTTGTCAGCAGGCTGAGTCGTTACCGGGAGCAACAGTGCAGGACCAAAGGATGAGGTAGAGGCGAAGTCAAACAGGCAACAGGTCAGGGCAGGCGGCACAAGTATAGGTCAGGCAATCCGGTTTGGCAACAGGAGAGTCAAGGCAAGCAGGCAGAGATCAAACAGGTAGCGGAGTCCAGGAATACGAGTCAGGAACACAAGCAGATATCAGGAACCTTAACAGGACACAAGGACCTTGAAACTGAGGCATCTGGGAAGGGGGCTGAGCCACTTATATATGTGCAGGAGGGCTAGGATTGGTCAGCTAGGTCACATGATCCAACCCATAAAGAACAAGAAGTGACATGCGCCGGCCTTTAAGGAAGTGCTGCAGGAAACAAGCAGCAAACATGCTGTTGCCAGGGTTGAAAGGAAACACTGGCAGCAGATCACTGCTGAACACGGCGCCCGGGACCGCGGCGGTAAGCAGGGGAACAGCGGCGCACAGCAGCCACTGTTACAATGACAACTTTCCAATGGTTCCTGAACACATTAGTCAAAAAGGTCATGGGATTATTTCAGGCAGATTTTTATACATTGGATCATTCTTCAGCAGCATCCAACGCTGTTCTAAAAATTACAGATATAGTCACATTGTTCGGGCCCCTGCCAATCAGACATTGGTGGAACATAGATTAAAACCCTTTGGAGATAGCGACCCAAAATTGCTGGGCAGTCTTCCAAATATGGCCTGTGTGCACAATACATAGTAGAAATCAAAATATGCCTGGTCTGGATAAAGAGGTGGTCTTCTCAAAGTGGTAGTCCTTTGGATATGTTTCATTGTACCAGCAATGGAGCCTCAAGGTACATTCTAGATCTTTGATGGCTAACTTCTGGCAATCCAGCTGTGGTAAAACTACCACTCCCAAGATGTACACTTGCTTGGCTGTTCTCAGAACTCCACAGAAAGGAATGGAGCATGGTGGGAGTCGTAGTATCTTTACAGCTGAAGTTCCAGAGGTTAGCCATAACTGTTCTAGATCAAAGTAAGATTTGGATCCCCACCTACAAGTGTAGTTCAGAAGACCCATCTATAGTGGAAGTGTTATTTCACCCTCTCCTTCTGTTTTTTCAGTGATCTGGAGGCCTGCTCGATTTATATTAGGAACATATGGTGCACCTGATCTACTGCATATAAACACATAAGGAACATAAATGTTTTACAAAAGCGAGGAAACAAAAGATTTCCAGACAGTGTTTACATAACTGGAGCAGATGTTCTCAATATCTATACTACTGAAAAAATGAAGATTTCCATATGTACCACATATGTCCACCTCTGTATGTTAGTGTACATATAGAAGTAATAAATGTATTATGTGTACATACATTACATTACTTATCCTGTACTGACCCTAAATTACATCCTGTATTATACCCCAGAGCTGCACTCGCTATTCTGCTGGTGCAGTCACTGTGTACATACATTACCTTACTTATCCTGTACTGATCCTGAGTTACATCCTGTATTATACTCCAGAGCTGCACTCACTATTCTGCTGGTGGAGTCACTATGTACATACATTACATTACTCATCCTGTACTGATCCTGAGTTACATCCTGCATTATACTCCAGAGCTGCACTCACTATTCTGCTGGTGGAGTCACTATGTACATACATTACATTACTCATCCTGTACTGATCCCGAGTTACATCCTGCATTATACTCCAGAGCTGCACTCACTATTCTGCTGGTGGAGTCACTATGTACATACATTACATTACTTATCCTGTACTGATCCTGAGCTACATCCTGTATTATACTCCAGAGCTGCACTCACTATTTTGCTGGTGGAGTCACTGTGTAATCAAAGCCACCTTTTGCTTTGATTACTGCTTTGCACACTCTTGGCATTCTCTTGATGAGCTTCAAGAGGTAGTCACCTGAAATGGTTTTCACTTCACAGGTGTGCCCTGTCAGGTTTAATAAGTGGGATTTCTTGCCTTATAAATGGTGTTGGGACCATCAGTTGCGTTGTGGAGAAGTCAGGTGGATACACAGCTGATAGTCCTACTGAATAGACTGTTAGAATTTGTATTATGGCAAGAAAAAAGCAGCTAAGTAAAGAAAAACGAGTGGCCATCATTACTTTAAGAAATGAAGGTCAGTCAGTCCGAAAAATTGTGAAAACTTTGAAAGTGTCCCCAAGTGCAGTCACAAAAACCATCAAGCGCTACAAAGAAACTGGCTCACATGCGGACCGCCCCAGGAAAGGAAGACCAAGAGTCACCTCTGCTGCGGAGGATAAGTTCATCCGAGTCACCAGCCTCAGAAATCGCAGGTTAACAGCAGCTCAGATTAGAGACCAGGTCAATGCCACACAGAGTTCTAGCAGCAGACACATCTCTAGAACAACTGTTAAGAGGAGACTGTGTGAATCAGGCCTTCATGGTAGAATATCTGCTAGGAAACCACTGCTAAGGACAGGCAACAAGCAGAAGAGACTTGTTTGGGCTAAAGAACACAAGGAATGGACATTAGACCAGTGGAAATCTGTGCTTTGGTCTGATGAGTCCAAATTTGAGATCTTTGGTTCCAACCACCGTGTCTTTGTGCGACGCAGAAAAGGTGAACGGATGGACTCTACATGCCTGGTTCCCACCGTGAAGCATGGAGGAGGAGGTGTGATGGTGTGGGGGTGCTTTGCTGGTGACACTGTTGGGGATTTATTCAAAATTGAAGGCATACTGAACCAGCATGGCTACCACAGCATCTTTCAGCGGCATGCTATTCCATCCGGTTTGTGTTTAGTTGGACCATCATTTATTTTTTAACAGGACAATGACCCCAAACACACCTCCAGGCTGTGTAAGGGCTATTTGACCATGAAGGAGAGTGATGGGGTGCTGCGCCAGATGACCTGGCCTCCACAGTCACCGAACCTGAACCCAATCGAGATGGTTTGGGGTGAGCTGGACCGCAGAGTGAAGGCAGAAGGGCCAACAAGTGCTAAGCATCTCTGGGAACTCCTTCAAGACTGTTGGAAGACCATTTCAGGTGACTACCTCTTGAAGCTCATCAAGAGAATGCCAAGAGTGTGCAAAGCAGTAATCAAAGCAAAAGGTGGCTACTTTGAAGAACCTAGAATATGACATATTTTCAGTTGTTTCACACTTTTTTGTTATGTATACAATTCCACATGTGTTAATTCATAGTTTTGATGCCTTCAGTGTGAATCTACAATTTTCATAGTCATGAAAATAAAGAAAACTCTTTGAATGAGAAGGTGTGTCCAAACTTTGGTCTGTACTGTACATAACATTACTTATTGTCACGGCGGACGAGCACTCAGACACACAGATAAACCGACAACCAGGCTCTAGGCGAGAAGCAGGGGAAGGGTCACCTCCTAGCTAATCCCTGACTTCTCTCCCTGCACTGATCAGCCCACATTCAGACCTTGGTGGTAGGAATGATGTGTCCCCGTGCCTGGGCTAAAACACCCTAGATTCCCTGAGATGGTGAAGAGGGGAAATAGGAGCAGCCTGCTCGCACAGAACCTGGATGGGAGAGATGACACAAACACAACCTAGACAGCAAACAACAAAAACTGAAACCACACTTATCTTTTCTGAGCTGGAACAGACAACCTTCCTTCCTTGCTTCCAAGGCCAGACTGATTTCTGTAACCCGCCCAGAGCACTGGAATTGAGAGCTATTTAAACTAATGACCCCACCCAGTGCACCTGATGGGGGCGGATCCAGCTCGACTCCAAAACACAACACTAAACACGTGCTGCTATTCAGGCCGACCTCCACACATAGTCAGAGCAGAGCATGACACTTATCCTGTACTGATCCTGAGTTATATCATGTATTATACTCCAGAGCTGCACTCACTATTCTGCTGGTGGAGTCACTGTGTACATACATAACATTACTTATCCTGTACTGATCCTGAATTACATCCTGCATTATACTCCAGAGCTGCACTCACTATTCTGCTGGAGGAGTCAGTGTGTACCAACATTACATTACTTATCCTGTACTGATCCTGAGCTACATCCTGTATTATACTCCAGAGCTGCACTCACTATTCTGCTGGTGGAGTCACTGTGTACATACATTACATTACTTATCCTGTACTGATCCTGAGTTACATCCTGTATTATACTCCAGAGCTGCACTCACTATTCTGCTGGTGGAGTCACTGTGTACATACATTACATTACTTATCCTGTACTGATCCTGAGTTATATCCTGTATTATACTCCAGAGCTGCACTCACTATTCTGCTGGTGGAGTCACTGTGTACATACATTACATTACTTATCCTGTACTGATCCTGAGTTACATCCTGTATTATACTCCAGAGCTGCACTCACTATTCTGCTGGTGGAGTCACTGTGTACATACATTACATTACTTATCCTGTACTGATCCTGAGTTATATCATGTATTATACTCCAGAGCTGCACTCACTATTCTGCTGGTGGAGTCACTGTGTACATACATAACATTACTTATCCTGTACTGATCCTGAATTACATCCTGCATTCTACTCCAGAGCTGCACTCACTATTCTGCTGGAGGAGTCAGTGTGTACCAACATTACATTACTTATCCTGTACTGATCCTGAGCTACATCCTGTATTATACTCCAGAGCTGCACTCACTATTCTGCTGGTGGAGTCACTGTGTACATACATTACATTACTTATCCTGTACTGATCCTGAGTTACATCCTGTATTATACTCCAGAGCTGCACTCACTATTCTGCTGGTGGAGTCACTGTGTACATACATTACATTACTTATCCTGTACTGATCCTGAGTTATATCCTGTATTATACTCCAGAGCTGCACTCACTATTCTGCTGGTGGAGTCACTGTGTACATACATTACATTACTTATCCTGTACTGATCCTGAGTTACATCCTGTATTATACTCCAGAGCTGCACTCACTATTCTGCTGGTGGAGTCACTGTGTACATACATTACATTACTTATCCTGTACTGATCCTGAGTTACATCCTGTATTATACTCCAGAGCTGCACTCACTATTCTGCTGGTGGAGTCACTGTGTACATACATTACATTACTTATCCTGTACTGATCCTGAGTTATATCCTGTATTATACTCCAGAGCTGCACTCACTATTCTGCTGGTGGAGTCACTGTGTACATACATTACATTACTTATCCTGTACTGATCCTGAGTTACATCCTGTATTATACTCCAGAGCTGCACTCACTATTCTGCTGGTGGAGTCACTGTGTACATACATTACATTACTTATCCTGTACTGATCCTGAGTTACATCCTGTATTATACTCCAGAGCTGCACTCACTATTCTGCTGGTGGAGTCACTGTGTACATACATTACATTACTTATCCTGTACTGATCCTGAGTTATATCCTGTATTATACTCCAGAGCTGCACTCACTATTCTGCTGGTGGAGTCACTGTGTACATACATTACATTACTTATCCTGTACTGATCCTGAGTTACATCCTGTATTATACTCCAGAGCTGCACTCACTATTCTGCTGGTGGAGTCACTGTGTACATACATTACATTACTTATCCTGTACTGATCCTGAGTTACATCCTGTATTATACTCCAGAGCTGCACTCACTATTCTGCTGGTGGAGTCACTGTGTACATACATTACATTACTTATCCTGTACTGATCCTGAGTTATATAATGCACTAGCAGAAGGACCCGGCTTCGCTCGGCTATATTTCATCTACTTCATTTAATGTTTCTATGTGTCGTTAAAAGATATTGACAGTATCCCCCATAACAGTGACCTCTACAGTACCCCGCCCCCTTAACAGTGATCTCCACAGCCCCTCACCCCTTAACACTTCCCCCCCAGTGGCCCGCCTCATAAAAATGGGACCTCCACAGCAGCCCATCCCCTTAACTTTGACCTTCACAGCAGCCCACCCCCTTAACAGTGACTTATACAGCACACCGCCCCTTAACACTGACCACCTTTAACAGTAACCCCCACAGCAGCTTCCCATTTAATAGTGGCCCCTGCCCCCTTAACAGTATCCTCCACAGCGCCCTGCCCCTTTAAGGCTAGGGCTACATGACGACATGTGTCGTGCGACATTTTGTTGTACCAATGTCATGCAGCAAGGTGGTCGCATGATGTTTTTTTTTTGCGACTGTCGCGTCACAGTCGCAGCATGTCGCAGTGCAACACCATAGACTACCATTATAACAATTATCGTGCGACATCAATGTCGCAGTGTAGTTGTGCCCTATGTGTCATGAGACTTATTGTCAAGCAACACATGTCGTCGTGTAGCCCTAGCCTAAAGCTGACCTACAGCAGTGAAGACAAATGGCTGGGTTGTTATGGAAACCTGGAGTAAAACTTTGTGTATGTGGAGACTAAGAGCCTGCGAGCTTCTATTGGCTGATAAGGGTCATGTGACTGTGTGTATGGCAGTTGGGATATGAGTGAAAGACTTGCAGGCTTCTATTGGCTAATGCAGGTCATTTTTGGGGAATATCTCAGGAACGGTACGTCCTAGAGAGCTCAGACCCGGTCTAAAACCTTCCCGAAGACCTAAGTTACCTGTGTGCCAAATTTGGTGAACATCGGTTCAGTTTTTGGTCGCTCATAAAAGAACAGACAGACAGACAGGCCGGCAGATAGAAATCTCCCAGCATTCCCTGCTTGTTCAGTGTATGTACACAGCTTGTTCTGGTGACTTGTGCTCTGCGTAGACTAGCCTTTACACCAGGCATCATACAACAATCAAAACTAACTGTCCCCAAAAGACTGTCCACAAACTTGTTAGCTATTTTCATTTACAAGCAGCAGAACTGTGATTGCAGCTCTGGATTATTATACACAGTATAACTCAGAATCATTGCAAAAATTATTAAGTTTGGGGATCTTGAACGTGAATATGGAGATTATTGTTAATGCGTGACAGAAATATTCTGGGCTGATACATTTCTTAGCATTATTGTAGTGGTCAGATTTCAGTTTTTCTTATACCGAGCTCCATCTCCATTTTCTCACATTAAAGATAAAATTCTGGACTTCCTGAAGCCACCAGTACGGGGACCTCAGGAGCTCACTGCATACAATTTAAACAAACAATGTGCACACAAGCTCCCCCTAGTGGACGCCAGAATGTTATAATTTATACAGAGGATTTGGAGCTTTGTAGAGGTTAATAAACTACTCAGCACAGAATGTCAGACCTAAAAATTACATTGTATCAAAATGTGGACATTTCCTTTAAGTAAAAAAAAAAATCTATGTATACAATGCATCAGGATCACACAGCACAAATGGTTAGGAAGTCAATGCACGTGTCTCACTCATTTTTTACAGGCAATTTTCAGCTAAATTGGATGATTTTCAGCAACAAACCCCCAAGACCAAATTAAAGGAAAATTACAGAGCATTGCTCCCGGTGGTCTTCATTAATATTTGAGCAGCGGTAATTTGTCTGCAGTTCATGATAAAAGGTCCGTACCTACAGTCACGAGGCAGAAGGGGCCATCATGTAAGCTCACAGCACATAGCGGAGGGAGAAAATGAGCCCTAATGATCCCCATCCATATTTCGCCATCAAAATTGATCATTTTGCAAAATTTAGAGACCGTATTTGCAGAGGATGAAGCGTTCTGCGAACCGGAAGTAACACCTAAGAACCTTCATACAGCTAAACTGGATTTATAGAAGGTTATAGTGTCCTAGACTTAAAGGGATTGTCCAGAATGGCTGCTTTCAGCCAAAGAAACAGCACCACAGCTGCGCGCAGGTTGTGCATGGTATTGTAGCTCAGCCCCATTTACTTCACTAGAGCTGAGCTGCAATACCAGACACAGCCCATAAGACGGGTGTGGCGCTGTTTCTGAACAAGGTGGCCATGATTCTCCTGGAAAAGCCATTTAAAGGGAAACACGAGGCAACAAGTAACTTAAAGGGGAACTCAAACTCCTTTCTCAAATGTTCTGCTTTCCCTAGAACGATACATTTGGTTGAGATAGAATTCCCAGGAATGTGATTAACCCCTTAAAGACATGCTGGGTGCAGAGTATGATGCCGTTCTTTGGCCCACTATGTTCCAGGAGCCAATTCTTTGGTTGTTGCTGCTGTTTGTGTTTGCGCCCATATAGTGGTGTACATGCTTTGTACCTCATTATCAACTATTTTAAAACACCTTTATAACCTTTGTACGCCACGTCCGCCAAGGAGGCATGGCTTTAGCGAAAAGGGAGGGACTTCACACGAAAAGGGCTTTGCTTAAATGCGCCTCCGTTGGCCAAGATTTTGGTCCGTTTTTGGAGTAAAACTGCGCTGACCTATAGGCGGCATAAACATAGACTAGACAGTCTAAAGAAGTGCGAGACAGTATTAGAAATCTGTTTCTCCGCTGCTTCCTTACTTAGTGGGGGGGGGGGGGGGGGAACACAGATTCAGAATTCTGGTGCAATTTTGGACAATTGTTGGCATACGGACAAGTTTTTAGTTTTTTGGTGCATGGGCAACTTTTTGGTGCAAGGACAATTGTTTGGTTCACGTTTGTTTGTTTTTTGGCCAAAAACAATTTTTTATTTATTTAATTATTAACTCTTGATATTTTATGTGTGTGGCCATTTTTTTCAAGGAGTTACTTTTTAATAAACTTTATTTTTGCTTTTACATATTGTATAATTATTAGCGTTGAGCAAATCAAAGCATTCAAAGCGAATTCGGTCCGAAGTTTAGGAAAACTTCAGTTTGCAACGGATCCGAATCCTTGCTCTTTGTGGTAACAAATCAGGTTTTCCTAAAATGGCGGCTGCACATGTTACAAAGCGAGACTAAGTGTAGAGGAGACAAGCCCAGGAATGTAATGCCTTGCAGCCAGCCAATCCGCAGCTAGCCAGCCCCTGTGATGTCACAGCCCTATAAAACCCTCATCCCGCACGGTCTCCGCCATTGTCCTGTGAGCTGAGCATAGGGAGAGACGTGGCAAGCGCTAGGGACAGTGTTGCTGAATTCAATACTAATAAGATGGAAACCTTTATTATTCCAGTGCCAGCGTGCCAACCAATACCATTCAGTCTGCACCCTGGTCTTAATGATGACCATCATCATCTTTTGCTGGCTTTACTTCTTCCAAATCATCCTCCTTGGTCTCCATGTCTTAGAAAAGTCAGCAAGATGCAGAGAGAGAGGAGGAGCTGGATGTTCCTCATGACATTCTCATCAATATTAGATGATGTGGAAAAGGAAGAAAAGCAGGTGGCAGAAGAAGGGCTGCCACCTGTAGGGCCGGAGAGCGCTGGGGTTGGAGAAGTGGGTATGCCAGTATATTGTGCCTCCACCTAACCAGTCAAACCCAATACCAGCAACAGCCCTGTTTAAAGGTGCATTAAAGGTGTTGCGCGCCCATTAACAATGAAGACTGACTATACAGTGCTGTATTCATTATTAAAAGAAAGGCAGCATTGGGCTGATTGGCTGCGTGGCTCTTCACCACAGCACGGCCGCTCTGCGTGACAGTATCCTAAGGGCTCATGCACGCAACCGTATATATTTTGTGGTCTGCAAAAATGGATCTGCAAAAAAAAAAACGGATGACGTCCATGTGCATTCTGTATTTTGCAGAACGATACAGCTGGCCCCTAATAGTACAGTACTATATAATAATAGGGCATGTTCTATTTTTTTGCGGAACGGACATACGGAAACGGAATGCACACGGACTAGCTTACATTTTTTTGCGGACCCATTGAAATGAATACGGTCCGGAAAAAAAACCAGAGCGGACACGGAAAGAAAATAGGTTTGTGTGCATGAACCCTAAGGCAGAGTGGCCTGGGTATACCTGACTTATAGGGCTTCGACGAAGCTGCCCCTTTTGTTAGCTCCAGTGCTGCCCCTTCAAACCACCAGCCCTGAAGATCACTTGTAAGGCTGTGGCATCACAAGGGTCATACGGCCATGATCGGTAAGCAAAACCATTGTGTCCACGTGATCAAAGCACAGAGAATGTAAAAAATAAGTCTGGAGCTAACTTAAAGGGGTTATCCTATCTTAGATAATTGTCTGATAGGTGCGGGTACCTACAAGGAGAACGGAGCCGGGGAAAGTTGTGGCTGGAGGATCTCGGGTTTCCCTGGGTCCGTCCACCACCAGGCGCAGCACCCCGCCTCTCCCATTGAAGTGAATGGGAGCGCACCGCGCATGTGCGGCCACCGCTCCCATTCATTTATATGGGCCCGATGGAAATAGCAGGTCCTTCTTGAGTCTATAGTTCCCAGTTATCAGTATTACAAGTTGCAGAGAAGAACATGTCACATGGTCCCGTTCTCAGAGAAACATTTACACAAATATGTAGGACTGATATAAAAAGCTTGTCTCATCCACCGCACTTTTATAA
Source organism: Bufo gargarizans (assembly GCF_014858855.1). Classification (NCBI taxonomy): domain Eukaryota; kingdom Metazoa; phylum Chordata; class Amphibia; order Anura; family Bufonidae; genus Bufo; species Bufo gargarizans. The sequence continues at coordinate 38,270,740 of NC_058082.1, read as the reverse complement.
GTAGCCGTCTTAAGGTTTACCACCCCTTTAAATTTCATGCTCCATAATGGTGTCTTATTGACAAGTACAGTGCTTGTAGTAGAAAAGAAAGCAAAGATCACAAAAAGGAAATGACACCATGAAAGCACGAGGTGAAGACAAAGACTTAGCTTCTTATGTTTTGTACAAGTAGGAAGAGAAGGAACTGGGGATGTCTTTGTATGATGGAACGTAGCCGGCAGCCTCTGTTTATCCAGCCTGTGTATCAACAGTAATGAGAACATTTCTCTCCAACCCAGCCCCCAACACTGACCTATGAAGTGCCGCAATCTGCCACCTCCACCACAAGCAGAGAGTTCTAAACTACATTGCCAGAAGCCTTAATAAGACTACACAAGCCTTTCCCACTGTAGGATACTCAGGAGAAGACGGATAAACAGTATGATAAATGATAACTATTCTCTGACACAGGAGATTATTCCTTACAGAGCAGCTCCAGTCACAGGTTACATTAATGGGGCAGTAATCCTTCCTAAATTACATGTACAAGAACACAACTACTATAATACTGCCTCCTATGTACAAGAATACAACTACTATAATACTGCCCCCTGTGTACAAGAATATAACTACTATAATAATGCTCCTATGTACAATAATATAACTACTATAATACTGCTTCTATGTACAAGAATATAACTACTATAATACTGCCTACTATGTACAAGAATATAACTGCTATAATACTGCTCCTATGAACAAGAATATAACTACTACTATAATAGCAGACGTACTTGTATATAAACACATGTACTGTACACTAATCTGTGATACACACCATATATAGGATATTTGTATGTTCAGCCTCTGACACTTTGTCTTTGATGACATGGGATAACTGGAATGAATCCTGGGGCTGTAGATGATGATGACACAAGAATACACTCATGTTATAGAAAACGAGACGTGAAGCGCAACATTTCATGGATAATTTCCTGGGTAAACTTTACCACCTTCATCAAAAACCTATACCACCCCATAAGGCCCCCTGCACACGATCAGGATTGCGTGCGGATTTTCCGCGCGGATTTGCGTGCGGAAAATCCGCACCGTAGGTCATGTACATTGTATTCTATGAGAATTTGAAATTCTCAATGCACACGATGCGGATTTTGACCTGCGGTGCGGATTTTAAAATCCGCGACATGTCAATTAATTTTTTTTTTCCTGACCGGATTTTCTTAAGTCACTTAGTGAAATCCGCATGCGGAAAATCCGCACCGAATCCGCACCAAATCCGCACGCAAATCCGCATGCAAATCCGCACCAATTAATGCGGATTGACCGCACGGATTTGCCTGTGAACACCTGCGGATTTCAGTGCGGATTCTCCGCACATGAATCCTGAACGTGTGCATGTAGCCTTAAAGTCCCTCAATCGTCCTGTTTTGTCAAGTTGATGACATTTATTTTTAGTTGCAAGTACTAACAGCAACCATTAGTTATCATCCCGGGTTGTCAATCCACTTTCTCAGAATTAGGGTTCATTAGAAGATACTTTGATGTTCTATTCAGCCACTGCTAGAACCCTATTGTGGCTGGATGAGACCTATTACTATATTAGAACATGGGCCTGGGGTCCTCTTGTGGCTCAGTCCTTCTCAGCATGACCACTGATGGATCTCTATGCCACCAGTCTGAACGGACAAGTGCTAGCATCATGTTAAAACCGGGGGCTGTCGGAAGATCTCAAAATCTGCTGGTGGGCTAGTCCAGACTCTAGCACTTCTTGATCTCATTGGTTTTGTTATGGCTGGAGAACCATTGACAAATCAGATTCCTGGGCCTACAGGGGGATCCTGGGCCTTTGGAGGGTCAGTCTAACTCTGTATGACCACTGATGGACTTCATGGAGAGACCCTTTATCAATATCAGACCCTTAACATCCTTGTGTTGTCTGATGGCCCTCCAACCTAGCATGGCGATGTGTGGACCAAAGTTAAAGCTGTTTATGAAGACCTGCTATGAAGAAAATGAATCAAATTCCCCCAGATGGATCTATTCTAAGAACTTTTTAAAAATCACAGCGGACTCTTCAAAGCCCATTGTCAGTGCTGTGCCTCCTGCAGAGCTTCATAACGCGCCGCCGCGTGTTGTATTGTTTAATTATACATAAAATGCAGGCAGGTTACATTAGAAACTGCAAGGACGCAACGAAGGAGTCTAAATCTTCTAATATCACATCACTTAGATCTGCCATCATCTTCTGCAACGTACAGTATGCCAAGTACTTCAAAACATCTGACAAATCACAAAGCGGAACTTTTTGTTTCTGCTTTGATTTCCCGTTACTCTGCAATTCAATAATTCTCCCTATTTCATTCATCTCTGCTCCTCTGCCATCTTGACATGGTGTTTTTTTTGTTTTTTTGTTGACGTGGCTTTTCTGGTAAGATCTTCTTCGGCTATGAGGTAGAGCCTGGTCACCATCTCTAATAGAGAAGTACCAGGTTGGGCACCCGAAGGCGAGATACACTTTCGGACCTACGCTGGGGCTTTGTCAAAGACAGGTCACAAGTCTGAGAACTTCAGTATGGTGTAGACCTCCCTCCATGTGAGGCTACCTACCTGGAGCCATCTTACAACTCCAATTCAATACATCCTTGATAAGGAGCCCATCAAAAGCTCAAAGAGCGGTGGCCATAGTCATGTGACCACCCTAATATATGGTCATGTGGAACCAGCTTACCTGTTTTCTAGGATAAATTTGATTTAAAAAAAGCAGGATCCACCCTATGAAATCAACTATACTACCTGGTAGGGTGGGTCTTATTGATTACAATGATATCTGTCTTGTGAAAATTGGTTGTTGCGTTCTCAAGAAAATAGACTTTTATTCGTTATGCAAATGAGGGCTTCAGTGTACTGAGGGGTGTGGCCGAGACTCTTAGGTTTCCAGTGCTGGACACACCCCTGGGTGCACTTAACCCCTCATTTTCATATAGAATAAAAGTCTTTTTTTTTCCTCAGGAATGCTACAACCGATTTTCACAAGACAGGTATCATTTTAATCAGCAGGATTACCAGGCAGTAGGCCAGGTTTAATAAGGTTGATCCTGCTCTTTAAGCCTTCATAGACCAGGTGATTCACCATCTAATGTATTTGAAGGCCTCCCCACTCTCCCCCCCAACAACAGATGTCGAGGTAGATAAGGATCGGCTTGTAAGCCAGTGACCCCATTGTCCCCTCCATGTCCAAGCAGAGGCTACATCAGATCTACTAGTGAGGACCCCAGGAAACATATCTCAGCTTCCTAGATCCCTGTGATTGTGACATGAATCGAATATCGGGGTTAACTTCTTTTTCAACAATTTTTGTGCGCCTTAGATTTTATTGTTTTAGTTGGCGTCTGGGCGTAGCTTCGACACCTCAAGCATCACCTTCTTGCTTGGTTCACCACAAGTTTCCTGAGGCCGCCTGTGGTTTGCCACCAGAACACCTCACTAATCGCAGAGTTCCTGAAGAGTTTCCTGAAGAGCTACAATTAGAAGGCAGGAAACATGTCGGACGGGAACTTTACAATGCAACGCTGGGTCATGTGACTAGCGTCTCAGGAGACATAATCGTATGTAACTGCTCCGTCTTACAGCTCAAGACGTTTGATAAAATGTGACCACTTTTCAAGCTCAATGTTTATTCTTGTTCTACACTTTTGTTTGGTTCCTTATATCATATATATTTTTTTATTTCTCTCTCGAGTCAGTGGAAAACCTTAAATGGGTTGAGCCATGAAAAATACTCTGAAATCCCTGCGATCAGCTGGCGGAAGCTGTGGTTGGCTTCACTTTCCTGCTGCAGCAGCCACTACAGGAGAAAGCTGGTATTACATGCCGCTCATTCAAATAAATGGACAACCATGCAATACACGATCATGTTTAAGTCCTCCAAGGCAGAAGCCTCTCTCTATACAGCTAGATATGGGTATCGAGAAGGGGAACCTCTTCTGCGACATTCAGGGCTCCCCTATAGGGCATATGGACATATAGACATCCCCTTAGAATTTTGATTTTAGACGACAAATCCAAATGAAGCCAAATATTCCAAAGTAAATCCAAACAGAATAAATAAAAAAATTAAAAAAAGCACTTTCCTCCTTGCATTCCTCATCTGTATATACAGGGAGGTACCACGCGTTTCAGGTTCCCAGCACCTAAATATCCTGCACACGTCCTGGCAAGAACTCTGCTTTATAATAACACTCGCTAAAAGCCTTGCATTAAAATTCCACCGAGGCTACATCAAGATATTAGGGGGGGCGGGGAGGGGGCATTAACCCGATTTTGAGCAAAATCCATGTACAAGTCCAATATTTTTCACATCTGAAAATTTGTTACAATGTATCAGTCAAGGTAGTCACTCTGTGAGCCAAAGAAAGTAGCAGCGGCAGCATAAACCTACCTCCTGTCCTGATGGTTTGTTACAATGTATCAGTGCAGATAAAATGCCTTATAGTCTGAAGTCCAGGCTATTTCTTTCACAGAATATTGGATGCAGTTGTAGCAAACTCTCAGCTACGAGAACGATTTGGTCAGGATGGCTTTTTCAGCCTTCGGACGTCAACAAGAATATTTCCAATTCACTGACAACAAGCAGAGATCCTGAAACGGTGAGGAATTGAAACACGAAGTATGTTGGAAAGTTGCAACAGTGAGAAGGTTAGGATATAGCAGAGCCTTGTCTGAATCCAGCTTTAGGCCCGGCCAAAAACGTGAGACTTTTTGGCGATTGCAAAATAACGTTTTTGAACACTACAAGGTCACTGGGAAGTGGCTATGTGGTCTGGCTCTTAAAGGGGTTGTCCACATTGGATAGCCTCTTCCTGACAGGCACAGTTTCAGTAAATGGATTGGTCCTATGTAAGCCCCACCCATAATGGGGTGGTCCTGATGGACTTGAGGGCATTCCCCAAGGTGAGACCCTGAATTTGCCATCTCTAATGTTGCTAAGTATGGACAAGTCCCCCGAAAACAGGCTGATCACAAGTCCCTGTGGACTGAAACAAGGCTTTACATGGGGTCCATATAATGCATGGACGGGCCGGGTCCTCCAGAAGGCAAGACCCTCTTTCCATCACCTCTATGCTCAGGATAATAGAGAGGACCCATGTGGGAAACCTCCATTATATCCATATATCAGACACCTCCTAATTTTTTCCTTATATTTTAGTTTTATAACATCATTTTTTTTAAAACGTACAAAAAAAATCCCTTTTTTTTTTTTTTTTTTTTAACAAAGCAGAAACGTGATTACAGCCTATGGGCTCATTCACACGAACGTGTGCTGCCCGTTACCGTATTGCGGACCGCATTTGCGGATCCGCAATACACGGGCACCGTTCCGTGTGTATTCACTTCAATGGGTCTGCAAATCCGGAGATGCGGAATGGAACACTACGGGGTGCTTTCTGGGGTTCCGTTCCGTGCCTCCGCACCGCAAAAAGATAGAACTTGCTCTATCTTTTTGCGGAAAGGATGAATCGCGGACCCATTCAAATTAATGGGTCTGCGATCCCCATGCGGCTGCCCCACGAACGGTGCCCATGCAACTTGCGGTCCACAGCACAGGCACGGACTTTACACGGTCGTGTGAACAAGCCCTAAGGCCTCTTGCACACGACCGTATGGCTTTTTCAGTATTTTGCGGTCTGCAAAAATACGGATGACGTCCGTGTGCATTCCGTTTTTTCAGAACGGAACAGCTGGCCCCTGATAGAACAGTACTATCCTTGTCCGTTATGCGGACAATAATAGGACATGTTCTATCTTTGAACGGAACAACGGAAACAGAAGGCATACGGCGTACCTTCCGTTTTTTTTTGAGGATCCATTTAAATGAATGGTTCAGTATACGCAAAAAAAGGTAACGTAAACGGAAGAAAAAAAACGTTTGTGTGCAAGAGGCCTAAGAGAAACCTTCCCTGCCGAGCCCTCATGAAGAGCAGTGCTGAATGCACTCCGCACAGATCAATACCACCTCACGGCCTGATGAATTGGTTTCTCCATTTGGCCGTGTTATGTTACGAACATGGTCCTCACAGATCACACGAAACCGCTCGCATGGCCTGCCAACGTCCGCTCACTCACGTACACGACAGAGGCGGCCATTTTAATAGAGGTCACAGTGGATACACGTATGGCAACCAATCAGAATCCAGATTTTATTGTTTCCAAGCAGGTTAGAAAATTAAAGCGACGATCCGATTGGTTGCTATGGGCAACACCCTTGCAGATGATCTAAAATGGCTGTTCTCATGAGGCCTAGTAGGTTACAAACTAATAGGTCACAAAAAGGGGCTGCCATTGTGTAAGTTTTTCCTTAGAAGAGCAATTTTTATGGAGGTAGTTGGAAGGGGTAGATTTAATCCCACATAAAAGCTTATATAATTTTTTTTTACCAGTTCTTAGGCCCCTTGCAGACGAGCGGTACGGATTAGGTCCGGATGCATTCACTTTTGCCTGCAATTGCGTTTTTATCGTGCGGGTGAAATGCGCATTAATGCGTTTTTCACACGCATGATAAAAAAAACTGAAGTTTTACAAACAACATCTCTTAGCAACCGTCCGTGAAAAACGCATCGCATACGCACTTGCTTGCCGATGTGATGCGATTTTCACGCAACACATTTACTTCTATGGAGCCAGCGTTGTGTGAAAAAACGCTAAATATAGAACATGCTGCGATTTTCACTCAACGCACAAGTGATGCGTGAAAAACAACGCTCATGTTCACAGACCCATTGAAATGAATGGATTTAGTGCGGGCGCAATGCGTTCGCATCACGCATTGCACCCGCGCGGAATACTCGCTCGTGTGAAAGGGGCCTTAGGGGGAAATTTATCAAAAACAAGTGTAAAGTAGAACTGGCTTGGTTGCCCATAGCAACCAATCAGATTCCACCTTTCATTTCTCAGAGCTCCTTTGGAAAATGAAAGGTGGAATCTGATTGGTTGCTATGGGCAACTAAACCAGTTCAACTTTAAACCAGTTTTGATAAATTCCCCCCTTTATGTTTTGTACATAGCAGCTGTTTGCTCCACCCCCTGACAGACATGTGACCTCACTGTGCTCCCAGTATGCACTGCTCCCTACTAAAAGGAATCCAGTATGTAGCTTTAGATGTGAATGGAGAAGATTGCTTTATGCAGCTTTATGTAGCTCCAGTCTTAGGCCTCATGCACACGACAGTTGGTTTTCTCGGTCCGCAAAACGGGGTTCCGTGATCCGTTTCCGTTTTTGTTTCCGTGTGTCTTCCTTTATTTTTGGAGGATCACCAAACATGAAGGAAAGTAAAAAAAAAATCTAAGTAAAGTTTGCCATGCAAATGATAGAAAAAAAATAAAAAGCGGACGCGGATGACAATCTTGTGTGCCTCCGTGTTTTTTCACAGACCCATTGACTTGAATGGGTCCGCGAACCGTTGTCCGTGAAAAAAAAAATAGGACAGGTCATATTTTTTTCACGGACTGGAAACACGGATCACGGACGCGGATGACAAACGGTGCATTAGCCGAGTTTTCCACGGACCCATTGAAAGTCAACGGGTCCGCAGAATATCACGGAAAACGGAACAACGGACACGGAACACAACTACGGTCGTGTGCATGAGGCCTTATACAGATCTTGACATTTCTGTGGAATGCGACTTACGAGGGGGGCCGCGAGTTTCATTAAGATGAAGACCTCCCACCATACAGCCTGGGAGAGGAAATATATTCCACAGCAGAGCCCTCAGGGGGTTAATTGGTTGCAGATTTTTGGGCTGTCTACAGAAATATTCCAAATACTGCTAAATATGTGACTGTTCACTGAGGCCTAGTCTATGCAGGCACAAAACGCAAGAGTTAGGCCTCATGCACACGGCCGTTGTTTTGGTCCGCATCCGAGCCGCAGTTTTGGTCCTATTCACTTCAATGGGGCTGCAAAAGATGCGGACAGCACTCCGTGCACTCAGTTCTGTGGTCCCCCCCAAAAAATATAACATGTCCTATTCTTGTGGACAAGAATAGGCAGTTATATTAAAGGCTGTCCATGCCGTTCCGCAAATTGCGGAACGCACACGGACGCCATCCGTGTTTTGCGGATCCGCGGTTTGCGGTCCACAAAACACACAACGGTCGTGTGCATGAGGCCTTATACAATGATTTCTCATGCACGCGTGTTCTAAAATTCCATTAACCCGGCTGCAACGGGAACTGATAGGAGCTGGGAAATCCGATATTCTGGATTATCAGACTGTCGAAAAACACAGAAAACTCACTTGTTAACATTAAAGGGGTCCTACACCTTTTTCTTACTGATGATCTATAATTTGGATAGTAGGTCATCAGTATCTGATCGGTGGGGGTCTGACACCCGGGACCCCCGCTGATCAGCTGTCTGAGAAGGCAGCGGCGCTCACTGCGGCAAGCAGCGAGAAAGCTGCCGCGCTACTGCTAGTGCCACTGCCTACTAAGACAACAGCGGGGGTCCCGGGTGTCAGACCCCCGCCGATCAGATGCTGATGACCTATCCAAAAGATAGATCACCACATGAGTAAGAAAAAAGTGTAGAACCCCTTTAAAGGGGTTTTAAAACAATAATGGACGATCCTTATCTTGGGGGGGGTCTATGGAGCCACAGAGCTTATTTCAGTGCTTTAACGGTCATATCCATATGTGTGGCGGTGTCCTGGATCCTCGGGGGCGGACCCTACCGATCAAACATTGACTTCCTATCCTAAGGACATGACATCAGATTTTAAAGGATTGTGCAAGATTTTGAGATCGATGGCCTATCCTCAGTATAGGTCATCAATATCGGATCGGTGGGGGGGCTGACTCCCGGCAACCACGACCAATCAGCTGTTTGAGGAAGATCCGGTGAGCGCAGTGGCCTTCTCGCAGCTTACCAAACACAGCGCCATTCATTGTATAGTGGCTGTGCTTGGTATTGCAGCTCAGGTCCTTTCACTTGAATGGGACCGAGCTGCACCTAGACCATGTGACCGATGAGCGTGACATCACATGGTCTAGGAAGGGGCCTAAACACTCACCAAGCGACGCAAACTCTTTATACAGCTTATTGGCAGAGCTACAGGGGGTCGGACCCCCTGCTGACTTCATATTGATGAACTAGCCTGAGGATAGGCCATCAATATAATAATATCGGAAAACCCATTTATTTATTTATTTTCAGCAAATTTCAATAATGCCTATTTTTAACCTTTTGCATAACGTTTTGTTTTTTTCATTTTATTAGAGCTTATCCCCCACAATAAGAATGAAGGGTCACTTTGCTGCAGGATGGGACACAGCGCCATTCTCATCAGTGTGGCTGTGTCTGGTACTGCAGCCCCATCCACTAGAAAGAGGGGTTCAGCAACCTGAAACTACAACTCCCAGAGTTAAAAGAACAGAAGAGTAGGGGTGGATGCTGGGAGTTGTAGTTTCACTGCAGCTGGAGTGCTGAAGGTTGCTGATCCCTGCACCATAACCACAGTACCATACCTTCCCCCTGCTGGTCCTTGGGGGTAACGGGGCTGGACTCCCATCAATCACACACTAATGGCCTATCCTAAAGATAATCTATCAATGTTAGGCCTCATGAACACGACCGTATGTATTTTGCAATCCACATAAAACAGATCCGCAAAAAATACGGATGATGTCCGTGTGCAATCGGCCCCGTATTTTTTACGGAACGGTACAGCCGGCCCCTAATAGAACAGTCCTATCCTTGTCCGTAATGCGGACAATAATAGAACATGTTCTATTTTTTTTGCGGAACGGAAATACGGACATACAGGAGTACCTTTCGTTTTTTTTGAGGACCCATTGAAATGAATGGTTCCGTTCACGGTCCGCAAAAAAAAACGGAACGGACGCGGAAAGAAAATAAATTTGTGTGCATTTCAGGATTCCTAGCTTTCTGCGAACCAGAGAGCATTGCATTGTGACAGTTACAGAAGCTCTTAGGTCAAGAGTGTCAGACAGTGGAGCTCAACTGCTTCCTGCTTCCAAGGTCAACCTGCAGAATTATGAATGCAGCTCTGGATGTGAATAGAGAAAATCTACCTGAAATAACTTAGAATTGGTTCAGAAGTAGTAAAGTGTAAACCTGCAGTCAGAGGGAATAAAAGAGATATATTTTCCAGCGTCAATCCCTCTCCGTATAGGATTTCACCCTCAGGCTGCACCAGCGGCCCGAATATTTTGGAACATATTTGAGCCAGACCAAGCATTTCTAGAAATCTGAAGAAACACGTAATTCTAGAGCCTACGACTTATGAGACTTTAGACCAGTACTGTGTGTTCTGTGCTCCATAATCAGATCACTTGATAATCAGGCAAGCGTCAGGTTGGTTGTAAATATGTCAGATGCAGCAGAGGCGAGTTTGTCATTTGACTCAGTTCATCGTAATATCATTATGTGTTATCTGTGGTTTTGCATAAGGCTGCAGGTAAAAGTGTGACCTCAACTAAATCATCATGAAGAAAATGTGCAGCATATACATCAACTGTAACCTAAAAGTCAGATCTTGGGGGCCACAGCTCTTGGGGGGGGGGGGCAGTTCAGTGCATAGAGATCATGCAGCAGAGCTGAATGTGCAATGTATGGGTTCCCAGTGTACACAGAGATCATGTAGCAGAGCTGAATGTGCAATGTATGGGTTCCCAGTGTATACACAGATCAAACAGCAGAGCTGAATATGCAATGTATGGGTTCCCAGTGTGCATAGAGATCATGTAGCAGAGCTGAATGTGCAATATAATGGTTCCCAGTGTGCATAGAGATCATGTAGCAGAGCTGAATGTGCAATGTATGGGTTCCCAGTGTACACAGAGATCATGTAGCAGAGCTGAATGTGCAATATAATGGTTCCCAGTGTGCATAGAGATCATGTAGCAGAGCTGAATGTGCAATATAATGGTTCCCAGTGTGCATAGAGATCATGCAGCAGAGCTGAATGTGCAATGTATGGGTTCCTAGTGTACACAGAGATCATGTAGCAGAGCTGAATGTGCAATATAATGGTTCCCAGTGTGCATAGAGATCATGTAGCAGAGCTGAATGTGCAATGTATGGGTTCCCAGTGTGCATAGAGATCATGTAGCAGAGCTGAATGTGCAATATAATGGTTCCCAGTGTGCATAGAGATCATGTAGCAGAGCTGAATGTGCAATGTAATGGTTCCCGGTGTGCATAGAGATCATGCAGCAGAGCTGAATGTGCAATGTATGGGTTCCCAGTGTACACAGAGATCATGCAGCAGAGCTGAATATGCAATGGATGGGTTCCCAGTGTGCACAGAGATCATGTAGCAGAGCTGAATGTGCAATGTATGGGTTCCCAGTGTATACAGAGATTATGCAGCAGATCTGAATATGCAATGTAATGGTTTCCAGTGTGCACAGAGATTATGCAGCAGAGCTGAATATGCAATGTAATGGTTTCCACTGTGCACAGAGATCATGTAGCAGAGATAAATGTGCAATATAATGGTTTGAACTGAAGTATGCTTAGAGATCATGTAGCCGATCTGAATGTGCAATGTATGGGTTCCCAGTGTATACAGATATCATGCAGCAGAGCTGAATATGCAATGTATGGGTTCCCAGTGTACACAGAGATCATGCAGCAGAGCTGAATATGCAATGTATGGGTTCCCAGTGTACATATAGATCATGCAGCAGAGCTGAATATGCAATGTATGGGTTCCCAGTGTGCATAGAGATCATGCAGCAGATCTGAATGTGCAATGTAATGATTTTCAGTGTGCACAGAGATTATGCAGCAGAGCTGAATATGCAATGTAATGGTTTCCAGTGTGCACAGAGATCATGTAGCAGAGCTGAATGTGCAATATAATAGTTGGCGGTGTGCAAAGAGATCATGCAGCAGAGCTGAATGTACAAGATAATGGTTCCTGATGTGCACAGAGATCATGAAGTGGGGCTGAATTTGCAATATAATAGTTGCCAGTGTGTACAGAGATCATGTAGCAGAGCTGAGTTTACTTTATAGTGGTTCCCGATGTGCATAGAGATCATGGAGCAGAGCTGAATCTGCAATATAATGGTTTCTTTTACATGTCTTGCTCTACAGCAGAAGGGTTACCAGCAGTCCTATGTAAAATCTGAGAATATTTAACATAAGGTGTGCCAAACAGCAATCTCAGCTCTACTACATGTAAATGGAAACAGATACATCCCCACATCATGAAGCTGTGGCTGCTGAGATCTGCCTGAGCACTAAACAGTAAGAACCCTGACGACTGGAAGATGAGAGCGGAGTACTCCTTAAAGGGGCTGCCTCATCATCTGCATGAATGAGTGCTTTTAGAGAGCGATTCTCTGGACTCATCTAGGGGGGAGTCCTCAGAGAGGGACCCCCGTCTGACATCTGTATAGTATATAGACTGGGGTCGTCTTCTAGAGAAACCCCTCGAAGGAGGTTTTTCCACCTAAACGAGTGACAGGATATGCCGTCCCTTCTCAATCGATGGCAGCCTGACCGCCGGGACCCCCAATTATTGCCAACATGAAAGGCCCTATGGAGCCCTGTGGCTCCTGCTGAAGGGGCCTCAACCCCTCCATTCTTGTGACGGGTGGGAATCCTTGACACTTGGTAAGGCAAGCATGGAATATCCCTTTAAGGGCTCAATGCAAATGGCCGTAAGTGTTTTGCGGGTTCGGATAGCTGCCGAGGGCTTGCCACCATTTTTTTTTTAACTCTTGCAGAAATATCCTATCCTTTTCTGCAAAACGGACAAGAATAGGACATCTTCTATTGTTTTTGCGAGGCCGCGGAACGGACTTACGGATACGGACAGGGCATGGGTGTGCTGTCCGCATCTTTTGATGTCCCCATCCGATCCGAAAAAAAAAAAAACGTGGATCGGATGCGGACCAAAATCACGGTCGTGTGCACGAGCCCTAAGTCAGAAACCTGAAGACCAAAACTGAAGTCAAATCACACAAATTTTTTGGGGTCGCTCGACTTTCCTTAGACTGTTAGGTCGCCCGCGCATCGCCGTGTCGCCCCGGCTGTAGTGTAGTGTAGAAGGAGGGTCTGATAAACTATGGCGCTCAGACGTTCTTTTCAGTGCAATCGTGCCAGGAATATAGTGTAAGGCTACCTTCACCTGTAGGATTTTTCTGAAAATTTGCTGCGTTTTTTCGGCGTGTTTTTTTGTCATACATTTCATTGCAAGTGCCATTTTGCAACAAAATCTAAGACTTTTTAGCGTTTTCCGACACCGTTGCCACTTCCCCCCCAAAAAGTGCGCAGGGCATGGGCGGACGGAGGTGGATAGTGGGCGCGACCTCTTCCACCACATGTACACCAGAAATCTGCTCCACCTCCGCGGCGGAATAAGGTTTCAGCTCTGGTGCAGGGACATCAGAAGATGCCACAAGTTTATTTAGAGGCGTGGCACTGGCTGGATCTTTCTATAGGCGGATATTTACTAAGACTGGCGTGCCTTGGTAAATGACGCCCCACTGTGTGCACCAAAAGCCAGAAAAATCCGCCACAAAATAAGAAAAGGCGCCAGAAACCATAGATGGCAAAAAAAATAAAAAAATAAATGGCATTAATTAGTAAAAAATAAATCAAGAAAATCAGAAAAATAATATTAATTAATTAATAAAAAAAGAGCCATAATAATAATAATAGTTAAATCATAATAAAAAATAATAATAATAAATGTTACAAAAACAATAAATAATAGTGTTAGTGAAAATAATACTACAAAGTAATGAGCAAAATACAATTTTTATAAAGAATAAAAAAATAATAATAATAATAATAAAAAAAAAAAGATAAGAACCTCGCCCAAAACAAACAATAAAAGAAACAAGCCAGTAAAATAACATGGCATGTTAGTAACGGAATATTGGAACATAATAGCAATAAGGGCTCGTTCACACGACCGTGCTGTTTTTTGCGGTCCTTGGATGGCGACAGTGTGCCTTCCGCAATTTGCGGAACGGAACAGGAGGCCCATTATAGAAATGCCTATTTTTGTCCGCAAAACGGACAAGAATAGGACAGGACTCATGCCATTTTTGCGGGGCCACAGAAAGGAGCAACGGATGCGGACAGCACCTAGAGTGCCGTCCGCATCTTTTGCAGACCCATTGAAATGAATGGTTCCGTATACGGAACGCAGAAAACGGCCCGTCTACGGAACGCAAAATACGTTTGTGTGAACGAGCCCTAATATAGTAATAATAATAATGGGCCAGAGCTATATAACAATCATCATGAAGTCGTAACAATAGTATAATAATAACACACGTCACCTGTGTTCATATTATAGGCGCCATCGCCAGCACATGGGGTGTCAAAAATACCGGAAACCTAACGCACACCAATGTGCTGGCCAACGGATCGGTCATACCAAAGATGCCAATGTGAACAGCACCAATAACACTACCGTGTGCGCCCTCCATCCCTGGGTCAGTGGGGGTCTGTGTGCAGATACAGAGTCCCCCTTTAAAGTCTGCCATTTACCATAGCCACGCGTCCGCCAACCTCCATATTCTGCATGTGGTAAGTCAGTGCCCCCCCTTGCCCGGTAGAGCTGCCCATTCCTACACCTATAAAAACAATGTGACAGCCTAAGGCTATCCAGATGCTGCTCTCCCTCCTGCCTGGCAAGGATCCTGCAGCCAAAATAATATTTCTCCGCCTGGTGAAGGGGAGAGGAGCGAGACCCCCTGTAATGACCCCGCAGGGGCTTGCGCGCGGCATTGCAGGGAGCAGAAGCTGGCTCGTGGAAGTTGCCAGGCATCTCGCTGACCAGAATGACAAGGGCAACTTGGCAGCAGCATCCCTTCTGCATCCCAAATGCTCCATCGACAAAGCCGAGCGTGACTCACCTGGAGTGGGATGCATACACGAGGAGAAGAATAGGGCGTAAGAAGACGGGCTCAGCGGGTCATGGGACGAGAAAGGAGGCTCCTGCCTATGGGGACAATGCTGTGTTGTCAATGCGGTGCAAGCCCTGTCCTCTGCTCCATGCACAATGAATGCACTGGAGTTCTCTCTCTCTCTCTCTGCTTTCTTGTAATGACATCATTCCTCAGGACCACAGGCCAATCAATGTGCTGAGGGAGAAGCCTGCCGCACGGCATTGTGGGAGCTGTAGTCCTGCCTACTGGAATTCCTAGCCTGGTAGATTGGGTGATGGGGACTGGAAGACTACACCTCCCAGCGGAGGCCCCTGCTGGCTGCGTTAGGCATCCTGACAGCAGGAGGAGGCATGGAGATTTTTTTTTTTATTATTATTTTTTTAACTGGGAGGAAGAACGGAGCCGAAGGAAAAAGCGGAGAAGTTTCCTGATAGGTGAAAAAAAACAAAAACGGAGAACGGCGAGAGAATCATAGGGCGGGCGGCGCCGTTTATAAAGAGAAATGAATGAACATGTCCTTTAAGGCTACATGCACACGACCGTATGCGTTTTTGCATTCCGCAAAAAATAAAAAACAGATCAGTTTTTTGGGGGCGGATCCATTGTAACAATGCCTAAAACGGACAAGAATAGTAGGACATGTTCTATTATTATTATTATTTTTTTGCAGGGCTATGGAACGGACATAATGATGCGGACAACACCGTGTGCCGCATTTTTTGCGGAGCAATTGAAATGAATGGGTCCGCATCCTATCCGCAAAAAACTGTAAACTTTTTTTTTACATTTCTGCAAATATAACACATTAAATCCTCGGCAAAAAAAAAAAACGCAGTTATCATACCGATCCTACATCTTTAGGCCTCATGCACGCGGCCGTTGTTTGGTCCGCATCCGGCGGCTCGGATGTGGACCCATTCACTTCAATGGGGCAGCAAAAGATGCGGACAGGACTCTTTGCGGACAAGAATAGGCATTTATATTGAAGGCTGTCTCTGCCATTCCGAAAATTGCGGAACGCGCATGGACGCCATCCGTGTTTTGCGGATCGCAAAACACACCACGGTCGTCTGCATGAGGCCTTACTAGAATTGGCTAAAAGTCTTGCGAATTTTTGTCCAAAAATTCTATAGAGAGGTTTCGGGAAAGCTGGGCGACAATCACTACGGATACATTTATCTAAAGGGGGCCCCCAGAAGACCAGTGCTGTAAATGACTAGTGATGAGCGGCATAGGCGATATTCAGATTTGCAATATTTTGCGAATTGTTGGCCAAATATTTGCCATAAATTTGCAAATTCGAGAATTCGTGATTTCCAGTCATTATTTACTTGATTGCAAAAATCGGCAATGTAATATATTCACGATAAAAATTCGCGATTTGAATATTTGCGATCAACACTAAGGGGTAGGCAAGTTTCCTATTGGTTGCTAGGGATGTTGCTAAGTGCCGATATTCGCGATAAATTCGCGATTACAATATTCGCGATCAACACTATTCGCAAATACGAATATATAGCGATATATTCTAAATATTCACAAATTCTCGACGTGGCGATTTTCGCAATTAAAATTCGTGATTCTACTATAAATGACGTAGTAGTTGGGGGGTCTTGTCGCAGATTTTGCAGCGGGGTCCCCGCCGGCGCTCATGAGTATTTCAATAATTATCCAAAAATTTGTTTCGATATCTTGGCTCTATCTGTTTTTAAGAAAGCTGGGTGACTATGGCCGCAGTCATGACCGCTCCCACATGGGTGACGCAGTGATAAGAGCAATGCAGAACCAGGCAGATTTGCCTTTCAGGGGCCTGGGAAAGCTTATGGCTGCACCATCTTGCAGGGTTGTTGACCGCAGCACAAGTCCCGGACGTGTCACCTACTGGGCATGTTTATTGCCCTGGAGGGCTTCCTGCTGAATAATGACAGTGCTCTATGGTCGGCAGGAGGGAGGGGGTTGTCATCCTCCTCCCCCATTGACGTCTCCCACCAGTGAGTAAACCAATGTTTATCAGGATGTGTCCACAAGCAATGGTCTTGCTGGTCCAGACCCTGAAGCCATGTTAGATGGTGCTCTAATACAGAAGGGGGGTCCTTCCTTCTATTAGCTAAGCATAACATGAGAGGACAAGAGACCACCACTCACTTAGCATTTAATCCAGCTTGCAATATAGCCATTAAAAAACAAAAGTAAACGCCCCCATGAGGGTTAAAAAAAAAAAAAGTTTTATAAAAGTATAAAAATGTAATAAAATAATTAGTAACAAAAATAAAGATTTTTTTTTTAATTAAAGATAAAAAATACATGCTTATTCTCCTAAGGCCTCATGCACACGGCCGTTTTCTGTTTTGCAGTCGCGCAAACCACGGATCTGCAAAATACGCAGACTGCAAGCCGCAATTTTTTTCACTAGAAATGGCTTATCCTCGTCCTCAAAAAGGACAAGAATAGGACACGTTCTATATTTTGCGGAACGGCCACGCTGACATCCTTATTTTTTTGCGGACCCATAGAAATAAGCGGATCCGTGTGCGTTCCGCCAAAAAATGAGGATCGGACGCAGACCCAAAATTTGTGTGCATGAGCCCTTATTGTTAAAACCCTTAACCTAATTGTTTAAGTGTTTAGAGAAGTAGAAAAAAAAATTATTATATAGATATGTAGCAAAAAATTCTATAAAAACAAGATATAAGATGTCACAGAGCAATGTACAAATATGTGAAGGGCAGCACAGACATAGGGACTGTAGAGAAGCACTATGATATATGCAGTGTATAGTACTACTATAGTTGCAGGGGTGTATCTATAGGGGAAGCGGCTGCTTTGGGGCCCCAAATCAGAAGGGGCCCATCTAGGAGGAGGACTAAAAGATTTTAATGTCAGCACCCCGTCAGCTGTGTTATACAATGACACTGTAGGAAAAGGACGAAGTGACTGCTGGGCCTCGTCTGACCGGCCCAGGGAGTGAAGAAGTTGCTGCCTGTTCAAAAATTTGCTGTGGGGCCCAGTCATTTCTAGTTACACCACTGTATATATGCAATGTATAGAACTACTAAATATGTACTGAATAGTACTACAATTTATGCGCTATATAATATTATAAAGTGGACACTTTATAGAAGTATTACAGTATGTAGACACTGTCTAGGAGTACTCTGTTTACTCTGTATAGAAGTATTATGTAAGCAGTGTATAGAAGTATTATGTGGACACAGTATAGAAGTATTATGTAGGGATTGTATAGAAGTGTTGTATTGACAATGTAGACAAGCATTATGTGGGCACTGTACAAGAGTACTATATAGGACCTGTATAGAAGTACCATGTAGACATTGTATAAAAGTATTGCTTTGACAGTGTAGAGAAGTATTATGTGGGCACTGTATAGGTGTATTATGTGGGCACTGTATAGGTGTATTATGTGGGCACTGTATAGGTGTATTATGTGGGCACTGTGTAGGTGTATTATGTGGGCACTGTATAGGTGTATTATGTGGGCACTGTATAGGTGTATTATGTGGGCACTGTGTAGGTGTATTATGTGGGCACTGTGTAGGTGTATTATGTGGGCACTGTGTAGGTGTATTATGTGGGCACTGCGTAGGTGTATTATGTGGGCACTGTATAGGTGTATTATGTGGGCACTGCGTAGGTGTATTATGTGGGCACTGCATAGGTGTATTATGTGGGCACTGTATAGGTGTATTATGTGGGCACTGTATAGGTGTATTATGTGGGCACTGTGTAGGTGTATTATGTGGGCACTGTATAGGTGTATTATGTGGGCACTGTATAGGTGTATTATGTGGGCACTGTACAGGTGTATTATGTAGGCACTGTATAGGTGTATTATGTGGGCGCTGTATAGGTGTATTATGTGGGCACTGTATAGGTGTATTATGTGGGCACTGTATAGGTGTATTATGTGGGCACTGTATAGGTGTATTATGTGGGCGCTGTATAGGTGTATTATGTGGGCACTGTATAGGTGTATTATGTGGGCACTGTATAGGTGTATTATGTGGGCACTGTATAGGTGTATTATGTAGGCACTGTGTAGGTGTATTATGTGGGCACTGTATAGGTGTATTATGTAGGCACTGTGTAGGTGTATTATGTGGGCACTGTATAGGTGTATTATGTGGGCACTGTATAGGTGTATTATGTGGGCACTGTATAGGTGTATTATGTAGGCACTGTGTAGGTGTATTATGTGGGCACTGTGTAGGTGTATTATGTGGGCACTGTGTAGGTGTATTATGTGGGCACTGTGTAGGTGTATTATGTGGGCACTGTATAGGTGTATTATGTGGGCACTGTATAGGTGTATTATGTAGGCACTGTGTAGGTGTATTATGTGGGCACTGTATAGGTGTATTATGTGGGCACTGTATAGGTGTATTATGTGGGCACTGTGTAGGTGTATTATGTGGGAACTGTGTAGGTGTATTATGTGGGCACTGTATAGGTGTATTATGTGGGCACTGTTTAGGTGTATTATGTAGGCACTGTGTAGGTGTATTATGTGGGCACTGTATAGGTGTATTATGTGGGCACTGTGTAGGTGTATTATGTGGGCACTGTATAGGAGTATTATGTGGGCACTGTATAGGTGTATTATGTGGGCACTGTATAGGTGTATTATGTGGGCACTGTGTAGGTGTATTATGTGGGCACTGTATAGGAGTATTATGTGGGCACTGTATAGGTGTATTATGTGGGCACTGTGTAGGCGTATTATGTGGGCACTGTATGGTGATATTAGTTAGGCACTGTACAGCTCTATTATATGTCTTCATCAGACAATACTTGCGGTTTAAGGCAATCAACTGTGAATTTATTTTCAAATAATTTTCCACAATTTTTGATTGTACTACAATAAATCTATTTTGCATATTTCCCTCTATTACTCTATTGAGTGTGTGTTGTTTTCTCTATACAACCAGCTCTATTATATGGACAGTATTCATGGGTTTCTTTCAGAAATGAAATCTCAGCGCTGGAGATATGAATAAATGGGAGAGGGCTTCTCTGGCCATTCCTGAAGATCACTAGAGTCTCTCCACAGCCTGAAACGGCTGATACCAGGGACCAATAGACTGTGTTCATCTGAAGGGCCACTGGGGCCACATTAGGTTAAGAAGGTCTTTGAGGAGTGAGAGAAATCAAAGAAATTAGTGCTGATGACAATTAATATTGTGCGAAGGGCGAAGATGTTTGATCCCTCATGGCTGACGTGCAATATTTCAGACACAATCTAATGACTGATGGAAGCTCTTGTCTAACGTGCTGATATTTCTCTGTGAAATGTCTGAAGACGGACAGATCTCAACATCAAAGGAAGTAATAGCAATCCCGATAAGACGCCTTAAGTCACATTAAACTCTTTCTTTTTTTTATCTGCGTTTATTATATGAGATTTTGTTATCTGGAATTTTTTCCTTCGTTTTCTGTATCTATGAATCTAAAATTACAATTATTTATTTAGGTTGCATTAAAGACTTTATTTTTTTTAACTCTGTAGCGCCACCTATTGGTGCCACCCTGTAAATATTCAGACCTCTTAAAGGGAGACTGTCACTTGGAAATTCACTTGTAAAATCAGGCACAGTACCTTGTAGCGCTAGTGTCATGCCCTGCTCTGACTATGTGCGGAGGTCGGCCAGAATAGCAGCACGTGTTTAGTGTTTTGTTTTGGAGTCGTGCTGGATCCACCTTCCATCAGGTGCACTGGGTGGGGTCATTAGTTTAAATGGCTCTCAATTCCAGTGCTCTGGACGGGTTATAGAAATCAGTCTGGCCTTGGAAGCAAGGAAGGAAGGTTGTCTGTTCCAGCTCAGAAAAGATAAGTGTGGTTTCAGTTTTTGTTGTTTGCTGTCTAGGTTGTGTTTGTGTCATCTCTCCCATCCAGGTTCTGTGCGAGCAGGCTGCTCCTATTTCCCCTTTTCACCATCTCAGGGAATCTAGGGTGTTTTCGCCCAGGCACAGGGACACATCATTCCTACCACCAAGGTCTGAATGTGGGCTGAGCAGTGCAGGGAGAGAGGTCAGGGATTAGCTAGGAGGTGACCCTTCCCCTGCTTCTCGCCTAGAGCCTGGTTGTCGGTTTATCTGTGTGTCTGAGTGCTCGTCCGCCGTGAAAGCTAGCTCAGCTGAATACCTTTAGGAGAAAATATTTTTACTCCATATGCTAATTAGAGGATGGGCCCCAACCATTCTGTGCACCCTTCTCCTCCAGCTTCCTTAGCCATCCTCTTCCTCTTCTTCCTGATTCACATGGCCAGGTTCCTGCATAGTTATCTCACCTCACCCTGTCAATCAAGAGGTAGGAGCTCACAGAAGAAGCAGAAGCAAGAGTGCACAGAATGGCTTGGGCCTGCCCTCAGTGCACTTGCATACAGATTAGATGTACTTTCACTTCAGAATGAAGCAACAGATCACTAAGTGAAAGGTATCATAACATTTGGCTAAGCTAGCCCTACAAGGCATTGTGCTTGTCTCATCTCATACATTGGTGGCATATCGCTAGGATATGCCATCAATATCAGATAGGTGCGGGTCCCTCCCCTGGAACCTGCACTTATCTCCTTCTGTCACGCTCGTGTGTGGGAGGAAAACACCACACCGAGCATAGGAGGGAAAGGGGATACCGGAATAAGGCCTGGAAACTAGGGAAGGAAGATGGACACCTCCTAGAGAAAACCCTAACTCCAGTCCTGACAGACTACCAGTATGAACAGGCCCCAAAGTTAGGCAAGTTCATACAACGGATACCTAGAATCCTATCTCACCCTATAGGACCCTGGAACTAATGTCAGGACTGAGTCTACCTGTTCCTCCAAAGGGAAGGACGAACAGGAGTCTCCCTCAGGCCTAATGACAAACAACGGGGAAAGGCAACACACACATATATCAAAACAAAATACAAAAGGGAACAGAAACACTGTCACCACCAGACATCTGAGAAGCTCTGACAGATGTTCTTCAGAACCTCCTGCTTGAGGTTCCTTTTGTTTTGCTTTCGTTTTCTCATCTCGTTAGCCTCTCTCAGCTGTCATCTAGTTGCACTGATTGCATCCCTTTAAATCCCTTCCCATACTGCATCACTTTGCGGTTTAGACAACTTCCTGGAGTGTGCTGATGCTAGAAGCTGTTACTGCTGCATCCACAAGATAAGCCTGTTTTCTTTATTTCTGTTTTCCTGTGGGCTTGATCCTAGGTGACCCTGACTCCCTCCGTATTAAGTGTAGGGAGCCAGTGGTCGTGTCCCCTCACTATTATAGGGTGTTCAGGTGTCATACAGTCGAGGAACGAAGATATGCAATTTTCTACCATTGAGATTTTTGCATAGGCTGAGCAGTAAGGGAGAGAGCTAGGGCTCTTACAGGGCTTACCCTCCTGTTCCTTAGTTTTGGATCAAGTCAGTCGGATCTTCATTTGTGTCTTCTAGTTTTCTGTACACCTTCCGTGACAAACACTCATCTTCAATGAAGCTTTGGTAGCACCAGGAACTCAGCCGAGAACCAAACACAAGCTAACCAAAAGTCTAACAGAAGCTACAAACCGCATAGCATAGTGGGAGAAACAACAATAAATAGAAAAGGTTAAATGACCACAATAGCAACACCTGGGGAAAGAAGGTGTGGTGGCAAGCACCAGAAACAACACAGACGTCATTTGATCCAAAAGGAAAACATGTCAGATCAAACCACGTGTTGCCAGTCTCACAGATCTCCTGCCACCTGTCGCGGGAATGTCTGTGACACCTTCACTTCGGGGGCCCTGTCCTGGAGATAGAAGCAGGTCCCAAAGCCACACCTATCTGACTTTGATGGCATATCTTAGTGATATGTCATCAAAGTCTGAGATGGGCCAACCCCTTTACCAGTGAATTTCATGGAGACAGGCTCTCTTTAAGGGATTGTACTACCTATGTCAGTGGTAACCAACCTTGGTGAGTTGGAGATGGCTTTTCATTTGAAATAGTTTTCAGCCAAAATCACAGACTGGAGTTTTGCATTCTACAGAGAGTTCTGCAGCCACAACGGAGGATTGCAGAGCATTTGTCAGAGAAAGGTAACACATCTACATTGAGGCTACTGACATCTCTGCATGTGGTGGGATCAAGCTGCAGGTTAGCCATCATAGTAAAAGGACAGGAAGGGCCCTCTGTTCAGAAACTGTATTCTATTGAGGATACTGGGGATATATGTAATCTGTAGATAGAGAAGGTGCATCCTTTAGGCTTGGAAAGGAGAGAACGCACAGCCTGATTGAAAGAGAAAGGCCAGCCTCCCACACACAGCCTTGGGAATTGCATATATCAACTGTAAAAAAAGCATTTAATGTGTACAGTGCTCATGTGAATCAAAATAACCTCAGTAAAGTGCAGTGGTCTTGTTGCACTAAAATACGGCCTCATCATTGTGTGCAACAACACCTGCATTGCTATCACAGCACTTCAGGGAACCTGCCTTGCACCTCAAAACATAGCACCGCCAAGGGCACCCCAACTAACATCAGACAGAAGGAGCCCCAACACCAGGGTGTACCCTGAAGAGAAAAAAGGTTGCGCCCTTCCTATCACTGCGTGGCCCAGACAGCATACAAACTGTGTGTACAACTACTCCCATCCTTCACCCCACTCTCCCGGGCAATTGCATTTACTGAAGTACAGGTCTCCAACCTGTGGATTTGACTCAACAAACGTGCTTGTGATCTCCTTCATCACACATAAGATGAATACAGATCCCAGACCAGACCCCTTAAAGGAATACCAACCCCAGACTAAAGCGTCTAAATACAGACACCGAATCAGACCCCCAAAACTAATGCAAACGCCAGACAAGACCACCTAAAGAAATACAGCCCCAGACTAGACCTACCTACTAAAGTAATACAAACCTCAAATCAGGGTTGTCTGAAATAATTAAAAATCTCCCCAAATATGTAAAATGAAAAGACTGTATACTTCTGCACCGCCATTCCAGTCCTACAGCTGTTTGTTTACAGACTACAGTGGTGATGTGCAGGTATATGGCACATGACCGGTGCAGAGATTCGCGGTCCTCAGCAGTATACTACAGGGGACAGTGATTATCTCAGATAACCCCTTTAAGTAATAGGCCCCAGACCAGACCCCCTATAGAAACACAGACTCCAGACTAGATTTCCTAAAGTAATACAGATCATAGACTAGACTTTCTAAAGTAATACAGACCTCAGACCAGACCTTCTAAAGTAATGTAGACCTCAGGCCAGACCTTCTAAAGTAATACAGACCTCAGGCTAGACCTTTTGAACAAATACAGACCTCAGACCGGACCTCCTAAACAAATATAGACCTTCTAAACCAATACAGACCTCAGGTCAGACCTCCTAAAGTAAAACAGACCTCAAACCAGACATTCTAAATTGACACAGACCTCAGAGCAGACCTGATAAAGTAAAACAGACCCCAGACCAAACCTTCCAAAGTAATACAGTCCCCAGACCAGATGTCCTAAAGTAATACAGACCTCAGACCAGACCTCACCTCCTAAAGTAATACAGACCTCAAACCAGACCTCCTAAACAAATATGGACCTCAGACCAGACATCCTAAAGTAATAAAGAACTCAGACCAGTCCTCCCAAAGTAATACAGACCTCAGACCAGACCTCCCAAAGTAATACAGACCTCAGACTAGACCTCCTAAACATATTCAGACCTCCCAAAGTAATACAGACCTCAGACCAGACCTCCTAAACAAATACAGACCTCCCAAAGTAATACAGACCTCAGACCAGACCTCCCAAAGTAATAAAGACCTCAGACTAGACCTCCCAAAGTAATAAAGACCTCGGATCAGACCTTCTAAACAAATACAGACCTCAGACCAGACCCCCCCAAAGTAATACAGACCTCAGACCAGTCCTCCCAAAGTAATAAAGACCTCAGACCAGACCTCCTAAACAAACACAGACCTCCCAAAGTAATACAGACCTCAGACCAGACCTCCTAAAGTAATATAGACTTCAAATTAGACCTCCTAAACAAATATAGACCTTCTAAACAAATACAGACTTCAGACCAGACCTTCTAAATGAATACAGACCTCAGGCCAGATCTCTTAATGTAAAACAGACCTTAGTCCAGTCCTTCTAAAGTAATTCAGACCTTAGAGTAGACCAACCTATCCAAAGTAATAGAGTCCCCGGACCAGATATTCTAAACTAATACAGACCTCAGACCAGACCTCTTAATAGCTGCTCCGATATTATTACATGGCGAATGCAAGTGGTTACTAAAACAGACATGTCAGGAGAAGTCACCCATGCTTTTTATTTAACACAAACCACTTCCTGTACAGCAACCGAGGTATTTGGTGTGCCCCCCAAAGAGTTGTAACTTCCTAGGCCGCATAGTCTGTCACAGGGCCCACTGATACCTCTGAATCCTGAATAGGCACACCTCTGGTATGAGGCCCCTATAGGTATGCCTCTGGTGCAAGCCTCAGAATGTCTCCTCATACAGTGCCAGCTACTACTAGCATCTATATGATGGAGGAGAGGACGCTTTTTTCACATACCCTTCAAGAATATGATATATTGGCTAAACTCTCAATTTTAACGTCAGGATGAGGGTCTAGTCAGACCGCAGAGTGCACCTGTCTTTGTAAATGTTATTGGTATACCCTTGAAGAAGATCAATTGCCCCAAAGAAAAAATACATATATATGATAACCCCATTAACCCCCCTATGTAAAAATCTTAATAATTCTAAATCACAAGGTCACATGGGTACACCTACAAATAGCAGCAACCTTATGGGATTTCACCCTGCTTAAATTACATATGTATCAGAAATATCCCCCTCTTCTTTTCCTGTGTCAGTCTTCACTTTGCTTTGGTATTCCATTCAAAAACCTAGATCAGGATCCCTTCTTCCCATGCGTCGGAATCTGTGCGGCAGTACCTGGGATGAAGGACAGACAGAAGTGATTATTATGTGTAAGCGATGCTGCCGCCACGGTTGCCTGCTTGGAAGAACGTTTGTCAGGAGGGATTTACCGTCCCGCCCTCCGAGCGCCTAAAAAGAAAAATTCGAGAAAACAAACCAGGATTAATTCTTTGACACAGCGACGTCCCTATCTGAAGAGCAAATGCTCTCCAATTAGTGGATCTGCTGGTAACTGTGCTTGTCGCGAGCAGCGAGATCCGTGGAGCATGGGACGCTTGTTCTGCTGAGGACCTAACACTTCCTGAGGATTAAGCATCCGGCGGCTGATAACAGAGGAAAAGCTGCAGGAGCTCTGTCATAGAAGAACAGGACTGTGATATCAAAGGTAGATGCCAATCTTAGGGATATTTGTGGTGAACAGGACAAAAAAATTAAAATAAAAACAAATTTGTAACTACCCTTTGCCATCCTGCAACGCAAAAAATAATAATATAGAACATGTCTTATTTTTGTTGGTCTTGCGGACAAGATTAGGCATTTTTAGAATAGGGAGGGAGCTGCGGAACGGGAAAGCGTAGGACACACGTGACCGCTATCCATGTCTTGTGGATCTGTGCTTCAAATCCAGGAATCAGACAGAAGTCAGGTCAGGCAACAGAGGGTTCAAATCCAGTAGTCAGGCCGAGGTAAAACACAAGTATGCGATATGCGATATGGTGGACCTTTGCAAGGTCTAGAGAGCTAGAAAACCTATTGCCCAGGCACCTTCCCGCACCCAAAGGTGGCCAGCCATAGGCTGGGGAAGATTAAGAGGCAGTCCTTTAAGAGCAGAAGGAAATGTGTGTGCCCTATCGGCAGTGAGAGGCAGAGCAGGTGAGAAGCAGGCCTCAGTCTGCAGGGGGTGGACCGAGCAGCGCTACTCCATACCCACCAGAGGGGTGCGGACAGGTACCTACCACTGGGGAAACACAGCAGGAGGGGAGTGTTCTGGGAGGAGGGCATGGACAGCGGGGGCAACAGATTGGATCACTGGTCCCAAGACAGAAGGTGATGCGGACAAGAATAAGCATTTTTACAATACGGCGGGATGGGAAAGCGAGGGACACACATGGTCGGTATCCGTATTTTGCAAAACCTGTGGTTTGCGGACCGTAAGGCAGATAAGTTCATGTGCATGAGGGCTTAGATTTGGCATCTTGAGGCCGAGAGTACGATGGTGACAGATAAACAAGAAAGATGACTGTCACATGGACAGAGAGGAGTATAAAATAGAGAGCTGCAATAAGGAAGGGCCCATGGGCCAATTTTTACAGTGGGATTTTCACGAGCACCTTGGTGCCCACAATGGAGACGACAAAACGCTCATCCCGCATAATTTGTACTGTTCAGGAATTTAGCGAGGATTGGTAACACCTAATACTCTTAGTACGTCTGAACGGTGCGGGATTAGCGGACCTTACATAATAATACTGTGTTTACCTGCAGCTAATACCAGGGGGAGCTCACTTTATATAGATTTATAAACTCTATGTTAGATCCACAGCTCCACCTAGTGGTGGCTGATAGAACAGTATCATTTTAAGATGACTTTTAACCTCTCCCGACATGTCTGTCTGTAGTAGCAATTTGGATTCCCCATGAAATAACAATTCTGGTGCATATTTTTCTGCTGGATGTTGTGTGCACTCCTCTATTATTCCTTCTAGAAGTTTTTTAGGTAAAGGTCTAACTGGATGTTAATAGTTTGGGGAATGCCCCTGCACAGTCTGACAATAGCAGCAGCACCGATTGGACAAAGTCAGACTGTGCAGGGACTCATCCCCAGTAGTAAAACCCAGCTGTACCTTTATTTATAAACTTCTACTAGGAATAATAGAGGAATAGCACAGTATACAGTTCTAAGAATATATGGTCCGGTATTGTCATTTCATGTGGTCAACAATGAATGGCTCGATCTAGGTTGAAAGACCCCTCTGCCATACAAGACACCAGTATTATTAACAGAATATGAAAGGTGGGACCCCATGAGCTTCCAGTAACACCTTTGGGTACCTGTAGATAAGTACCCACTTGGGGACCACCTTGTATGGTCCTGTTGAGGATTGGAGGAACGTTTCTTCCTATGCCAATTCGCACTTGCTCCAGACAAACATGCAGAGAACCTTAGAGAACTGATGTCTTCCATTTTTCTGGTATAAATCTCAGATGTCTGCGTGTACAGTCATAACTAGAGATGAGCGAATTTCAGGTTATGAAATTCATTCACGCTTCGTTTACTGGTAAAAGGTGAATTGCGTTACGGATTCCGTTACCACGGACCATGACGCAATTCTATGACGGAATGCCTTTAGAGGCATTCCGTTATTCATTCCGTCATAATAGAAGTCTATGGGCTGCAAAACAGATCCGTCCCCTTTCCGTTATGCAGGAGAGGACTCAGGATCAGGAGAGGACTCCCCTGCATAACTGGACCCGTTTTGCAGCCCATAGACGTCTATTATGACGGAATGAATAACGGAATGTCTCTAAAGGCATTCCGTCATAGAATTGCGTTATGGTCCGTGGTAACGGAATCCATAACGCAATTCACCTTTTACCAGTAAACGAAGAGTGAACAAATTTCTAAATATGAAATTCGCTCATCTCTAGTCATAACCTCGGGCTGCCTTCCGACTCTGGGGAGACGACAGCTTAACCTTTTGACCGTTTAACATTTCAGCAGCTCATATCCTGCGCAGAACGTGGCGACAAGACTCGAGGACAAAGATTCATGAATGTTGGATGAGACATCAGCTTGTTCTACGTAACTCATGCCGGCTGTCTACTGTTATTTATCTACAGAGGACTACGTGCCTATCAGAGATCTTATGTCATGTACCTTGTCTTTTCTTGGACATGCTCATCTTCTCTAAGTGATGGACCAAGGAATCAAATGGTTTCCTCCACCTGATCGGTGGGGGTTATGTTAAAGAAGCGCACGGGCCACTGAACAGATTTGACTTGGGGCTACTACTATGGCACTGAGAGGCAGAGCAGGCGAGCAGCAGTCCTCAGTTTGCATGGAATGAACAGGGCAGCGCTACTCTATGCCCACCAGGAAGAATCAGAGGGATGCAGATGGGTACAAACCACTCAGGAAACAAAACAGGAGAGCGGGTGAATGTTCCAGGAGGCGGCCACTGGGAGGAGTGAGATGGTGAAGGGCATGGACTGCCAGGGATCGCTGATCTCAAGACAGAAGTTGATGCTGCTCATTGGCTTTTTCCAGCTCTACTCCTGACCAGTGGCGTACATAGAGAAGTAAAGGCCCCATAGCAAGAATCAAACCAGCCCCACCACCACCACAGGACAGAAGGGTTTCTGCCTAAACCTCTTTCAATGACCCTTGGGCCTCGTTTGCTAAAAGTTGTTTCTTTAGAGGGTAGAGTCCTGACCAAGTTTTTACCCCCAGTAGAAGAGGGGATGATCCCAACTGGGCCCCATGGCAGTCGCATGGTCTGCTGCTATGGTAGTTACGCCCCTGCTCCAGACCATACTTTGTGTCATGGATTGCAACACAGCCCCATTCAATTGCAAGAGTTCAATGGTCTTCAGGATCCTCATCTCGTGGCCAGACTGTAGAGCATTTACATGGATCATGTCTCGCTGTTGGGGGACCTGTCCTGCATTACACAGGGCAGGACCGAATGGGCTGCGGACTTAATTTCCCCAGTGGTGACGCTGCAGGGAAACTGAATGTCTTCTTCTAGGTTTCCCCACAGATTACAGATGACCTCCAACAGGAGTACACTTTATGATCAGCTTATTGTCAATGGACCCTTCTAAGCAGTAGAGATTGTTCAAAGCGGAGAACCCCTTTAATTGATTGTGTTGAGATCGGAAGACAATAAGCAAAATGTTCAATTGATAGTGCCAGATAGTGACCATGAAAAAAACAGTGCCACATGGATAGCAACCTCAATGATAGTGGCTACTGGCAGTGCCCCAGACAGAAATTGTGTACACATTGTGCCTAAGACAGAGGTAGTCCCACCGATGATAAAACGAACCCCCCCTTTAGGCCATGACCTTTGGGCCTCACCTGGTAATACCTGAAACGGCATAACAGAAAGTTAAAGTTGCCCCTTTTTTTGTTTCATACAGTCATAGTGCCCCCTTTCTTCCCTACCCCAGATACTTAAAGGGGTATTCTCATCTTACACATTGGTAACATATCTCTAGGACCTATCTACAGAACGGAACCCCTGGAGTGACCGGAGAGCAGCTGCGCATGCGTGGCCGTCCTCCATTCATATCCGATAGTCTTATATAAGTGAATTGAGGGAAGGTCACGCTTGCACTGTGCGCTCTCCATACATTTCTATGGGACTTCCAAAAATAGCCGAGCGTCCTTGTTTGGCTATTTTTCGGAACTCCCATAGAAGTGAATAGGGAGCACGCCGCTCAAGCGGGGTGCACTCTCCTTCACTTCCAGAGTCTCATTTTGGGGATAGGTGCGAGCAGGGGTGCACCACCAATAAGGCCAGGTAAGGCGATCGCCTCAGGCAGCACCAGGTAGGGGCAAGAGAGGGGCAGCCGAAGGGCCATGGGCCGAAGGGAAGGGGTTAGGTTAAGAAGAGGGAGGGACGTGGTTTCAGTTTTCTCCTCAGGCAGCAGGGGTCTCAGAGGTGGGACCTGCACCTCTATCTGACTTTGATGACAAATCCTACTGATCTACCATCAAAGTCTGAGATGACATGACCCCTTAGTGTCCCTCAATACTAATAATGACCCTTAAAATAATAACCAAACCTCGCTTCCAAAAGCGGGTTGAGTCCTCCTCCTGCCCGAGCGGTCAGTAACCCAGTGCCGGTGCCATCCGGTAAGCTGAAGGCATAAGGAAGCCTATGGGAGAAAATATCCTGCCCAGCACTGTTATCACATGGTAGGTAGGATTCCTCCATAGCCTGGCCAAGTGTACATGACAATGTGTACTCCACTGCTGCATTGCAGAGGACACTTATCTAAATGGCCTCTGGTTAAACTGCAGATCTCGTTACTTGTGACTAATCCCAGATCATCTTATTGTTAATAAGTAAGTTTATCAGCTTCTCCCCGGTAGCCCAGAGCAGGACGGCGTCTGAACAGAATTTAGATGAGGTGATTACTCTTCTTATCCAGAAGATGGTAATTCAGTCGCCTTCTGTTACTGATGACAATGACACCGATCTCTCCAAACGGAGAAGAAAATATCGAAGTCATTAAATTATTCTGTATCTGATACAAGAAAAATGTCTACAAAGTGTAGCCTGGTTATCAGAGGACGCTGCAGCCGGCAGGTTATTATAAGATGTGATACCGGGGTAGGTTATCAGAGGACGCTGCAGCGGGCAGGTTATTATAAGATGTGATACCGGGGTAGGTTATCAGAGGATGCTGCAGCGGGCAGGTTATTATAAGATGTGATACAGGGGTAGGTTATCAGAGGACGCTGCAGCGGGCAGGTTATTATAAGATGTGATACAGGGGTAGGTTATCAGAGGACGCTGCAGCGGGCAGGTTATTATAAGATGTGATACAGGGGTAGGTTATCAGAGGACGCTGCAGCGGGCAGGTTATTATAAGATGTGATACAGAGGTAGGTTATCAGAGGACGCTGCAGCGGGCAGGTTATTATAAGATGTGATACAGGGGTAGGTTATCAGAGGACGCTGCAGCGGGCAGATTATTATAAGATGTGATACAGGGGTAGGTTATCAGAGGACGCTGCAGCGGGCAGATTATTATAAGATGTGATACAGGGGTAGGTTATCAGAGGACGCTGCAGCGGGCAGGTTATTATAAGATGTGATACAGGGGTAGGTTATCAGAGGACGCTGCAGCGGGCAGGTTATTATAAGATGTGATACAGAGGTAGGTTATCAGAGGACGCTGCAGCGGGCAGGTTATTATAAGATGTGATACCGGGGTAGGTTATCAGAGGACGCTGCAGCGGGCAGGTTATTATAAGATGTGATACAGGGGTAGGTTATCAGAGGACGCTGCAGCGGGCAGGTTATTATAAGATGTGATACAGGGGTAGGTTATCAGAGGATGCTGCAGCGGGCAGGTTATTATAGGATGTGATACAGGGGTAGGTTATCAGAGGACCCTGCAGCGGGCAGGTTATTATAAGATGTGATACAGGGGTAGGTTATCAGAGGACGCTGCAGAGGGCAGGTTATTATAAGATGTGATACAGGGGTAGGTTATCAGAGGACGCTGCAGCGGGCAGGTTATTATAAGATGTGATACAGGGGTAGGTTATCAGAGGACGCTGCAGCGGGCAGGTTATTATAAGATGTGATACAGGGGTAGGTTATCAGAGGACGCTGCAGCGGGCAGGTTATTATAAGATGTGATACAGGGGTAGGTTATCAGAGGACGCTGCAGCGGGCAGGTTATTATAAGATGTGATACAGGGGTAGGTTATCAGAGGACGCTGCAGCGGGCAGGTTATTATAAGATGTGATACCGTGGTAGGTTATCAGAGGACGCTGCAGCGGGCAGGTTATTATAAGATGTGATACAGGGGTAGGTTATCAGAGGACGCTGCAGCGGGCAGGTTATTATAAGATATGATACCGGGGTACAGGGGCGTTGCTAGGGTCTCAAAGGATTCGGGGCCCAAGCCCCAATGAATATGGCCCAGTTCTTTAAGTCACCTCCCCCCTCCCCCGCACACCGGATTTTCCTGCACTTGCTATACAGCAGCACATACCTGTCACATCCAGGGCCTCCCAGGTGACGCCTCCTCCGATGTAGATCTTCTCATCATCTCCATTTGGTCCGTACAACTTCTTTCAGCCGCCTCGTCTCTGCAGAGTGTGACACACAGACATCTTAGCTTCCTCATAGTCCCACTGATAGTAATTCCCTTCTAGAGTGCCCCCATTAGTAATACCGCCCCCCTACTGGACCCCACAGTGATAATGCTCCCCAAGAGGGCCCCCATTAGTAGAAGAGCCCTCCAGTAATAATAATACCCTCACAGAGCCCCTAGTAGAAATAAGCCCCCCTATTGTTCCCCAGTGGTAATAAAGCTCCCTACAGACCCCTCAGTAGTAATAAGCCCCTGTGGGGATTCGCTCTGGTAGTTGGGATAAGCGGGTGCAGTACAGAGGCAAAGTTCGTAATTCAAATGGTCAAAGGTCAAACAAAAACCACTATTTGCAGAGTTGGTGTTTGTTCACACCGAGTAGAAGGTTCATGCATAACAAAAAACGTCACCTTGTCGGCGGTGCTGCATCCAGCAGTCTAAGGGTACTTTCACACTTGCGGTAGAGTGATCCGGCAAGCAGTTCCGTCGCCGGAACTGCCTGCCGGATCTGGCAATCTGCATGCAAACAGACAGTATTTGTAGACGGATCCGGATGCGGATCCGTCTTACAAATGCATTGCAAGAACGGATCTGTCTTTCCAGATGTCATCCGGAGAAACTGATCCGTTGTATATTTTTTCACATTTTTACCAGAAGGACGGATCCGCACTAATACATTTTAATGTAAATTAATGCCGGATCCAGCATTCCGGCAACTGATCCGGAATTTTGGACAGAGGTAATACCGCAGCATGCTGCGGTATTTCCTCCGTCCAAAACGCTGTTTAGTGACTGAGCCCCTAGGACGGAACTCAGTGCCGGAAAAGAAAAACGCTAGTGTGAAAGTACCCTAAATGTAGGCTTTAGGTGGCCTGCTCCCCCAACACATGGGTCTCAGCTTTTCAGCCCAGCACAGGGCTCAGATCACAACACACAGGGCGTTCTCTGCTGCTGTCCTCGACCAGGACTCCGCAGACATGAGGCAGCAGTTGGGGGCACTCCGCGTCCATAGTCACTCCAAATTATTGCAGCATGCTGCAGCTCCTGGAAGTCGCGATGATATGACGTCACCCCTTGTACCTTCCTACACCCCCCATAGTGCTCTTAGTAGAAATAAGGCAGATCTTGAAGTCCCTCCTATAGAGCCCCCAGTAGTAATAAGAACGCTTAATGTCCCCTGAATTTGCAGTGCCTCCTGTAGTTATATTCCTCCCTCCACCATACAGTCCCATGTAATTAACATCACACCATCTCCCCTGCCCCCTCCAAAATACAGTCCTACATAAATAACATCGTTCCCCTCCCTTCAGCCCCTCCAACATGCAGTCCCATGTAAACAACACTATTTCCTTCCCTCCACCATAGAGCCCCATGTAAATAATATCGCCCCCTCAACATTCAGTTCCATGTAAATAACATCACTCCCTCCCCCAGCCCCCTCGAACATACAGTCCCATGTAAATAACATCACCCCCTCCAACATACAGTCCCATGTAAATAACATCACCCCCTCCCCAGCCACCTCCAACATACAGTCCCATGTAAATAACATCACCCCCTCCCCAGCCACCTTTAACATACAGTCCCATGTAAATAACATCCCTCCCTTCAGCCCTAACATACAGACCCAGTCAGGGGCGTTGCTAGGTTAAAACACTCTAGGCCTGGACCCCTGATGTTTTGTCCCAGACCTCAAATATCCTGCCTGCCAGCTAGATACAACTGTATTGCCGAGGAGGGCAATACAATTGAATCTAATGCAGTGGAAGAGCTAAAGGACCTGTGGTGACATCACAGGTCATGTGACCAGTAAAACAGGCAAGGGTTGAGAAGGACCTGCGATGATGTCACAGTCATGTGACCAGTGCAGGAGAGGAGGGCAGTGAAGAGGAGAAGTCCTGGGGAAAGAAGCTGTGGTGATGTCTGCTACATGAGGAGAGGTAAGTGAAAAGAGAGGCAGAGCAATGCTGGGAGTTATGGTTATTTAACTGGGACCTACATGGGATGCTGCAGCCAGCAAATCATTATAGGATGTGACACCAGGGTAGGTTATCAGAGGACGCTGCAGCGGGCAGGTTATTATAGGATGCCATACTGGGTAAGGTTACCAGAGGACACTACGGGGGTAGGTTATTGTAGGATACCATATTGGTGTACCTTACCAGGAGATGCTGCAGAGGGACAGGTTATTGCAGGATGTCATACTGGGGTAGGTTACCAAAGAAGACTGCAGCGGGATAGATAAGTACAGGATCACACTGGGGTAGGTAACTATAGGACGCTGCAGTAAGATAGATTTTCACAGGAACATACTTGGGTAGGTTACCAGAGGATGGTACAGCAGAACAAGTTATAGGATGCCATACTGGGGTAGGTTACCAGAGGATGGTACAGCGGAACAAGTTATAGGATGCCATACTGGGGTAGGTCACCAGAGGATGGTACAGCAGAACAAGTTATAGGATGCCATACTGGGGTAGGTTACCAGAGGATGGTACAGCGGAACAAGTTATAGGATGCCATACTGGGGTAGGTCACCAGAGGATGGTACAGCGGAACAAGTTATAGGATGCCATACTGGGGTAGGTTACCAGAGGATGGTACAGCAGAACAAGTTATAGGATGCCATACTGGGGTAGGTCACCAGAGGATGGTACAGCGGAACAAGTTATAGGATGCCATACTGGGGTAGGTTACCAGAGGATGGTACAGCGGAACAAGTTATAGGATGCCATACTGGGGTAGGTTACCAGAGGATGGTACAGCGGAACAAGTTATAGGATGCCATACTTTAGTAGGTTACCAGAGGATGGTACAGCAGAACAAGTTATAGGATGCCATACTGGGGTAGGTTACCAGAGGATGGTACAGCGGAACAAGTTATAGGATGCCATACTTTAGTAGGTTACCAGAGGATGGTACAGCAGAACAAGTTATAGGATGCCATACTGGGGTAGGTTACCAGAGGATGGTACAGCGGAACAAGTTATAGGATGCCATACTGGGGTAGGTTACCAGAGGATGGTACAGCGGAACAAGTTATAGGATGCCATACTGGGGTAGGTTACCAGAGGATGGTACAGCAGAACAAGTTATAGGATGCCATACTGGGGTAGGTCACCAGAGGATGGTACAGCAGAACAAGTTATAGGATGCCATACTGGGGTAGGTTACCAGAGGATGGTACAGCAGAACAAGTTATAGGATGCCATACTGGGGTAGGTTACCAGAGGATGGTACAGCGGAACAAGTTATAGGATGCCATACTGGGGTAGGTCACCAGAGGATGGTACAGCAGAACAAGTTATAGGATGCCATACTGGGGTAGGTTACCAGAGGATGGTACAGCGGAACAAGTTATAGGATGCCATACTGGGGTAGGTCACCAGAGGATGGTACAGCGGAACAAGTTATAGGATGCCATACTGGGGTAGGTCACCAGAGGATGGTACAGCAGAACAAGTTATAGGATGCCATACTGGGGTAGGTCACCAGAGGATGGTACAGCAGAACAAGTTATAGGATGCCATACTGGGGTAGGTCACCAGAGGATGGTACAGCGGAACAAGTTATAGGATGCCATACTGGGGTAGGTTACCAGAGGATGGTACAGCGGAACAAGTTATAGGATGCCATACTTTAGTAGGTTACCAGAGGATGGTACAGCAGAACAAGTTATAGGATGCCATACTGGGGTAGGTTACCAGAGGATGGTACAGCGGAACAAGTTATAGGATGCCATACTGGGGTAGGTTACCAGAGGATGGTACAGCGGAACAAGTTATAGGATGCCATACTGGGGTAGGTTACCAGAGGATGGTACAGCAGAACAAGTTATAGGATGCCATACTGGGGTAGGTCACCAGAGGATGGTACAGCAGAACAAGTTATAGGATGCCATACTGGGGTAGGTTACCAGAGGATGGTACAGCAGAACAAGTTATAGGATGCCATACTGGGGTAGGTTACCAGAGGATGGTACAGCAGAACAAGTTATAGGATGCCATACTGGGGTAGGTCACCAGAGGATGGTACAGCAGAACAAGTTATAGGATGCCATACTGGGGTAGGTTACCAAAGGAGACTGCAGCGGGATAGATAAGTACAGGATCACACTGGGGTAGGTAACTATAGGACGCTGCAGTAAGATAGATTTTCACAGGAACATACTTGGGTAGTGTCACGGAATGTGTACAGGTAACAAGGCAAAACAACATGCATAAATGTCTCGCTGGATCCAAAAGCTAAGGAACGAAAGGGAGACCCCTGTAGAAGACCTGGCACTTTCCCTGGCTGCTCAGCCTATGCATAGATCCGAATGGTGGAGGTATGCATATCCACGAACCTTGACTATAAAGCCCTGAGCACCCTACAATAGTGAGGGGACACGACCACCGGCTCCCTACACCAGACACGGAGGGAGTCAGGGTCACCTGGGATCCAGCAAACAGAAAATAACAGATAACAGTGTAACACTTAACTTTGTGGAGGAGAGGAGAACCAGATGGGCATGCACACATACTCCAGGAAGAAATATAAGCCGCCCAGAAAAGCATTCTGGGGAAGAATTTAAAGGGAAACAATTAGTCCAACACATAACAGCTGAGAGACGCTAATGAGAGGAGGAGCTGAATACCACAACACAGAACTCAAGGAGGAGGTTCTGAAAGGCCTCTGTCAGAGCTTCTCAGCTGTCTGGTTGTGACAGTACCCCTCCCTCTACGAGTGGACTCCGGACACTCAGAACCCACCTTCTCAGGATGGGACCTATGGAAAGCCTTGATGAGACGAGAGGCTTTAATGTCCGTCACTGAGACCCACATCCTCTCCTCAGGACCATACCCCTCCCAGTGAACAAGGTACTGAAGAGAACCGCGGACAAGACGAGAATCCACAATCCTAGAGACCTGAAATTCAAGATTCCCATCAACCATAATCGGAGGAGGAGGCAAAGGCGAGGGTACAATGGGTTGAACATAAGGTTTCAATAAGGACTTATGAAAAACATTATGGATCTTCCAAGTCTGAGGAAGATCAAGACGGTATGCAACAGGATTGATGACAGACAGGATTTTGTAAGGCCCAATAAACCTAGGACCCAACTTCCAGGAGGGAACCTTCAATTTGATATTCTTGGTAGACAACCACACCAGATCACCAACATTCAGGTCCGGACCAAGCACACGTCTCTTATCAGCCACACGCTTATATCTCTCACTCATGCTCTTTAGATTATCTTGAATCTTTTGCCAAATAGATGATAAAGACGAGGAGAATCTGTCCTCATCAGGTAAACCAGAAGACCCCTCTCCCGAGAAAGTCCCAAACTGTGGATGAAACCCATATGCACCAAAAAATGGTGACTTATCAGAGGACTCCTGACGACGGTTATTTAAAGCAAACTCAGCAAGGGACAAAAAAGAACACCAATCCTCTTGATTCTCCGCCACAAAACAGCGCAGATATGTCTCCAGATTCTGATTGACGCGCTCTGTCTGGCCATTCGACTGCGGGTGGAAAGCAGAAGAGAATGACAACCGAACCCCCAAGCGAGAACAGAAAGCCTTCCAGAATCTGGAAACAAACTGCGTGCCCCTATCAGAGACTATGTCTGAAGGAATACCGTGCAATTTGACAATGTGATCAACAAATGCCTGCGCCAGCGTCTTAGCATTGGGCAAACCAGGAAAAGGGATGAAATGCACCATTTTGCTAAAACGGTCCACCACCACCAGAATCACAGTCTTCCCCGAGGAACGAGGAAGGTCCGTGATAAAGTCCATGGACAGATGTGTCCAAGGACGGGAAGGAATGGGTAAGGGAAGGAGAGGACCTGATGGCCGTGAATGAGGGACTTTGGCACGAGCGCAAGTCTCGCAGGCTGCCACAAAACCCTCAACCGACTTACGAAGCGCAGGCCACCAGAATCTCCGAGCGATGAGATCCAGTGTGGCTCTTACCCCCGGGTGCCCAGCAAGGACCGTATCGTGGTGTTCTTTAAAAATCTTGTGTCTTAAAGCGAGAGGCACAAACAACCTCCCAGGAGGACAAAGATCAGGAGCCTCTGACTGGGCTGCCTGCACCTCTGCCTCCAATTCAGGAAAAAGAGCAGAGACCACCACACCTTCAGCCAAAATGGGACCCGGGTCTTCAAAATTCCCGCCTCCCGGAAAACAACGTGACAGGGCATCTGCCTTCACATTCTTAACTCCAGGGCGGAACGTGACAACAAAATTAAACCTAGAAAAGAACAACGACCATCTGGCCTGTCTCGGGTTCAGACGCTTGGCTGACTCCAAGTAGGCCAGATTTTTATGGTCAGTAAATACGGTAATAGGGTGTCTGGCTCCCTCTAGCCAATGGCGCCATTCCTCAAAAGCCAACTTGATGGCCAACAATTCCCTATCTCCCACATCGTAATTTCTCTCTGCGGAGGAGAGTTTTCTTGAGAAAAAGGCACACGGTCGCCAATTGGCAGGAGAGGAACCCTGAGACAAGACCGCCCCCACACCCACCTCAGAAGCATCAACCTCAACTATGAAGGGTAACGAAACATCAGGTTGCACCAAGATGGGAGCGGAAGCAAAACTCTCCTTGATATCAGAAAAAGCCTTACGCGCCTCTACTGACCAAGAAGAAAAATCTACCCCCTTTCTGGTCATATCAGTGAGTGGTTTAACAATAGAAGAATAATTCAAGATGAACTTCCTGTAATAATTGGCAAAGCCCAAAAAACGCATCAGTGCCTTTTGATTCTCAGGAAGCTCCCACTCAAGCACAGCGCGGACCTTCTCTGGGTCCATGCGAAAACCAGAAGCGGAGAGAAGAAACCCCAGAAATTGAATTTCTGGAACCGCAAACACACATTTTTCCAGTTTCGCATATAATTTATTCTCCCGCAGGATGAGCAAGACCTGACGTAAATGTTCCTTATGAGTTTTGAAATCGGGAGAAAAAATCAAAATGTCATCCAAATACACCAATACAAATTTTCCCATCAAATGATAAAAAATGCTGTTCACGAAATGCTGAAAAACGGCTGGGGCATTCATCAAACCAAAAGGCATAACCAAATTCTCAAAATGGCCCTCAGGGGTATTGAAGGCCGTCTTCCATTCGTCCCCTTCTCTGACCCTGACCAGGTTGTATGCCCCTCTTAAATCTAATTTGGAAAAGACTTTAGCCCCAACAACCTGGTTAAATAGGTCCGGGATCAGAGGAAGCGGATAAGGGTCACGAATTGTGATACTGTTCAGCTCCCTGAAATCCAGACAAGGTCTTAAAGAACCATCTTTTTTCTTAACAAAGAAAAAACCAACGGCAACAGGTGACTTCGAGGGTCGTATGTGTCCTTTTCTCAGACTCTCAGAGATATAAGCACGCATAGCGATCCTCTCAGGTTGGGAAAGATTGTATAAACGAGATTTAGGCAGCTTGGCGTCTGGGATGAGATTAATAGGGCAATCGTACTCCCTGTGCGGGGGCAAATCCTGAACTCCACTCTCAGAGAAGACATCCGAAAATTCAGAGAGATAAGATGGTACAGTCTTAGTAGAAACCTCAGAAACAGATGTCGTGAGGCAATTCTCTCTGCAAAAGTCACTCCAACCATTTATTTGCTTCGCTTGCCAATCAATGGTGGGGTTATGCTTAGTGAGCCAGGGCAGCCCCAACACCAGCGGGGTGGGCAAACCGCTAAGGACGAAACATGACACATCCTCAACATGAGCATCACTCACAATTAAACGGATATTGTGAACTATGCCCTTTAATGATTTCTGAGAAAGTGGAGCGGAATCGATAGCAAACACAGGAATATCCTTTCTCAAAGCGCACACCTGGAAACCATGAGTTATCGCAAAGTGATTATCAATGAGATTGACCGCTGCTCCACTATCCACAAAAATCTCACAAAAAATGTTCTTGCTCTCTAGCGCCACCCTGGCAGGCAGGACAAAACGGGAACTACAAGCAAACGGAAAATCTTCAATCTCCGCCTCAATCCTGCCAATAGTAACAGACGGAACATTTTTCAAAGATTTTTCCTCTTTGTTTCTTTATTATACCCAGAGAACTGCCTGAATCTCCTAGAGGGACAAATATTTGCCAAATGATTAATACCTCCACAACAAAAACAAACCCTCCCATGCGGGCTGAATCTTCTATTGTCAGAAGCAATCAACCCCAGCTGCATGGGCTCCTGCTCAGAAGGGGCTGACAGCGACTGAGACCCCTGCGCAGAGAATGGGACCGCTGCACAGTCCTGGGACCGAGTATGACAGGAAGGAGAGATCTCTCCTCTCTCTCTAAGACGCCTGTCAATACGAACGGCCTGAGACATAGCAGAGTCCAAAGAAATAGGCCTTTCATGAAAGGCAAATGCATCTTTCAATCCCTCTGAAAGACCATGGCAAAATTGACTTCGGAGTGCAGCATCATTCCAACCAGTATCAGCTGCCCATCTCCGAAATTCTGAGCAGTATATTTCTGCGGATTGTTTACCCTGGCATAGGAGACGTAATCTAGACTCCGCCAGAGCAATACGATCCGGATCATCATATATCTGACCCAGGGCTAAAAAGAATTCATCCACTGAACGGAGGGGCCGTGCCCCCTCCGGCAGCGAAAAGGCCCAGGACTGAGCGTTACCCCTGAGCAGCGATATAATGATCCCCACCCTCCGTTCCTCATCACCAGAAGAATGGGGAAGAAGACGAAAATTGAGTTTGCAAGCCTCTCTAAAACGCACAAAATTCTCACTACCCCCGGAGAACGTATCCGGGAGCGAGATTTTAGGCTCAGAACAAGCTCCATGAACGCAAGCTGAACCGGTCACTTGAAGCTGAGAAAAAGTCTTACGGAGGTCAGCTACCTCCAATGAAAGACCCTGGAAGCGTTCAGCCAAAAGTGAAACCGGATCCATGCTTAAGACGGTTTTGGCGGCTTATAATGTCACGGAATGTGTACAGGTAACAAGGCAAAACAACATGCATAAATGTCTCGCTGGATCCAAAAGCTAAGGAACGAAAGGGAGACCCCTGTAGAAGACCTGGCACTTTCCCTGGCTGCTCAGCCTATGCATAGATCCGAATGGTGGAGGTATGCATATCCACGAACCTTGACTATAAAGCCCTGAGCACCCTACAATAGTGAGGGGACACGACCACCGGCTCCCTACACCAGACACGGAGGGAGTCAGGGTCACCTGGGATCCAGCAAACAGAAAATAACAGATAACAGTGTAACACTTAACTTTGTGGAGGAGAGGAGAACCAGATGGGCAAGCACACATACTCCAGGAATAAATATAAGCCGCCCAGAAAAGCATTCTGGGGAAGAATTTAAAGGGAAACAATTAGTCCAACACATAACAGCTGAGAGA
Organism: Bufo gargarizans; assembly: GCF_014858855.1. Taxonomy (NCBI): domain Eukaryota; kingdom Metazoa; phylum Chordata; class Amphibia; order Anura; family Bufonidae; genus Bufo; species Bufo gargarizans. The sequence goes on along the minus strand of NC_058082.1, from coordinate 38,228,642 downwards.
CGCTAATGAGAGGAGGAGCTGAATACCACAACACAGAACTCAAGGAGGAGGTTCTGAAAGGCCTCTGTCAGAGCTTCTCAGCTGTCTGGTTGTGACAGGTAGGTTTCCAGAGGATGGTACAGCGGAACAAGTTATAGGATGCCATACTGGGGTAGGTTACCAGAGGATGGTACAGCGGAACAAGTTATAGGATGCCATACTGGGGTAGGTCACCAGAGGATGGTACAGCGGAACAAGTTATAGGATGCCATACTGGGGTAGGTTACCAGAGGATGGGACAGCGGAACAAGTTATAAGATGCCATACTGGGGTAGGTTACCAGAGGATGGTACAGCAGAACAAGTTATAGGATGCCATACTGGGGTAGGTTACCAGAGGATGGTACAGCAGAACAAGTTATAGGATGCCATACTGGGGTAGGTTACCAGAGGATGGTACAGCAGAACAAGTTATAGGATGTCATACTGGGGTAGGTTACCAGAGGATGGTACAGCGGAACAAGTTATAGGATGCCATACTGGGGTAGGTTACCAGAGGATGGTACAGCGGAACAAGTTATAGGATGCCATACTGGGGTAGGTTACCAGAGGATGGTACAGCGGAACAAGTTATAGGATGCCATACTGGGGTAGGTTACCAGAGGATGGTACAGCAGAACAAGTTATAGGATGCCATACTGGGGCAAGTTTCTAGAGTGCATTGCAGCTGGATAGCTCAGTACAGTAACAGGAGCACACTGGGCAGGTTATTCTAGGATGTCATACTGGGGTAGGTTCAGAGGAACGTGCCAGTTGACCCCATAGAGCGCTGCAGTGAGATAGTTCATTGGTATGGTCACATAGGACACTGCTCTGAGTTATCAGCAGTCGGACAGGTCCGAGCTACCATCAGATACGCTGACGTAACGCAGAGGTTTATAACTCTCCAGTTCTATGTGGGTCACAGTGTATAATGTCATAAAATGCTATCCTGTGCCACAAACTGATTAAACAAGAGGACAATTAGTTACAGACCAAGCTAGTTTTATGGATCACTCGCACGCTTGTATCTGACAAACTTCTGGCCGTACGCCATCCTTATGGGTTATTTGCCAGGGATTCACATTGGTGGTCTATAGTGAAGTGGTCGCTGCAGCACAACGCACCCCTTCGTTCTACTGATCGCTAGTCCCAGGGCTTGGACCCCCACCTAGAATACTTTGACCTGTTGTGTTTGAGGTGCTATTATATGGTGGAGGGCTGAGACACGATGCACTCACTAAGGGTAATAGCCGCAATGCAGTTGATGTAACCGTTACAGAGGGACCCGCAGGAAATATGGGCCGACAAGGCGCCGTGATAATATCTGGTAGAATCAGGGCATGTGCAGTATACGAGAGGTCAGAGAAACCGCTTCTACTAGGAGGGTGCGATTTCGCAGGTGTTGCAGAGGTAGCAGTCGCACGCAAGCCCTCCTGCCACATAGGACACCAGTATTCGCACATGGTGGGTGGGAAGGGGGGCCCTGTTGCAGATTGAGTGTTGGGGCCCAGGAAGGACTTGTTCAGCCACTCGCTGGAGACCTATGCAGTATTAGGGCTCATGCACATGGCCGTTGCCCGTATTGCAGCCCGCAAACAGCTTGAATGAGTCCGCAATCCAGACGGTCCGGGCTGGAACGGAGGAACCCCACTTGGTGCTTCCATGGGGTTTCTCTCAGGGCCTCCGCACCTCAAAAAAATTGAACATGTTCATGTTGAATGAGTCTGCATCCATCTGCGGAATCTGCACAGATTTTTCCCGTGTATTGGGGACTGCAAATTGCGGTCCCCAATGCACGGAACGGCCTAGCAACGGCTGTGTGCATGAGCCCTTACCTGTATGCCACATTCTACGGGAAGCGGCTACCCGCCCCCCATAGACCTACGCAGATCACTAGAGAAGGTGACGGGAGTACGCTGTATTCTGTACTACTGGTAAATCTATGCATAAGGCATTTTTAAAAATGCAGGCTTGTGAGGACTGGGAATTGGTAGAAGGCAGGAAGCCCGGGGTTCTTGCTCTCCTTGGAGGAACGTAGCATTTCTTGTGTATTTTTCATCACTTGTTGCGTTGCGGTGCCACAAAGCCTCCGGAAAAAAATATCTCAAGAAAACAAACACGGATTAAACACACAAATGCATCAAAGAGTCTGACAGTGAAGCAAAAAGAGATGAAGGAACGTACTTTATACCATAACTCCGGCAGCCTGCTCTACAGCTAGACTTAGTCTGCCCCCCAGTGGTCATGAAGAAAATGACAAATATGCACTAGCGGAAAACGAAAACACAAGAACCCCTGGAAAACTAAAAAGCAGGGGCGCAGCTATAGGGGGTGCAGAGGTAGCAGTTGCTACTGGGCCCAGGAGCCTGAAGGGCCCTAAGATGCTTGTGCTGCATAATAAGACACCGTTATTATAGAAAGGGCATGCAGGTCATGTTACACCTCTGGCTCGAGGGAAGGGGTAAGGTCAAAAATTTGGCATGGGGGGAGAGGATGGCCGTTTCAATTTTTGCCTCTGGCAGTACGAAGACTATGAGCTTCCCTGCCCCTGGCCACAAAGCACTGAGGGAAGCGGGGCCCAAGTTGAACTTGCACCAGCGCCAATAAGCCTTTCGCTACATCCCTGATTAAAGGGATTCTGTCACCAGTTTTAACCCCCTCCAGATAAAAATATGGTTATGTTCAGGGAGCTTTACTGATTCCTAATGTGGTCTTATAAATGTAATCTGTAGGGTCATTTTGCCTAAAAAACGCTATTACTAACCTGTCATTCATAAAAATAAGGTGCCCAAGGGGATGTAAATGGATCCAAGCTGCCGCCCGCACCCGCCGCCGTTCGTGCCCAGCTCCACTTTTCCTGACCTCAGCGCCACCTCATAATCCTGTGTGACGCCTCTAGCTCTCCCTCCCTCCCCCCTCCTTCTGCTCTAACATGCCTCTGCCTGATGCGCCCGTGCGGACTTCTCCGTTCGGCTTCATGGAGCAAAGTGCGCATGCGCCGGAACTTCGCTCAACCTCCCGATGACCTGCACACTCGCTCCATGAAGCCGAACGGAGAAGTCTGCACGGGCGCATCAGGCAGAGGCCTGTGCGCACGCGCGAGATGTTAGAGCAGAAGGAGAGGGGAGGGAGGGAGAGCCGGAGGCATCACACAGGATTATGAGGCGGCTCTGAGGTCAGGAAAATCGGAGCTGGGCACGAACGGCGGCGGGTGCGGGCGGCAGCTTGGAGCCATTTACATCCCCTTGGGCACCTTATTTTTATGAAAGACAGGTTAGTAATAGCGTTTTTTAGGCAAAATGACCCTACAGATTACATTTATAAGACCACATTAGGAATCAGTAAAGCTCCCTGAACATAACCATATTTTTATCTGGAGGGGGTTAAAACTGGTTATAGAATCCCTTTAAGGCCTCATGCACACGGCCATTCTGTGCTTTGGGGACCGCAATTTGCTGTCCCCAATGCACCAGCGACGTCCGTGCGGCGGCCGGGACGGATCCAGACCCATTCAACTTGAATGGGTCCGTGATCCATCCACATCACAAAAAAATTGAATATGTTCTATTTTTTTTGAGGTGCGGAGGCACGGACAGAAACACCACGGAAGCACTTAGTGATGCGGGGAGCACACGGCCGGTGCCTGCATATTGCGGACCCGCTGTTTGCAGGCTGCGATACAGCCACGGCCATGTGCATGAGGCCTAAGGGGTTGTCCACCTATACTATATCGACAGCCTATGCTCAGGATAGGTCATCAATATCAGTTCGGCAGGGGCTTGGCTACCGGCACCCCGACCGATCAGCTGTATGAACAGATTGCAGCGCTGTCGACATTGCAGCGACATAAACAGCAAAGAGGACACACCGCTCATGGTGGGATCTACATGGGCCAAGGAGCAGCGAGGGCTTCCTTTCTGACAACTGGCTGCGCATTCTGTGGGCGTGAAGTGCTGCATCTACATGCACAACACAGTAGGGTACATTGTCCACTCCAGACCGGCCTATACAGAAGGCTTGGAACCACCACAAATATTAATATAAATTGTGCAGATATGTTATCATATTATTTTATGTGTGGCACTGTTAATTGCTCACTGTATACCAGTATTTCAGCACTGTATGGCAGTACTATATTATGTTTGCAGTGTATGGTGACGGCACTGTATAGCACTGTTATTTAGGCAACTGTATGGCACTTCTTTAATCAGCGTGTGACTCTATAATGTCTGGTACTTCTATTTAGGCCCTATTTGGCATGGCTTTTTGATGATGGTATAGGAATACAACATATTGGAGATGTGTCAATAGAACTTTGTGCACAGGGGGAAGTGGAGAGTCACTACACACACCTTACGTCTGTCCTAATGATTGTCACATGCTGGCACCCCAGAACCTCTAAGTAATGCTATATATATATATATACACACAGTCCTGATCAAAAGTTTAAGACCACTTGAAAAATGGCAATAAATCCTATTTTACATTGTTGGATCTTAACAAGGTTCCAAGTAGAGCTTCAACATGCAACAAGAAGAAATGAGTGAGACAAAACATTTTTTGAGCATTCAATTAATTGAAAACAACGAATAAACTGAAACAGGCTGTTTTTCTGCTGATCAAAATTTTAGGACCACATGCCTTTAAAAGGCCAAATCTGTGCAAAGATGTGGATTCATTGTCATTCTCTGTCAGGTAGTCACACGCTGTGATGGCAAAGGCAAAAAAACTCTCCCTTTTTGACGCAGTAGGACAGTCATTTGGAATTTCTTAAATGATCCTGAGGGTTATGGAACAAAAAAGTCAAGTGGAAGACCCAAAAAAATTTCATCAGCACTGAGCCGGAGGATCCAATTGGCTGTCCGTCAAGACACTGCGGATGCAGTACAGAGGCAAAAAACAGTTTGTAAAGCAAAACTTCAGTGTTTATTCACACATAAGGTATAGCACAAAACGCAAGTCACACGAAAAGTTCGTAAAGCAAGAAAGCCACCTTATCTCCTGGGTGTTAGTTCACACCCTGCTGGCAGTTCTGCCTCGTCAAGTCCATAAGCAGGCTTCAGGGGGTCTGTTTCCCCTACACCCAGGTCTCAGCCCTCCAACTCGGCACAAGCCTCAGATCCCAACACAGAGATCCCCTCTTCTGAACCCAGCTGTCTTTTAAAGGCGGCTAGGTGTTGCCAAAACCCCAGACCGGCACCTGAGATCCAGTCCGGTGTTTGACCCCGCCTGGCCGCTAATCAGTCCAGCAGCACACACTGGGAGGAAAATACCTGTTTTCCCAGACAATACCCTTCACTGTGTCACACTATACTATGTAACGGCTTTTATTTATCCTCTGTTTGTTGTATTTAATCACTTTCTTACTAAAATAAAAACAAACTATTACTCAGAATTTATAGGATTGTACTTTAGACTTGATATCGGTGGGCAGCAATGTACAATCTATGCAGCTGCATGCACATGGAGGAAGGGGGTCACTGCATAGAGGGGAAATGTAATAAATGGTTGCCATTGATGTTATGACCATTTAATGTTCTAAGGAGAGATGTATTATATCTCTGGTTTATATAGCACTGACATATTCCGCAGAGCTTTACAGACATTATCATCACTCTGTGGGGCTCACAATCTAAGTTCCCTATCAGTATGTCTATAGAGGAAACCGGAGAACATGGTGGAAACCCACTCAAACATGGGGAGAACATACAAACTCCGTGCAGATGTCCAGTGCTCACCACTGAGCCACCATGTTGCTCATATGTTCTTCACAGTGACTAACAGAAAGTGATCTCAGGCTGTGGAATAGGGAATATAAAGCACATGGTGTCCATCAGATTGTATGACAGGGACTGCTTTATTATTCATCTCGGGGTGGGCAGTCAGTGCTTTAGACAGTGAACGGAGAAGTAGTGGGCATGCTCGGCCACCATTTCATTGAAACAAGAGACTCAGGACTCCCTTCTTTGTGATCACTTGGAGTCCAAGCACTCAGACCTTTACCAATACATCAATTTTCTTCTATCCAATAACATGTTATCTCCAGAATACCCCTTTAACCTGAAAAAATATACTAATAATAAATTGATTTGTTATAAAAAATAAAAAAAAGATCCAAATAAAATTCCTTTGCTCTGGCATGGTGCCGGATTATCAGACTGCCATAAGAAAGCATATAAAAGCAGGGGCGGAACAAGTAACCATGAGGCCCCATTCCACTAGGACCACTTTCAGCAAATTTTTCAAAAAAGCTTATAATTGGTCTCCCCAAAGGGCCATAGTTCACATTGATACTCTAGTACAAGGATAATAGTGATGTCACAGTACAGGGATATTATACACAGCGATGTAACAATAGTGGAATAGTAAAAATAGTACAGCGTTATCCGGATGAGACCTGTAAAAAGCTTTCACCAAACGACCCACATCCTCTCCTCTGGTCCATAACCCCTTCCAGTGAACAAGATACTGAAGAGATCTACGGAGAACTCTTGCCGATCTGAAATTCCAAACTACCGTCCACCATGACAGGAGCGGGTGGTAAGGAAGACGGCTCCAAAGGTTCAACATATCTCTTCAACAAAGATTTATGAAACATTATGAATTTTCAGGGCCTGAGGGAGTTCAAGACGAAAAGCTACAAGATTAATAATGGCATTGATCTTATATGGACCAATAAATCTTGGACACAACTTTCAAGAAGGTACCTTCGACTTGTGGACAGCCACACAGAATCACCCACTCTTAGGTCCGGACCTTTCATACGTTTCCTGTCAGCCACACGTTTATACTTGTTGCCCATATTCATCAAGTTATTTAGAATTTTCCACCATTAGATGACGATGATGACGAAAGACGTTCCTTCTCAGGGATACCAGAAGTTTCAGAACCAGAAAATTTGCCAAACTGCGGGTGAAATCCATATGCCCCAAAAAACTTTGACTTACTGTACCAGTGGACTTCTGTCTACGATTGTTTATGGCAAACTCTGCCAAAGACAAAAACGAAGCCTACTCCTCCTGGTTCTCAGAGACAAAACATCTCAAGTAAGTCTCTAGACTCTGATTAGTGCGCTCCGTCTGTTCGTTCGGACAGTTGTACCCCCAGTCGAGTACAGAACGCCTTCCAGAATCTGGAAACAAACTGAGTTCCACGATCCTAGACCCAGGGGCGTAGATAAGGGGGGGATAGGGGGGGTTCAACCCCCCCCCAGAGTGAATGGCCCGGAGGTGATGGAGGCTGCAGGACGGGTAGCATCAGTGGCGGATTACAATAGGGACGTTCGGGTCGGCAGCTGACCCGAACGCCCACATACTGCGGCGGGGCACGGGAGCGCATAGCTCCCTGTCCCGTCACCGATCACCGCCATAGGCTTCAGGCCTTGTAGACCTGAGGCCTATGCGGTAGTGAAATCCCGGCGCAGGCGTGCGTGATGACGTCATCGCGCTCCTGTGCTGGGACACAGCACTGTGAGGCGCCTGACTCATCCTGCCTTCCTCTGCGAGCAAGCGCCTGGCCCTGGACATAGGTGAGTATTTAGCTTTTCATTTTTTGTTCATTTTTTTATTTTTATTTCATGTGCCTACTTTGGGGGACATGTGGGGGGGACACACACAGGAGGACATATTAGGGAAGATAAATCGAGTACATGGGGGGGGTGTGGGGGCTGTATGGGGCCAAATTATTATGGGAGGGAATACTATGTGGGGGCAAATTATTATGAGAGGGACTACTATGTGGGGGCAAATTACTAGATGGGGCAGTGTGGGGGCAAATTGCTATGTGGGGGCAGTGTGGGGGCAAATTATTATGGGAGGGACTACTATGTGGGGGCAAATTACTATATGGGGGCAGTGTGGGGGAAACTATTGTGTGGGAGCAGTGTGGGGGTAATTGCTATGTGGGGACAGTGTGGGGTAATTTCTATGTGGGGACAGTGTGGGGGAATTGCTATGTGGGAACAGTGTGGGGGAATTGCTATGTGGGGGCAAATTACTGTGTGGGGGCAAATTACTATGTGGGAACAGTGTGGGGAAATTGCTATGTGGGGGCAAATTACTGTGTGGGGGCAGTGTGGGGGAAAATTACTATGTGGGGCAGTGTGGTGGAAATTACTATGTGGGGGCAGTGTGGTGGAAATTACTATGGGGGGCAGTGTGGGGAAAATTACTGTGTGGGGGCATACTACTATATGGGGGCAGTTTGGGGGAAATTACTGTGTGGGGCAAATTACTATGGGGGATTACTATGTGGGGGCAGTGTGGTGGAAATTACTATATGGGGGTGTTGCTATTGGGGAGGCACTATAGGGGCAATTCTATTATTTCTGGGGACACTATACAGGGATTATTGCCTGGAGCACAATAGAGGGTGTTATTATTACTGGGGGCACTCTAGGGGACATTATAACTGCTGTAGACACTATAGGAACATTTGGGGTAATTTATCAAACTGGTGTAACGCAGAACTGGCTTATTTCCCATAGCAGCCAATCAGATTCCACCTTTCATATTTGACAGCTCTTTTGGAAATCCAGTTCTACTTTACACCAGTTTGATAAATTACCCCAATTATGTCTATTAGGGTCACAATTTTTTCAGCAGTATAGTTCCTGGGGCATTGGGGAGCACAACGGGCACAGTATTGGGGGTGGCAGGATGACACTGTGGGGACACCAGGATGAGGAGGTTGATGGAAAAATTGAGAAATCTAACGTGTCTGTGTTACAAACTGTAGAGACGAGATGCGGCTGAAAGAATTTGCCATGGTGGTCTGGGTCAAATGGAGGAGAAGAGGAAAAAGAAGGGCTACATGACAGGAGATGTCACTGGATGTAAGAGGTATGTGGTGCTGTATTCTCCTCCACGTCTTTTTTATTACAATTATATGTATTTTAAATTTGGCGACCAAATTTTTCAGTTTAGGACCCAATATGGGGTATTTTTTTTTAGTCTGAAGATGTCATATGGCCTAAGAAGAGACCGTGGCGCTCATAAAGCACCGCAGCCTCTTCATACAAAAAAAAGCTAAACTAAAATGGGGGGGGGGCCCAAGTTGGGTAGACAGCCCCGGGCCTATCACCCGCCCCTGGGCAGCATAGGCGTGCACACGGGGTGTGCCGGGTGTGCCTGGGCACACCCTAATCACAACCCTGTGCTCCGCCTCCTTCACTGCCGTCTGCCAGCCCCGCACTTGTGTAATTTGAGAAAGCTGAACACCCCCAGGAAAAAAAATTATCTACGGCCCTGCCTAGACCACATCAGAGCGAATGCCATGGAGTCTCACAATGTTGTCAACAAACACTTGTGCAAGTATTTTAGCATTAGGGAGGCCCGGCAATGCTATAAAGTGCACCATTTTACTAAAGCAATCAACAACCACCAGAATAACTGTCTTTCCCGAAGAATTAGTCCATGGTCTGGACGGGATGGGCAACGATAAGTCCATGGTCTGGACGGGATGGGCAACGGAAGTAGAGATCTGGATGGCCGAGTATGTGTCACCTTAGCACGTGCACAGGTACTACAGGCTGACACATAGTCCTCAACACACTTATGCAACCCCGGCCACCAGAATCTACGGGAGATGAGGTTGGCAGTGGATCTGCTCCCAGGGTGTCCCGTAAGAACCGTACAGTCATGTTCCTCAAACACCTTGTGACGCAATTCTGATGGCACAACCAGTTTCCTGGAGGGACAAGAATCCGGTGCGTCTCCCTGAGCCTCTAACACCTTCACCTCTAGGTCAGGGTAAAGAGCGGATATCATCAACCCTTCCGACAGTATAGAACTCGGATTTTCAAAATCACCACCTCCAGGAAAATTACGTGACAAGGCATCTGCCTTGGCATTCTTAACCCCAGGACAATAGGGGACAATGAAATTATATCTGCTGAAAAACAAAAGACCATCTGACAGGTTTTTAGGATCTGTGAACACCGTGATCGGATGAAATCGCCCCTTCCAACCAATAACGCCATTCCTCAAAAGCCAACTTAATGGTCAGTAACTCTCTGTTACACACATCATAATTTCTTTCTGCGGGAGAGTTTATTTTGTTTTAAAAAAGGCACATGGAGGCCATTTACCAGGTGACGGGCCCTGTGATAAAACTGCTCCTACCCCCACCTCGGACGCGTCCACTTCCACAATGAAAGGTTGTGATATATCCAGCTGCACCAATATAGGGGCGGAAGAGAAGCATTCCTTAATCACAGAAAAAGCTTGCAACGCCGAATCAGACCACACAGAAACATCTGTCCCTTTCTTAGTCATGCCACTTAAACAGGAATACCATGTCCACAAGAGGCTCCGTGGATTTCTCGGTCACTGAACATACGGAAATTCACCCTGCTCCCAAAAACTCAGATATTCAGGAAGCAGGGTCCATGTTCACTGAAGAACAAACTGTACGATCTAAACGTGTTATCAAACCAACACAAAAGATTAGAGAGAACTTTGAGGCAACCAAAGAAGAGTTCAGTGACAATTTTAATGATTTATGGTAAAGAACTGAACACTATATAGCAGGTCTTTCATGCTATAATAATGATGCACCAAAGTTAACCACAGCGTTGAATCGTTTAACTAACGAGTTAGAGAAAGAAGAGTTGAGAGAGAGAAAGAATCTCCTTCAAGAGAAAGATCCTTTAGTACAAGACACTAAGAGCAAGGCAGAACTCTGCATCGCACACTTGCAGGAGGTGAGATCCCATCGATCAATTTCAACCAAATATATGCTTTCATTTTCCAAAACCTCTCGTTCCGGAAGGTCGGTGTTGCATGACAAGCTTATAGAGATCTGGGCAGAATCAGGGGAAGCTAGTGTAAGAAGTTCCTTTGCTAAGGAGGCTGAGATCGCAAAGAATAGAGTAGAAAAGGAGGTTGAGATCGCAAAGAAAGGAGCAGAAATGGAGGCTGAGATCGCAAAGAAGAGAGCAGAAATGGAGGCTGAGAAAGCAAAGAAGGAGGCAGAAATGGCAAAGAAGAGAGCAGAAATGGAGGCTGAGAATGCAAAGAAGGAGGCAGAAATGGCAAAGAAAGCAGAAATGGCGCAGATGGGGGCAGAGGCAAAAGCCCAACTAAAAATTCTCCAATCAGAAAGGGAAGAAGCAGCTACCATAGCTAAACTGAAGGTCTTCAAGCAAGTGCAGCGTCCCACTAGCCTATGTGAGAACTCCAAAAGCTTTTTGTCATCTTCTGTGATTTCATGCTGCATTGTACTACTGTATCAAGAACCTGGTTAAAAGTAAAGTTTACGGTTGAATTTAAACCTGCCTCATTCTTCTTACTCCATAATACTACAACTCTCAACATTTTGCACCACCAAGGTGCTGGCGTCACGACAATACCTAAACCAGGGGCCCAGCCGCACAAGCACTCAGCACCCATTCACCATCAAGGGCACCTCAATCACCACCTGGCCGGTGTCCCTGTAACTAAGTGTGCCTCGGAAAAATCCAGTGCTGTTCTCTCCTTCATTGCACTGCTGGCCCAGGGAGGCGACTGCTAAACCGTGAGTAACCGATGAACTGTATGTACATTTCGGTCCACCATGAACCTCACGTGTTCTACCCCTGCAGACTGGCACGTTGAACAAGCATTAGGCCAAGGTACCAACCTAGACTGTTTCATCCCAGGAGAAGTGGAAGACCCTTCTGACCGCACTGCCAGATATCTGCTAAGGCAATCATCGCCTACTCCTCCTGCTAAATCGCATGTACCAACGCCACTTCTAAATCACCAACAGGGTGTACTTACAGATCACCAGATATTGTCACCCACAGATAACAAGGTAATTTCTAGCTTAATCCTTATGCCACATCATTCTGTCCTGATCAATCTTGGCCTTATAAAAGAGTGTCTACATGCCCCAGAGACACCACAATGCAATCCAGCAACAGGGAATGAGAGATCGGACATGTTGGACTTTGCCAGATACATGATGCGCAGGGAGCTGATTAACATTAGTTTCTCGAAGTATGATGACCATGCTGAAAACTACAGAGCCTGGAAATCGACCTTTGAAGCTATAATCAGTGATCTTAACCTCACTGCCAAGGAAGAACTTGACTTGCTTGTCAACTGGTAAGGCCCAGAATCTGCAGAACGCGTATAGACATTAAGAGCAGTTCATGCATGCCACTCAGAGGAAGGTCTCGCTGCAGCATGGGAGAGACTTGAACAGACCTATGGCAGTTCTCAAGCTATAGAAAGCACCTTATTCAAGGGACTTCAAGCCTTCCCAAAGATAACTAGAAGATAAATGCTTTTATTTATTTGTGCTCTTGATAAAGGGGACTTAGTTGTAATCCCCGAAACGCGTCGAGCTTTCTTGAAATAAAATAAGCATCCTTGGTTGAAGCCCTCGAATTTTCTTCCATCACGAGGACGGGGTGTGTATCCATCTTACAGGCGACCTCGGCGAGGGAGGTAAGGAGGACAGGTGTCTTAAGTTTATCCTGTCCATCCTCCTCCCTGGTGAAGTAAGTCCCTTGACCTAACTTATTTCTTATTATTATACCACTATTATTATAGCATACCTTTTTATACTACCTTGACATAATATCAATTGAGCGGTTGCAGATAACCTGTATATTATACTATATATATTTCTCTACTGCCATTCTTGTAATACCGGTCACATGTAACTGGCGCCCCACTATACTGTTATATATACAAAGATAACTAGCAAGGACAAATCGCAAGCTCCAGGATCTGAGCGACCTACTAAAGGAATTAGAATTGGCTAAAATAGACCCAGGACTGAGTTACCTTGATACTGCCCCATGATGTCAATCCAGTTGTGTCGAAACTACCACACGGCATGCAAGAAAAATGTGCAGACCAGGGCTCCAGATACAAGAGAGAACAGAATGTGTCTTTTCCCTCTTCCTCTCATTTTTCCAGATTCATTAGTGACCAAGCGGCCTGAGGAAGCGCGATCTCACGCGCGAAAGGGCCGTCGCCGCTGCAACACTGTGTCCGCCCCTGGACCCCCGATGTATCGACTTCTAAGGAAGCTCCAATAAAGACCAGTTTTTGTATCCTGGTGAGTGCCGCAACTTTGTTACTCTCTCCTCTCCACATTGTGTACTCTTGCTTGATACCTACTCCTGCAGAGCACCACCTTTTGGATACTTGTACACCGCATGTATGCTGATCTGGACACCTGAAGTTTTACAGTGGGGGCAGTGCCGCCGTGTTTCTTCTCTCTCAGCGTTTTTTTTAGTGACCAAGCTCACAAGAAGAATGATCCCAGCTTTGACTTCACAGAATCCAATCTACCTGCTTCATCCTCATGCTCAAGGTATGACAACACAACAAGTAAACATAGAGACTTAAGGGGAACAGTATCCGTTAGGAAAACAAACGTCCCACTTTTTGCAACTTCCACTACTAGGAAGGACACCCCCGTCCTTAAAGAAAGGGACCCTAATCGCATGTGCCCTATCCACAAAAGACCTCATCCTTTGCAAGAATGCAGAGAGACACTCAAAGAGCTTGGAGTGTGTTACATATGTTGTGCTTCGTCAAATCATATGGCAAAAGACTGTAAAGCTATCATCAGGTGTGCAGAATGCAGCAGGGACAAGCATGCTACATCAATGCATCCTACTTTGTCTCCAGACAACGCACCATCTCAAGCCGCAACCAACGCTGTCGCACTTCATGGTGGGGAGCCACCGGCTCAAGAGCTAGCTACAACAACTGTCTTCTCTTCCTGTATGGAAATATGTGGCAAGGAGACTGGTTCCAAGTGCTGTGCTAAAGTGTGTTTGGTCAACGTCTACCCAGAAGGGCAATCTGAAAAGGCCACCAGATGAACAAAGCAATAGGTCTCTGGTGAAACCTAAATTCTTTGAGATTTTCGGCATAACGCGAGAAGCAACACCATACACCCTCAACACTTGTTCTGGTCATGTAGAGACTTATGGCAGAAGACCCACTGGATACCTTATCTCCTCCATTAAAGGGAACGTTAATTGAATGCGATCAGATACCTGATGAAAGAGATTAAATTCCTAATCCGGAAGCTGCATACCATCATTCCCACTTGAAACAGCTAGCTAGTGAGATTCCTCGTATGGACATGAATGCGGACATCCTACTCTTGCTCGGGGGAGACATTCTTAGAGTCCACAAGGTGCGGCAACAATGCAATGGTCCTGACAACACCCCATATGCTCAGAGACTCGACTTAGGCTGGGTGATTGTGGGCAATGTATGTATAAATAAGAGCCACAAACCATCTCAAGTGAACTCCTTCAAAACTTTTGTGCTCAAAAATGGTCACACAACTCACTTTGAGCTATGTGTTTATCATCACGAGGTAAAGGAAAAGCTTTTTAACCTCCTTAACGCACCAGACATAATTCCTACCCTTTATGACAATTTAGGAATATCAGTGTTGTACAACACCAAAGGACAACAGATTAGCCTTGTCCATGGATGACAAAGCGTTTATTAAAATAATGGACAAAGGATTCTTCAAAGATGCATCTAACCACTGGGATGCACCTTTACCTTTCCATGCTGTAAGAGCCAGACTTCCTGATAACCGGGAACAGGCACTATCCAGATTCATCTCCTCGCAACGTATGTTAAAAAACAAACCCGAAATGAAAAATAATTTTGTGGCCTTCATGCAAAAGATATTTCACAATGACCATGCAGAGCCGGCTCCACCTTTGCAGGAGCATGAAGAATGCCGGTACCTTCCCTCCTTTGGAGTATATCACCCACGGAAACCAAACCAGATAAGAGTGGTATTCGACTTAAGTGCCAAACATAATGGCGTATCTCTCACCGTTCCAAACCTGAATAATAATCTGGTAGGAGTACTTATGAGATTTAGAAAGGAGCCAGTTGCCATTACTGCAGACAAATGTTCTACTGCTTTACAGCAAGACCACAGCAATTATCTCAGGTTTCTTTGGCACAGAGACAATGACACCAGCAAGGAGATGGTTGAATACCGCATGAAGGTGCACGTGTTCGGTAACAGTCCTTCACCTGCTGTTGCTACATATGGCCTACGTAGGGCTGCCTCTGATGGTGAGTCAGAGTTTGGGAAAGATGCCCGGAACTTCATTGAAAGAGACTTCTACGTGGATGACGCACTCAAATCCTTGCCCACAGCGAAGGAAGCCATAGATCTGGTTAAAGGGACACAAGGTATGCTTTCAAAATCTTGTCTGAGGTTACATAAAATTGCCTCTAACTGTGCTGCTGTAATGAAAGCCTTCCAGCCCAGTGATCATGCCACAGAATTCAGAAACTTGAATCTAGGGATAGACATTCCACCAGTACAGAGAAGTCTGGGTTTGAGGTGGGACTTATCAAATGACTCACTTGGGTTTCAAGTTAGCTGTGCAGATAAACCATTTACTAAACGGGGAGTTCTCTCAGTGGTGAACTGCCTATATGATCCCCTGGGATTTGTAGCACCTTTCACTGCATGAAGGACCAGAGGTGGTCATGCAGACAGCAAACGATAGGCAGTGTTGTTTACATGCTTAAGTGTACGTGCTGTACACATTGAAGTAATAGAATCCATGGACGCTTCTAGCTTCATCAATGCTTTAAGACGATTTCTCGCCATCAGAGGACCAGTAAAGCAAATGAGATCTGACTGTGGAACCAACTGCATAGGTGCCTACCGAGAATTGCAAATCAACTGTAAGCCAGTTCAAGACTACTTGGCCAACAATGGTTGTACATGGATCTTTACTCCCCCTCATGCCTCTCATATGGGCGGTTCATGGGAAAGAATGATAGGCTTCACTCGCAAAATATTAGACTGTATGCTTATGGACACAAACTTCTCAAGGCTCACCCATGAGACTTTGACTACCTTCCTAGCTGAGGTATCTGCTATCGTCAATGCTAGACCTTTTGTACTTGTATCTATGGACCCAGAATCCCCTGCCATTCTCACTCCAGCAACTCTTCTCACTCAGAAGTTTGGATCTGTTCCTAATCCACCTGAAGAGTCTTCTTCTGGTAACCTATATCAGAAACGGTGGAAACACGTTCAACATTTGGCCAACTGTTTCTGGAGCAGGTGGAAAAAGGAGTACTTAACCCTTCTTCAAGGATGTAGGAAGTGGCAGCAGGTCAAGCCAAACTTACAAATAGGAGATCTTGTTCTTATGAAAGACCAGAAGGTGGAAAGAAATTCCTGGCCCATGGGTCTCATCTCAAAAATCTTCGCCAGTGAAGATGGCAAGGTCTGTAAGGTGGGAGTGACCATCGCAAAACAAGGCGATCCCAAGTCCTTCATCAGGCCTGCATCTGAGATTGTTCTCCTCCTACCTGTTGAGAAATTATTTCTTCTACCTTGAGGAACTTTGTAAGAACTTTTCTTTCATTTAGTCATCCATCTCCAGACTATTCCTAAAATTCCAGACATTGGACTGTTCCTGTCCACCCATTCTAGTTACTGTGTTTTCTTTATTGCCCTTTGTCTTTCAGGTTCCAGTATTTTCATTGAACATCATATGGACATTTATGTTTTGCATATAGTGTGAAATCCTAGGATTTCAGACGGGGAGTGTGCTGTCCCAGCATTTATTTCTTCCATTTAAGATAAATTGCTGTATTTGCGTTATCATATTATTACCATGTTATGTAATGCTGCCACCCTGTGGTCATTCTTGTTATAGGTTTCCTGAATGTATTATGTAAATCCCATTTGCCTTTGCTCTCTGTCTACTCCTCCCTTTTGGTGACATCACATCCTGTTCTCTCTGTTCCTGTGTGTTTCTTTTCTGCAGCAGACTCAGAGCTGGTGAGAGCATTTCGTTTTGACCTCTAATATCTTCTATATGTCTTTGCTCAAGGTAAACTCAATAAATTACCAAAGCATCTCCATTGTATCCTCCTCACTGGATTATCACATGCAACTGGTACCATTACCTAGGGATATTAGTTAGTTCAGCTGTCTACCATTGCTTGTACAGAGATTACCACTCACAACCAGTCAGAGACTTCTATAACGTACATCTGTGGCAGAATATCCTGAAAGTGGGGGCCCCTAAATCTCTCTCTCAGGCGTCTATCCATGCGTATAGCCAGAGACATAGCAGCCTCCCGAGTTACTGGGGTTTCATGAAAAGCCAAGGCGTCATTCAGCCGCTCCGATAACCCCTGACAAAACTGGCTACGGAGGTCCGATCCGGATCATCATAGATAAGACCCAAAGCTTCTAAAAAATTCATCTACAGAGAAAAAGCCCATGACTGCGCATCCCCTTAAAGCAAGGAAATAATCACACCGACTCGCTGTTTCTCATCCCCAGATCAGTATGGACGTAGCCTAAAATACAGTTTGCACGCCTCCCTAAACACAATGAAATTATCACGCCCCCCAGAGAATTTGTCCGGGAGGGCAACTTTAGGTTTAAGATAGGCCTGGTAACCATCATCACCAGGACCAGCAGCCTGTGGTCTCTGCATCTGCGAGACAGTCATGCGGAGGTCAGCTAACTCCAAAGACAGCCCTTGCAGCTGACCTGCCAGTGCAGCAATAGGATCCATTGCTGCACACAAACAAATCCAAAAAATGACGGTTTTGACGGTTTATAATGTCACGCTTTGGTGTGGGGGGGGAAACACCACACCGAGCAAGAGGGAAGGGGGAAACAGGGAATCAGACCTGAGAACTAAGGAAGGAAGGAAGATGGACACCTCCTAGTAAAACCCTAACCAAAATCCTGACTGACTATCTATATGAACAGACCCCAGAGGTAGGTGTGTTTATACACAGGAATACCTGGAGTCCTATCTAGCCCTATAGGAACCTGGTACTAATGGCAGGGACGAGACTACCTGTTCCTCCAAATGAAAGGACAAACAGGAGTCTCCCTCAGGCCTAATACAACAATAAGGAAATGCAATACACAGAACCCAAACAAAATACATAAGGGAAAGGAAAGACTTAACTTCAAAGGATCAATGGAAGCGGCAGGAACTCTGCTGAGATCCACACACCAGCAATTCAAAACTGAAACTATAAACCGCACAGTATTGTGGGAGAAGCAACTATAAAAAAGGAAGGTTAAATGACCACATTAGCAACACAGCAAGGGGTGTGGCCGTACCAGAAACAACACAGACGCCTATTGATCCACAGTGAAACCTGTCAGATCAAACCACGTGTTGCTAGTCTCACAGATCTCCTGCACCTGTCATGGGAACGTCCGTGACAGGTGCCCTTTAAGCAGAACTGGGGCATTATTATTCTCTGTGGGCTCCCACAACCTCTGCTCAGCACCAAAGCCCTTCCAGTCCCCAGATAAAGTCTTGCCTCTAATTTGAAATTCATCCTCTGCACCAGCAGGAACATAGGTAAGAGGTTGGAGTAGCGGTTTGGTACAAGAGCTCTGAGGAGAAACATGTGGAAGGGGTTGGAAATACGAAAAGATGGAGGCAGACAGAGCTTATAACAGACTGAGTAAACTTGCAGATGCCCAAGAAGGGTACCAGGAACTGAGTAGTAAACTTGAAGGATGGCACCTTCAGATAAATATTTTTGCAAACATAATCTGACCCTGTCTCCAGGAGAAAATTTTGGTGGGGTCTAGACTCCCTTTATCTCTGTTCAGATTTTTTTTTTATGGATGTTGAAGCCCGAGTCACGGAGACCTTGGTCTCCTGGCAGATCTGTAAAAAGTTCCTGGCCGTGAAATCTACGACTGGCACATCAGTGGATGAATTAATACGCACAGGTAGATGATGAGGGTACTTTCCACTGTGATCCAGCGCGCCATATATCCAGCCACAGACACCAGATAACTAGACCGCTGAAGAAGGTCCATCTAGGATCGAAACGTCGGCACGATTATCAAAAGTGGCTATAATAATGAATAATGTATCTGGATCATGACAAAGATTATGATGTCAAATTAATAAATGATATGTAATTGCAAAGAAGTTCCTGTGTGCCGCAATCTTCTCTACCATAAAGAATAAAAAGACTGGTGATTTGTTAGTAGACTCGCTGGAGTGATTATTGTGGCACAACTCAGCCTAAGAGAGCAGGGATGCCCAGTCATCTTGTTTTGAGGGGACAAAGAAATTCAGATAGTTCTCCAGGATCTGGTTAATTCTCTCCACTTGCCGTTGGATTGAGGATGGTAAGCAGAGGAGAAGTCCAGGTTAACCTCCAACAAACTGCAAAGGGACCTCCAGTACCTCAAGGCAAATTGCACTCCTCGGTCAAAAAGAGGAAGACCTTGCAGATGATGTGCTTAATAAACCAATGGGCCAATTGCACAACAAAAGGAAGTCGAGCTAAGGGGATGAAATGCGCCCTTTTTGAGATCCACTACCAGGAAGGAGGAACATCAATTATAAAGTCCATCCCAACGTGCTGCACCATGTAGGCTCAGGATCCTGTCAAACAGGTCAGAAGTCAATGGTAGGGGATACTTGTTGTTGATGGTTATTTTTTTCAAGCCCTGGTAGTTGAAGCACTCCATAGAGAGCGGTCCTTCTTTTTGACAAAGAACAACCCAGCTCCCACCAGAGAGGAAGACTTTCTTATAAAGCCCCTTTCCAAGTTCTCTCTGACACATTCAGACATACAGTGTCTCAGGCAGAGACAACAGATAGACCTGGCTACAAGAAGAAGTTGTCCCCGGCAATAGAGCAATGGGGCAATTATAGGGGTGATGTGGAGGCAGCGTCTCAGCCTCCTTCTGGTCAAACAGTCAATGCATTTGGTGTACGCAATAGGCAACCCTTTCAGATTTTGAGGAATATGTGGAGCACAAACAGGCTGTACAGGTGTCAAGCAACCAGACTGACAGGCAGAACCCCAACAAAATCTTCCCCAAGTTCCAATCTAGGACAGGACAGTGCAGACAAAGTCAGGGCAGTCCCAGCAGAAGGCAGGAAGTAAAAAGAAACTATCTCCGTCTGATGTGCATCCATTTGAAAACCCATGGGCACAGTGATGTATTATATGGATTCAAAGAGGACCACCAAGGCCTTCTCAAGGCGTCAGGTAGGTATGTGATATGGTTCACCAAGGCCTGATGCAGGAACTTTCCTGCCAAGCCACCATCCAAGAAAGTGTGTACAGTAAACAGAATATCACTGCAGCACAGCAACACATGTAGAGTCAATTGTGGATAGAGTTTATCTTCACCTAGGGTGGTGTCTTTTCCCGACATTAGGCTGTGGAATTTACTGCCTTGTTAGGACAGGTCCGAGCATAGTGACCTTTGGCTCTGAGGTACAAGCACAGGTTGTTGGTATGTCTGTGATGACACGTCTCTTCTGTCAACCTGTCTTGGTCCACCTGAATTGGTTGTAGTGCTGGAGACAGACAAATTAGGCATCTCTGGAAGGATAGCACCAGTCTGGGATCTCTGCTTTCATTTGCAACCTCCTTGGCACACTCCAGATTCAGAGGTCAATGCAGGTTGCAAGAATAATCAGGTTGTGCATGCGGAAAGTATATCTGGACCTGCCAGTACATCTTTAACTTGCCAACACAGACCCTCCCAGAAAGAAGCTACCACAGCCTCATTGTTCCAGGCCAGTTCAGTAGTCGGAATTCCTGAACTGTATGGCGTACTGGCCAACTGTGACCTGGCCCTGGCGCAAATCCAGAAGGGAAGCAGTGGCAGATGTAGTCTGGTCAGGTGCCTCAAAACCTTGTGGAAGGTGGTCAGAAATTCCTGCAGGTTGCAGGTCAGAGGATCATTTCTCTCCCAAAGTGAGATAGCCCAGGCGAGAGCTTCTCCTGTCAGTAGTTAGACCATTAGACCAGGAAGACTACTTTAGCCCAGTCAGATGATTGTTGCACTGGTTGATGAACCCTTAGCATAACTCGGGGTCCCCTTCATAAGGAGGAGAAAGCAGGTGTTATAACCCGGAACTGCCGGAAGCTGAGACTGGAGCAGGTGTAGATGCTGCAGCTGGTGGTTGCGGTACTGCAGAGACAGTGGTCAAGGCGTCCTAGTGGGCAGAAATATTGTACATGTATGACAAAAGTTGGTACTGGTGACCATTCTGGTGGTCAAGTTCCTTGAGCCAGACCCATCCGGTGTTTGAAACCACTGTGTCAACCAACTAGTTTGACTTTGGGATAAACCTAAGTGCATTATCCTTGCAGTCCCTTAGTATTCCCTTTAACCCCTATACAGGGATATGGACTTCGCTGCAGGGGAGTCACCAGGCTGCTACCTACTGGAGTAGTCCTGGTGTGGTTGACAGCGGATCCACAGAGGTCAGAGACACTGGTGTAGCAAAGGCTGATTAACATGTTGATAGCAGCTGCACACAGAACCCACGGAGGGTAAAAGGGGTAGTCTCACCTCAAACATTGGGGACATATCACCAGAATATAGAATAGGAATGAATGGCGGCCGCGCAAGAGTGGTGTGCCCTCCTTCACTTTGCGGAGGTTCTGTTCTAAAGATAGGTGCGGGTCCCATCTCTGGGACCCGCACCTATCAGACATTAGGAACATATCCTAGCAATATGTCCCCAATGTCGGAGGTGAGGCAACCCCTTTAACTCTTGCAATACTGCAGAAAGAGGTGAGGTTCAATGAAGAATATGTCCAATAAACCTACAGGACAAGGGCGCCCGGTCCCACTGCTGGAGCGCCGCAACTGGGACAGACACAAGGTGGGTGGGACAGTGCCCGTGCCTGCCCAAAGTAGCTGGATGTTACAACACGGATTGTTACCGCAAATTCTCCAGTGACATCACATGCAAATATAATTCACATATGATGTCATTGTAGAGGCATAATGTAGTGATGTCACAGCACGAAAAAATGTAACCAGCAGAAGTAACCATCAAGCTCCATAGTAAAATTTTGAATGGGGTCATATTAAGGGTCCATTCACGCGTCCGCAACGTGTTTTACGGATCCGAAAAACACGGACAGCGGCAATGTGCGTTCCGCATTTTGCGGACTGCACATTGTCGGCACTAGTAGAATATGCCTGTTCTTGTCCGCAATTCTTTTTGGGAACACATCGTGCTGCCCCATAGAAATGAATGGGTCCGCAATTCCGTTTCGCAAAATGCGGAACGAAATTGCGGACGTGTGAATGGACCCTAAAGGGGTTCTCGGGGATTAGGCAGGCCATAGACCTTACAGGGAAACTTCCTGGTGGGCCAATGCCCAAGGGGCCACCAGGGCCCTCCTAATGACTGCCAGCCATGATCTGATGCTCCTCTCCAGACTTTTGAATTCATCCTATGGCAATTGGAGTAGGAGGATAGAACGTGGAACTGACCACCACAGACGGGCAGTTACTGGGGAGGTATTTGGTTCTGCTGGGGCAGTATATTGTGCTGCACTGTGGTATTTGGTTCTGCTGGGGCAGTATATTGTGCTGCACTGTGGTATTCGGTTCTGCTGGGGCAGTATATTGTGCTGCACTGTGGTATTTGATTCTGCTGGGGCAGTATATTGTGCCGTACTGTGGTATTTGGTTCTGCTGGGGCAGTATATTGTGCTGCACTATGGTATTTGGTTCTGCTGGGGCAGTATATTGTGCTGCACTGTGGTATTTGGTTCTGCTGGACAGTATATTGTGCTGCACTGTGGTATTTGGTTCTGCTGGGGCAGTATATTGTGCTGCACAGTGGTATTTGGTTCTGCTGGGGCAGTATATTGTGCTGCACTGTGGTATTTGGTTCTGCTGGGGCAGTATATTGTGCTGCACTGTGGTATCCGGTTCTTCTGGGGCGGTATATTGTGCTGCACTGTGGTATTTGGTTCTGCTGGGGCAGTATATTGTGCTGCACTGTGGTATTCAGTTCTGCTGGGGTGGTATATTGTGCTGCACTGTGGTATCCGGTTCTTCTGGGGCAGTATATTGTGCTGCACTGTGGTATCCGGTTCTTCTGGGGCAGTATATTGTGCTGCACTGTGGTATTTGGTGCTGCTGGGGCAGTATATTGTGCCGTACTGTGGTATTTGGTTCTGCTGGGGCAGTATATTGTGCTGCACTGTGGTATTTGGTTCAGCTGGGGCGGTATATTGTGCCGTACTGTGGTATTTGGTTCTGCTGGGGCGGTATATTGTGCTGTACTGTGGTATTCGGTTCTGCTGGGGCGGTATATTGTGCCGTACTGTGGTATCTGGTTCTTCTGGGGCGGTATATTGTGCTGCACTGTGGTATTTGGTTCTGCTGGGGCAGTATATTGTGCTGCACTGTGGTATCCGGTTCTTCTGGGGCGGTATATTATGCTGCCCTTTGGTATTTGGTTCTGTTGTGGCAGTATATTGTGCTGCACTGTGGTATTTGGTTCTGCTGGGGCGGTATATTGTGCTGCACTGTGGTATTCGGTTCTGCTGGGGCAGTATATTGTGCTGCACTGTGGTATTCAGTTCTGCTGGGGCGGTATATTGTGCTGCACTGTGGTATTTGGTTCTGCTGGGGCAGTATATTGTGCTGCACTGTGGTATTCGGTTCTGCTGGGGCAGTATATTGTGCTGCACTGTGGTATCCGGTTCTGCTGGGGTGGTATTATTTGCCACAATATGGTAATGCTGGCCCTGCCTACTTGCGTTTGCCCTGCCTTTGGTCAATTTGGATCCGCTTACAATATGGGGCCACTTTTAGGCCCCTTTCACACAGGCGAGTATTCCGCGCGGGTGCAATGCGTGAGGTGAACGCATTGCACCCGCACTGAATCCGGACCCATTCAGTTCAATGGGGCTGTGCACATGAGCGTTGTTTTTCACGCAGCACTTGTGCGTTGTGTGAAAATCGCAGCATGTTCTATATTCTGCGTTTTTAATGCAACGCAGGCCCCATAGAAATGAATGGGGCTGCGTGAAAATCGCATAGCATCTGCAGGCAAGTGTGGATGCGGTGCGATTTTCACTTGCGCGGAGGCGCACACCCCCGGAAGTCATGTGGGGTAAGGGAATCTGACGGGCATCGTCTTCTTGCTTCTTCCTGCAGGACCTGCAAAAGGACCTTCGATGACGATGATATCGGCTGCTCGATCAAGTGGATGAGGCGAGTTTATTTTTTTTTATTTTTTAACCCCTCAATTGACATTTTAGTAAGCATTCTGTAGTAAGAATGCTATTTCTTCCCCCTTATATCCATGTTAGAAGGGAAAATAATAAAATCAACAGAACACCGAACCCAACCTGAACTTCAGTGAAGGAGTCCGGGTTCGGGTCTGGGTACCACATTCAGTTTTTTATCACGCGCGTGCAAAACACATTGCACTCGCGCAGAAAAAAACTGAACAACGGAACGCAAACGCAGACAAAACTGGCTGAAATTGCATGCCTACTCGCGCCGGTTTGACGCAATGCATCCGGACAAAATCCATAAAGCCCGTGTGAAAGAGGCCTTATTTTTTTTTTCCAGGGCCACATTCAGCTCCCAATCCGCCTCTAAGGATAAGTCATCAATATCATATGGTCGGCGGTCCGATCAGGTGTATGAAGGGAAGGCGTGCGCAGTGCGCTTCTCCCTTCTCGACATACAGCAGCGGACAGGAAGAGAGACGGGAGAGGCGGGAGACGGGATAGATAGGTCATCAATATTAAAAGCCTGGACAACCCCTTTAAATTTTTTATTTTTTTATCTTTCTTTTTTTTGCTGCTCGCTTTGAAGCAGCCACTTGTTGCTTAGCATCCCCCACATGGTGTAAGCGGCTCGTGAGAGGGAACGCCACGCTGCTCGTCTCCATGGTAACCACAACCGCCGCCTTCATTGCTTAGTGATTTCCTCTTACGAGGGAGCATAGTCTGGTGATTGCATGTGTGCATGGTCAGCCTCAGATTAGGCTACTTTCACACTAGCGTTCGTCGGTCCGCTCGTGAGCTCCGTTTGAAGGAGCTCACGAGCGGACCCGAACGCCTCCGTCCAGCCCTGATGCAGTCTGAATGGAGCGGATCCGCTCAGACTGCATCAGTCTGGCGGCGTTCAGCCTCCGCTCCGCTCGCCTCCGCACGGACAGGCGGACAGCTGAACGCTGCTTGCAGCGTTCAGCTGTCCGCCTGGCCGTGCGGAGGCGTGCGGATCCGTCCAGACTTACAATGTAAGTCAATGGGAACGGATCCGCTTGAAGAGGTCACCATATGGCTCAATCTTCAAGCGGATCCGTCCCCCATTGACTTTACATTGAAAGTCTGGACGGATCCGCTCAGGCATCTTGCGCACTTAGAAAATTTTCTAAGTTATTAATGCAGACGGATCCGTACTGAACGGAGCCTCCGTCTGCATTAATATGATCGGATCCGTTCAGAACGGATCCGATCAAGCGCTAGTGTGAAAGTAGCCTTAGACGTGCCCTGTGCTGGGCCTTCTCACCCCCCTTTCCCCCTGTTGTTATACCATATAGTGCTCACATATATTGCAAATAAAAAAACCTACCAAAGGCTACTTTCACACTTGCGCTTGATCGGATCCGTTCTGAACGGATCCGATCATATTAATGCAGACGGAGGCTCCGTTCAGTACGGATCCGTCTGCATTAATAACTTTAAAAAAATTCGCAAGTGCGCAAGTAGCCTGAGCGGATCCGTTCAGACTTTCAATGTAAAGTCAATGGGGGACGGATCCGCTTGAAGATTGAGCCATATGGTGACATCTTCAAGCGGATCCGTTCCCATTGACTTACATTGTAAGTCTGGACGGATCCGCACGGATCCGCACGCCTCCGCACGGCCAGGCGGACACCCGAACGCTGCAAGCAGCGTTCAGCTGTCCGCCTGTCCGTGCGGAGGCGAGCGGAGCGGAGGCTGAACGCCGCCAGACTGATGCAGTCTGAGCGGATCCGCTCCATTCAGACTGCATCAGGGCTGGACGGCTGCGTTCGGGTCCGCTCGTGAGCCCCTTCAAACGGAACTCACGAGCGGACAGCCGAACGCTAGTGTGAAAGTAGCCAAACCGTGCTAACATAGCCCGGCCAGACAGTCATGTGGATCTCACGCCCCCACATCTTCAACCCATGCATGTGAATGCGATGATGGGAGGACACACCCTTTCTTCCCTCAGGGTACACCCTGGTATGGGGGTTCCTGTCTGGTGGTAGTTGGGGTGCTCTTCATGGTAGATGGTTTGGTAGGGTGCAGGCAGGAGATGCAGAGGCCGGCGGATGGATGGTGGAGTCAATAACCAGGACGGTTGGTTGCAATAAATAAAGTCTCTCTCTTTACTAAACAGATGATAGGAGTAGTGGTACATAAAGCAGCAAAAGGCACAGTTCCGAGGTATATCACAATGCAATCCTCTCCCAATGGCAGCGTATAGGTCAAGGATCAGCAACCTCCGGCACTCCAGCTGTGGTGAAACTACAACTCCCAGGAGGACCCATTCAATTCTACGGGAGATCTGAGATCAGACAAGCAATTGTGCATGCTGGGAGTCGTAGTTTCACCACAGCTGGAGGTTGCTGATCGCTGGTCTTTCTCTCCAGACACTTTTGCAGTCTCTCTGCAGAACCACAGGCATGTGACGAGCCTCTTATTAAGGCCTCTTGCACACAAGCTTTTTTTTTTCCCATTTACGTTGCGTTTTTGCGTTTCGTATACGGACTGTATACGGAACCATTCATTTCAATAGATCCGCAAAAAAAACAGAAGGTACTCCGTATGCCTTCTGTTTCCGTTTTTCCGTTCCGTTCATAACGGACAAGGATAGTACTGTTCTATCAGGGGCCAGCTGTTCCGTTCCGCAAAAAACAGAATGCATGCGGACGTCATCCGTATTTTTTGCGGATCCGTTTTTTTTCCGGATCGCAAAATACTGAAAAAGCCATACGGTCGTGTGCAAGAGGCCTAACGGCTTCTGCGATTCTTGGATGGAGGGGGCAGATCTTAGATACGGATGGCCAATCCATGGTAAAGCTGCTTATAGGGCATCTGTCAGCAGTTTTGTACCTATGACACTGGCTGACAAGTTACATGTTCGCTTGGCTGCTGAAGGCATCTGTGTTGGTCCCATGTTCATATGTGCCCGCATTGCTGAGAAAAATAATGTTTTATTATATGCAAATGAGCCTCTAGGAGCAACGGGGGCGTTGCCATTACACCTAGAGGCTCTGCTCTCTCTGCAAATGCAGCGTCCTCTGCACTTTGACTGACAAGTCCAGGCAGTGAAAACATCATCACATCTAACCATTACTTTTGAAGTCCCGCGTTGCGCTGTGCTCTTCAGTATCCGACGCAGGCGCAGTATAGGAAAGAGGCGCGCTGGCAGTTCTCTTCTGTACTGTGCCGGATATTGAAGCCCCGGCAAATTCACTAATGTAAATGACTGTTTCCAGGAGTCGGGGACTGGAGTAGATGTCAAACTAGGGGCACGGACTGCAGGAAGATGCGCCTAATATAAAAAGAGGCGCACGCATCCTCCGGCAACACAGGAGCAATCAAAGACCGGAATGAAAATCCCAGTGTTTGATAAATGACCCCCATTTCCTTTCACGGACTATCGCCATAAAACCATAAGGGGAAATTTATCAAACTGGTGTAAAGTAGAACTGGCAAAGTTGCCCATAGCAACCAATCAGATTACACCTTGCATTTTTCAGAGCTCCTTTGGAAAATGAAATTTGGAATCTGATTGGTTGCTATGGACAACTAAGGCTAGTTTCACACTAGCGGCAGGCTGTTCCGGCGGGTGAACAGCCTGTCGGATCCGTCCTGCCGCTAGTTCACGTGTGCCACCGGATTGCCGCTCCGTCCCCATTGACTATAATGGAGGTGGGGGCGGAGTTCCGGCGGCAGCAGGGCAGCGTACGCCGAGAGGCAGCCGGACTAAAAGTACTTTTAGACCGGCTGCCTCTCAGCTTGCGCTGCCGTGCTGCCGCCGGAACTCCGCCCCCGTTATAGTCCGCGGCATACGTGAACTAACGGCAGGATGGATCTGACAGGCTGTTCACCCGCCGGAACAGCCTGCCGGAGTTCCTTGCCACTAGTGCGAAAGTAGCCTAAGGCCTCTTTCACACTACCGTTTTTTTTTCCGTTTTGCGGTCCGTTTTTTGCGTTCCGTATACGGTCCGTATACGGAACCATTCATTTTAATGGTTCCGCAAAAAAAACAGAATGTGTTCCGTATGCATTCCGTTTCCGTATTTCCGTTTTTCCGTTCCGTTGAAAGATAGAACATGTCCTATATTTGGCCGCATATCACGGTCCGTGGCTCCATTCAAGTCAATGGGTCCGCAAAAAAAACGGAACACATACGGAAATGCATCCGTATGTCTTCCGTTTCCGTTCCGTTTTTTCTGAACCATCTATTGAAAATGTTATGCCCAGCCAAATTTTTTCTATGTAATTACTGTATACTGTATATGCCATACGGAAAAACGGAACGGAACGGAAACGGAACCACAACGGAAGCAAAAAAACGGAACAACGGATCCGTGAAAAACGGACCGCAAAACACTGAAATGGACATACTGTAGTGTGAAAGAGGCCTAAGCCTGTACAAGGCTTACAGGCCGATTAGCAGTAGATTCCAATGCAAGCCTGTAGGTGGCAGCACTGTATTGGAATCTATGGAATTCATCATTCTGTATTGCATAGATATACATTACAGAATACAAGATGTAATCTAATGGTTGCATGGTATAGTCAGCTGGGGTGACTGAAAAAAAAAGTAAAAAAAATAAAATAATTTTTTTAGAGTTTTAAAAAATAAATAAATTCAAATTACCCCCATTGTCCCCTTTCATGAGCATTGCTGCGTCTGAAAACACTGATACTATTAAAATTTTAAAATAATTATCCCATACAGTGAACGGCATTACATTTAAAAAAATGGCCAATTCACCATTTTTTCTCACTTCACCTCCCAGGAAAAATAGAATAAAAATTGATCCAAAAGTCGTACACACTTCAAAATGGTATCAATAAAAACTACAGATCGTCCCGGAAAAAAATGAGCGGCGCACAGCTCAGCCATCAAAAAGTTATGGGGACAGATGGTAATGAAAAGAAAAAAAGTTTACAAAGTTTTTTTTGTTTTGTTTTTTTTCCAGTATCACCGTGGCACATGTACGGCGGAAGTAGAGGTTTCAAATATGGCACCAGCTCGTAAGCATGGCAAATTCAAAATAGCAGAGGCCTGGGGCTAACACCTTTGACCGACAATAATGCAGATCGGATAATTTAACCCTTCAGATGTCGTGGTGAGGTGTGACCACAGCATCTAAATGGCGAAAAAACAGAAGCGCGCGTTTCCGGGTTAGGACCAGCTCCCCAATGCAGAGATTGGAGGTGCAGTTCCTTCTCTCTGAAGCGACCAAGCGTATTAGAGCTGCAGTTCTTATGGAGGCCTGCAGGTGGCCCACAGCAAATGAAGCTAAGGCTACATTCACATGAATGTATTTTGTTTCCGTGTCCGTTCAGTTTTTTTTGCAGATAGGATGCAGACCCATTCATTTCAATGGGTCCGCAAAAAATGCAGACAGCGCATCTGTATGTCCGTTCTGTTGCCCTGCAAAAAAAAAGAAAAAAATAGAACATGTCCTATTCTTGACAAGAATAGGCATTGTTACAATGGATCCACAAAAAAAAAAAAACGGATGCTATACGGAACGTCATCCGTTTTTCTGGCGGACCGCAAAACACATACGGTCGTGTGAATGTAGCCTTAGGCTCCATTCACACGTCCGTGATGTGTTGCGGACCCGCAAATTGCGGGTCCGCAACACACCAGCCCGGCACCCCCATAGAAATGCCTATTCTTGTCCGCAAGAATAGGACAAGAATAGGACATGTTCTATCTTTTGCGGAGCTGCGGTCCCGAAGATCAGGGCCGCGCTCCGCAATTGCGGATGCAGACAGCACACTGTGTGCTGTCCGCATCCATTCCGTCCCCATAGAGAATGAATGGGTCCGCAAAATTGCGGAATGGATGCGGACCTATTTGCGGACGTGTGAATGGAGTCTTAATGAATGTTTTTTGCGTTCCGTATACGGGCCGTTTATTGCGTTCCGTATACGGAGCCATTCATTTCAAAGGGTCCGCAAAAAAGAATGGAATGTACTCTCTGAGCATTCTGTTTCCATATGTCCGCAATTCCGTTCCGCTAGATTTTGAGTCTTGTCCTATTCTTGTCCGCAAATCATGGTCCGTGGCTCCATTTAAGTCAATGGGTCCGCAAAAAAAATGGAACACATACGGAAATGCATCCGTATGTCTTCCGTATCCGTTGTTTTTCGCGGAACCATTTATTGAAAATGTTATGCCCAGCCCAATTTTTTCTATGTAATTACTGTATATGGCATACGGAAAAACGGAACGGAAAAACAAAACAGAAACGGAAACACAACGGAAACAAAGAACGGAACAACGGATCCGTGAAAAACGGTCCGCAAAACACTGAAAAAGCCATACGGTCGTGTGAACAAGCCCTTAGGCCTCATGCACACGACCGTTGTGTGCATCCGTGGCCGTTGTGCCGTTTTCCGTTTTTTTTCGCGGACCCATTGACTTTCAATGGGTCCGTGGAAAAATCGGAAAATGCACCGTTTTGCAGCCGAGGCCGTGATCCGTGTATCCTGTCCGTCAAAAAAATATGACCTGTCCTATTTTTTTGACGGACAACGGTTCACGGACCCATTCAAGTCAATGGGTCCGTGAAAGAACACGGATGCACACAAGATTGGCATCCGTGTCCGTGATCCGTGGCCGTAGGTTGCTTTCATACAGACGGATCCGAAGATCCGTCTGCAGAAAAGCTTTTTCTGATCTAAGTTTTCACTTCGTGAAAACTCATTTCCGACAGTATATTCTAACACAGAAGCGTTCCCATGGTGATGGGGACGCTTCTAGTTAGAATACACTGCAAACTTTGTACAAGACTGCCCCCTGCTGCCTGGCAGCACCCGATCTCTTACAGGGGGATATGATAGCACAATTAACCCCTTCAGGTGCGGCACCTAAAGGGGTTAATTGTACTATCATATTCCCCTGTAAGAGATCAGGGCTGCCAGGCAGCAGGGGGCAGACCCCCCCCCCTCCCCAGTTTGAATATCGTTGGTGGCACAGTGTGCCCCCACCATCGCCCCCCCCCTCCCTCCCTCTATTGTATTAAATCGTTGGTGGCACAGTGTGCCAACCACCATCGCCCCCCCCCTCCCTCTATAGCAGTAACATTGGTGGCAGTGTGCAGTCTCAACAGTAGAAGATTCATACTTACCTGCTTGCTGCTGCGATGTCTGTGAACGGCCGGGAGCTCCTCCTACTGGTAAGTGACAGTTCTTTAGCAATGCGCCGCACAGACCTTTCACTTACCAGTAGGAGGAGCTCCCGGCCGTTCACAGACATCGCAGCAGCAAGCAGGTATGTATGAATCTTCTACTGTTGAGACCGCACACTGCCACCAATGTTACTGCTATAGAGGGAGGGGGGGGGGGCGATGGTGGTTGGCACACTGTGCCACCAACGATTTAATACAATAGAGGGAGGGAGGGGGGGCGATGGTGGGGGCACACTGTGCCACCAACGATATTCAAACTGGGGAGGGGGGGGGGCTGCCCCCTGCTGCCTGGCAGCCCTGATCTCTTACAGGGGAATATGATAGTACAATTAACCCCTTTAGGTGCCGCACCTAAAGGGGTTAATTGTGCTATCATATCCCCCAGTAAGAGATCGGGTGCTGCCAGGCAGCAGGGGGCAGTCTTGTACAAAGTTTGTAGTGTATTCTAACCTGAAGCGTCCCCATCACCATGAGAACGCCTCTGTGTTAGAATATACTGTCGGATCTGAGGTTCACGAAGTAGCTCATATCCGACAGTATATTCTAACATAGAGGCGTTCCCATGGTGATGGGGACGCTTCAAGTTAAAATATACCATCGGATTGGAGAAAACTCCAATCCGATGGTAGAAAAGAACTCCAGACTTTACATTGAAAGTCAATGGGGACGGATCCGTTTGAAATGGCACCATATTGTGTCAACATCAAACGGATCCGTCCCCATTGACTTGCATTGTAATTCAGGACGGATCCGTTTGGCTCCGCACGGCCAGGCGGACACCAAAACGACTTTTTTTTCATGTCCGTGGATCCTCCAAAAATCAAGGAAAACCAACGGACGAAAAAACGGTCACGGATCACGGACCCACGGACCCCGTTTTTGCGGGCCGTGAAAAAAAACTGTCGTGTGCATGAGGCCTTAGACTGTAGTTATATTGCATTACAGTGTAAACTGAAATAAATGAGAATGTTTCATATTTTAGCCTCCTAGGGGGGGCTAAAAAAAAGTTTTTGGAAAGTTAAAAAAATATATATAAAAAAATGTAAATCACCCCCCCCTTTCCCTAGAATTAAAACTAAAAAACCTAATGATCGTAGGTAGAGATGAGCGAATTTCATATTTTGAAATTCGGTCATGCTTCGTTTGGTGGTAAAAGCAGAATTGCCTTATGGATTCCGTTACCACGGACCATAACGCAGTTCTATGACGGAATGCATAACGGAATGCCTTTAGAGGCATTCCGTTATTCATTCGGTCATTATAGATGTCTATGGCCTGCAAAACGGATCCGTCCGGAAATGACTCCCCTGCATAATGGAAACGGGACGGATCCGTTAAGCAGCCCATAGACTTCGATTATAATGGATGCATTCCATCATAGAATTGCGTTATGGTCCGTGGTAACGGAATCCATAACGCAGTTCTGCTTTAACCACCAAATGAAGAATGAACGAATTTCAAAATATGAAATTTGTTCATCTCTAATCGTGGGCATCGTGGGGAAAAAAACGCCCATACTATTAAAATATAAAAATATTTATCCTATACGGCGAATGGTGTAACGGAAAGAAACATCCAAATTTCTCCATTTTATCATCTTATTTTTATATTTTAGCACTGACCAAAAAAATTTCAACAAAATGTGATCAAAAAGTTGTACACACTCCAAAATAGTATCAATAAAAACTACAGATCGTTCTGCAAAAAAAAATATATTAATAGCGCCAGCACATCCCCGTAGACTTAACAAGAAAAAAATAAGGGGGTCAGAAAATAAAATAATTTTCCAAATTTTTTTTTTTGTATTAAAACAAGCTTCCATTTTCACACTACATTGAATGTAATATAAAATTATTATTTTTCCCACAAAAAAACAAGCCCTCATATGGCTATGTGAACGGAAAAATAAAAAAGTTATGGCTCCAGGAAGGCAGGGAGTGAAAAATGAAAACACAAAAATGGAAAATCGCAGGATCCTAAATAAACCTGGGTAAACGGGATTCCTGCCTGGGGCTGCAGTGTTCAGAGGTGGAGGTTTTTCACTGCTTTGTGGTTATTTGCGTCTCTGTAAGGCCTCATGCACACGACCGTTCCGTTTTTTGTGGTCCGCAAACCGCAGATCCACAAAAATCGGAAGCTGCCCGTGTGCCTTGCGCAGTATCAGTCCTAACCTCAGTATCTGAGGAAAGGGATTTAGGGGTCATTATTTCCGAAGACTTAAAGGTAGGCAGACAATGTCATAGAGCAGCAGAAGATGCTAGCAGAATGCTTGGGTGTATAGGGAGAGGCATTACCAGTAGACAGAGGGAGGCGCTCATGCCGCTCTACAGAGCACTAGTGAGACCTCATGTGGAGTATTGTGCTCAGTACTGGAGACCATATCTCCAGAAGGATATAGATACTTTGGAGAGAGTTCAGAGAAGAGCTACTAAACTAGTACATGGATTGCAGGATAAAACTTACCAGGAAATATTAAAGGACCTTAACATGTATAGCTTGGAAGAAAGACGAGACAGAGGGGATAGGATAGAAACTGCTAAATACATAAAGGGAATCAACAAGGTAAAAGAGGAGAGAATATTTAAAAGAAGAAAAACTACCACAAGAGGACACAGTTTTAAATTAGAGGGGCAAAGGTTTAAAAGTGATATCAGGAAGTATTACTTTACTGAGAGAGTAGTGGATGCATGGAATAGCCTTCCTGCAGAAGTGGTAGCTGCAAATACAGTGGAGGAGTTTAAGCATGCATGGGATAGGCATAAGGCCATCCTTCATATAAGATAGGGCCAGGGGCTATCCATAGTATTCAGTATATTGGGCAGACTAGATGGGCCAAATGGTTCTTATCTGCCGACACATTCTATGTAATTTGCGGAACAGAAGGCACATTGTAGAAATGCCTATTCTTGTCTGCAAAACGGACAAGAATAGGACATGCTATATTTTTTTTGCAGGGCCACTGAACGAACGGAGCAACGGATGCGGACAGCACATTTGCGAAACAGCACGGACAGGCTTTAATTTAACCACTTCAGCCCCGCTAGGTGAAACCCCCTTCATGACCAGAGCACTTTTTACACTTCGGCACTACACTCCTTTCACAGTTTATCGCTCGGTCATGCAACTTACCACCCAAATGAATTTTACCTCCTTTTCTTCTCACTAATGGAGCTTTCATTTGGTGGTATTTTATTGCTGCTGACATTTTTACTTTTTTTGTTATTAATCAAAATGTAACGATTTTTTTGCAAAAAAAGACATTTTTCACTTTCAGCTGTAAAATTTTGCAAAAAAAACGACATTCATATATACATTTTTCGCCAAATTTATTGTTCTACATGTCTTTGATAAAAAAAAAATGTTTGGGCAAAAAAAAATGGTTTGGGTAAAAGTTATAGCATTTACAAACTATGGTACAAAAATGTGAATTTCCGCTTTTTGAAGCAGCTCTGACTTTCTGAGCACCTGTCATGTTTCCTGAGGTTCTACAATGTCCAGACAGTAGAAAACCCCCACAAATGACCCCATTTCGGAAAGTAGACACCCTAAGGTATTCGCTGATGGGCATAGTGAGTTCATAGAACTTTTTATTTTTTGTCACAAGTTAGCGGAAAATGATGATGATTTTTATTTTAATTATTTTTTTTCTTACAAAGTCTCATATTCCACTAACTTGCGACAAAAAATAAAAAATTCTAGGAACTCGCCATGCCCCTCACAGAATACCTTGGGGTGTCTTCTTTCCAAAATGGGGTCACTTGTGGGGTAGTTATACTGCCCTGGCAATTTAGGGGCCCAAATGTGTGAGAAGAACTTTGCAATCAAAATGTGTAAAAAATGACCGGTGAAATCCAAAAGGTGCACTTTGGAATATGTGCCCCTTTGCCCACCTTGGCAGCAAAAAAGTGTCACACATCTGGTATCGCCGTACTCAGGAGAAGTTGGGGAATGTGTTTTGGGGTGTCATTTTACATATACCCATGCTGGGTGAGAAAAATATCTTGGTCAAATGCCAACTTTGTATAAAAAAATTGGAAAAGTTGTCTTTTGCCAAGATATTTCTCTCACCCAGCATGGGTATATGTAAAATGACACCCCAAAACACATTCCCCAACTTCTCCTGAGTACGGCGATACCAGATGTGTGACACTTTTTTGATGCCAAGGTGGGCAAAGGGGCACATATTCCAAAGTGCACCTTTCGGATTTCACCGGTCATTTTTTACAGATTTTGATTGCAAGGTACTTCTCACACATTTGGGCCCCTAAATTGCCAGGGCAGTATAACTACCCCACAAGTGACCCCATTTTGGAAAGAAGACACCCCAAGGTATTCCGTGAGAGGCATGGCGAGTTCCTAGAATTTTTTATTTTTT
Source organism: Bufo gargarizans (assembly GCF_014858855.1). Taxonomy (NCBI): domain Eukaryota; kingdom Metazoa; phylum Chordata; class Amphibia; order Anura; family Bufonidae; genus Bufo; species Bufo gargarizans. Next base: position 38,193,037 of record NC_058082.1, on the reverse strand, counting down.
GTCACAAGTTAGCGGAAAATGATGATTTTTTTTTTTTTTCTCTTTTTTCCTTACAAAGTCTCATATTCCACTAACTTGCGACAAAAAAAAATAAATTCTAGGAACTCGCCATGCCCCTCACGGAATACCTTGGGGTGTCTTCTTTCCAAAATGGGGTCACTTGTGGCGTAGTTATACTGCCCTGGCAATTTAGGGGCCCAAATGTGTGAGAAGTACCTTGCAATCAAAATCTGTAAAAAATGACCGGTGAAATCCGAAAGGTGCACTTTGGAATATGTGCCCCTTTGCCCACCTTGGCATCAAAAAAGTGTCACACATCTGGTATCGCCGTACTCAGGAGAAGTTGGGGAATGTGTTTTGGGGTGTCATTTTACATATACCCATGCTGGGTGAGAAAAATATCTTGGCAAAAGACAACTTTTCCCATTTTTTTATACAAAGTTGGCATTTGACCAAGATATTTTTCTCACCCAGCATGGGTATATGTAAAATGACACCCCAAAACACATTCCCCAACTTCTCCTGAGTACGGCGATACCAGATGTGTGACACTTTTTTGATGCCAAGGTGGGCAAAGGGGCACATATTCCAAAGTGCACCTTTCGGATTTCACCGGTCATTTTTTACAGATTTTGATTGCAAGGTACTTCTCACACATTTGGGCCCCTAAATTGCCAGGGCAGTATAACTACGCCACAAGTGACCCCATTTTGGAAAGAAGACACCCCAAGGTATTCCGTGAGGGGCATGGCGAGTTCCTAGAATTTTTTATTTTTTGCATAAGTTAGCGGATATTGATTTTTTTTTGTTTTTTTCTCACAAAGTCTCACTTTCCGCTAACTTAGGAAAAAAATTTCAATCTTTCATGGACTCAATATGCCCCTCACGGAATACCTTGGGGTGTCTTCTTTCCGAAATGGGGTCACATGTGGGGTATTTATACTGCCCTGGCTTTTTAGGGGCCCTAAAGCGTGAGAAGAAGTCTGGAATATAAATGTCTAAAAATGTTACGCATTTGGATTCCGTGAGGGGTATGGCGAGTTCATGGGAGATTTTATTTTTTGACACAAGTTAGTGGAATATGAGACTTTGTAAGAAAAAACAAAAACAAAAACAAACAAAAAATTTCCGCTAACTTGTGCCAAAAAAAATGTCTGAATGGAGCCTTACAGGGGGGTTATCAATGACAGGGGGTGATCAGGGAGTGTATATGGGTGATCACCCGCCTGTCATTGATCACCCCCTGTAAGGCTCCATTCAGACGTCCGCATGTGTTTTGCGGATCCGATCCATGTATCCATGGATCCGTAAAAATCATGCGGACGTCTGAATGGAGCCTTACAGGGGGGTGATCAATGACAGGGGGTGATCAGGGAGTGTATATGGGTGATCACCCGCCTGTCATTGATCACCCCCCTGTAAGGCTCCATTCAGACGTCCGCATGATTTTTACGGATCCATGGATACATGGATCGGATCCACAAAACACATGCGGACGTCTGAATGGAGCCTTACAGGGGGGTTATCAATGACAGGGGGGTGATCAGGGAGTGTATATGGGTGATCACCCGCCTGTCATTGATCACCCCCTGTAAGGCTCCATTCAGACGTCCGCATGTGTTTTGCAGATCCGATCCATGTATCCATGGATCCGTAAAAATCATGCGGACGTCTGAATGGAGCCTTACAGGGGGGTGATCAATGACAGGGGGGTGATCAATGACAGGGGGTGATCAGGGAGTGTATATGGGTGATCACCCGCCTGTCATTGATCACCCCCCTGTAAGGCTCCATTCAGACGTCCGTATGCTTTTTGCGGATCCGATCCATGTATCCGTGGATCCGTAAAAATCATACGGACGTCTGAACGGAGCCTGACAGGGGGGTGATCAATGACAGGGCGGTGATCAATGACAGGGGGGTGATCAGGGAGTTTATATGGGGTGATCATGGGTGATCAGGGGTTTAAGGGGTTAATAAGTGACGGGGGGGGGGGGGGGGTGTAGTGTAGTGTGGTGTTTGGTGCGACTGTACTGAGCTACCTGAGTCCTCTGGTGGTCGATCCTAACAAAAGGGACCACCAGAGGACCAGGTAGGAGGTATATTAGACGCTGTTATGAAAACAGCGTCTAATATACCTGTTAGGGGTTAAAAAATTCGGATCTCCAGCCTGCCAGCGAACGATCGCCGCTGGCAGGCTGGAGATCCACTCGCTTACCTTCCGTTCCTGTGAGCGCGCGCGCCTGTGTGCGCGCGTTCACAGGAAATCTCGGCTCTCGCGGGAGGACGCGTATATGCGTCCACCCAGAAGAGCAGGACCGCCGGCAGGACGCAATCCTGCGTACGGCGGTCCTGAGGTGGTTAACCCCTTCCCGACACATGACGTACTACTACGTCATGGGAACCACTGCATTCCTGCAATTGGACGGAATAGTACGTCATGGTGATCGCGCGGGCACCGGAGCGGTGCGCGCGTGATCACTGCAGGGGCCTGGCAGTCCCTACTATATCCGCCGGCATCGCTGTACAAGCAGATGCCGGCGGATTAACCCCTTCTATGCCGCGGTCCACAACATAGAAGGGGTTTGTGTCGGGTGAGTGAGCGCATCGAGTCCCCGAGCTGCTGTGGCAGGGACCCGATGCAAGACAAGGCAGCCCGATGGACTGCAGAGGCTGCCCAATGCCTTGCACGGCATCGGAACTTGCCTTCTACGGGTGCCAGGGAGATCCAGCCTCAGGCCCGTCTCCTAGGCAACCTGTTAGGCCTCTTTCACATGGGCGGGTTTTCCACGCGGGTGCAATGCGTGAGGTCAACGCATTGCACCCGCACTGAATCCTGACCCATTTATTTCTATGGGGCTGTGCACATGAGCGGTGATTTTCACGCATCACTTGTGCGTTGCGTGAAAATCGCAGCATGCCCTATATTGTGCGTTTTTCACGCAACGCAGTTCCCATAGAAGTGAATGGGGCTGCGTGAAAATCGCAAGCATCCGCAAGCAAGTGCGGATGCGGTGCGATTTTCACACGTGGTTGCTAGGTCAGGATCGGGATGGGAACCCGATGTTTATTATTTTCCCTTATAACATGGTTATAAGGGAAAATAATAGCATTCTGAATACAGAATGCAAAGTAAATTAGGGATGGAGGGGTAAAAAAATAAAAATTCAAAATTAAACTCCCCTCATCCACTTGTTCGCGCAGCCCGTCTCGTCTTCTTTCTTCTTCTTTGATGACCTGGAAGAAAAGGACCTTTGGTGACATCACTGCGCTCATCACATGGTCCATCACCATGGTGATGGACCATGTGATGAGCGCAGTGACGTCACCAAAGGTCCTTTTCTCCCAGGTCGGTCAAAAAATAAAAAACCTATGGCTCTCAGAATATGGAGACACTAAAATATCATTATTTTGGTTTCAGAAATGCTATTATTGTGTAAAACTTAAATAAATAAAAAAAGTTGACATATTAGGTATTGCCACGTCGGTAACGAGCTGCTCTACAAAAAAGTCACATGACCTAATCTGTCAGATGAATGTTGTTAAAAATAAAAATGGTGCCAAAACATCAATTTTTTGGTTACATTGCCTCACAAAAAACTTAATATAGAGCAATTAAAAATCATATGTACCCCAAAATAGTACCAATAAAACTGGCACCTTATCCCGTAGTTTCCAAAATGTGGTAACTTTTTTGAGTTTCTACTGTAAGGGTGCATCTGGGGGGCTTCAAATGGGACATGGCATCTAAAAACCAGTTCCGCTAAATCTGCCTTCCAAAAACCGTATGGCGCTCCTTTCCTTCTGCGCCCTGCCGTGTGCCCGTACAGCAGTTTACGACCACATGTGGGGCGTTTCTGTAAACCGCAGAATCAGGGCACTAAATATAGAGTTTTATTTGGCTGTTAACCCTTGCTTTGATATTGGAAAAAATGGATTAAAATGTAAAATTTGACAAAAAAGTGAAATTATGAAATTTCATCTCCATTTTCCATTAATTTTTGTGGAACACCTAAAGGGTTAACAAAGTTTGTAAAATCAGTTTTGAATACCTTGAGGGGTGTAGTTTCTGAAATGGGGTCATTTTTGGGTGGTTTCTATTATGTGAGCCTCACAAAGTGACTTCAGACCTGAATTGGTCCCTAAAAAGTGTTTATTGGAAATTTTCTGAAATTTTTTAAGATTTGCTTCCAAACTTCTAAGCCTTGTAACGTCCCCCAAAAATAAAATGTAATTTTCAAAATGATCCAAACACGAAGTAGACATATGGGGAATGTAAAGTAATTACTATTTTTGGAGGTATTACTATCTATTATAAAAGTAGAGAAATTTAAATGTGGAAATTTGCTAATTTTTCAAAATTTCTGGTAAATTTGGTATTTTTTTATGAATAAGTATTTTTTTTACTCATTTTTACCAGTGTCATGAAGTACGATATGTGAGGAGAAAACAATCTCAGAACGGCCTGGATAAGTAAAAGCGTTCCAAAGTTATTACCACATAAAGTGACACTGGTCAGATTTGCAAAAATGGTCTGGGCAGGAAGGTGAAAACAGGCCCGCGGTTGAAGGGGTTAATATAACTGCCTATTCTTGTCCGCAAAGCGAGGACTAGGACATGTCGGATATTTATTTTTTGCTTTTTGCGGGGCCACGGAACGGAGCAACGGATGCGGACAGCACACAACCGTATGGCTTTCTCAGTGTTTTGCGGTCTGTGTGTCGTTCCGTTTTTTGTTTCCGTTCCGTTTTTCCGTATGGCATATACAGTAATTACATAGAAAAAAATTGGGCTGGGCATAAAATTTTCAACAGATGGTTCCGCAAAAATGGAACGGATACGGAAGACATACCGAAGCATTTCCCTATGTGTTCAGTTTTGTTTTTTTGCGGACCCATTGACTTGAATGGAGCCACGGAACGTGATTTGCAGGCAATAATAGGACATGTTCCATCGCTCAACGGAACAGAAAAAACGGAAATACGGAAACGGGATGTATACGAAGTACATCTTTTTTTTTTTGACTATTGAAATGAATGGTTCCGTATACTGAACACAAAATAAGGCCCGTAAATGAAAAAAAACAAAAACGGTCGTGTGAAAGAGACCTAAATTTTGAATGGGGCCGTATCCGAGCTGCCAAAACTGCGGCTCGGATGCGGACCAAAACAACGGCCGTGTGCATGAGGCCTATCTGTGTGACGTCACTTCTCGGAAGCTGACTTTCTAAGAGAGCTATGACGTAATCGACCATTTACGAGCCGCCGCCTCTCCACAGCGAGCGTATTCTCCTCCCCTTACCGGTTACCAGGCAAGATAAACTCTCCTAGCAACCAATCACAACACGCCTCTGACGTCACGAAAACAACCGTTTCCTCTCCCTGCCCATTCCTTGCGCAACTTCTTCTTTTTTTTTTTTTCATCCCCGACCAATGAGAAGCCGCTGCGAGGCGTCGCGTCACGTGACCCTCGACGTCCTGGTGTAGTTTTCTCTGGCGGTGACCGGCGCCATTTTGTAAGAAGACATCTGCCGCTTGCGGAGTTGAGGAGGAAGACGTTAGGAGCGGAGCCCCCCTCCGTCCTGTCAGCCCGCCGTCTCATGATGCCGTGTGGGCGGCTTGCTGTACACCTCACCGCCTAATCCCCCCCCCCTGTCCTGTCAGGGACTCCCAGCCGTATTCGGCCTCCGTCAACAATGGCGGCCGACGAAGCGCGAGAGGACGCCTGTCGGGATTATCAGTCCTCCCTGGAGGACCTGACTTTCAACAGCAAGCCTCACATCAACATGCTGACCATCCTCGCCGAGGAGAACGTCCAGTTCGCCCGGGACATCGTCACTCTTATCGAAGCGCAAATCGCTAAGGTTTTTATGACTAAAGCATTTTATTTTCTTATGTGTACCCCCCTCTGCCCTCCAGATCCCCGACCTGCCCTTCTTTCACAAGCCAATATGGCGCCGACCTCGTTATCTGAGGCGGTCCGCCATCTTACCTCAGCTCTCTCACTTACAGCCCTCTCTCTGAGCTGAGACCCGTATGTTAGGTACCCAGACACGGCCAATATGGCGGCTTACAGGCAGTCACCTGATCTCCTCAAGGCCACAGTATGGCTGATAGTACATACAGATCAGGTCCTTGTTGCTAAGGATAGGCAATCAGGGTGTAGTTATGGGGGGGGCCCAGGGCCCTTTCACAGTCGGCCAATGGTGACCTGAGGAAAGGTAGAAAGGTCATGGAGCTTTCCCCGTGGCGCTGCCGATTTGTGGTAGTGATCAGCGGGCACCTCGGCCGCTGATCAGTCATCGATGGGGCGTAAATGTCTGCAGAAAACCCTTCGCTGTTAGAGACGGGTGTCCGCTTTTATGTAAGCGCTTAAAGGGGTTGTCTAGCCTTCAGAAAAATGCCCCAAACCTGGTAGAAATGAGATGTTTGTAATGTAATTAAAGGGGTCGGCCGCTTCCTGGAGAAGTAACATAGGAAACTTAAAGGGGTGTTGCGATTGTTATATTATCCACAGGTTAGGGGTAAACTGTTAGATCGGTGGGGACCTCCACTGATCACCGTCATTGATGGGTGTGGTGGGGGTCCCAGCAGTGTAATAGTTGTCTCCCTGTGGATAAGGGGTAACCTAAAATACCCATAAGTTGCCTCAGTTCCCGCTGCACCCCCTACTGTCCATAGATTGCGTGACGTGGCTATCCCTGCCAACCCCCCCTTCCCAAACTCGGTGGCCTGAGGAGCTCCCCCCCGATACACATTAGATTGTCAGAGAATAGCTAATGTGTTATGGGGGATTTAAGTCACATGACCACCGCCATGTTGATTGATAAGGATGCGGCTTCCATGGCCGTAGGGGAGCCCTGGGGTCGGGGGGGTTCCTGTGCCTCTACCCACAAGTTGATGGCATTTTTGAGATTTCTTCAGAAAGTGCATCAACATCCCGACCAGTGTCCTCCGGCCGGTGTTGGTCATTGCTCGGCCTCTGCCGAGTCGCTTGAGATGTTAGCGGGGGGCCCCGGGATGTTGCGTTGCCGTTCAGTATACGGAGGGGACTTGTCCTTTCTTATTTCCTACTGGTTTGGGGACATTTCTGAAGGCTGGACGTAATAGAAAGTTCTGATTATAGCTTGTCCGACTTCTCAGCATCTCTGCTTACTGTCAGTGAAGGGGGAGCGTATGGTTCCTGACCTAAGGCCTGGTAATGCTTTGTGGTCAAACTGGGAATGGCCCCTGTTTTGTGAGGTGGTTATTGGTGACATGATTTTTACTGGTGAACGTGTTCTAAATGTGTTGAGGCCGAGTTCACATCAGCGGATTGGTCTTCCGTTGTTCTGATCCGTCAGAAGAACCGAAAAAAACATTGCTTATGTTGAATTTGAGCATCTTTTTGTGCTCTTTTTATATCCTTTTTTGCCTTTTTTTTGTGAGGAAAAGTCCTTTGTGGTTAAAACGGACGCTTAGGGTACTTTCACACTTGCGTTTTTCTTTTCAGGCATAGTTCGGTCACAGGGGCTCTATACCGGAAAAGAACTGATCAGTTTTATCCCCATGCATTCTGAATGGAGAGTAATCCGTTCAGTTTGCATCAGGATGTCTTCAGTTCAGTCATTTTGACTGATCAGGCAAAAGAGAAAACCGCAGCATGCTACGGTTTTATCTCCGGCGAAAAAAAACTGAAGACTTGCCTGAACGCCGGGTCCGGCATTTTTTCCCATAGGGATGTATTAATGCCGGATCCGGCGTTCCGTTATGCGCAGACTGAAAAAAAAGGTGAAAAAATAAATGCCGGATCCGTTTTGCAGGATATCACCGGAACGACTGATTCGGCATTTCAATGCATTTTTTCGACTGATCAGGCATTTTTAAGGGTCCATTCACACGTCCTGTTTTTTTTCATCCTGAAAAACGATCCGTTTTTGCGCATCCGTTGTTCCTGAAAATGTTTCCGTATGTCATCCGTATATCATCCGTTTTTTGCGGATCCGCAAAAAACGGGAACATGTATACATTTCAATAATCAAATAAAGTTGTTTGGATTTCTTTGAAAAAAAATTGAAAAAAAAAAAAAAATTTGCTATGTGTTTCCAGGAACGGAATCCGCAAAAAACGGATGACATACGGAATGACATCCGAATGTCATCCGTTTTTTGCGGATCCATTGACTTTGTATTGTACCAGGATCCGATTTTTTCAGGACAAGAATAGGACATGTTTTATATTTAAACGGACATGCGGAACGGAACAACGGAAACGGACAGCACACATTGTGCTGTCCGATTTTTTTCCAGGACCCATTGAAAATGAATGGGTCCAGATCTGGTCCTGATCTGTTCCTGAAAAAACGGAACAGATCAGGAAAGAAAAAACGGACGTGTGAATGGACCCTAAGACTGAGCAGGATCCTGATCAGTCTTACTAATGCCATCAGTTAGCATACATTTTGCCTGATCCGGCAGGCAGTTCCGGCGACAGAACTGCTTGCCGGATCTCTCTGCCGCAAGTGTGAAAGTAGCCTTAAAGGGGTTCTGCAGTTTGTTTAAACTGATGGTCTATCCTCTGGATACATCATAAGCATCTGATCAGCGGGGGTCCGACACCCGGGACCCCCACCGATCAGCTGTTTGAGAAGGCAGTAGCGCCACAGCCTTCTTGCCGTTTACCACAGGCCCAGTGACGTCGCAGCTAGTATCACTGTGCGGGGCTATGCTCTGTTCATTGATACTAGTCATGACGTCACTGGGCCTGTGGTAAACGGCAAGAAGGCCACCGCGCTACTGCCTTCTCAAACAGCTGATCGGCGGGGGGTCCCGGGTGTCGGACCCCCGCGATCAGATGCTGATGACCTATCCAGAGGATAGATCCATCAGTGTAAACGAAGTGCAGAACCCCTTTAAAATAAAGTCTGTTCTCATGGATCAGAAAAGTAAATGGTGATGTGAACCCGGCCTAATCTGTGAAAGATACGAACTGCTACATAGAGACCCGGCCTGACGCCTCTCACAGCGGAGCTGGGGCTGATACACGGCGACAAACCCTCAGCTGTGAGAGGCTTTGTTGCATTTGCCTGGGATTTTTTTTACAGAATCTGTGGGAGTAATCCAAGGATTTGAAACGTTGCTTTCTGCCGGGGATTGGCCGACAGATTTGCCCATTTTTTTTGTTCCATTGTAACTCATTGCGGCTTTTTGTTGTAACGGCCGCCGTACACATTCAGCGATCGAGTCGTGAATGTAGACCGCGGTTCTGGTCGATTTCGGATGATCATACACCTAATGTGTATGGGTTCCTTTAGAGCCGCATCGGTAGCAATCATGCTGGACCCTGGCGGAATCAAGAACTTGGATGTAAGGCGACGTCGGTAGCAGTAATCTCGCACAACGTGTTTTGTGGTGGTGTCGCCCTGTGACGTTGTCGCAGTGAGACGCCATAAACCAGGCGTGCTCAACCTGCCGCCCTCCAGCTGTTGGACAACTATAGCTCCTAGCATTCCTGAACAGTCTACAGCAGGCCATGGTGGGAGTTGTAGTTTTACATCAGCTGGAGGGTTGAGCACGCCTGCCATAGACTATCATTACAAGAAGTGTTGTGTGGCTGTACCCTGAAGGGGTTGTCAGATCATTCATCTCCGACAACCCCAACAATGTCTTATACTCGCTCGTCTCCGGCCTGTACTCCGCCGCTGTTTGCTTCAGACAGCCTGGGACCGTCCTTGGGATGGAAATGACCCTGTTCACTGACAGTAAGCAGAGAGTTGGAAATTGACACTGTATTAGAAAGTTGATGGGTTTTTCATTACCTTTACAGAAAACTAGAAATTCCATTAAAATTACTTTTTGGATGAAGGGGTAGGTTTAACCCTTAAACAGCCAGAGCCTCTGCCGCCGGGATCTGCTGTCTGGCATTGGATCGCCGGTCCCCGGGTCTATTTTACATCTCTTGTATCACCCAATGCCTATTGTATAGCATGCATATATCAGATGGTGTATTGTACAGTCTCCCCTCTTGATGTCTGGATTGTGTAAGAATCCCCCCCACCTTGTCCATACTAGTGATAAGGTATAATGTCAGCCCTCCGCTGACGGTGTGCCCCGTGTCACTGGCTCCAGTAGTCGTCACGTTGCAGCTAGTGCCCAGTGACACGCCAGTCGCCCCCTCCCCCCACCCCACATGCTTTAACCACGTGTTGAGTAATAGTTCTCCTATATATTAAATAAATGGCTTTAACGTGTGTGACTGGTATGCTGCAAACTGTAAATAAAATGTATAAAATATGTATTTGTGTTTTTTATTTACCACTGTTTTTACTGTATGGTTTGTGTTCCATTCACAAGACTTGCACATGATCTCTTCTACCGGAGAGGGCAGGGGTGAAACCGATCTGGGAGGGGGGTGGGGGGGGGGGGTGTATTCCTTCCATGTGCAGCCGGCACTGTGAGGTCTGGGTGTGCCCTCTCCGTGTCAGTGGTAACTGTATATCAGAGGGTGGCAGGTTACTGGACATTGGACGATAAGCCCCTGCCGCTGTGTGAAGTCACAGTCAGGGCCCGGCTGTGACCTTTTCTTTCATAGATTACATTGATTTTTATTTTTTCCTACAGAAGAAATTAATGATTAACCTTTTATAGAACACTAATTTCCACCATGTTAAACTGTAGCTCCGTCTCGCCTGCTCCCGCATGAATGAGCTGGGCTCTCCCGGATGAGTTCAGAGGCAGATGCATCCTCCTAGGGGTGCGTTAGACATTTCTGGGGGAGTCCGGGTCTTTTGCTTGGTGGATGTGGCTGGGAGGTCAAAAAGCCCTTTAAAGGGGTATTCCCATCACAGACAATGGGGGCATATCACTAGGATATGGCCCCATTGTCTGATAGGTGCGGGTCCCACCTCTGGGTCCCGCACCTACAACGAGAACGGAGCAGGGAGGGGCCCGTCCACCACTAAGCGCTGCTCCCATATAAGTGAATGGGAGCGTATGCGCGACCCCTGCTCCCATTCATTTCTATGGGGCAGACGGAAATAGCCAAGCCAGCGCTCGGCTATTTTCGGTGGCCCCATAGAAATGCTTGGAGGGCGGCTGCGCAGTGCGCCCTCCGTTCATTTCCCCTCTAGTTCTCATTGTAGGTGCGGGTCCCAGAGGTGGGACCTGCACCTATCAGACAATGGGGCCATATCTTAGCGATATGCCCCCATTGTCTGTGATGGGGAAAACCCCTTTAACCACCTAACTTTTGCCCGAGTCCAGCTCAGGCAGTGGGAAAAATAGCTCACTGGAGGGGGATGGGCTGCTTTAGATGCCGCTATCTCCTGAATGATGGCAGCTAGAAACATGCAGCTGGTCTTGTTTGAAAGCTGACGGTCCAGGCTTTCAGCTAAGGTCCAAGCAACAGAGGAATCGAGTCGGGAATAATTGTGGGTAAAACCAGTTTTTACTTTCACTGTCGGCTGCATTTCACAGCATCCCGATTTCTATCAGTGATATCTTCCCCTGTACTGAGCATATTGCTGTCAGCCTTCAGACAAGACCAGTGGCAGGTTTCTAGGCACCATCCAGGAGATGGTGGCATCTATAGAAGCCCTCCCCTCGCCCTCCAGTTAGCTACTTTTCCCACTGCTGAAGCTGGACTGGGGCAAAACAGTTAGGGGGGTTAAAAAGTGCTGTCCAGGATTAAGAAAACATGGCTGCTTTCTTCCAAACACAGCGCCACACCTGTCCAGTTTCTGTGGTATCGTGGCTCGGCAGACAGACGCGGTGCTGTTTTTTGGAAGAAAGACCCGTTTTTCTAATCCTTGATAACCCCTTTTTTTAAGGTCACATCCTAAATGCTTGCTTTAATCTTGGGTCGGTGGCTGGTCACAACACACATTACACCACTATGGACATACACGTAACCTAAACGTGGACTGGACTGTGCTGCCGTTCCTCTGGTGGGAGCAGGACAACTGGGGGAAGCAGCACCCACTGGTGACTAATGTGACTGAAGGTAGCAGGTGACCTGTCTGGGTGGAGCGTTTTGGATCTGTTCTCAGCCTATTTGTACAGGTGACTCCGTTCACAAGTCACATTGGATGAGTAAAGATCTGGACTGTGCTCTGGAAGACGTCACTAGATGGACGCACGTGCGCCTAATACCAGCAAGCATGGAGAGCAATGCCATCCGGCCGTGGATTTCCCGAAAGAAACGCTGTTTGGTTGAACTGTAAAATATAAAAAAACAAATGGATGTCTTAGAGACCAATGGCTGCGATGACGTGATGGGAACACTAACCTTACTGGTATCCTTTAATTAATAGCTAAATCTCCAGCCTCCCGCTCTCTAGTAATGTATGGGACGTAAAGTAAATCTAATCCTTGGTTTGTATACAGAGGGGAGCTGTCGTGGGGTGATGGTTTGTGTCCTACTAAACTTACCAGTTTTCTTTTATCTAGGCGCCTAGCACAGAGAAGCTTCCAGTCATGTATCTCATGGATTCCATTGTTAAAAATGTCGGAAGAGACTATCCTGCAGCGTTTGCTAAAAACATAGTTCCCACGTTTGTTAATGTGTTTGAAAAGGTATAGATTCATTATTCTTTCTCACGTTGATGCTAAAGCTTTATTCTTGTCCTAGGTGGGCTGCAAACGTCGTGTCAGAGGGTCTGTAGAGCTGTAGGGTTTTGACTAGAGGCCAGGATTACCTACTGACGTCCTATAGTCCCCATGCACACGACTGTGTCTTAGGGTCCGGCTGCATGGCGACAGAGGTGTGGCGTAGATATAATTATATGATGTATGTCAATGGTGTCGCAATGTAACATGGGGCATGTACTGTAACGCGGCAGTCACGGAACAATCCGGCTTGGACTGATTTTATTTTTATTTTTTAATTTCTTGCAACTGTCACATCAGTTGTAGCATGTCCCATGCAACACCATTGAAATTCATTACATGAAAGTTTGCGCGACTTAATGTCGCCGTGTAACGGTACCCGTACAGTCCGCAAACTGCAGATACCGGCCGTATGCATGCTGACGACATTTTCTTTTTCCAGTCTATAGAAATGTCCTATTCTTGTCTGCAAAACATAAGTATAGGACATGTTCTGTTTTTAAAAAAAATTTCAGTTGCAGCCCCATTGAAATGAACATGTCTGCATCCAATCTGCAAAAAAAAAATTGGAACTAAAATAAAGTTGGGTGACTAGGGGCTCATGCACACGAATGTATTTTCTCTCCGCGTCGGTTGCCTTTTTTTTGCAGATTGTATACGGAACCATTCATTTAAAAAACAGAAGGTACTCCATGTGCATTCAGTTTCCGTATGTCCGTATTTCCATTCTGCAAAAAGATAGAACGTGTCCTATTATTGTCCGTATTGGGGGCCAGCTGCTCCATTCCGCAAAATACGGAATGCACACGGACCGCAAAATACATACGGTCGTGTGCATGAGGCCTAAGTCAGATTTTATATTTTAAGATGGAATGTAGTTACTACTATATTAAATGTGTATGAGATTAAAAAATGAAATAAAAGCAGCATCTGAGTGCCAGTCTCGTCCGTTGGCTGTCTCTGGAATTGCAGTTTTTGGGTGAAGCTACAATATAAGAATACATGGGCAACAGTGGTGCCAGCTCCAGGTAAAGAGGCAACCAAATCTTACCTAACTTATTTACAGAGCGTCTATCAGCTCTCCAGACAAGAAATAAAGTTTGCCGCTTATCCTTGCTCTCTGCATTGTGATGTTCCTCTGGGGAATATGGTAACAGAGAGCTGGGTGGTAGTATTCCCATTGTTAGTGGGGGGTGTCCCTATAGTTTAGCCCTTAGGATACCAGAGGTTTTTGCGTTTTCATTTTTCTTCCCTATTTTCCTTGAGCCAGAACAAATTTTATATATTTTTTTTTTCGGTCACATAGCTGTATGAGGGCCTATTTTTTGCAGGACAAGTTGTACTTTCTATTGCCACCATTAATTATGGCATAAAATGAAGTGGAAAGCGGTAAAAAAAAAATGGGAAAAAACGCAATCCCTCCACCGTCTTACAGGTTTTGTTCCCACTGCGTTTCATTTGTGGCAAAACTGACCCATGCCGTTCATTCTCTGGGTCAGTACGATTACAACTATACCCCAAATGTATAGGTTTTTTATGTATAAATAGTATAAAAATAAATTTAAACTTTGATAAAAAAAATATTTAGGTATTTTTTAATTATATGGAAAAGGGGGATGGTTTAAACTTTCTATATATTTTTTATTTTTATATAGGCTTTTTGTGTTTTTTGAAGCTCATATGAGCCTATAAATGTTTTTGATTTTGTTCTGTCAGGGATTTTTTAAATTAGATTTACACTAGAAATTTCTCATTTCTTATCCTGGCCTGCCATCTGGTGGCCAAAATAAGAATTGCAGCATGAACACTTAAAGCCTAGTCAGCGAGGCTTACTGTGTTCAGTGCAACTACCGATGCCCACATTGGCCGCACGGGGCATCGGTTTTTGCGCATTTAAATGTTGTGATCTCACTTGATCACGGCATCTAAAGCCTTTAATTACCGCAGTCGGCATTATTGCCGGTCACGGTAATTAGCTGCAGGTCTCCGCTGTTTGAAACAGCAGAGATCAGCCAGCCATGGCGCCCACTGCACGTGCCATGTTTACACATCGCTGGTAGCGAACGGGTTAAGGTACAGGGATGCCCCATGGACAAGGGAACTGGTAACACTTGACTAGTTGTATTTATTCATGCATTTCCAGGGGGAGTAAGGCCGGGCTCACATCACATTTTTTTCCCATCAGTTTAATGTATACAAAAAAATGTATACGTTAAACAGATGCCTCAAACTGATGCTATAGAGGGCATCCGTTCACCATTGTAAAACTGGACTCTGCAGGATACAAGAACGTGGTGTGCTTCTTTTTTGTATCTTTTTTTCTAACGTATGCTTTAAACAGAGGCATGAAACATGATGAACGCACCCTAACAGGCATGCAGGAAACGTGTCCTGCCTTTGTTTCATTGGGGATACAGGTATTTATTGCAACGGACATGACAGATCATCCTTAGGGTACCTGCACACGGTGCAGATTTGTATGCATAAAATCTGAACTCCGCACCAAAAACACAATAACTTCACACAAATCTGCAACATTTATTGTGGTTTTGATGCAGATTTTCTGAACAACCCCATTGAAGTCTATGGGGGAAAACCCCTCTACAGAAGGAATCACACAAACAATTCGCATGCTGCAGTTTTCTAAATCCATACAACAGGTCAATCTCCACACGGATGAAGAAAAGAAAAGCGTACATTAGATTTGTCACATCTCGTTCACTGTAATACGCTGTGGTTTATCCACACAGAAACCGCACATAATCTGCATTGTGTGCAGTTACCCCTTGGGCTCATTCAGGTGAGAGATGATCTCATCCGGGAGCTGCTCGAATGTAGAACTGTCAGCTCCCGGGCACAGACTCCTTACAGTCAACGAGCCAATTAACATCAGTCTGTGCAGAAAATGTGGGGCTGAATTGGCTGGATGTCTGACCCTTAGGCCTCTTGCACACGAACGTTGTGTGGCCGTATCACGGGCACTGGCCCCTGTGCACCCTGCATCACAGATGTGGACACATTTACTTGAATGGATCCACAATTACAGAGATGTGGAACGGAAGCACGGATTGGAATTGCCTCTGCTCCGCCCAAAAATAGAACTTGTTCTATTTTTTCGCAGTGCGGACGGATTACGGACCCATTCAAGTTAAATGGGTCTTGATCCGTCCTGGCTACCACATGGACGTTTCTGCAAATTGCAGTCCCCAATGCATGGAACGGATGCTTGACGTTTGTGTGCAAGAGGCCTTAACTGGAACGCACATGTGATGGTGTGCATTGCCGGAGTGTCCAAAATATCCCACCTTCCCTTTATTACAAAGCTTAAAACAAGACGCCTCCTATGATCTCTGTTGCCCCGCTGTGTGCTCTTATTTTATTAGGGTCTGTTTGGTTTAAACTGCCTATAGGGTATTGCAGTTGTGCGCTTATTTATCAAACTGAATCAACGATGGATAACTGCAGAATATTTAGTATTACGGAGTCAAGCGTTTGGCTCTTTGCTTTACTATATCCTTTTAGGCTTCAAGTGTAAGTACAGTTTATCAACCACTATTTCTGTATAGTCAGATACAAGTGTGTGACGTAGAGAGTGAATCTGCCTGTCTTATCCAGAGCGCCGTCAACACACAGAATGTTTCTCTTCTTTCCAGGTGGATGAAAACACTAGAAAAAGTTTATTTAAATTACGGACCACCTGGGATGAAATATTTCCATCCAAAAAACTCTATACACTTGATTTGCGGGTCAATCAATTGGACTCGGCATGGCCCGTTAAACCTTTACCTCCAAATGTGAATTCGCCCAGTATCCATGTGAATCCAAAATTTCTTAAAGTAAGTATTGGAACTGCATTTCCATTATGTATTGTTATAAAGGGACAGAAACATGTTTTTATTTTTCCTCGTTCACGGTAAATTGGTTAATTCGTACAAAATGTTTTAAAATTATATATCTATATCTATAAATTATAAGATACATTTTATTTTCCAATAGCCAGAAGAAGCCTCTACAAATGCCATCTCAGCACCAAAAACAGCACCTCGTGCCCCACCTGTTCACGCTGATGCACAGAAGCTGGTGCAATCCCAGGAGCAGATAATCCGGCAGCAATTGCTGATAAAGCAGAAACAGTTGTTAGAGCTTCAACAAAAGAAGTTAGAACTGGAATTGGAGCACACAAAGGCTCAGCTGGTAAGCGAGAGGTTAACTCCATTGTAGATCTTGTCGGACAGTTTACCGCATAGTGCTGAATATTGGCATCTAGATGTTTGAATAGGATTGAAATCCTGTCTGATTCTTACCGCTCCTTTACACTGTCTAAGAATTGGCCAGATAATCGCTCGTCCATCAGGTAATCGTATATTTCATGAGGTCACCTAAATTGTTAGCCTGACTCTGTTGCCGGGAAACCGTGATTCTGTATGGGGATGAGCAGTGGCATTAGCAACTGTTACTCCTCATACTCTGGAGGAGATCGCTGCGGATAAGCAGGTGATCATCCAGAAGGGACGCTTCCTTCCCAACAATCATCAGCTTAAGGCCTCATGCACACGACCGTTCCGTTTTTTTGCAGTCCGCAAACCACGGATCTTCAAAAAATAGAAGCCGCTTGTGTGCTTTGTGCAATTTGCGGAACGGGCCCATTGTACAAATGCCGATTCTTGTCTGCAAAACGGACAAGAATAGGACATGCGTTTTTTTTTGTTTTGTTTTTTGCAGGGCCTCGGAACGGCGCAACGGATGCGGACAGCACACTGAGTGCTCTCCGCATCTTTTGCGGCCCCATTGAAGTGAATGACCCGAACTACGGTCGTGTGCATCAGGCCTAATGGTGCAGTGTAAAGGGGCCTTGCGTATCTGAGGTCCAGTCATCCTATAAAGTGCTCCCCCTCACATACAGGTGAAACTTGAAAAATTTGAATATTGTGCAAAGTTCATTTATTTCAGTAATGCAACTTAAAAGGTGAAATTAATATGAGACTCATTACCTGCAAAGTGAGATATTTCAAACCTTTATTTGTTATAATTTGGATGATTATGGCTTACAGCTCATGAAACCCCAAAGTCACAATCTCAGGTCCCCTTTGCTCAGGGGGTATGGACTAATTAGCTGACTAGAGGGCGACACTTTGAGCCTAGAATATTGAACCTTTTCACAGAATTCTAATTTTAAGCTGCATTAATGCAATTCCTTTTAATTTGCATTACTGAAATAAATGGACTTTTGCACGATATTCAAATTTTTCGAGTTTCGCCTGTGCATGCAGAAGGGAACAGGGGAGGACTAGTGGCGCTTTTTTTTTTATTTTATTTTTTTTAAATATTCTAATGCCCTATTTCATGTAGAGACAACTGGTATACCCTTGAGGTATGGTGAAATCGTGTACCATTGTATGCCTACGTCTCCGATATACACTGCCAATAGATTAAGGATGCTCCTTGCCAAACATTTGTGTAAATAATTGGGTTTCAGTAAGATATAGGCAATAGGCTCTGATCAGTAATGGCAAAAAGAGTGGCTATACATTCCCGATGAATGGTCGTCCATGTAATGTATGTACTGGCTAGATTCATATATACAGTCTTTTTAAGCACTGAACCATTTTTAGGTATTTTTGAGAACTGTGGTTATTGTATCTTGATACAAAACATTTTTACCCTTATGTATGTATACTTCTTTACGCGCAGTCATATCTGCATTATGAACGTAGACTATGGCAGCCTGTAATCTGCTGACTCTGGGGCTTTGCAAGTGTTAAGATTCTTTCTCTGTCTAGGCAAGCAGTACGAGTTCGGTACCTGCAAAGCCCCAAGTTGTGCCAGAGGTTCTTCGTCCTCCAAAGGCTTCGCTGCTGCCTACCCTGACTCATAAGGAAAAGGAGAGAGTGTTGGCGCCTCCACCGCCTGTTGAAAAACCTGCAGTGCCAACCAGAGACCCTCGACTTAACAGAGGCAGTCAACATTCTACACCTTCTAAGGACCAAGGGTCTAAAAAAGACGTCAAAGCGAACCTACATCCACCAGAGTCTAAACCTGCAAAACCTGTAGCTATTGAGAAAGTAAGCTCCTCTACAAGACAAGAAAAGAGCAAAACGAGTGACAAATTACCCAAAAAGGAACCCACAGCGCACACAGAACATAAAGGTAAATCCAAGTCCCCTTCTCCTATGAAAGCAAAATTACCTCATGCAAAGGACTCAAAGTCCGCAGTTTCTGATACAAAAGAACCTGACTTAAGTAAGCGAGATCCAAGACTACGCAAAAACAGTCGAGATAAAACTGATGAGAAACCTGCAGAAATAAAGGAAAAAAGGCGAAGTACAGAGAAAAAAGAGGATCACAAATCTTCAGAGCATCGTCCGTCTGGGAACAGGAGCAAGATTGCTAATGGCTTGCAGAAAAGTGAACCCAGTGACGCTGATAAACAAGCTACAAAACCTAGCAGAGCCCCTGGTCGAAAGAGATCACGGTCACGCTCCCCAAAGACTCGATCACCAGTGCTGTCGCCTAAGAGGAGAGAGAGGCGATCGCCACCCAAAAGAAGACAACGAAGCCTATCCCCTATTCCTTCACTTCTAAAGATTGGCAAGGTGCGCCCAACTGGTGGCAAACTGCCTCATTCGGAAGAGTTTCCACCAAGTACACGAGATGAGCGAAGTAAAAGAATCCCTAAACTAGATCCCCGGGACAACAGGAGGCAGAAGAAGAGCTCTGAGGAAAGGCAGCAGGATCCTGCAGCTCCGACTTCTATGAGGTCCAGCTTGGAGCCAAAGGAAAATGTGGAGAACTGGCAAGAATCAAAAACCAGCAAAAGATGGAGGTCTGGCTGGGAAGAAAATAAAACGTAAGTAATGCACCGTGTACTAAAGGCCCTATGGGATATGTTGTGAGAACATTAAAAATGGCCCCTGTTCAGCAGCGTTTTTGGTGTCCGTCTGATCAAACTGAGCCAAATGGATCAGTCCTGGCACACAGTGTAAGTCAACGGGGACAAATCCGTTTTCACTAACACAATCTGGCACAATAGAAAACTGATCCGTCTCACATTGACTTTCAGACGGATCCTCTGAACGCATGTAGACGGTTGTATTATCTGTGCAGATCCATGACGGATCCGCACCAAACGCGAGTGTGAAAGTAGCCATAGTTTTTTGTTTTAAGTATTAAAATCAATAACTATATACATCTAGTAATTGGTACCTTTCTGCAGGTGAGTACATCATTTTTTGGCAGCCCAGTGAATGCTGTGATTTATATATTTTTTTTTTTTCCAGCTTCTTAATACATTGTATGAAATGTTAGAAAGTACAACTTGTCCCACACAAAAAAAAAGCCCTCATACCCCTATGTGAATAGAAAAGTGATATCACTCTTGGAAGTCCGTTAGGAAAAAATGAAAATTGTTTAGGGCGTTAAGGGGTTAATGCGACAGGTAGCCGAACAGTCTCGGGAGTCAGTCTGCAACTAATCCCCATCTTCCTTGCAGCTCACAAGGCGCTGATCACCATCAGGGGAACAGAACCCCACATGCAAGACATCGAGACAACTGGCCTAACAAGGGTATCCTCTCACCTCGGACGCCAAAGCAACAGGACTGGCTGAGTGCAGATGCCGATCTACAAATCCCTAAGGAGTTAACGAGAGCAAGCAAGGGCGAATTACTTAAAAAGGTGAAACACTATTCATATTAGCGGTCTGCCAGATAGACAGTGGGAGGGTTACTAAGTGAAAAGCTTCAGGAGGATTATGGCACAAGTCACCTTACTAGTCAGCTGCCTTCACTTAGAGGAGGCGTAAAATGCAGTAGACTTATTAATGGAGAGCGGCATTATTTTGGTGTAAAGTCGGCCATGCAGGAGTGAGGAGAAGTGTCTAACGTTTCTAGTAAAATGCACCAAAACTTTTGGCAAGGGACATGTTGGTGGATTTTTCTGTGGATTCTCAGAGGACCTGGTTGAAAATCCACAGCATGCTTGTTTTTTTTTTTTCCATGCAGGCATTTGAGCTTTAAAAAACATTTGCTTATATTGTACTGTGCTTTGCATGTGCACTGCTGTGATACACTTGGCACAGGTCCTGCTTGTCTGGTCTGACACGGCACATCAATCTTACTAATGTTCTCATAACTTGGTCACTGAGGAATGGTGAGATTACTCGGCAATCCTGTCTTTTGATGCTGCGTAGGAGAGCAGGTCATGCATGCTCAGCTCTCTCCATTAAGTGCTATGAGACTTCCCAAAATAGTGGAATAAGTGCTCGCTGCTATTTTTGAAAGTGTCCTAGCAGTGAGTGGAGAGAGATGCGCATGCACGGCCTGCTGTGTATTCGCAGCAGCAAAGGACGAGGTCCCGTTCTTGAGATATGAGCACCTACCCCACCTCCTTCTTCAGAACATGTTATTACGGCAGGGCTTCATATGAGGAGCTTTTGTAAGAACAGGACTGTACACATTAGACCATATTTTTTTCTATTACATGTTCTTACATATTTATTTTTGTGGATTGTATGCCGTCACTTTGTACTGTTGGGTAACTTGAAAATGATTTGAAATTATTCCGGTAATTTATCAGCAGCGTGTTTTTGTATCAAACTTCCTAATGCTTCTTTATTGCAGGCGAACGAGCGTCTGGCATCAGGCGAAATCTCTCAGGATGACTTCCTGGTCGTGGCTCATCAAATTCGACAACTCTTTCAGTACCAAGAAGAGAAACGCAGATCCAGTGTTTGGGACAGTCCCACGGACGACACAAAAGGTGGTGGCCGAAAGAAGCCGCTCCTCTCTAGTGCGGACTTGAATTATTACCAGCATAAAGCTAAGCTGAGAAGAACACATGTTCAGCATTTCATGGAAGAAGGGTTCATGGATATTGATGATATAGATTTTGATGGAAGAGAAAGTGAACGTGATTTGATCCAAGGCCGTCTGTCACCAGGAATAAGACCTGACAGTGATGATCTTGTCCATGATGGTCTCGGGAGACTTGATGAACAGAAAGATCTTTCTATAGGTAGGTTTCCCTTTGTGAGGATTCTCATTTGTCATTCTTCACTGTTGACTTAATGTGGCTGTACACATGAGAACAAAGTCGGCTAAGCCCACCATTTTCTGTGGACTAGCTGTCGATCTGCTATGTATGGGGTCTCCTGATGTCAGGGGAAATGATGCTGCCTCCAGAGCTTTCTGCCAAAAGCTTTTGAAGGTGTATGGCCACTTTTAGCTTTTTCTCTTGACATTTTATTTGTAATTTTCCTTTTTTTTTGTCCTCATATTGCATTTTTTTCCCCTCCATGAAGGCTTAAGAGAAGACCAGAGGCAGCCATACAATGAACCATATCCCCTCAAGAGATCCCGATATAATGAAACTGAGCCGAATTTTGTAGATGATAAAGCACTCCTTGGGAAGGACAACCTGCTTGTTGGCCTGCGTGAGGAGAGAAGACCGTTGCTTGAGACCCCACCACTATTACCTGTCAGAGGAGATGGTCTTGGTG
Organism: Bufo gargarizans; assembly: GCF_014858855.1. NCBI lineage: Eukaryota > Metazoa > Chordata > Amphibia > Anura > Bufonidae > Bufo > Bufo gargarizans. Next base: position 38,170,959 of record NC_058082.1, on the reverse strand, counting down.
GTAAAGGATTCGAAGATCCTACCAATGTGTTGAATGCAAGAACAGAATCTCCTGCAAAGTCCTGCACGCTTTTTGAAGGCACATCAGGTCAGCGTGACCCCCTTTTTAAAAGCGAATTAGTTGATGACCCAAGGTTTGAAAAATTGGGTGGGCAGCTAGTTAACCAACCCATGAGATTTGAAGAACAGACTCTAATTATTACTAATCCACCAGTCGACAGCCAAAGGATGGATGTCCTACAAGGTCCACTTTTAGGTCCACAGAGATTTGAAGGACCCCAGAGTAGACACATGGGAGCTCCAATGTTTGATGGTACTCCTGGTCAACCAGGGGCACCAATGCGATTCGATGGCATGCAGCCATCAAGATTTGAAGGCGGGTTAGGTCCACAAAGGTTTGATAATGGATCCGGACCACAGAATTTTGATGGCAATCAAAGATTTGACGGTCCACAAAGGTTTGAAGGGCCTCAGAGATTTGATGGTGGATTAGGACCTCAAAGATTTGATGGCCCTCCCAGACCATTACTACAACAGAGATTTGATGGTCCACAATGCACACCTATGAGGTTTGAGCAACCAATACGATTCGACACAGTGATTGGGCAACCTATGGGTTCAATGCCCTTTGATGGGCCACATGGTCCCCGGTTTGACACCGGTCCAGGACCCAGGTTTGACGGGCCTCCTGGACCAAGATTTGACGGACCTTCTGGTCCTAGGTTTGATGGGCCACTCGGTCCAAGATTCGACGGCCCTCCAGGTGGAAGGTTTGATCCTGGTCCTCAAGCTTTGATGAGATTTGATGGACCAATGGGCCAGAATGGGCCAAGATTTGAAAGTCCACAATTGCACAGATTTGAAAACCAGTCGCCTCACATGTCAAGATATGATGTTATCCCAGGGCAGCCATGTCAAAGATTTGATGGTCCACCTGGGCACCAGACACCACCAAGGTTTGATGGACCAATGCAAATGCAGCCACGGTTTGATGGACTCATGCCTCAACGATTTGATGGTCCAAATCAGCAGCCACGGTTTGATGGGCCTTCTGTACACCCTGGACCACGGTTTGACAATGTAAATCCACCTGTTAGGCAAAATGTTCCACCCTTTGGACAGACTGTACCCTTTGATCATCAAAATATGTTTCCTCGGCAATTTCAAAGACCCGATCAGAGGTTTGATATGCCGCAGGGCCCAGGGTTCCCTGGTGGTCCAGCAGCCCCTGGAGTGCAGGCATTTCCTAACCAACTGCAAAGGCCAGCTGGACCTTACTTTGATGATAAAAATCCACAAGGACCTGGATTTGGACACTTCAATATGCCTGTCGGAAATATGCAGCCAAATCCACAGGTGAGTGAACTTGGAGAAACCTCTTTACAATTTTACATAGTATGTTTACCTGCGTAGGTGGAAAAGGGGGTGGCTTATGGTGAAATCTCATTGCTTGTGGCCCCTTCTGGCCTCAAAGGGGTTGTCTAGTTATGCTGTTTGTATTCACTTGAACTAGAGGACTCTTACACAAGGTGGAAGGAGATTACTAAGATGAGTATCTCTTGAGGTTGCACCAGTTTAATATTTTTTTTGTGTAGCTTGTGCCTTATTCACCTGATCTAGATACACACCAGTCCAGGTGAAGTCTTCTGAGAGGGTGCGCCTGGCATTGAGAGAAATCGCCCCGACCCAGGCTTGACGCTGCTAAGTTCAAACTTTGTATATGAGATCCCCCATTGTGGATAAAGCTTTGACTCTGGGGAAACCCCTTTACAGTGGTCGTCCAGGATTAGAAATCCATGGCTGCTTTCTTCTACAAACAGCACCACCCCTGTCCATGAGGTGTTACAGCTCAGCTCCATTGGAGTCGGTGTGGAAGAGCTGCAGTACTGCATACAACCTGTGCTTAGAGGGTGGTATTGTTTTTGGAAGAAAGCAAGCAAGTTTTTCTAATACCTCTTAAAGGGAACCTGTCATCAACTTTATGCTGACCTCTCTGAGGGCAGCATAAAGTATTGACAGAAATGCTGATGTCAGTGGTGTGTCACTCATCAGCTAATAGTAAGTGGTTGCTGAGAACCAGCATCATTGGAGCTCAGGCCCTGAAAAGAGTCAAACCTACCTGAGGAGTCCTGGTTATTCATAATCTCCTGCTCTCTTGCCCATCTCCTCCTAGAGAGAAAGGGAGAAAACTCTGTAGAAGACTGCCAGCCATCAGCAGGAGAGCAGGAAGTCATGATTAACCAGGACTCTTCTCAGGTCTCCGTGACTTTTCCAGGCCCAGTCTGCAATGATTCTGATGTTTGTTCTCAGCAACCACCTACTTTTAACTTATAAATGACAGACCAATGAAATCATCTCACCTGTCTCTAATTTATGCTGCCGTTAGTATAGACAGCATAAAGTTGATGACAGGTTCCCTTTAAAGTCTTGAACTGCTGATCTATATGTGACCCATGTTTTACACTGCAGCTCTGGCCGCTGGACTACATTTAGCATTTTGTGATGCTGTGAGCTCCTGCCTGATTACTGGTCTTCTGTCGTGTACTCGCATATCCCTTTTTAATGTGTTTATTCACACATCTTTGGAGATCCAGTGGAGACCTACACTGCTTTGGTCCGTGATGTGGCCCAAACATGCCCATAGAAGTCCGTGGGTCTGTGTAAGCTGCAGTGGTTTTCACAGGAGTGGCTGATCTCCCTTCTCTTTGGGGTTCCGATTTTGACATGGTTGTAGGTCCCACCTCTGATGCACACGAGCGAGTTGATTGTGAGGAACCCGCATTGTGTCAGTGAGATGTCCCGTTCCGGCCTCCGCTCCTCTGACGGGTTCACACTGCGTTTTATACCGATTTTATAATGCTGTATACCAGGCATCCTCAAACTGCGGCCCTCCAGCTGTTGTAAAACTACAACTCCCACAATGCCCTGCTGTAGGCTGATACCTGTAGGCTGTTCGGGCATGTTGGGAGTTGTAGTTTTGCAACAGCTGGAGGGCCGCAGTTTGAGGATGCCTGCTGTATACCCTGACCCTGGGTTCACACCTGAGCGTCTCTGAGACGCGCGTATTTGTCGCGCGTTTTTATGCGTGTTTTTTGCAATAGTAAACGCGCGTTTGTGTGATTGACTGCAGTGTTGGCTAATGAGTCTATGGCCAAAACGCGTGACAAACGCCCAAAAAAAGCTCAAGAACTTGTTTATGCGTTGGGCGTTTTACAGCGCGTTCAAACGCGCTGTAAAATGCTCAAGTGTAAACCAGGGCCATAGGGAAGCATTGGTTTTCACGTGTTGAGCGTTTTACAGCGCGTCTGAACGCGCTGTAAAACGCTCAGGTGTGAACTTGGGGTTAGAGTCCTGTTGGTTTGGGCTCCTTATAATTAAGTAGAGAATCTGTGGCAGTAGGCTTTCAATAGCCCTTTGTCACCACCTGACCATTTTCAATTACGACAATCTAGAAAAAAAGAAAACGGGTACATTTTTATGGAGTAGGAGAACGGCCGGACGTGAACCGTATGTTAGTCTACAGTGTCTTCACTTGGGTGGTAAATTATAGGTTACACACGATGGGCAGACAATTAGTGGTTAGTATATGACAATTTGTGAGGGGAGTGCTTTGTTTTTAACTGTTCCCATTCAATCTTTTTGTAGTTCCAGCCTATGGACGGTATGGGCCAGCCAGCACCTTTCACCCAAGAACCTCTGCCCCCAGCACAAATGCCCGGAGTGTTCACATCCAACCAGCCAGGTCAGTTACCGAAATGTGATTTCTGTTACTCTACAGTCAGCCATAAAGTCCGAGACTTAAATGGGTATTCCAATCTGGCATGGTATTGTCATATTGCTAGGATCTGCCGTTACTTTGATTGGTGAAGGTCTGACCTCTGGAATGTAGGGGCCACAATGCTGTTTCCCATCTGTACAGCAGCACGCCGACAGTGCCGATCCCATCTAGAGAAAGGGGCAAGTTGCAGATAAACTTACAAGGGGGCAAAACCAGCACTGTAGGTCCCTTCATTCTCGGGATCAGTGGGAGTTGCCAGAACTTGTTCTCCCACCGATCATAAAGCCATTGTATATCCTAACAATATGCCATCATGAATTTAACATGGGCTGAGACCTCACCAGATCAACTCTGTTCAGATTGTTGCTTCTGTTTATTACCGAAATCACAATGCTGTAGTAGAAATGTCTTCCCGTGGACCTCCCTGACTTATAAGGGGATCTGTCCGGTTCTGCTGACGTGTCATTTTGACCATAATAACAACGCTTCATGCACCACTATATTTTTGCCCTCTGTAAAAGAGGCTCTTGATGTGGACAGACCCCAATCGTTATGTCCATGTTGCTGCTATTGTATTTATTTATTTTTTTCTTTTTCAGGGGCTGCATTTCCAAATCCAGAAAACCACTTGGGTCAGCTGGATGTTAATGAACTGTTTTCCAAGCTGCTTTCCACGGGAATACTTAAAGCATCTCAGACGGAAAACACTTCCTCTCGTAAGTAAACTTGGATGAGGTCTGCGGAGCCTTCCCCCCCCTCACTCTAGTGTTTCACATAAGTGCCAGCTTTTGAACCCTCGTGGCACGCTGGAGGGTTGACTTTGCCAAGGTCCTAAATCTGCTTTCTGTCGGACTCCACGTGAATGGGTCATACCTCTCCCGCAGCATCGTTAGGGAGGCCACAGTGTGCTCCGTTACGTTTAATAATTGTTCCCCTTACAGTCTCCAGTGCTGAACAATGTCCTGTTATTGTTTTATAGAAGCAACTGAACCGTCTAGTCAGTCTACTCATGAAGATGAAGAAGATGACCCTTCAGAGGATCAGGATGTTCCGGACCTCACTGGCTTTGCTATGGAAGATCTGAAACAGTGAGTAAAAGTTTCTCAAGACAGCCTTGATGCTGTGTAGTTTCCCAACCAATTGTTTTATGGTCCCAGTGCTTTTAAAATAAAAAGTGCTGCAACTTTGCAATAACTCTCAATCGTGCCTTAATTTCATTTGGCTTCTACAGCTCCTATATAGATTATACGTCTCCAGACAATATATTCTTTGTAGTGTAATTGTAGAGTTAGTCAGGCACAGAGGACGGATAAGAATGTCTGCAGGATTAGGCTTCACAAGGTTTGTCTGGTACCATGGAGCATTGTCTATGTAGGAACTGTAGAAGCAGAATAGTGGGGTTGTCTCATCATAGGAAATGGGGGCATCTCACTAGGATGTGCCCCTATTGTCTTAGGTGTGGGTCCTACCACTGGGACCCGCGCCTATATTGAGTACGGAAACTCCGGTCTGGCCACCACCAAGCCGGCTCCCCATAGAAGTGAATGTGAGCGCACCACTCATGACCGGCCACCACTCTATTCACTTGTATGGGCTCAATGGAAGTATCCGAGCCAGCGCTCGGCTATTTCCGGCGGCCCCAAAGAAAAAGGAGGGCGGCTGCACCCTCCACTTTTGGGGCTCTGTTCTCCATATAGGTGTGGGACTCGCACCTATAAGACAATGGGCGCATATCCTAATATGACCCCCATTGTCTGTCATGAGACAACCCCTTTAAGACCTATTGCAAACTTACTTAATTTTTCACTGTATATACATTGAGAAAATTTGAAAGTAGTTTACTAAGGTGGGATGTAGCCTGTAAAGGCGTCATCCAATATAGGGCTGCAGTAAACTATTATTTTAGCAATCTAGTATTCTACCGATTATTTTTTACGATTAAGAGTACTCTAATAAGAAAAAATAAATTAATTTTCCTTTACAAAAACTCGTCAGACCCCCTACCATCAGTCCCCAACACCCTTTTGTTCCCCCCGTGCCATCGGGTCCGTTCCCCCTTGGGCCGGCGGCTACTCCAGATTTTAGTGTCGTGCGACCCATTCACTTCAACTCCGGCACTGCTACACCGACATCCTAGGGCATGACAGCTGGTCCCTTAGCTACACATCAGCCCAAACCCCCGTCCGGTGCACTCCGTCCGCAATGTGACTTATATGTCACTTCTCTAGATTTCACAGGATGCCACCTTCATACATAAAAGATAAAAACTATAAACCTGAGGGGACCCCCGACAGCTCTACCTTAGGTTACTTTCACACCTGCGTTAGGTGCGGAAAGCAGCGTTTTGGTGTCCGCATCCAGAGTGGAATGGAGATGGAACGGAGACAAACTGATGCATTCTGAACGGATCCTTATCCATTCAGAATGCATTGGGGCTGAACTGAACAGTTTGTGAGAGCCCTGAAACAGATCTCCACAAACGGAATTCAAAACGCCAGTGTGAAAGTAGCCTTACTAGGACACATCTTGATAACTCGCCCACAGTGTCAGTCATCCAACTTGTGCTGATGCTGGCCCTCCCAGGCAGAGAAGGGAGCTGTGCCCATATCCAGTCAGTGCCAGGCGCTCGGGCTGGCGACCCCCCCCCCCCCCCCTTCCAATTTCTGCTCCCTTTGCTGGCACTTCTGGAGCCAAACCCGGCTTTCACCGCCCCGGCCGCCTCCATCTGTCAGCGTCAATCCGCCTCATGATCCCACCCAATTCTTGGCAAGACGACTGATTGGCCCTTCCCACAGTATCACTTTCAAGGAGCCCCGGCCACAACACGCATCTTATTCCACAGTGGCCCGACCATGACTTAACACTTTCACAAGCTGCACCCAAACAGCGGCATACAGCCACCAATTACCTGCCCACTTCCAGCAAGGTGAGCATTTAGAGCGCATTGCGGGCCATGGGGAGACCACGGAGCGGCGGGAGTAATAGCAAGCGCTTCACTCCTGCACCGTGGTCACGTGACAAACAAATCCTGGGAAAGGATTTTTTTTTTTGTGTAGAGTTACTCGATTTTAAGAGGACTCGTTGCAGCCCTAATCCAATATAAGTATTGCTCTCCAATGAATAGGACACTTCACATGACGTATTCTTGTAATATACATGCAATTCCCTGCTCTCTTCCTTCCGTCAGTGATCTGGTAGAGGCGCAAGTGAAGCAGCCCAGACACCTTTCCTTCATATGTAGCTATATCTCTAGGCAGTGGAGAAGGACATTGGGGGGCATTGCATACCCTTAAAGTTGTGTGTAGTTTATGATCTTTCCCCTCTCGTCTTCCCTTAGTCGCCATGAGAGTATAATAATCCGTTTGTACACTGGCATCCAGTGCTACTCCTGTGGGATGAGGTTTACAAAATCTCAGACTGATATCTATGCCGACCACTTGGACTGGCATTACCGACAAAACAGAACCGAGAAGGATGTCAGCAGGAAAATAACCCACCGCAGATGGTACTACAGCCTGAAGGTAAGTCGCCAGCTTCTGCTTCACATAGAAGACGTATAAAATATAAGGAGTTATTTTATAGGCGGGTTCTGCTTCATGCATCCCGTCTGCAGATGCACAAGGGCTTGGTTCTCAGTGGGGAATCTCATGTTTGTTTGTTTTTTCTCCTTAGGATTGGATAGAATTTGAGGAAATTGCAGATTTGGAAGAAAGAGCTAAAAGTCAGTTCTTTGAAAAAGTACACGAAGAGGTGATATTAAAAACTCAGGAGGCTGCCAAGGAGAAGGAGTTTCAGAGCGTGCCAGCTGGGCCTGCCGGGGCAGATGAGGTAACGGATTCTCCTGATTTAATTGTACTGTCCCCCCTGACCAGGGTTTACAAAAACTGCAATTACTTTGTTTCTTTCCCCATAGATCTGCGACATTTGCAAAGAGCAGTTTGAACAGTATTGGGATGAGGAGGAGGAGGAGTGGCATCTGAAGAACGCCATGCGTGTCAATGAAAAGGTAAGAGACGAATGCTTGTAAGAGGCCTGTATGCGGTCGCTGTCTGTACGCCCAGAAATGGAGGTTTTAGAATTTAAAAAAATATAAATGGATACTCTATAGTGAAGCTGCGTTTTAATGGTTCTCTACTCCAGTAAAGCAGGGATAGACTTTGTAGCAGCGCTTCTGTGTATTTCAGCATTATCCATTGATTTATATGTATATGGCTTTCTAGTCTATGGAGTGATCACACGACTGCCGCAACAAACAGCTGATTGGTGGGGGTGCGGAGTCTGAAGCCCCACTGATCGGATGATTAGCCTATCCTTATTTTGATCTCTAAGAACCCCTTTAAGGACTAGTACTATTGCCTTCCCTGTTCTGTATGCTGTCGTACAAATGTCTGTATGGTATTAGAGATATATGGCGGTATAATATGGAGTTCTCAATGGGTGTCATCTGTAAGGACCTTGTTTTGTGTGAGGGGGAAGAGCAGGCAAAGCTGCTTTTGTATTGAGGACCGTCATTAGTCTACATGCACATGACCGTTGTGTGTTATGCAGTCGGTAAATTGCGGATCCGTAACAAACTGATTTGCGGAATGGCACGGACAGCCATTAATAGAACTGCCTATATTGAAGTGAATGGGTCCACATCCCAGCTGCAAAAACTGTGGCTCTGATGTGGACCAGAACAACGTTCGTGTGCATGAGGCCTTAGTGTCTAAGGCCTCATGCACATGGCAGTTGTGCTCACCACATAACGGATGCAGACCCTTTCACTTCAATGGGTCCACAATCCGGAAAGTACTATGCAGAATGGAGGCACCGAAGCACTACGGGGTGCTTCCCTGGGGGTTTCTCTTTGTGCCTCCAAACCTCAAAAAAAAAATATAGAACGTGTTTTTGCAGTGCGGACGGATAATGGACCCATTCCAGTTAAATGGGTTTGGATCAGTCGCGGAAGTCGTACAAATAGTGCCCGTGCATTAATGCATGCAAAGGCTGTGTGCACGAGGTCTAATAGTGATGGCGTGTTGTGGGAACTCGTTTATTAGTTTTTGCCGCTTGTACCTTTAGTTCTAATGAGTATTTGTTCCTTTCTCAGATTTTCCATCCCTCTTGTTATGAAGATTATAAAAATGTAAGTACTCGAGAGTGACTTCTTTATGCTGGTAAAACGTGCATTGAGTCTTGTAAGTAACTTTTGGTTTTTCACGTTAACTTTCCATCTAACAGGAAGATGCCATAAAGGTAACTGGTAGTATTCCTGTTTAATATTCCTTTTCTGAACAGCGCCCCCTGGTAACAAGTCTTTAGGGAAGGAAAACTCTTTCCTGATGCCATCTTTACAACGTTGCTATCATTGCTGTTTTGTAGGCCTGTGTGCTCACTTGTCCCTCCCTCTTCTTTCAGACGTCCTCCTTTTTAGACTGCACACCGTCCCCTAGTAAAACGCTCCTAGAAAACCCACTGAACGCCATGTTAAGGCTTGTCAAAGAGGAAGTGGCAGACACTTCCGACACCGCAGTCAGAGTAAAGGAGGAGCCCTCTGCCGACGCTGCCACACAATGTGCCCAAACCATACCCCTGTTAACGGAGATCAAACCAGAACCCGACGATCCGGTTTAAATCTGCGCCTTGTACAGAGCTCCACGAAAGTGAAGAACCTCTAACTGGGGCGGGGCCCCGGTTAACTATTTGGTTACTGAATACATTTTTGTATTTGATTTTTCTTATGCTGCCTGCACAGTTTCATGTGTGTAAAAAAAATAACATTCTGTAAATGTGCGCAGATTATAAAATCTTAGAAAAGAGAGGTATTGTATGATTTTCACCTGACTGTAAATTATAAATAAAATTATTTTTGCTATACATGGAGTGTAATGTTTATGCACACCATTCAGAGGTTCAACATACAGAAAGACTAATAAAAAAAACTGCTTTACATTTATTTGGAAATGTAATTTTTGAAGATTTTTCTTAGATGGGTGTAATAAAATGGCAACTTTATTTTTTTTTTTCTTTATGCGGAGTATATAGGACGAGTGACTTTCCTGTGTTTGGTTTAGTGTAGCTTTATTTATGAATGGGGGCAGGATGATGAATACCTGCACAGGTAACGAGGAAATGAACACTTTATATAGAAGAATGAAAAAGCCACAAAGCGAGAAGCTTGTAGATACCAAGGCCATTTCTCCAACCCTACAGCTGCTTTCTTTTCAGTGTTCACCTTTTTGAATGCTTTCAGTACAAATTAAATGTTAACATTGAATTACTAATAAACGTATAGAATGAAGTATGTGGTCACATTGTGTTTATTCTGAAATGGGAGCTCTTATGATTTATGTGGGGCCACAGCAGCTTGGTGAATGCGCATGTTTCCTTAGAGATGGGGAGAGGGAATATGCAGCTGTAAAGACACCTTTGACATGCATTAGTGGTTAGTTTGAGTAAAACATTGCACTAGGTTTGAGGTTGCACTCCTCATTCCTTTAGGGTCCATTCACATGTCCGCAATTCTATTCCGCATTTTGCAGAACGGAATTGCGGACCCATTCATTTTGTGCGGCACAGATCCGAAAATGCGGACCCGTACTTCTAGGTCCACATTTCAGTTCCCGACAAAAATAGAACATGCCCTATACTTGTCCGGAATTGCGGACAAGAATAGGCATATTCTATTAGTGCCGGCGATATGCGGTCCGCAAAATGCGGAAAGGACATTGCCAGTGTCCGTGTTTTGTGGATCTGCAAAACACACACGGCCGTGTGAATGGACCCTTAAAGGGAGTCTGTCATCTGCTTTTGACCAATAGAAGAGCACTGCCCCATAGAAGATTGCAGACACATCCCAAGCATACCTGTGTGCACTTTGTCTTTATTCCATGTCCAGGAAAAGCGCTCTTAGGGTCCATTCAGACGTCCGTTTTTTCTTTCCTGATCTGTTCCGTTTTTTGCGGAACAGATCAGGACCAGATCTGGACCCATTCATTTTCAATGGGTCCTGGAAAAAAAATCGGACAGCACAATGTGCTGTCCGATTCCGTTGTTCCGTTCCGCATGTCCGTTTAAATATAAAACATGTCCTATTCTTTTCCGCAAAATTCGGATCCTGGTACAATACAAAGTCAATGGATCCGCAAAAAACTGAAGACATTCGGATGTCATTCCGTATGTCTTCTGTTTTTTGCGGAATCCGTTCCTGGAAACACAGCAAATTTTTTATTTTATTTTTTTCAATTTTTTTTCAAAGAAATCCAAACAACTTTATTTGATTATTGAAATGTATACATGTTTCCGTTTTTTGCGGATCCGCAAAAAACGGATGACATACGGAAACATTTTCAGGAACAACGCATCCGCAAAAAACGGAACGAAATTCGGATTATAGAAAAATACTGACTTGTGAATGTAGCCTAAGGCTGAATGCACACGGCCGAGAGCGGTTCGTGGTATGCCAGGCTGGATTCCTGTTCAGAGCAGGAGCGCACGGCATCATTGGTTGCTATGACGCCGTGCGCTTCATACCGCTGCTGCTGTACAGTAATACTCTTATAGTGTATTACTGTACAGCGGCGGCATGAAGCGCACGGCGTCATAGCATCCAATGACTCTGTGCGCTCCTGCTCGTAACAGGAATTCAGCCCGGCATACCACGGACCGCTCTCGACACAGTGCACAGTGTCTGCAATCTTCTGTGGTACACTGCTATTAGTTATATTGGTGAAAATTAGGCGACAGACTCCCTTTAATTATTGGCCACATGGGCTGTGACAGGTAAAATTCGAACTGCCGACAAAACATGTAAAAAACTGTAAAAAAAAAAAATTTGGTTCGTACACATTTTCAGCTTCTAGATGTGCACAAGAACTGTGTCCATTCAGTGACGGCCAGCAGATAGCTCGAAAATAGTGAGCAAATAAATATCCTTTTGTAGCTGGCTTGGTCCTTAAATCCTTATTTGTAGATTCATGAATACAAAACCAGAGTACAGTGAAGACTGACATGGAAGACTCAAGTCCTTTCAAAGTTGCTTGCAGGGCAATATAGCTAAAGTATATCCGAATCGGGGGGTGCTGTGTGACGTCAGGTCCCAGTGGAGCGCGTGAAAGATCTCTGGAGTGTTGGCAGTGCCCCTACAGGAAAGGTAAGTATTTTAGTTCACTGGTGGTGCGGCTGGGCACTGTTGGCTAGGAGGGGGAGCAACTGATGACATGGGGAAGCTGCTGGCACTGGGGGGAACTGATGGCAGGGGAGCTGATGAGTTTTTATAGAAAAGGTTTTTAATTCGCTTTTTCCTATTAGAGTACTCGATTAATCGGTAGAATACTCTATTACTAAAATAATCAAAAGCTGCAGCCCTAAGCCTGTGATATTTCAACTGCACACTGCCTTGTGTATTGCTTTCCATTCCATCTATAATCCTCTGTGAGATGTCCTCCTTAGATGCTTTCTCCCCCTCCACATTCTGATCAGCCATGTATAACCTCGTCCCCCTCCCTGCTGTTCTATATAACATTTAGAGAAAGAGAGCAGAGCTATGATAGATTTGTCATTTTCAGCAGCTAGGTGAAGGAGTTACACACACTCTGCAGAAGTAAAATGATAAGGTAGTGTTTAATGAAGATCAGAAAGTTACTTAATTCTGCGTTTGCAGTGAATTCGTTTTTACTCATTTACTTAAAAGTTGTCCATAGCGTTTAGTGGAACACTAAGCCTAGAAATGAAAGTAATCTATCCCCCAGTGTTTGCAAGATGATGTGCTGCTTCCTAAGTTGCGTGTGTGGAAGGGGTTTCAGGTTGCCCAGCCTCTTATAAATGGTGGCTTGTCCTTAAACCGAACACTTCTGTCTAGAGAAGCTCCTCCAATTTTCCTTCTCCACCCTGCCCCTGGAGTGAGATTGCGACTTAAAAAAAAAAAAAGTCTCAATGATAAATCTGGAGTGAAACTCATTAACATAGCTAACCACGCCCACATTCCCATCCATATTGCAAAACTGGAATCGGTGGTGTACACATGCAAAAAGTTGCAAAATTTTGCGCAAATGAGTGTAAAAAGTTGCACAATCGCATAAATTATGAGCAGGTGAGTGCAAAAAAGTTGCAAAAGCCCTATTTCTCGCTCATATCATTGGGGGACACAGGACCATGGGTATAGCTTGCTGCTGCCACTAGGAGGCGACACTAGGCTGAAAGCTGTTTGCTCCTCCTCTGCAGGCTATACCCCCTCCAGCCTGGAGAGAGCATATCAGTTTTTAGCTTAGTGTCGTAGGAGGCAGACCTCCCTGCTTTGCAGGGTGGCACTATGATTTTTTATTTTATTTTTTTCCAGAATCCGGATGGGGGGTCCAGGGTCGCTTGCGTCCCTGCATCCCCGGGAGGCGGGCCGGTGTTTCCTTTTTCACCGCCTTGCCACCCCAATAAGAAAAAGCGGACCAGGGCAGCCTCGCTCCCCTGCTTCCCCCCAGCTACAGGACTACCCTCTCTTCAGCCCTCTTCTGCCCGGACCCCTGTTGCCTGGTGCCAGCGGTCGTAGGGTGGTCCTGCTGGTGTTGCATCTGAGGGTGAAGTCTACAGATGAAGATAGGTAAGTGACTCGTCAGGCCCCCACTCTCGGTATAACAGCGTGCCGTACTGCACAGCACCAGTGCCCCTAGGCGCCCCTCGGCCCCCCCAAACCCCCCCGCGCCCCCGCACCCCCGCACCCGTGTGCGTTCCGCCGGCACCTGTCAGCCGCGGGCATACCCGCCGTCCGCTCCGTCTCCCTCCGTTCTTCGCCGCTGCATCGCACACAGCAGTATCTTTTCAGTGCGATCGCAGCCGGCACTCGGGTTGCGCAGGGCAGATGCGCCATTCGCGGCGCGCCGGGACCTTCGTTGCCGCACGGCGGTGTCGGGACCTTCCCCCCTTCTGCAGCGAAGCGGCTCCTTCTGGGCAGCCATATTATCGGGGACATTAGGCACGCTGGCCGCGGCTGCGGTCACGTGCACAGGGGTGGGCGGCGCTTGTGTCCTTCTTCAATTAACCTGCCGCTCCCGGGCTGTCAGGGGGCGTGGCTTATTCTCCCGCCCTGCTGAAACTTCCTCTTCCTCCCGGCGCAGCGTGGTGGACACAGGACCTTGGCTTCGCTCCACTCTGGTAGGAGATAGATACCCCGTTCAGTAGGATATCTAACCATGTCTGACCCAGCCACTGAACCCCCTCAGGCAACCTGTATGACCACTCACTATGCCTGTTCAGTGTGTTCAGCTAAATTCCCTCGGGGCCAGTCACTTTCACTGTGCTCGGCTTGTCAGAAGCCTGCGCAGAGCAATCCCCCTAGAACACTGCAGCCCACAGAAGCCTTAGATCGCCCTGTTCAGGGGGAACCAGACTGGGCAAGGTCCCTGTCTCGGGCAGTGGAGGACCTCTCTAAGATCTCCCATTCCACCCTTTCTCTGTTGGGTCGTTTGGTAGAGAAATCGCCACCGGTGCAATCCGCGCAACCGCATTGCACACAAACCAGAGGCAGACCTCCTAGTAAGCGCCCCAGAGCAGGTAACCGTTCCTCCTCTGACGCCTCAGCATCCCCCCCTGCTCCTGGATCCCAGTCACAGGCGTCCTCCCTGTTAGGTGACGCACTGTCAGAGGGTGAGCTTGGGGATTCGGATGCGGATATGGATCTGGAGCACTCTTCTCAGATTGCTTCCATGGTGGATAGCCTGATTTCGGCGATAAGGGACACCTTCCGGGTTCAGGAGGATCTTCCCTCCACTAGTCAACAAGGGGTGTCGTTTCTGCGTGCGAAACAGACTCCTAAGGCATTTCCGTTGCACGAAGATTTTTCTATTGTGGTTAACAAGGCTTGGGACCAACCGGGTTTGCGTTTTGTTATTCCGAAACGCCTAGACCTTCTCTACCCCTTTCCACGCGAGGCCGTGGAACAGTGGTCCTCCCCAGCCAAAGGTGGACCCGCCGGTGGCTCGCTTGGCGAAATCTACGACCATTCCGGTTGCGGATGGTTCTTCCCTCCAGGATCCGGTGGACCGTCGCGTGGAGTCGCTCTCCAAGTCCATCTTTACGGCGAGCGGTTCGGCGCTGCGTCCGATTTTCGCATCCGCTTGGGTAGCCAAGGCGGTTTCGGAGTGGTCCTTCCGTTTGAGCCAGGACGTGTTATCCAACCTCCCGCCCGCGGAACTCGAGTTATCTGCGCTCCAGATCTCCCATGCGGGGAAATATCTCTGCGAAGCGGCACTGGACGCTGGGTCAATGGTGGCCCGTGCCTCGGCTCTCACCACTTCGGTTCGCCGGGAGTTATGGCTCAAGGCCTGGAAGGCCGATTCTTCCTCTAAACGTTCGCTGTTAAAGCTTCCGTTTTCTGGGGCTCGGCTTTTTGGGCCGAAACTGGATGTAATAATCTCAGAAGCTACGGGTGGGAAAAGCACCCATCTGCCCCAACCCAAAGCGAAGCGGCCCTTTCAGTCCAGGTCCGCGTCTTCACGCTTTCAGTCCTTTCGCCGTTTCTCGGGCACCCGTTCAGTTCCCACCTCCGCGGCGGGGCCGTCCAACCAGGATCGGCGGAAAGGTCCGTCTTTTAAGCCCCAGCAGGCCTGGCGTCCGCGGGCCCAGCAACCTCGCACAGCCCCAAGTAAGCAGCCTTCCGCATGAAGGTTTGTCCCCACCCTCGCAGGTGGGGGGGCGTCTTCTCCTGTTCCAGGACATTTGGCACGCCCACATTCCGGACGCATGGGCGCTCGAGGTAGTTTCTTCAGGCTACAAAATAGAATTCAGATCTCTTCCCCCCAACCGTTTTTTCCTTTCCCAGCCTCCCAGGGATCCCGTCCGGGCCGCGGCTTTCTTGAACGCCGTCCAGTCCCTACTTCTGCGGGGGGTGATTTCTCCGGTACCTCCGGAGGAACGTTTCGCAGGTTTTTATTCCAACCTGTTTGTGGTCCCCAAGAAAGAGGGCGATGTGAGACCGGTGCTGGACCTCAAACTTCTGAACCGTTATCTACGGGTTCAGAGGTTCAGAATGGAATCTCTTCGTTCTGTTGTGGCCTCGTTGGTGCAGGGCGAGCACATGGCGTCTTTGGACGTGCAAGATGCGTATCTCCACATACCTATCGCTACCATGCACCAACGGTTCCTCCGATTCGCCATCCAGGTCGGATCACTTTCCAGTTCGTCGCTCTGCCATTCGGTCTGGCGACGGCCCCGCGTGTGTTCACGAAAGGTTCTGGCACCCCTTCTGGGGATTCTGCGGTCCAGGGGCATTACCCTTCTCCCATACCTGGACGACATCTTAGTCAAGGCCCCTTCAGCGTCGCAATGCGCAGACAGTCTTCGGATTACAATGAGCACGCTCACTCGCTTCGGGTGGATTCTCAACCGGGGGAAGTCTTACCTGTCTCCGACCACTCGGATCAGGTTCCTGGGTATGACTCTGGATTCCGAGGCTGCCGTGGTGCGTCTCCCTCTGGACAAGACTTCGGGCATTCGGAATGCAGTGGCTCTGCTCACCCGGCGTCGCAAGGTGTCGATTCTCAACTGCATGCGAGTTCTGGGGCTGATGGTGGCCTCATTCGAGGCGGTTCCGTTCGCCCAGTTCCACACCAGGGAGTTTCAGCGGCTCATTCTGTCCTCCTGGGACAAGTCCCGGGATTCACTGGACCGCAGGATCTCGCTGTCTCAGCCCGTTCGCGAGGCTCTCGCCTGGTGGATGGTTCCGGACCACCTGTCGTCGGGGAAGTCGTTCCTGCCGGTGTCATGGACGGTGATCACGACCGACGCCAGCCTCCGCGGTTGGGGAGGGGTTTTCGGTACTCGGACGGCCCAGGGTGTCTGGTCTCTGTCGGAGTCCAAACTACCCATCAATATCCTGGAGCTCCGGGCCATCTACCTCTCCCTTTGCCATTGGACCACCGAGTTGCGGGGCCATCCGGTGAGGATACAGTCGGACAACGCGACTGCGGTTGCCTACATCAATCACCAAGGGGGGACGCGCAGCGGGACGGTGATGGACGAGGCCGCGAGGATCCTGCAGTGGGCGGAGGCCCATGTTCCGGTGATCTCGGCGATTTTCATCCCGGGCGTGGACAATTGGACGGCGGATTTCCTCAGCCGAACGACAGTGGACGCGGGGGAGTGGGCTCTCCACCCGGAGGTGTTCGAGGACCTTTGTCTCCGGTGGGGTCGCCCGGAAGTGGATCTAATGGCATCTCGTTTGAACCACAAACTCCCGTGGGAGGGACCCGATGGCCTACGGCGTAGACGCGCTCGTGGCACCGTGGGACGACTTCAGTTTTCTGTATGTGTTCCCGCCGCTGCCGCTCCTACCGCGGATTCTTCGCAGAGTCAGGATGGAGGGTGTTCAGACGCTCCTGATTGCCCCGGATTGGCCGCGCCGAGCTTGGTACTCGGAGCTCGTTCTGCTCCTGGGGGACGCGCCGTGGCCTCTTCCACTCAGGCCCGACCTGCTCTCACAGGGCCCAGTCTTCCACCAGGGTTTACATACGCTGCGTTTGACGGCGTGGCTATTGAAACCTTCCTGCTGAAGAAAAGGGGTTTCTCGGATGCGGTCGTTCGCACAATGATTAGGGCTCGGAAGCCCTCCTCCGCGAGAATCTACTATCGTACGTGGAAGTCGTTCCTGAAGTTCTGTGAGGACAGGGACCTCCCCTCTAGGAGGTTCTCCCTCCCTACGGTATTGGCCTTTCTTCAGGCGGGTTTGGAGCTGGGTCTGGCCCTAAGTTCGTTGAAAGGGCAGGTTTCGGCCCTTTCTATATTTTTCCAGCGTACGCTGGCGGTGCTGGGGCCCGTCAAGACCTTCATGCAGGGGGTTGCGCACACAGCGGTTCCATATCGGCCACCGTTGCACTCCTGGGACCTGAATTTGGTGCTGGTGGCACTTCAGGCCGAGCCGTTTGAACCCCTGCGAGAAGTCTCCCTCCGCAGGTTGTCATGGAAGGTCGCATTCCTAGTTGCCATTACGTCCATACGTCGGGTATCGGAACTGGCGGCACTGTCGTGCAAGGAGCCCTTCTTTGTGTTCCATCAGGATAAGGTGGTGCTCTGGACGGTGCCGTCGTTTCTGCCGAAGGTGGTGTCGGCGTTCCATGTCAATGAGGACATTGTTCTCCCTTCGCTTTGCCCTAAACCTTCCCATCCTAGGGAAGTGGCGCTTCATCGTTTGGATGTGGTGCGGGCCTTACGGATCTACCTGGCCGCAGTAGCCTCCTTTAGGCGAGCGGATTCTCTGTTCATAGTTCCGGAGGGTCCTCGGAAGGGTTTGGCGGCATCCAAGGTGGCGATTGCTCGGTGGATTAGATTGGCCATTCACGAGGCCTACCACTCCAAAGGCAGGGTTCCTCCGCCTGGTATAACGGCTCACTCTACCAGGGCGGTCGGGGCTTCTTGGGCACACTTTCACAACGCTTCGGCGTCTCAACTGTGTAAGGCAGCAACTTGGTCTTCGTTGCACACCTTCACCAAGTTTTACAAAGTGCATTCGTTCGCTTCGGCGGATGCTGCTCTTGGCCGTAGGATTTTACAGGCCGCAGTGTAGTGGCTCGACTGTGGGAGGTGGAGTCAGCGGTTTTTCCCACCCTGGGGACTGCTTTAGGACGTCCCATGGTCCTGTGTCCCCCAATGATATGAGCGAGAAAACGAGATTTTTGTGAACTCACCTTGTAAAATCTCTTTCTCGCTTTATTCATTGGGGGACACAGCACCCACCCATTGTTGTTGGTTTCTACTGAGACCAGTGGTCCAAGTTGCCGGTTGGGACTGAGGTCCGGTTGTTTGGTTGGACTGTGGTCTTCCTGTTTTGGTTTTGTTTCGGTACTTTTCTCCTACTGCTGAAGCACAAACTGATATGCTCTCTCCAGGCTGGAGGGGGTATAGCCTGCAGAGGAGGAGCAAACAGCTTTCAGCCTAGTGTCGCCTCCTAGTGGCAGCAGCAAGCTATACCCATGGTCCTGTGTCCCCCAATGAATAAAGCGAGAAAGAGATTTTACAAGGTGAGTTCACAAAAATCTTGTTTTTGCTACTTTTTTATGCCAGAATTCTAGAGTGAAGGTACGATAAATCGGGGCCCAAGTATTTATGAAATGCTTTCATTTTCTTACAGATTACACTATAAAGAACTTTTCAAACAAATCCCTCGAACGTCTGTCATGAATATATAAACAGCAAGATGACTACCAGTGCTGCACCTGTCCATGGGTTGTGTCTAGCTTTGCGCCACAGTGTTGCCGTTTGATGTGAATTAGTCTTAAGTAAGCTTGGGTTCATTAAGTCTACAACTGATGTTGGTGGCCCATGTTACAGGTCACTCCATTGTAAGACCCCCACTGTCCCGGTACCAAAGAGACCAAATCTGCATGATCTAGAGCCCAATTGACCAATCTGATTAGGTGCAGGAGTTTTATTTACCCAAATTCTCCCCTTTTTAATGTGAGGACACATCCTCTATGATGCCTGTAGGGTCACTGATGGAAGCACAGTGGGGTGCTAACCCGAAGACAAGTTCCTGTTTCCGTCTGGGGTCACTAGGATGTATGGCAGGGTGATAACATAAACACAAGTTCCTGTATGGAAGGATGTACAGTGGTGATAACATGAAGACAAGTTCCTGTATCCTTCTACTGTCACTGGAGGATGTACGGTGGGGTAATAACATGAAGACAAGTTCCTGTATCCTTCTACCGTCACTGGAGGATGTAGAGAGTGGTGATAACATGAAGACAAGTTCCTGTATCCTACCGTCACTGGAGAATGTAGAGTGTGGTGATAACATGAAGACAAGTTCCTGTATCCTACCGTCACTGGAGGATGTAGAGTGTGGTGATAACATGAAGACAAGTTCCTGTATCCTACCGTCACTGGAGGATGTAGAGTGTGGTGATAACATGAAGACAAAGTTCCTGTATCCTACCGTCACTGGAGGATGTAGAGTGTGGTGATAACATGAAGACAAGTTCCTGTATCCTACCGTCACTGGAGGATGTAGAGTGTGGTGATAACATGAAGACAAGTTCCTGTATCCTACCGTCACTGGAGGATGTAGAGTGTAGTGATAACATGAAGACAAGTTTCTGTATCCTACCGTCACTGGAGGATGTAGAGTGTGGTGATAACATGAAGACAAGTTCCTGTATCCTACCGTCACTGGAGGATGTAGAGTGTAGTGATAACATGAAGACAAGTTCCTGTATCCTACCGTCACTGGAGGATGTAGAGTGTAGTGATAACATGAAGACAAGTTCCTGTATCCTACCGTCACTGGAGGATGTAGAGTGTGGTGATAACATGAAGATAAGTTCCTGTATCCTACCGTCACTGGAGGATGTAGAGTGTAGTGATAACATGAAGACAAGTTCCTGTATCCTACCGTCACTGGAGGATGTAGAGTGTGGTGATAACATGAAGACAAGTTCCTGTATCCTTCTACCGTCACTGGAGGATGTAATGAAGACAAGTTCCTGTATCCTACCGTCACTGGAGGATGTAGAGTGTAGTGATAACATGAAGACAAGTTCCTGTATCCTACCGTCACTGGAGGATGTAGAGTGTGGTGATAACATGAAGACAAGTTCCTGTATCCTTCTACCGTCACTGGAGGATGTAGAGTGTGGTGATAACATGAAGACAAGTTCCTGTATCACTCTGGAGTCAATAGAGGATGTCCGCTGGGGTGATGACAGTAACGGTCTGTGATTGGTAAGAGGGGTGAAAACCTAAAGAAAAGTATCTTAGAGAAGAGTTGGCACCTCCCCTGACATGTCTGCTTCAGTGACCACTTCCATCCCCCATGTAATAACAATTCTGGAGCATCTATTCTTATAAATCTATGATGTGTCTATATTAAGTTATGAATTACTAGCTGCCTGCAATGAAGGTCCAAATGGGTGTTCCCTTACGTCCTACCAGCAGCACAGATGGGGTTAACTGCCCCTGTGGACTGGTAGGACCGGCGGAATTTTAATGAGCCCAAGAACCAATAAACGATCTTCAGCTCCCTGAAAGGGAGGAGATCACCCCCCAGCCCACCGTGTTTTTTTCTGTCCTTTGGACAGGTTGGACTGGCGTATCGCTCCCTTTTGGAGCTGAGAGTTAGGGGATCCTTTTTTCTTTCTAATGTAAAGGATCACCCCGATTTTTTTACATGGCTCTCTCTTTTGCCTTTATTTTCAGGCGAATCGCGGCGATTTGCTATACCTGGGGACCGCGGGGAGCGGGGTGTCCCCCTCCCCTCTTCTTCTCAGTTTTCTCCTGGTCTCCCGTTCCCCCATCGCCACACACACGTGGCGCTATGGAGTCCCTGCAGATGATGGGTCTAGCCTGCAGGACCCTCTAGATCGGAGGGCAGAGTGCACCCTCAGAAGGAGTTATGCAGCGGCCGCTGCCTCCGCATCAACTTCAATTGCGGCCACTGAAGTGGCCACTTATCTACGCTCTAGGCTCAATCAGATCCAGACAGATGTGGACCAGAGCGTATCCAGGGATGACATCTTAGCAGCTTTCAAGTCAGCCAACCTGGCTATGGATTTCTTAGTCGACTCCACCCAGATGCAGTTGAAGCTGGCCGCCAAAACCATGGCTTTAGTTTCGGCTGCCCGCAGACCACTCTGGCTGAAACCTTGGGTCGCGGACAACGCGTCCAAGTTTAATCTTTGTGGGCTCCCCTTCGAACCAGACAGGCTGGTCCGAATTGGATAAAATCATGGAGGGGCTCTCCGACAAAAAGGGGAAGAGCCTCCCCCAGCAGCCCTTTCGGGGACGCCCCAGGCAGGGAAAGAAGCGCGAAGGACGTCCGGGGCAGCAATCTAGGCGCAGAGATTGGGGGGGACCGTCTCGTAAGTATTCGAGGCGCTCCCGTAAACCCGCTAAGGAGGCAAATCCCTCCTGACTATGGGCCTCTTCGAGGCTCTTGGATAAGCCCTGCTGTCCCTGCAGTGTCTCCTCTAGACTTTCCCACACCACTCCCCCAAACGCCCGTGGGGGGCCGTCTCTCCCATTTCAAAGACTCCTGGAGTCAGTTGATCGCAGACCCTTGGGTTCTGAACTTAGTCTCCGTCGGGTACCGGGTAGACTTTCTCTCTCTCCCCCCAGAAAGATTCGTCGCTACACGAAACTTCGGGCCGGCCAAACAAATGGTCCTGGAATCTTACATCCAGGATTATATCTCCAAGGGAGCCCTAGAGGAGGTGCCGGCAGGGGAGAGAGGCCTAGGTATTTACTCACCAGTGTTCCTGGTTCCCAAAAAGACGGGAGACCTCCGGATTATCATCGATTTGAGATTTCTCAATCGATTTATAAGGAAAACAAGGTTTCGCATGGAAACCATAAGGTCAGTCACCCATATCCTCAACCTCGGGGATGTCATGGCTACTCTGGACCTCAAAGATGCTTATCTTCACATTCCGATCCATTCCGCCTTCCGGAAATTTCTCAGGATCGCGGTCCAGATTTCAGGGGTTCGCAGGCACTTTCAGTTCACCGCGCTCCCCTTCGGAATCTCTTCTGCCCCCCTTATCTTCACCAAGGTGGTGGTATCGGTGGTGGCAGCATTGAGACTCCAAGGGCTGACTATCATTCCTTATCTGGACGATTGGCTTTTCATAGCCTCTTCAGTTCCGATCCTTACCCACCATCTTCAGATCGCAATCTCCTTTCTTCTCCGCCTAGGCTGGATCATCAACTGGCAGAAGTCGAATGTGAGCCCATCATCTTCAATCCAATATTTAGGATTCGTGGTCGACTCTGTGGAGATGTCCCTCCGGTTGACTCAAGAAAGGAAAGCACGGATTCAGGACCTGGCAAAGGTCCTTCATGTCCCTCGTCGAGTCTCTATTCGGACTCTCATGAAGATGGTGGGGCTCATGTCAGCGGCTGCGGACGCAGTCCCTTGGGCGCTATGGCACCTCCGTCCTCTTCAGTCGGAGGTCTTACACTTATGGAACGGCAGCCCTGCGGGGCTAGATTCCCTGTGCTCCCTGTCCGGTCAAACCCGGAATTCCCTCAGATGGTGGTTTCGACTGCCAGCAGGGAAGTCTATGACCCAACCAGTTTGGGTCATATTGACTACAGACGCGTCCCTTGTAGGCTGGGGCGCTCACCTGGACGGATCCCAAGTGCAGGGATCTTGGTCCCCCCTGGAGCGGCATCTTTCCTCCAATCTTCGCGAGATGCGAGCTATCCGGCTAGCCCTCCTTCACTTCGCCCCTCAGATTCGGGGCAAAGCGGTGAAAGTCCAGTCAGACAATATGACTGCGGTTCTCTATATAAACAAGCAGGGAGGCACAAGGTCATTACCCCTTCTATCAGAGATCGGGGTGATCCTTCGGTGGGCAGAGCTGAACCTTTCCCATCTATCTGCCGTTCATATCCGAGGTTCCCTCAATATGATAGCAGACCGCTTAAGTCGAGGATTACCGACCATGGAGTGGTCTCTGCATCCGGAGGTCTTCAGGCAGCTAGTTCACAGTTGGGGTATGCCAGAGGTGGACCTCATGGCAACCAGGTTCAACGCCAAGGTGCTGAGGTTCTGTTCCCTGTACCGGGAAGACAACCCCCTGGCGATAGATGCTCTGTCGATACCGTGGAGGTTCAGGCTGGCTTACATCTTCCCTCCCTTTTCCATGATACCGAGGGTATTGATGAAAATCCGTCAGGATCAGGCCTCGGTAATAGCCATCATACCGTTTTGGCCCAAAAGATCCTGGTTTACCCAGCTCATTCAGATGAGTCGGGGACAATACTGGAGACTCCCCCCGGAGCAGACCCTGGTGTCGTGGGACACTCACCTCTGCCCAGATCTGCACAGGTTCAACCTGACAGCCTGGAGGTTGATCAGCCCCTTCCCAACATAGAAGGGCTCTCCGAGTCGGTCCTGAGAACTTTGTCGCATTCCCGAGCAGAGTCTACAAACAAGGCCTACTCCAGGATCATGAGAATCTTCGTGGCATGGTGTGATTCCAAACAGGTGGCGTCTGCAGATCCGCCCCTTCCTGCGATACTACATTTCCTTCAGGACGGATTAGATAGAGGCCTATCTCCAGCTACCTTGAAGGTACAAATGTGTGCCATCTCGGCCTGTCTCAACAGGCCATACTCTCGGGACCCACTCATCAGACGCTTCTTGAAGGGAGCGGAAAGACTAAAGCCTACTATACTGAAACCCATTCCCCAGTGGGATCTTTCAGTAGTGCTCAGGGGTCTAGCATCTCCCCCCTTTGAGCCTTTGGAGGAGGTTGATTTCAAATATTTAACTCTAAAGATGGTCTTTCTTCTGGCTATAGCCTCAGCCAAAAGAGTCTCTGAATTGCAGGCTTTCTCTGCAATTCATCCATATATTATTTTCTTACAGGACAGAGTACTCCTGAAGTTTTTACCATACTTCAGACCTAAGGTGCCTACTTTTCAAAATATCAACCAGGTAATCTCCTTACCAGTTTTGTTTACAGCCTCTGATACTCCAGCCAGAGATCCGCTGGACATTTCTAGATGCCTCCAGATCTATGTGGATAGATCCAGAGAGTTCAGGATAGATGAGAATCTCCTTATCCTGTTTGCCGGTAAGTCTAAAGGCCGTAAAGCGTCTAAAGCCACCATTAGTCGCTGGATCAAGGAGGCCATTAAGGAAGCCTTTGTCTCCCAAACCTTAGATCCTCCCGAGTTTGTGAGAGCCCATTCTACTAGGGCGGTCTCCACCTCGGTTGCGGAAAGAAGCCTTCTCCCCTTAGAGTTGATCTGTAAGGCGGCCTCCTGGAGCTCTGAGTCAACCTTCATCTCCCATTATAGGATAGATGCTAGGATGGCAGAGTTTTCGGCTTTCGGGCAGACAGTTCTTACTTCTGCCAGGCATGAGGACCCTCCCTAGGGGTTTTATCTTGCTATCTCCCCATCTGTGCTGCTGGTAGGACGTAAGGGAATCGTTAATTTCTAACGATAATTTGTTTTCCCTTAGTCCTAACAGCAGCACACAAATATCCCTCCCTAACTTACATCATACTTGTTAAAGACACGGTGGGCTGGGGGGTGATCTCCTCCCTTTCAGGGAGCTGAAGATCGTTTATTGGTTCTTGGGCTCATTAAAATTCCGCCGGTCCTACCAGTCCACAGGGGCAGTTAACCCCATCTGTGCTGCTGTTAGGACTAAGGGAAAACAAATTATCGTTAGAAATTAACGATTACCAGTTGATGGTGTGTCTGTACCCCTTCTGACACTATCCAATCAGTGCTGCCATAATCAGACGGCAGGGACACACCCCAATTAGGTAACACCCATCTGGACTTTCATAGAAAACTGCTAGCAGGAATAATAGAGAAATGGCACAAGTCATAAGAATAGATACTCCAGATTTTGGATTACCGTATTTTTCGCCGTATAAGACGCACTTTTTTCACCCCAAAAGTGGGGGGAAAATAGCAGTGCGTCTTATACGGCGAATGCAGCTTATTTTGCGATTTGCGAATTTCCGCGCGAATTTTTTGGCGCAAATTATTTAGCGATTTTCAATGATACACCCGCCGCGCGGCATCGCTATCAGCTGTGAGGGAGGAGGGGCTGGGGGCCGGCGTCTGCTTTTATAATGACAGCGGGGCCCGTGACTATTCTACTACACGGGCCCCGCTCACTGTATAATCATATGTCTAATAGTAAATAGTTATGTACATAATCGCATAATGAGCGGAGTACTTACAACTACAAACGCTCGCCGAGAGGAGGGAGGAGGCAGGCTGGGAGCTGGCAGTGTGTGAGTCATACTTCACGCGCCTGTGCCGCCCACTTTATGAATGAAGCAGGCGGCGTGGGCGCATGACGTATGACTCACGCTGCCAGCGCCTGTCCTCCCGGCCTGCCTCCTCCCGGCGAGCGCTTGTAGTTGTAAGTACTCCTCTCATTATGCGATTATGCACATAACTATTTACTATTAGACATACGATTATACAGTGAGCGGGGCCCGTGTAGTAGAATACAGTCACTGCACGGACCCCGCTGTCATTATAAAACCAGATGCCGGCCCCCAGCCCTGTATTGAGGGTCATTCACTACAGGGACACTTATGGAGGGGATCTGTGGATGACACATAGCATAAGATGCTATATATATGTGTCATCCACAGATCCCCCCCATAACTGTCATACACAGAGACCCCAATAAGAGCCACCCACAGATCCCCCATAAGTGTCACCCACAGATCCCCCATAACAGTGCGTCACCAACAGATCTCCCAACCACTGGAGCCCCTGCTAATCACTAGGACAGGGGCCTGTGTTTCCCTGTTTAAATGGGGCTGCAGACAGGTATGCATGTCCCCTGCTCCATTGAACTGTACTGGACTGCCAGAGATAACAGAGCACAAGCGCTCAGCAATATCTGGCAGCGTGCATGCGTCCGCCAGTGCATTCAGATAAGTAATGAGACAACACCTTTAAAAGAGTTTCCCAGTGGAATCAATTTATTAGAAAACAGGTTGGTAATGGGGGGAAAAAATCCATACTCACCGATCCCCACTGTTGCTCCACCCCCCAGTGGCGGGGATCAGCAAGAACTGATTATTTTTTATTTTTAACTCTGTCTAACTGTATGTAAATAAGAGCCTTGGATCATAGCACATATGACTACAGAACCCACTGTCCACATGGCCAGCCACAGGGTTCAGAGGGCCCCCATAATAGAGTCCTTCAGTGTCCTTATAACAGAGGGTTCACAGGGCCCCCCTAATATACCCCTTCCATCTCCTTATAACACAGGGCCCCATAATATGGCCCTTCAGTGTCCTTACAGTTGCAAGAAAAAGTATGTGAACCCTTTGGAATGATATGGATTTCTGCACAAATTGGTCTTCATCTAAGTCACAACAATAGACAATCACCGTCTGCTTAAACTAATAACACACAAAGAGTTAAATGTTACCATGTTTTTATTGAACACACCATGTAAACATTCACAGGGCAGGTGGAAAAAGTATGTGAACCCTTGGATTTAATAACTGGTTGAACCTCCTTTGGCAGCAATAACTTCACCCAAACGTTTCCTGTAGTTGCAGATCAGACGCGCACAACGGTCAGGAGTAATTCTTGACCATTCCTCTTTACAGAACTGTTTCAGTTCAGCAATATTCTTGGGATGTCTGGTGTGAATCGCTTTCTTGAGGTCATGCCACAGCATCTCAATCGGGTTGAGGTCAGGACTCTGACTGGGCCACTCCAGAAGGCGTATTTTCTTCTGTTTAAGCCATTCTGTTGATTTACGTCTATGCTTTGGGTCGTTGTCCTGTTGCAACACCCATCTTCTGTTAAGCTTCAGCTGGTGGACAGATGGCCTTTAAGAGGACCTTTTACCAGAAAAAAAACTTCTAAACTACACAGACATGTAGAGCGGCGCCCAGGGACCCCCTTGCACTTACTGTTATACCTGGGCGCCGCTCCGTTCTCCAGTTATTGCCTCCGGTATCTTCATAGCTAGGCTCCACCCAGGGGAACCTGCCGTCGGCTCATTCTCCCATGCTGCAGCGCTGAGCTCATAGCCTGAGAGGCTTTTTTCTCTCTCAGGCTATGAGCTGAGCGCTGTGATTGGCCAGCGCTGCAGCATGGGAGAATGAGACGCTGGCAGGTTCCCCTGGGTGGAGCCTAACTATGAAGATACCAGAGGCAATAAGGCGAGAACGGAGCGGCGCCCAGGTATAACAGTAAGTGCAGGGGGGTCCCTGGGCGCCGCTCTACATGTCTGTGTAGTTAGTTTAGAAGTTTTTTTCTGGTGAAAGGTCCTCTTTAAGTTCTCCTGCAAAACGTCTTGATAAACTTGGGAATTTATTTTTCCTTCGATGATGGCAATCCGTCCAGGCCCTGACGCAGCAAAGCAGCCCCAAACCATGATGCACCCACCACCATACTTCACAGTTGGGATGAGGTTTTGATGTTGGTGTGCTGTGCCTCTTTTTCTCCACACATAGTGTTGTGTGTTTCTTCTAAACAACTCAACTTTGGTTTCATCTGTCCACAGAATATTTTGCCAGT
Source organism: Bufo gargarizans (assembly GCF_014858855.1). Taxonomy (NCBI): domain Eukaryota; kingdom Metazoa; phylum Chordata; class Amphibia; order Anura; family Bufonidae; genus Bufo; species Bufo gargarizans. The sequence continues at coordinate 38,143,191 of NC_058082.1, read as the reverse complement.
ACTGCTGTGGAACATCCAGGTGCTCTTGTGCAAACTGTAAACGTGCAGCAATGTTTTTTTTTGGACAGCAGTGGCTTCCTCTGTGGTATCCTCCCATGAAATCCATTCTTGTTTAGTGTTTTACGTATTGTAGATTCGCTAATAGGGATGTTAGCATATGGCAGAGACTTTTGTAAGTCTTTAGCTGACACTCTAGGATTCCTCTTCACCTCATTGAGCAGTCTGCGCTGTGCTCTTGCAGTCATCTTTACAGGACGGCCACTCCTAGGGAGAGTAGCAGCAGTGCTGAGCTTTCTCCATTTATAGACAATTTGTCTTACCGTGGACGGATGAACAGCAAGGCTTTTGGAGATACTTTTATAACCCTTTCCAGCTTTATGCAAGTCAACAATTCTTAATCGTAGGTCTTCTGAGAGCTCTTTTGTGCGAGGCATCATTCACATCAGGCAATGCTTCTTGTGAAAAGCAAACCCAGAACTGGTGTAAATTTTATAGGGCAGGGCAGCTGTAACCAACACCTCCAATCTCATCTCATTGATTGGACTCCAGTTGGCTGACACCTCATTACTCATTTATAGTCGGTATTGTACCACTTTTTAACTAGAATGACCCCCATTCCTTAGCTCTATTGTTTGCATATACAATGGTGTGCAGCCATTTTTTTTTTGTACTTAGATGAAGATCAGATCACATTTTATGACCAATTTGTGCAGAAATCCATATCATTCCAAAGGGTTCACATACTTTTTCTTGCAACTGTATAACACAGGGCCCCATAATATAGCCCTTCAGTGGCTTTTTAACACAGGGCTTCCATAATATAGCCCTTCCATCTCTTTATAACACAGGGCCCCCATAATTTAGCCCTTCCGTCTCCTTATAACACAGGGCCCCCATAATATAGCCCTTCCATCTCCTTATAGTAACAAAGTACATAAAGCCGAAAAAAGACATTTGTCCATCCAGTTCGGCCTGTTATCCTGCAAGTTGATCCAGAGGAAGGCAAAAAAAAAACTGTGAGGTAGAAGCCAATTTTTCCCACTTTAGGGGAATAAAAAATTCCTTCCCGACTCCAATCGAATAACTCCCTGGATCAACGACCCCTCTCTAGTAGCTATAGCCTGTAATATTATTACGCTCCAAAAATAAATCCAGGCCCCTCTTGGATTCCTTTATTGTACTCACCACCTCCTCAGGCAGAGAGCTCCATAGTCTCACTGCTCTTACCGTAAAGAATCCTCTTCTATGTTTGTGTACAAACCTTCTTTCCTCCAGACGCAGAGGATGTCCCCTCGTCACAGTCCTGGGGATAAATAGATGATGGGAGTGATCTCTGTACTGTCCCCTGATATATTTATACATAGTAATTAGATCTCCCCTCAGTCGTCTTTTTTCTAAAGTGAATAACCCTAATTTTGATAATCTTTCAGGGTACTGTAGTTGCCCCATTCCAGTTATTACTTTAGTTGCCCTCCTCTGGACCCTCTCCAGCTCTGCTATGTCTGCCTTGTTTACAGGAGCCCAAAACTGTACACAGTACTCCATGTGTGGTCTGACTAATGATTTGTAAAGTGGTAGGACTATGTTCTCATCACAGGCATCTATGCCCCTTCTGATGCAACCCATTATCTTATTGGCCTTGGCAGCAGCTGCCTAACACTGGTTTTTGCAGCTCAGTTTGCTGTTTATGAAAATTTCTAGATCCTTTTCCATGTCAGTGTTACCGAGTGTTTTACCATTTAGTATGTACGGGTGACTTGTATTATTCCTTCCCATGTGCATAACTTTACATTTGTCAGTGTTAAACCTCATCTGCCACTTCTCTGCCCAAGCCTCCAATCTATCCAGATCCCTCTGTAGTATATATACAGTATACTGTTCTCTGTAGTATATATACAGTACACTGTCCTCTGTAGTATATATACAGTATACTGTCCTCTGTAGTATATATACAGTATACTGTCCTCTTCAGTGTAAATTACTTTACAGAGTTTAGTGTCATCTGCGAAAATTGATACTTTACTATGCAAGCCTTCTACAAGATCATTAATAAATATATTGAAGAGAATAGGGCCCAATACTGCCCCCTGAGGTACCCCACTAGTGACAGTGACCCAATCTGAGTGTGTACCGTTAATAACCACCCTCTGTTTTCTATCACGGAGCCAGTTACTTACCCACATACAGACGTTTTCTCCCAGTCCGAGCATTCTCATTTTATATACTAACCTTTTATGTGGTACAGTGTCAAATGCTTTGGAGAAGTCTAGATACACGACATCCATTGATTCACCGCTGTCAAGTCTAGAACTTACCTCCTCATAGAAACGGATTAAATTAGTTTGACATGACCGATCCCTCACGAAGCCATGCTGATATGGCGTTATTTGCTTATTTCCGTTGAGATGCTCTAATATAGCATCTCTCAGAAAACCTTCAAACAGTTTACCCACAACAGATGTTAAACTTACCGGCCTATAGTTTCCAGTAGGGCTGCAGTAAACGAATATTTTAGTAATCGAGTATTCTATTGATTATATTTCTCGATTCATCGAGTAATCTAATAAGAAAAAGCTTCTTAAAATAACGTACGTATTTACTTTTTTCTTTATAAAAACAATATTTTTATTTCTTACAGTGGTGGTATGGTATAGTAAATAATTGCACACACATGTTGGCTTGGCTGTATAAAGTTATTGGTTTACTTTGGAGGGGTTAATGGAAGCACCTTGGCAATGGGCATATATAAAGTTATTGGTTTGTAGGGGTTAATGAAAGCACCTTGGAGGTGCCTTCATTAACCCCTCTCTAAACCAATAATTTTATACATGCCAAGGTGGTGCCTCCATTAACCACTCTCCATCTGCCTTTCAATATCAATTTACAGTGAGTGCCCCCGATTCCCCCCTCCCCTGGCGTGCCTCTAGTGCTGTTAACTTAAATTACCTAATGGCACTGGCAATAGTGAGGAGGGCGCAGCCGCAGACACATGGAGTTCGAGACCGTCTTCATCCCAACATGCACTGGGACCTTACGTGACGTCACACACACACACACACGTTAGCCAGCGTGCTGACGATGTATGTGCGCAACTGCGCATTACGCAAAGTCCTGCCTGCAGGGTGGTGCCATCTCTCTGGACTCCGGAGGACACGGAAGCGGTGAGTGAGATGCTTCATTTTACTCCCGCTCCGTGATCATGTGATGTAAACGATTACTCGATGCAGGGAAACTGCATTGAGGATTTTTTTGACTCGATTTAATCAAATTATTCGAAGAATCGTTTCAGCCCTAGTTTCCAGGCTCTGTTTTTGGACCCTTTTTGAATATTGGCACCACATTTGCCATGCGCCAATCCTGTGGGACATTCCTTGTCAGTATAGAGTCTGCAAATATCAGAAATTAATTCCCTTAGGATACTGGGGTGTATGCCATCCGGTCCTGGCGATTTGTCTATTTTAATCTTTTTAAGTCGCTGATGTACCGTATTTTTCGTTTTATAAGACGCACTTTTTTTCCCTCCAAAGTGGAGGGAAAAAGTCACTGCGTCTTATAAAACGAATGCGATGCAAATTAGGTGGCCATTAAACTGTTGGGTGTGCTGGCGGCTTCACAGAAGGCTTCTGCCTCCAGCCCGCGCTTCCTTAACAAGACCGCACCAGGGATGGGCAGGCTGGCGGCTTCGCTTATTATGAGCGCCAGGGGCGGGGGCCCGCAGCTCCAGTAAGTGAAAATGTTTTCCCCCTGTCCCCTCCTCCAGCCGCCAGCCTGCACGTCCGGTGCGCACCCAGCACCGGAGTCCTCAGCTTCAGTAAGTGAAAATTTTCCCCCCTGTCCCCTCCTTCGGCCGCCAGCCAGCACTTCTGGTGCGCACCCGGGACCGGAGCCTGCAGCTCCAGTAAGTATAATCTTCTCCCCCCTGTCCCCTCCAGCTGCTGCCAGGGGACCCCGGCACTGACCTGAGCTCCAGGGTTCCGGTCTTCTCGTCTATGTGCTGGATGCCTGTCACACTGTGCACTCCAGCGCCTCTGTTATTGTGCCTGCTAGCCCTGCTGCTCTCTGCTCATACATCCCCCATGTACTGCAGTGTATTCCTATGGATGAGGGGGGTAATAGTATTTAATATAAACACTGTCCAGAGACTGTTCTGTAATTGGCATGTGTTTATATTAAATATGACTATAACCCCCCTCAGCCATAGGAATCCACCCATGTACTGCAGTATATGGGTGGATTCTTATGGATGAGGGGGGTTATAGTCATATTTAATATAAACACATGCCAATTACAGAACAGTCCCTGGATAGAGTTTATATTTAATCTGACTATAACTCCCCTCATCCTTGAGAATACATGAATGTACAGTACATCAGTGTATTCTTTAGGATGATGGGTATTAAAATCACATAAGTGTCATCCACAGATCCCCCCATAAGTGTGTCATCCACAGATCCCCCCATAAGTGTGTCATCCACAGATCCCCCCATAAGTGTGTCATCCACAGATCCCCCATAAGTATGTAATCTACAGATCCCCCCATAAGTATGTAATCCACAGATCCCCCATAAGTGTGTCATCCACAGATCCCCCCATAAGTGTCTCATCCACAGATCCCCCATAAGTATGTCATCCACAGATCCCCCCATAAGTGTGTAATCTACAGATCCCCCCATAAGTGTCATCCACAGATCCCCATAAGTGTGTCATCCACAGATCCCCCCATAAGTGTGTCATCCACAGATCCCCCCATAAGTGTGTCATCCACAGATCCCCCCATAAGTGTGTCATCCACAGATCCCCCCATAAGTGTCTCATCCACAGATCCCCCATAAGTATGTCATCCACAGATCCCCCCATAAGTGTGTAATCTACAGATCCCCCCATAAGTGTCATCCACAGATCCCCATAAGTGTGTCATCCACAGATCCCCCCATAAGTGTGTCATCCACAGATCCCCCCATAAGTGTGTCATCCACAGATCCCCCCATAAGTGTGTCATCCACAGATCCCCCCATAAGTGCGTCATCCACAGATCCCCCCATAAGTGCGTCATCCACAGATCCCCCCATAAGTGTGTCATCCACAGATACCCCATAAATGTATCATCCTCAGATACCCCATAAGTGTGATCCACAGATACCCCATAAGTGTGTCATCCACAGATCCCCTATAATAGTGTCATCCACAGACCACCAATACTTCAAACCCCACCAAAAGCACACCTTTTGGTTGAAATTTTTTCTTTTCTTATTTTCCTCCTCAAAAACCTAGGTGCGTCTTATAAAGCTAAAAATACGGTACTTCTTCCTGGGTCAGACAGGACACTTAATGGGGAATTTATTTTTACATTCTGCATGTCATCTGACAGTTTATTTTCCTCAGTGAATACATTGGAGAAAAAAATATTTAACAGCTTTGCTTTCTCCTCGTCGCTCTCTGCGACTCCCCCCTCATTACTCTTTAACAAGCCGACACCTTCACATTTATACTTTTTAACATTTATATAATTGAAGAACATTTTAGGGTTAGTTTTACTCTCTTTGGCAATTAATCTCTCGGTCTCTAGTTTGGCCGCTTTTATTTGTTTTTCACATGTTCTATTTTTTTCCTTAAAGTTTTTCAGTGCTTCCTCGCTACCTTCCTGTTTTAGTGATTTATATGCTTTCTTTTTGTCATTTATTGCTTTCTTTACAGTTCTGTTTATCCACATTGGTTTCTTTTTGTTCCTTAACCTTTTATTCCCATACGGTATGTACCTCTCACAATGAGATTTTAGGATGCTTTTAAAGATATCCCATTTTGTGGCTGTATTTTTATTTTTGAGGACTTTGTCCCAGTTAGTTTGGCCTATGGCCTCTCTTAGTTGGCTAAATTTAGCTTTTTTGAAGATTGGTATTTTTGTTCCTCCCTGTAGAAACGCTCTTTTGAATGATAATTGGAAGGTTATTACTTTGTGGTCACTATTTCCCAGGTGTCCCCCAACCTGCACGTCTGTTGTTCTGTCAGGCCTATTGGTTAATACTAAGTCCAGTATGGCCGTCGCTCCAGTCGGGTCCTGAACCAGTTGGGAGAGGTAATTGTCTTTGGTTATTGCCAAGAACCTGTTTCCTTTATGAGATATACAAGTTTCAGTTTCCCAGTCTATATCTGGGTAGTTGAAGTCCCCCATAATAACCACCTCATTATGATTTGCCGCCTCGTCTATCTCGTTTAGTAGTAGATTTTCTGTAGTAAACTCCTATTAGTAATTTATTGTTGTTTTTAGCGCCATGTATCTCTACCCACAGTGACTCCACATGTTCATGTCCCTCACTTATATCTTCCCGGACTGTGGGCTTTAGACAGGACTTTACATAAAGGAGAACCCCTCCCCCTCTCCGGCTTTGACGATCCTTTCTAAACAGACTGTAACCCTGTACATTAACTGCCCAGTCATAGCTATCATCCAGCCATGTCTCAGTTATTCCCACTGTCATAGCTATCATCCAGCCATGTCTCAGTTATTCCCACTGTCATAGCTATCATCCAGCCATGTCTCAGTTATTCCCACTGTCATAGTTCTCCTCACACATCACTAATTCCAGCTCCCCAGTTTTATTAGTCAGGCTTCTGGCATTAGTATACATACAATTGAGAGGTTTATGTATATTTTTTACCCTACACCTTATAACACAGGGCCCCCATAATATAGCCCTTCCATCTCCTTATAACACAGGGCCCCCATAATATAGTCCTTCCATCTCCTTATAACACAGGGCCCCATAATATAGCCCCTCAGTGTCACTGTCCTTATAACACAGGGCCCCCATAATATAGCCCTTCCATCTCCTTATAACATAGGGGCACCATAATATAGCCCTTCCATCTCCTTATAACATAGGGGCACCATAATATAGTCCTTCCATCTCCTTATAACACAGGGCCCCATAATATAGGCCTTCAGTGGCCTTATAACACAGGGCCCCCATAATATAGCCCCTCAGTGTCCTTATAACACAGGGCCTCCACAATATAGCCCTTCCATCTCCTTATAACATAGGGCCACCATAATATAGCCCTTCCATCTCCTTATAACACAGGGCCACCATAATATAGCCCTTCCATCTCCTTATAACATAGGGCCACCACAATATAGCCCTTCCATCTCCTTATAACACAGGGCCACCATAATATAGCCCTTCCATCTCCTTATAACACAGGGCCCCCATAATATAGCCCTTCCATCTCCTTATAACACAGGGCCCCCATAATATAGCCCTTCCATCTCCTTATAACACAGGGCCCCCATAATATAGCCCTTCCATCTCCTTATAACACAGGGCCACCACAATATAGCCCTTCCATCTCCTTATAACACAGGGCCCCCATAATATAGCCCTTCCATCTCCTTATAACACAGGGCCCCCATAATATAGCCCTTCCATCTCCCTATAACACAGGGCCACCATAATATAGCCCTTCCATCTCCTTATAACATAGGGCCACCATAATATAGCCCTTCCATCTCCTTATAACACAGGCCCCCCATAATATAGCCCTTCCATCTCCTTATAACATAGGGCCACCATAATATAGCCCTTCCATCTCCTTATAACACAGGGCCACCATAATATAGCCCTTCCATCTCCTTATAACACAGGCCCCCCATAATATAGCCCTTACATCTCCTTATAACACAGGGCCCCCATAATATAGCCCTTCCATCTCCCTATAACACAGGGCCACCATAATATAGCCCTTCCATCTCCTTATAACATAGGGCCACCATAATATAGCCCTTCCATCTCCTTATAACACAGGCCCCCCATAATATAGCCCTTCCATCTCCTTATAACACAGGCCCCCCATAATATAGCCCTTACATCTCCTTATAACACAGGGCCCCATAATATATCCCTTCGGTTTCCTCATAACCCCAGACATAGGCTTTTCAGAAAAGTCCTGACCACAGGGTGCACATAACCGTTAGCAGTGGGCACAGTGCCAAACACAGGGCTCGCATAAGAAAAACGGCGCCTCCTATAGCCTCAAACTATAACAAGCCGTCTAAACTACAAGTCCCAGCATTCCCCGCACTAGTAGAGGCACTAATGACTTATCTTTGTGCACAGACAGCCGCACGTCTACACTCCGTGCTCCCGGCACGGATAGAATTTACCCCCTATTATCAAGGACGAGAGAGACTGGAAGCCTCTACTGCCTTGCCAGTTTAGAAAATGGCGTCTTCCCGTCCGCTCATACGTCTCAGCGGAAATGACGTAAGACGTACATAGTTTCCATGGGAACCTTCGTCGCGTCCCGGAAGTTGCCTCTAAAATCCCATATTTACTAATTGCCAGAAGCTGAATTATGCCGGCGGTGTCTGGAGAAGGTGAGAGGCAGGCGGCATCAATATGTCCTCTTACATTCTACAACCACAAGTCCCAGCATGCCTGCCGGTCATGGGCGTTGCTTCCCCTATCACTGCAGCTGGGTTTAACCCCTTATTGACCGCGTTCTTCTTTCCCCGTTTAGAGATTTTTTTTATTTTTTGCTGCCTGATTATACTCCACAATGTTTTTAAAGATTGCTGGGGCTTTACTTTTACACAATTTTTTTTTTTTACTCCTTTGGGGCATTTACACGACTGTATGTATTTTACGGATCTGCAAAATAAGGATGACGTCCATTTTTTTTATTTTTTGTGTGGACCCATTGACTTCAACGGGTCCGTGGGGTCCGCATTTGCAGCCAAGAATAGGATGTTCTATCTTGCGGAAAGGACATACGGATGTAGTTATGGGGGTTAAACTACTGTGTGGGGGCACTAAGGGGGCTGGGTGGGATTGGGTGTGTATAGGTAGACAGTGGGTGGAGTTAGAGGCGTGGCTCTATGACAAGGCTTTTCACAAATGTGTTGTATCATGAGGGGTCTGGCTGCTGAGACCCCCACAATCAGGGGGTACCGTGTCCCCGGTATGAATAGAGCATGTGCCCTGAATCTTCCATTCAGATAGCAGAGCACTGGTTTATCCCCCTCAGTCAATGACTGGAGCATAGCGCACTTGCTCGTCCTTCGCTCCACCCACTTACCGCCATCAATAGATTAAAATTGCCAGATGCACAGAGAAGGGGATAAAATAGAAGAAAAACAATATAATACAGTGCACCCATCAGCCGATCCCGCCTTAAACCACCAACCAGAAAAGTCCAGCACACAACAGATGAGCGGCTGTACGTCAGGCGCTTGTCCTGAGTGCCGTCCATTTCCCACATACAGTATGGCTGAATGGGTCCCCCACAATCAGTAGAAAGTATCCTCTTACCCCCACTACCGCTGTATGGAGGAGTTGACACAAGGCGGGTTGCGCGTGCGCACAGCTGCTCCATCCATACTGTATGGAATTGGCTGAAACATCCGAGCCCTGTCCCAGTCCTTGACCGGTCCCAGCGGAGGGGCCCCCACTGATCACGCATTTATCTGATAAATGTATATAAAGTATTTTCTCCAAGATATTGACCCGTGTGTATTCTGCCCCTGGACGCTACAGCCGTGCAGCACAAGAGGAGAGAGCTCAGCAGCATCCACGAGGCGGTGAGGTGCGGACATGTTGAAGAGCTAGCGGCACTGGTGAAGAACGGGAGTAGCGTGAACGACGTGGACCGGCTCCATAGGTTTACTCCGCTGCACTGGGCCGCACACTCCGGGAGTCTGGAGGTGATTAACAACATCCAAATACAATGAGGGCGATTTACTAAACTTGGGGAGTCTTTGGCCGTCCTTACATCAGAAATTAGAATCGACGCCTGCAGTTTGCTCTAGAATTTGTGACAGTTTTTGGCATAAGTAAACCTGTCAGTCCACTGGAGGACCCGCCCTCCACATCAAGCCATTCCCACTTTTCAAAAGTTATGAGGGCCAAGATTTTTTTTATATAGGACGACCATAAAAGTTGCGTAAAGCCCCGATTGAACACTGAAGTGCGAGTGGTCAAACTGCTGGAGACTTTAAGGGCCAGAAAGATCAATTCAGGACTACATTTCTTTAGACAACCCCACTGGTAAATTTTGTAGATTTTTATGGCTCTGCCTAAATAGGAATATTCCTATCTTAAAGGGGTTGTCCCATTAAGACAACATATCCCCTATCCCCAGGTGCCCCTGCAGTTAGATTCTCCCCTAACCCTTTAAGGGGCATACTATGTTATTATGGAGTTCCATGTAAAAGTATGCAGTAAGCTCAGAAGCTCCCTCTAGTGGAGGCCAGAGGCAGATTTTTTTGTAACTTTCTGCTTTTGCAGGGGATTTAGAGCTCTGTACCAGGAATACTGACCTGCAACCATTATAAAGATATAAAGAAAAATAATCAGCACAGAATTTGTAAACCAGTAAAGTAATAACATTTGATTTTATAGGGCACACATTCCCTTTGATTCTCACTATAATCAGTGTGTCTGTCATCTTGCAGTGTCTTCATTGGCTGTTATGGCATGGAGCTGACATCACCGACGTTACCACCAGAAGGTGGACGGCAGCTCACTTAGCTGCCATAAAAGGCCAAGACGCCTGCATGCAGGTACAGAGTAATTCAGTGGTGTCTCCGGGTCCAGGCCTGTCTATCATATAACACAATTTTACAGTACTAGCCGGGGATTCACACCTTCTTTTTCTTTATTACAGGCCCTGATACTCAGTGGAGCAGACTTGTCAGCTAAAGACGACCGTCAGTGCACTGCTGCACACCTGGCCGCGTCCCATGGACACTCATTCACTCTACAGAGCATTCTGCGTAGTGGAGCGGTGAGCATGGTGTAATATACCGATTATGTGTTATACTGATAAGTGAGTGTGGGGTTGTAGCATTCCATATGTGTTGTATTTATTACAGGATACAAGCAGCCCTGATATTAATGGCTGGACACCAGTTCATTACGCTGCATTTCATGGTCGACTTGGCTGTTTACAACTTCTTGTGAGGTGGGGGGCTACTGTAGTAGAAATCGATCAAAATGGAAACTCGCCAGGTATTTGTGCTAACAGATTTTTTATTACAGTATAATACTGCCATCTATGTACAAGAATAGAACAACTATAATACTGCTCCTATGTACAAGAATATAACTATTATAATACTGATCCTGTGTACAAGAATATACTACTATAATACTGCTCCTATGTACAAGAATATAACTACTATAATACTGCCTCCTATGTACAAGAATATAACTACTATAATACTGCCTCCTATGTACACGAATATAACTACTATAATACTGCCCCCTATGTACAAGAATATAGTTACTATAATACTACTCCTATGTACAAGAATATAACTACTATAATACTGCCTCCTATGTACAAGAATATAACTACTATAATACTGCTCCTATGTACAAGACTATAACTACTATAATACTGCTCCTATGTACAAGAATATAACTACTATAATACTGCTCCTATGTACAAGAATATAACTACTATAATACTGCTCCTATGTACAAGAATATAACTACTATAATACTGCCTCCTATGTACAAGAATATAACTACTATAATACTGCTCCTATGTACAAGAATATAACTGCTATAATACTGCTCCTATGTGCAAGAATATAACTACTATAATACTGCTCCTATGTACAAGAATATAACTACTATAATACTACGTCCTATGTACAAGAATATAACTACTATAATACTGCTCCTATGTACAAGAATATAACTACTATAATACTGCTCCTATGTACAAGAATATAACTACTATAATACTGCCTCCTATGTACAAGAATATAACTACTATAATACTGCTCCTGTGTACAAGAATATAACTACTATAATACTGCCTCCTATGTACAAGAATATAACTACTATAATACTGCTCCTGTGTACAAGAATATAACTACTATAATACTGCCTCCTATGTACAAGAATATAACTACTATAATACTGCCACTATGTACAAGAATATAACTACTATAATACTGCTCCTATGTACAAGAATATAACTACTATAATACTGCTCCTATGTACAAGAATATAACTACTATAATACTGCTCCTATGTACAAGAATATATCTACTATAATACTGCTCCTATGTACAAGAATATAACTACTATAATACTGCTCCTATGTACAAGGATATAACTACTATAATACTGCCTCCTATGTACAAGAATATAACTACTATAATACTGCCCCCCTATGTACAAGGATATAACTACTATAATACTGCCCCTCTGTACAAGAATATAACTACTATAATACTGCCCCTATGTACAAGGCTATAACTACTATATTACAGCCCCTATGTACAAGAATATAACTACTATAATACTGCCTCCTATGTACAAGAATACAACTACTATAATACTGCCTCTATGTACAAGGATATAACTACTATAATACTGCTCCTATGTACAAGAATATAACTACTATAATACTGCCCCTATGTACAAGGCTATAACTACTATATTACAGCCCCTATGTACAAGAATATAACTACTATAATACTGCCTCCTATGTACAAGAATATAACTACTATAATACTGCTCCTATGTACAAGAATATAACTACTATAATACTACTCCTATGTACAAGAATATAACTACTATAATACTGCTCCTATGTACAAGAATATAACTACTATAATACTGCTCCTATGTACAAGAATATAACTACTATAATACTGCTCCTATGTACAAGAATATAACTACTATAATACTGCTCCTATGTATAGAATATAACTACTATAATACTGCCTCCTATGTACAAGAATATAACTACTATAATACTGCCTCCTATGTACAAGAATATAACTGCTATAATACTGCTCCTATGTACAAGAATATAACTACTATAATACTGCCTCCTATGTACAAGAATATAACTACTATAATACTGCTTCTATGTACAAGAATATAACTACTATAATACTGCTCCTATGTACAAGAATATAACTACTATAATACTGCTCCTGTGTACAAGAATATAACTACTATAATACTGCCTCCTATGTACAAGAATATAACTACTATAATACTGCTCCTGTGTACAAGAATATAACTACTATAATACTGCCTCCTATGTACAAGAATATAACTACTATAATACTGCCACTATGTACAAGAATATAACTACTATAATACTGCTCCTATGTACAAGAATATAACTACTATAATACTGCTCCTATGTACAAGAATATAACTACTATAATACTGCTCCTATGTACAAGAATATATCTACTATAATACTGCTCCTATGTACAAGAATATAACTACTATAATACTGCTCCTATGTACAAGAATATAACTACTATAATACTGCCTCCTATGTACACGAATATAACTACTATAATACTGCCCCCTATGTACAAGGATATAACTACTATAATACTGCTCCTATGTACAAGAATATAACTACTATAATACTGCCCCTATGTACAAGGCTATAACTACTATATTACAGCCCCTATGTACAAGAATATAACTACTATAATACTGCCTCCTATGTACAAGAATATAACTACTATAATACTGCCTCTATGTACAAGGATATAACTACTATAATACTGCTCCTATGTACAAGAATATAACTACTATAATACTGCCCCTATGTACAAGGCTATAACTACTATATTACAGCCCCTATGTACAAGAATATAACTACTATAATACTGCCTCCTATGTACAAGAATATAACTACTATAATACTACTCCTATGTACAAGAATATAACTACTATAATACTGCTCCTATGTACAAGAATATAACTACTATAATACTGCTCCTATGTACAAGAATATAACTACTATAATACTGCTCCTATGTACAAGAATATAACTACTATAATACTGCTCCTATGTACAAGACTATAACTACTATAATTAGTACCCTTCTCCAGAAACTCATTAACCCTGAACAAGCAGGCTTTGTCCCTGGCAGGGAGGGTAGTCACAACTCCTGCAGCATTCTGTCCACCATACAGCTAGCGATGAAAAAGCGCCTCCCCCTGGTCCTGCTGGGTATAGATGCGGAGAAGGCCTTTGACCGGGTGAACTGGGCTTATATGATAAAAACCTTGCAAAAGTTTGGCTTCCCTGCGCAATTTCAGAGAGCTATAATGTCACTGTATGGCGACCCTAGCGCCCGGATCAGAGTTAATGGCACCTTATCGCCTTCCTTCCCCATCAGGAATGGGACGAGACAGGGTTGCCCCCTGTCCCTTGCCCTGTACATATTAGTCATGGAAACTTTGCTCCAGGCCATTAGAGACCATCCTGGCATCAGGGGACTCAAGGTGGAGAATAGCCACATAGAATATCTCAATGCAGCTTATGCAGACGACCTCCTAGTCATGGTCTTCAACCCGGTCGAGGCCTTCCCGCATCTATTATCCCTGTTTGAACAGTATGGACAAGTGTCCAATTTTAAGGTAAACTACACAAAATCAGAAGCCATGAATATATCGGCTCCGACCAAACAAATTCACCTGCTGAAAGCGAAAACCCCTTTCATATGGCAAACGTCTCACCTGTCCTACCTGGGAATTAAGATCCCTTGTAGATTGGATGAGCTTTTCCAGCTGAACTATGCTGCACTGCTGAACGACACCCAACAACAACTGCACACGCTGAGAATTCCGTATATTTCCTGGATGGGCCGGAAAAATCTGCTAAAAGCATTTATTATGCCCAAGATACTGTATGTGATGCAGATGCTGCCTGTCTTCCTTCCCTCCTCCTTCTTTACACAAATTAGACGGCTTTTCAGCATTTTTCTTTGGGGGGGGGGGAGGGGAGCGAGATTGGCGCATCGCATGCTGATACTGAGGAAGAATCAGGGAGGTATGGCTCTGCCTGACGCTCAGTTATACTACAAGGCCATTCACCTGAAGAGGTGGCTGCACATACATGCCCCCTGGTCTCACATCTTGGGTAGGGAACTTGAGATCTCCCAGCTCGACAAAAAGCAGAGAGCGGGGTTATGGGGCCTGAACTCATCCTCACTTCACTCACATGTGCTGCTTAAAGGCACGACGGCCGTTATCAGACAACTGAACAAGGACAAAGGCTTGCTACATGCTCTATCACCGCTGATGCCGGCCGACCTTGCTCCGTTCATTGTGAGACCCACTGCTGACACTGTATCACCTGTGTGGAATAAGCTACGCAAATACACCGTCGCAGAGTTCTTAGATGGGGCATCGGGTACTCTCCCGGCCCATCACCCCCTAAACCACACTCTATATTCTAGCAACTTTCTAGACACCATAGAATATAATTCTGTCAGCAAGCCATTGCTGACTTCTAGACAGCCCGCTCCAGAAACAACATGGTTTGAGAAGTTGCTGCACTTAAAATCCCCCCCTAGCAAAATAATATCTAAGCTATACTTGGCACTTAACGTCCAGACTCCAACGGGGGTCCCACAATACTTGAAAACCTGGGCATCTGAGCTCAATCTAGAATTCTCAGAAACGGACATATTGCGCATACATGCCCACTCCCACGGATTCTCGAGATGTGTGAAAGTGCAAGAGCACTCATACAAAGTGCTGACCCAGTGGTATCAGACCCCTAAACAACTGTTCTTGAAAGGTTTTAGTCAGTCTGACACGTGCTGGAGGTGTAAGGAGGCGTCAGGGACGCAAACACACATATTCTGGTCCTGCCCAAAGCTCCGCCAGTATTGGGACGGGGTGTCAGCTATGATAAATAAGGTAATGAATACTCGTATTCCACTGTCGCCTGAACTGGTGCTTCTCTGGCTCCCCACACCGACCTTCACACCATCCAAAAAGAATTTAGCAACGCACTTGATACAGGCAGCGAGGCTACTCATACCACAGAAATGGCTCAGCGAAGATCCACCGACACTTCCGCATTGGGAGCAGAAAGTAGATCAGATATGCAGATTGGAGGAGTTGGCTGGTTGGGAGGCCAGACAGCACGAGAAATATCTAAAAGTTTGGGAACCATGGCTGACATTTCGTAACAACAGAGAGGGCTGCACGGATCCCCCGAGCATTAGTGAGGCAAGTTAACCTGAAATAACCTGTAATCCTCTTATGGTCTCACCACAATGCCATTTGAACTTAACTACGTCTGTTAGGACAATGCTTAGATCATTGTGCTTAAACGAGAAGCACCATTAACATGCGTGTACAGGAGGGCCTCATATTGGGGCCTGTTCACCCCGTCCCTCCTCCCACCTCAATCCAAGTTGCAGGAATGTAGTTTCCACCCAATGTTGTCATTCTCTAATAAAAAGAAATTTGACAAAGAATATAACTACTATAATACTGCCTCCTATGTACAAGAATATAACTACTATAATACTGCCTCCTATGTGCAAGAATATAACTACTATAATACTGCCTCCTATGTACAAGAGTATAACTACTATAATACTGCCTCCTATGTACACGAATATAACTACTATACTACTGCCTCCTATGTACAAGAATATAACTACTATAATACTGCTCCTATGTACAAGAATATATGTACTATAATACTGCTCCTATGTACAGGAATATAACTACTATAATACTGCCTCCTATGTACAAGAATATAACTACTATAATACTGCCTCCTATGTACAAGAATATAACTACTATAATACTGCTCCTATATACAAGAATATAACTATTATAATACTGCTCCTATGTACAAGAATATAACTACTATAATACTGCCTCCTATGTACAAGAATATAACTACTATAATATTGCCTCCTATGTACAAGAATATAACTACTATAATACTGCCTCCTATGTACAAGAATATAACTACTATAATACTGCCTCCTATGTACAAGAATATAACTACTATAATACTGCTCCTATGTACAGGAATATAACTACTATAATACTGCTCCTATATACAAGAATATAACTACTATAATACTGCTCCTATATACAAGAATATAACTACTATAATACTGCTCCTATATACAAGAATATAACTACTATAATACTGCTCCTATGTACAAGAATATAACTACTATAATACTGCTCCTATGTACAAGAATATAACTACTATAATACTGCCCCTATGTACAAGAATATAACTACTATAATACTGCTCCTATGTACAAGAATATAATTACTATAATACTGCTCCTATGTACAAGAATATAACTACTATAATACTGCTCCTATGTACAAGAATATAACTACTATAATACTGCTCCTATATACAAGAATATAACTACTATAATACTGCCTCCTATGTACAAGAATATAACTACTATAATACTACCTTCTATGTACAAGAATATAACTATTATAATACTGCCTCTATGTACAAGAATATAACTACTATAATACTGCCTCCTATGTACAAGAATATAACTACTATAATACTGTCTCCTATATACAAGAATATAACTACTATAATACTGCTCCTATGTACAGGAATATAACTACTATAATACTGCTCCTATGTACAAGAATATAACTACTATAATACTGCTCTTATGTACAAGAATATAACTACTATAATACTGCTCCTATGTACAAGAATATAACTACTATAATACTGCTCCTATGTACAAGAATATAACTACTATAATACTGCCTCTTATATACAAGAATATAACTACTATAATACTGCTCCTATGTACAAGAATATAACTACTATATTACTGCTCCTATGTACAAGAATATAACTACTATAATACTGCTCCTATGTACAAGAATATAACTACTATACTACTGCCTCCTATATACAAGAATATAACTACTATAATACTGCCTCCTATGTACAAGAATATAACTACTATAATACTGCTCCTATGTACAAGAATATAACTACTATAATACTGCTCCTATGTACAAGAATATAACTACTATAATACTGCCTCCTATGTACAAGAATATAACTACTATAATACTGCCTCCTATGTACAAGAATATAACTACTATAATACTGCTCCTATGTACAAGAATATAACTACTATAATACTGCTCCTATGTACAGGAATATAACTACTATAATACTGCTCCTATGTACAAGAATATAACTACTATAATACTGCTTCTATGTACAAGAATATAACTACTATAATACTGCCTCCTATGTACAAGAATATAACTACTATAATACTGCTCTAATTAAACTGTATTATAACTGTTTATCAGAATTGAATTCCTCTTTAGTGGTTGATTACCGTTATATTTAATGAGACCTCCACATATAATCATTTCTTTGTACAGTGCACCTTGCAGCCATGGAGGGACACCTGCACTGCCTAAAATTTCTGCTCAGTAAAGTCACCAGCTTCACTCTTGCCCTGGAGGCTGTGAACAATAAGGGAGAGACGGCAAAGGACCTGGCGAGAAGGTTTTATAAGGAGAGGATCATTCAGTATATAGACAGTGTGGGATATGAGAGGGACCATCCAGAGGAGAGTGAGAGTAAGTGCATCTGGTATCTGATATGTTCTCTACCATAGACTTGTAACAAGAAAAAAATCTGTAGTATATATTGGAGGCGTGGCGATCTCCATGCAGTCATGCACACCTGACCAGTTAGTCTGCCCTGGAGGCTGGTTTTAAAGTCAGTATAAAACTGAGTCTGCCTATATAGCACCTACCAGTAGCCATTAGGCTCCAGGAGAAGTATATAGTGGGTTCAGCATGCATGTTGCTACTTGCATCCCTGGATCCGATGAAAGCTGTAATGGCACCGGACGGGGTTAAAAGCAGAGTGTGCTTGGCGTGCATGCTGTACCTGCGCTCCCTGGACTTTGTGTGGCTATCATGGCCCATAACAGGTAGGAACTAGTGTTAGGGACCACTCATTAAGGCGACCTTGACGTGGTGAGTGGCTTATTACGCTTTGGCCAAAATGTACACCAATGCCTCATTCAACATCCAGCATAAAGGCAGGGCAGAGTGCAGAGTGCGATTGCATTTGTGTTTTTGGTTTTATGATTGCATTTTACTACTTTTGTGCTACAAATCATTAGTTCATTTGGTCTTTATTAAAAAAAAAATCTGCAGCTTTTGTGATACATGGGGTTAAAAATCAGTCTGTTTGCAGATTGGCCCTCCTGAGTTCCATCAGCTGAAGTCTCAAGTAAAGCCTTATCATAAACAGTCATTTAAGTTTGATAACGAATTTGGCTATAATGAGCGTTTATGAGGTCAGGAGATCAGAGATAAGGGTTCAGCTGACAGAAGTCTGCAAATAGACAGATTTTTAACCTTTGTATTTCAAAAACTGCTAAAACATTTTATTAAATGATTGAATTTGATAAACCAATTGAAATGAATGATTTTTAGTCCAAAAGGAGTAAAATGCATCATAAAATAAAAATTGCCCTGATGGTGTCCATAGCCTCAAAGTTCGATAAGCTTTTAAGCTCCCCCTGGTGGTTGTGTGAAGGGAAGCAGAACATTCGGAGCTCTGTGTCAGAAAAATCTAAATCTGACCTTTACAGGGATATGCTAAGAAACTATTCAGCACAATCAGTTTTAAATGCTCTTTTCTATTAGATTTGGCATTTCCCGCTCATGTTGCGGCCTTCAAAGGTGATCTGGTGACCCTTCGAAAACTGGTAGAGAGTGGAATCATAAATGTCAATGAACGGGATGACCAAGGTTCTACCCCCTTACACAAAGGTAAGCGATTAAAGCTTCACTACAGTGTACTCTCTGTCCTGTAGGCATACAGCCGTATTCAGACCTGCCCTTTTCCTAGGCCATATGACGTCACGTTCATCGTCGCAGCTCAGCCCCATAGAAATGAATGCGGCTGAGCTGCAATACCAAGCACAGCCACTATACAATTGACGGCGCTGTGCTTGGTGAGCCGAGCTAAGGTCACGACACTCACAGGAGCAGCGCTGCCTTCTCAAACAGCTGACCAGCGGGGGGTCAGATACAGATGACATCCAGAGGAGAGGTCATCAGTATTAAAATCTCAGAAAACCCTTTTAAGTTTTAGATTAAGATCTTCTACAAAGTTGTCCCTCAGATCCTGCTGCTTGAACCTAAATCTGATGTGTGGGGTGATGTATGTGTCGTAACCAAGTGTTGTGCTCTTCAGCTGCAGGCCATGGTCAGGTGGAGTGCATACAGTGGCTGCTGGAGATGGGGGCGGACTACAACATCACCAACGATGCTGGGGAGACCCCAAAAGATGTTGCTAAAAGGTAATTGAATGATCTACTATTCAATGCTAGCTCACACTGTCTTTGATTATGATTTGTAAACGGGATGCAGTATGAAAAAGTATTGTAACTGCCTCCTCTAATGAGGCTATCCCAAGTTTATATGCACACAGTCTTCTTCCCCTCTGGCAGTCAGAAATATAGCCCTCAGTAAGTTCCCAGCCATTAATATTGTCCCTAGTCAGTCTATTTCTCCCTTCGGTAGCCACATATATAATTGCCTAGTAAGTTCCCAATCTCCTTTCCCCTCTGGCAGCTATAAATATTGTCTCCAATAAGTTTCTAGTCGATCTCCTTCTCCCTTTGGCAGCCAGAAAGTTCACAGTAAGTCTCCTTTCCCCTCTGGCAGCTATAAATATTGTCTCCAATAAGTTTCTAGTCGATCTCCTTCTCCCTTTGGCAGCCAGAAAGTTCCCAGTAAGTCTCCTTCCCCATCTGGCAGCCATAAATATTGTTCCCAATACGTTTCTAGTCGGTCTCCTTCTCCCTCTGCCAGACTGAAGATTCCCAGTAAGTCTCCTTCCCAATCTGGCAGCTATAAATATTGTTCCCAATCAGTCTCTTTCCCCATATGGCAGTCATAAATATTGTCCCCAATAAGTTCCCAGTCAGTTCCTTTCCCCCTCTGGCAGCCATAAAAATAGGTTGCCAGAGGGGGGAATACATATAAGCACTACATGTCATGGCGGTATTCTCATGTGTCACTGACAGGTTTGAACAGCTAGCTGCTGTAAAGCTCCTAGGGGGAGGAACAGATGAAGATTCAGAGGAAGAGATAAGTGAGGATGATCCTTTGTTCTTCGAGAGGCACGGAGTGGAGGGAAGCACTGACCACCAAGACAACGTACATCTGAGCGCAGCACAGAGGAAGGCGGCCCGCAGTACGTGAGATGTGCTGCTCTAAGGAGAATCCAGACCAAGAGCAGTTACGACTTCCCTTCCATGCATGGTGGTGTTGGTGGAGTGGACAAGACCTGCCCAGGCTGTAGTGTGAATATGGCACCAAGCTCAAAGTATTAAGGTGTAGACCAGTGGCCTCCAACCATCCGGTCTACAGTGTGTAGGACACTACAACACCCAGCACACAGGCTGACAGGGCATGCTGGGTGTTGTATTTCCCTAACAAGTGGAGAACCATACGTTGTATACCACTGGGCTAGAATTCTGACACCATGAGCCTCTGGTCAAGTTTTGGGAGAAATGTCACAGACATACATAATAGATACTGTACATAACACATACATAATAAATACATGCATACATAATAAATACACGCATGTGTACATACTACATATAATAAGTAAATAAAACCAGATCTCGCCACATGACGGTCTTAGCGATTGTGGACCAGCGTGTCACCTTTTACTTCTCTTACAGTGAGAGCCTACGACAAAATGAAGGAACTCGAGAAGCTACTGGAGATCGCGAAAAGCAATTTTAAGCATCTTGGTGGCATCATGGAAGAAGAAAACCAGAGGAAGAAGGAGCAGAAAGAATCAAAGAAGTACAGTTATAGTATATATCGTATACACACTACTCCCAAAAAGTAGAACTCCCGCAATTTTTTTTATTCTCTGACCTGTTAGAAAGGTGCATGATGTAATCTGTAGTGAATGTAATCTTCTTATCAGTGACTGTATTTGTGAGTTATAACCTCCCTTCTGATCCTCAGCTGTGTCATGTGACCAACTATCTGATATCCAACTGACACAGCACAGGAAACCAGTTACTTCTCTAGTCATTCCTATGAGATGAGGCTCCCGTAGGATTACATAAAGAAATAGGCTTCCGGTCCACACATAAGATGCTGTGTCAGTTGGCGAGTCTGATGACACAGCTGAGGTATAACAACTACAGCCAATGGTAAGAAGATTACATTCACTACAGATTACATCATGTACCTTTCTAGCAGGTCAGAGAATACATTTTTTTTGTGTGAGTTCTACTTTAAGGTTATATGGCTTTCAGGTGAAACTTCTGGAAAATCTAAAAAGTTCCCCCTACAGTGATATTATATCATGAAAGTCGGGCGTTTAGGTAGAAGCAGCAATGGTGATTTCCTCTTCTCGAACAAAAGCCGACCCCAGTGCTGGGTACACCCCCACAAAGATGTCAGTGTTTCAAGACTTTGTCATGTGGCCTTGATCAATTACAGCTTGACAACGACGTCTCCTGCTGTTCACAAGTCGACTTATTGTCTGCTGAGGCATGGCATCCCACTCTTCTTGAAGGGCGGCCCTCAGGTCTTTGAGGTTCTGGGGTACAGAGTTACGAGCCTCTACACGGCGACTCAGCTGATCCCATAGGTTTTCAATGGGATTCAGGTCTGGAGAAAGTGCAGGCCACTCCATTTGAGGTCTCCCAGTCTCCAGTAGCCATTCCCTAATGATGCGAATGATCGATGAGCTGGAGCATTGTTCCCCATGAAGATGACATTAGAAACATAGAATGTGTCGGCAGATATGAACCATTTGGCCCATCTAGTCTGCCCAAATTAGGCCTGTGTTGTCCATGCAGAGGCACAATGACTGGATTAATGATGTTATTCCAGTAGTATGGGCTTGTCATTGGACCATTCACACAGTGTAGGACAGTTCTCTATTGACTAGACACACCTGCCCACACTGTAACACGACCACCACCAAAGGCTCGTCTGGTGACGACAGTGGCTAATGCACAGCGCTCTCCTTGACGTCTCCAACATCGTTGGTGGCCATCAGTTCTCCTCAGTGTGAATCGACTTTCTTTGAATCAGATAATTTTTATTAACGATTTTCCATTTATACAAAAAAAAAATATGGAATATCGGCAGCGGATACAATAATGGGTACAAGTAATCTATTTGGACCTGTAGAAATTTATCTAGACATATTCCAGAAGTAATAGTACAAATTACATGTCAAGGCCCATTCATCCATATTTTAACATTATCAGTAACTACCCCACCCTGTGAATCGACTTTCATTAGTGAACCGCACTGAGGCTCACTGGTCCCTCATCCAGCGTAGATGCTCCCTGGCCCATGCAAGACGATGATGCCTGTGCCTGGTGGTGTGGTCAGGTACCCTTGCTGGTCGTCTAGCACTTAGACCACATTGATTTAACGGTCTGACGTGACACTTGGGCGCCTCTTACCTCCCTGAAATGTGCCTGGTGTTATGTGGCATTCATCATCTGGTTCCACAGGGCATTGTTCACAGTGAAGCGGTCATCAGTGTGGGATGTGGCCAAAGGACGTCCACTTCTTTGCCTTTCTGTGACTCTTCCAGTCTCTCTCTATCTCTGATACAACCTGCTGATGACGCTCTAAGCTCAGTGGCCACTTGCATCTGAGAACATCCTGCTTGAAGCCTCGCAATGGCGAGGTACTGCTGATCGATTGTTAGGTGTCGTCTTGGTCTCATGATGTCAAAATGTGAACAGCATGATGAGGAGGACTGTTTAAATACCAATTCTAATTTAACCAGGAAATTTATTGGGCGATTCATGGATCAAACACCTGTTGTGAATTTTGCCGTTAAGCTCCTTGTTAGAGAACAGCAAGTTGTGCAAAAAATACTGAAACATTGAACAGTTGGACATGTGCATTCAGACGTTTAGAGAAGGTCACATTAAGTTCACCTGTGAAGGTTAGAGTGCATTTTAGGTTCATCCTGATATTTCACCCACAAGCCAAATATCCCTAACTTTTTGTGGGTAGTGTATAAATAACTGCAGTAACTCCAATAACCAGTCACTACTGCAGGCTTATTAAAGGGGATATTCATAGACCTTTAATTTTGAGTTAATAGAGGGGATTTTCTGTTCAGGATCCTTAACTTTTGGCGAGAGCGGAGTGCAGTCACAAAGAGCAGCTCTATGTCTGGAGGACCCGTCTTGTCCCATATTACACAGACAACCAATTGATATGAATGGACACCATGTAATGCTTAGTTTCTCCTGTGGTGGCGCTGCAGGGAAACGGAACGCTTACCACCAGGTTCGCCCACAGATTACAGCCGATTACTGGGGGAAGGGAGACACTTTATGATGAGCATATTCCATAACTGCCAATAACCAGATCAGAGACAACCCCTGAAGCTCCTGGGCCCCAGTGCAAGATCTGTAAGAAGACCCCACTGACCATGTGTCATTTATAGCACTAGGGTCTTCATATGCAGAAGGGGGCCTCCTCTCAGGGGCTTTGTTTTTCTCCTGCACCCAGGAAGATCAGAGACTTGGAGGAGCAGCTGGAGTATGAGCGCCTGCGCAGGGAGAAGATGGAGGTCCAGCTGGATGACTACAGGGTGCAGATCTCTCAGCTCAGCAGCTGCCTGGAGCAGATGAAGCCTTCCTCCAGACCTGGGGTAAGTGCTAGGAGTGTCTTATCATCTCTGGTTTGAAAAGTTTCTTATATTCTACCTTGCCCTTCATGCTTGATGTGGCCTCGGTATCCACAGCGCAGAGTATTTCAGGAGATAATTGTGCCAGTCTTGTGGGGAGGGGTAACCTGTCCTGTAAGAAGGGAAGGAAGGTAGTAGTTTACTAAAACTTAACTTTTATTCAAAATTGCAAAAAAGAATCGGGCATCTGAACCCAAATATAATCCCAAAAAGTATGTGCACACCCACTTACGTGCCACAAGCACCGCAAATAAATGTCGAATACCCTGTAGTCAAATCACAAGGGCATAGCAACAAAGCACCTACCAATCACAGAATGTAACGGTTTCCTATTAATAAAAGGAACAATCTTACCGGTAGGTGGGAATCTTCTGGAATCAAACTTGGAGCGTATCGGATATCGCTTCAGTGAAAAATAATGGGCAGGGTCCTAATGTTGGACGCTGTCCCTAGACCTCCCTGTCAGAACTGATGTACCCTGATGTCCTCCTAATACGGAGTCATCGCCCTGACAAGGGCGGCCCCGTCCGGAACCTTTCCCTAAGGATAGGACGCCCTGGATGTCCCTACCTAAAGAGGCTATATGATGGAGGACCCCTAGGAAGGGGGATTATGCCTACGCGTTTCGTCTTATAATTCTATGTGCCCAAGACTCATCAGGGGATAAAGGGCAGATATGTGTCTGGTTGTTCAATTTAAAATAAACCAGCCCAATTTTGTGAACAAAATAGGTAATTTGTAATTTCACCCAAAGAAAACTCAAGTGATCATAAGTATAGCAAAAAGACTATGTGGTTGTTGCTATGCCCTTGTGATTTGACTACAGAAAGGGTATTCGACATTTATTTGCGGTGCTTGTGGCACGTATATTGGTGTGCACATACTTTTTGGGATTATATTTGGGTACAGATGCCCGATTTTTTTATTTTTTTGTGCAATTTTGAATAAAAGTTAAGGTTTAGTAAACGACTACCTTCCTTCCCTTCTTCTTGGTTCTGATTTAGCTGTGGTAGTATTGAGGGAGGCGTTCAACCAGCTCTCCCCTCGGGCACCTTCTTTTTTGTCTAACCTGTCCTGTAAGCAGCACAGAGTATTTCAGGAGGTAATTGTGTCGATCCTGTGGGGAGGGGTGACCTGTCCTGTATAACCGTTTAATATAGTGCCAGTTTGGGGGGGGTGACAGATGGAGTGTTCCGTAGTGTAAGGCGCAGGGTCCCCAGCAGTGCAGAGTATTTTAGGAGAGTGTGAGGGGC
Organism: Bufo gargarizans; assembly: GCF_014858855.1. NCBI lineage: Eukaryota > Metazoa > Chordata > Amphibia > Anura > Bufonidae > Bufo > Bufo gargarizans. The sequence goes on along the minus strand of NC_058082.1, from coordinate 38,117,401 downwards.
TGTGACCTCCTCACCCATGGGATGATGGTATGGGCCGGTTACTACTGGATCATAATAAGAGATGACCGATTGAGAGTCAGATCATGGACTGGGCAGAGCTTACAGCAGCACAGAGTATTACAGGAGAGAGAAGTGTGCCGATTGTGTGGGAAGCAGTGACCGGACCTACTATGTGATTACACTAGTGAGGAGGGGGCTGCTTGCAACAGGGTCATGTTGGAAGTTCACAGAGATTGTGGCAGGAGTAGGGTCATCCAGCAGCACAAAGTATTTCAGGAGAGGAGTGTATTATAATTTCGGGGGGCAACGACCTGCCAATTAATGCCATTATGTTATTGATGAGGGGACCTGCTTGTGACAGGGTCATGATGAGAGGTCACAGACTAAGAGATGATGGAAGGAGCGGGACTCCCAGCCAGGGGTGCACCTAGCCTTTCTGCTGCCTGAGGCGAACATGGCATCCGTTTTTCTTGCGGATCCATTTGAACAATACCTATCCTTGTTCTCAAAACGGACAAGAATAGGACATGTTCTATTTTTTTTATGGAACAGACATACAGATGCGGATAGCACACAGTGTGCTGTCCGCATTTTTTGCGGACCCATTGAAATTAATGGGTCTGCATCCTATCCGCCAAAAAAAACGGAACGAACAAGGAAACAAAATACGTTCGTATGAATGTAGCCTAATACAACGCCCCATACCTCTTACATCCGGTGACGTCTCCTCTGATGTAGACGCTGTCTTTCCTCATCTTCTCCTTTTAGTACAGACCACCATCTTCTGGACAAATCATCCTACCACCCCCAATACTGTGCAGCTGTGCTCCCCAATATTATACTGCAGAAACAGATAAACCCAGGGTGCCCCCCAACTAAAAGTCCTCTGGCAGAGCACACTTGGTAGTAATACTGCCCCTAACATGTCCCCACTCTGCCCCAGAAGTAATAATGCTCCCATAGTGCCCATACTAGTAATTATGTTCCCCACAGCCCCCCAGTAGTAATAAAGCCCACCAAAATGCCCCCCACAGTAGTAATTATTCTCCTTATAATGTGACATTAGAAAAATGCCCCCTTAAAATTAGCACCAATACAAAAAAATGCCCCCTTATAAATGTGTGCCAGTGTGAAAAATACCCCCTTTTGATGCCCCCAGTTGAGCTAATGTACCCATAGTGCCCCCATAATGTGCCAGTATAAAATACCCCTATATAATGCCCCCAAGTCAATTCTCCCATAGTGCTCCTCTCCCCTCTTCCCCATAATGTACCAGTATAAAATGCCCTCAGTAGATGCCCTCATAGTGCTCCTCTTTCCCCATAGTACCCCCCATAATGTGTCCCAGTATAAAATGCCCCTATACAGGGCCCCCCATATAAAATACTTCTTTGTGCCCTCAGTAGATGTCCCCCAATAATGTGCCAATAAGAAGTGCCCCTAGATGCCCCCATAATGTTCCTCTCCGCCCTTCCCGATAGTGGCCCCCACTAATGTGCCAGTAAGGAGTGCCCCAGATAAAATACTTTTGTGCCCACATAGTGCCCCCCAATAATGTGCCAGTAAGGAGTGCCCTAGATGCCCCCATAGTGCTCCTCTGCATTGTGTGCCATATAAAAAAAATAAACACTTATACTTACCTCCGTGGCAGCGATGCAGGCCTCTTCCGGCCTGTGTCCCGCGCTGTAAGGCTTAGGCGGCATGATGACATCATCGCACCGCCTGCAGCCTATCAGAGGAATGGGGAAGGGAGACGCCTCTTCCCTGCCCGCAGCATCCACCTGGATCGCTGTCCTGAGGACAGCCATACAGATCAAAATAGAGATGAGCGCTTCCACATTGGAATCGTTCATCTTTCCCTGTGCTCTTCTGCCCCCACTTGTCACCAGGGCCGCGCCGCCTGAGGCGATAGCCTCATCTCGCCCCAGCAGCACAGAGGGTTTCAGGACAGGCAGTGTACTCCTTGTATGGGAAGCAGTTGACCTGTCCATTAGTATAATTATGTTATTGAAGAGAGAGCCTCTTATTACAGTGGTGAGAGGTCACAGGACAGGGTCCCCAGCAGCACAGAGTATTTCAGGAGAGGGTCCTGTGGGTTGGGGGGGCAGAGCCTCTTTTTGAGATTGTGCTATTGAGGACAAAGCTGCAGGTGACTGGGTCACGAGGATAGGTCTTTGAGAGTTACAGTGGGAGCAGTGCAATTCCCCCAGCAGCGCAGAGTCTTTCAGCAATTTGTCCACTCATGGGAGACCACAAACAGAAAGTCACACTAGGAGGCAGCAGCGCAGTGGGGGTCTTATACGTGGCTACCCCTAGTGTTAGAGAATTCTGTCTTCTCAGCGTCCCCCCCCCCCTCCCCCATGCACGGGTTATTGTAAATCCTGCACACCCGCTCACCACATGGTACAGTCCGTGCCGAATCAGTCTCCACTTCAATGGATTCTGCTACCACAGCGCATCCTTTGTCTGACTCCACACACAGGCCGAGCGCGGCCCTCTCCGGAGTCGCAGCGTCTGAAAACGCAGAGCCGGATGATCTATTATTTTTTTTGTATCTGTTTCTGTGAAAGTTGTGTGACATTTAGTATGGCCCAAGCATCCATAGGACGAGTCACCCAGCTTCTCCAAACACCCAAACGGCAAATCTGCCTCGTTATGTAGCGAGATGACGATGGAGAATTTAATGCTACGTGCTTTTACTGTGCACGATGTGAACTGTGGAGTGAGAGGGTGGAGTTGCATTCAGGAGGGTAGTTGTGTTGAGTCATGCAGGGTGGGGTGTGCCGCCTCAGGTGCAGATCTGCAGGAACAACCCACCAGATTATATCCGCGTGACACTAAAATGTCTAAATGTACTTCGAATGGCGCCCCCTGGTGGTGCAGGTTCTTATCAACACCCCCCCACCATCCTGACGCTACCCAGGGAATAGGGGTGAAGCAGTAGCAATATGTGATAAAATGAAACACGAAGGAACTCTGTAAATGGTTTGAAATTGAATGGAAAAAAAAATACAATTTTGTGTCCACAGCTCCTATGGGGGGGCCTGTATGTCTCCATGGTAACAGACTACAAACAAACATTGTGCAGTCTGATCCTGCAGTCGTGTGCCACTCCATCCGTCTCCTTTAGAAATGAATATTATTATAGATTATTATTAGATTGTATAAAGGATGTCCTCATTAGATGTGACTGGCCATTAGGTGGGGGCCCAAGTGGAACTGTTGTATCAGGACTCAGAATTTCCAGGCTTCACCTCACTGGGTCCAATAAGGCATCATAGCGTGTGACACAACCCAGTGCAATACCACACACAACCTGTGGAGAGGTGTGGCGCCGTTTATGGAAGAAAGCAGCCATTCTGAACAATGTTTAATACTGATGACCTTTCCTCAGGATAAGTCATCAGTATCTGATTTAGTGAGGGTTTGAAGAGGCCTTGGCACCCTGGCCTCCTCCTATCCCAGTGACGTCACGTGGCCTAGGTGCAGCTCAGTGCCATTCAAGTGAATGGCACTGAGCTGCAATACCAAACACGGCCACTATACAATGGACGGCGCTGTGATTGGTAAGCCGTGAGGAGGCCAGGGCTCCCCCTTTCAAACAGCTGATCGGTGGGGGGTCCGGGTGTTGGACCCCCACCGATCGGCTACTGATGACTTATCCTGAGGATAGGTCACCAGTATAACACACTCCCCTTTATGACGATGGCTTTCACAGGGTGAAACTGAATATGTCCTTGTAGTGTTTTTTTATTATTTTTTTTATTTTTTCTTCCTCTCTCCAGAAACTGTCTGAGGCGTATAAGGAGAAGAAAAGCGCGAAGAAGAAACCGGTTCAGCAGACAAACCCTGGGGGCGTCTTTGTGAGGAGGTGAAGAGAAGAGTAACGCAAAGCATTGGCCTGCATCCGTATACAGTGAAAAAGACAAACACTTCTGGGGGTTTTATGATTTTATATTTTCGTTAAAAAATTCAGGCCGTGATTGAAAATTAGGTATTCGTTCAGATTACAGACAATCGTGATTGCCCGCAGTGGTGACCTCACGTGATACGCAGCATGAAATGTGGCATGATACAGGTTTGTGAGACACCAAAAAGTTAAGGAGAGACAGAAAAAAATATATATATATTAAAGGGGAAATCCGTTCACAATGACTATGAACCTAGATAAAGGCGAGAGGGTGACACTGGTGAAGTCTCTGATCGTCCGGACCGAACGGAGCTATAGTGGGATCGAACCGCTTTGGCGCTGCTCAGAGACTTCTGTAGGTCTAACACAATGGGGCACATTTAGGCTTATTGCACACAAACTCCGTGTGCGCTCCGTGGCCGTATTGCGGATCCGCAATACACGGGCACCGTTCCGTGTACACAGATGCGGACCTATTCACTTCAATGGGTCTGCAGACCGGAAGCATTACGGAGTGCTTCTGTGGGGTTTTGTCCCGTACTTCCGTTCCGCAAAAAGATAGGACATGTTCTATCTGTTTGCGGAACGCCCGGATCGCGGGCCCATTAAATTGAATGGGTCTGCGATCTGCTGCGGCTAGCCCACGGTAGGTGTTTGTGTATTTGCGGGCCACGGGGCGCACACGTTCGTGTTCAAGAGGCCTTAACAAGGGACTATTTTTAGCCATAAAAGAGTGGCGCGTCCCCTTTTTTAACGGGCTTTTACGCTGCGTGCGCCAGTTCAGGTGTGACAGGGGCGTGCCGGTACTCCAGCCCTGCCAAATTTACTAATATTTACGCCTTCCAGGGGTCCATGAAAAACTGAGTGGGGCACATTTACTATAGTGTTTGCTCCTGTTTTTAGGCATAAAAATGCTGTTTTAGACGGTCTTATTTATTTTTTTTTTGTCGCATTTAAGCCTCTTTCACACGAGCCGTGACAGATTAGTTCCGGATGCGTTCAGTGAAACGTGCACCATTTTGCACGCAAGTTCAGTCAGTTTTGTTTGCGATTGCGTCAAGTTTTTTCCGCGTGGATGCAATGCGTTTTGATGCGTTTTTCACACGCGTGATAAAAAACGGAAGGTTTACAAACAACATCTCCTAGCAACCATCAGTGAAAAATGCATCGCATCCGCACTTTCTTGTGGATGCGATGCGTTTTCCCACTGAAGCCCCATTCACTTCTATGGGGTCAGGGCTGCGTGAAAAACACATAATATAGAACATGCTGCGCAGAATTGATGTGTGGGGAAAAAAATAAATACAAAAACCGGTCATGTACACGGACCCATTGAAATGAATGGGTCAGGATTCACCTCACGCATTGCGCCCATGCGGAAAACTGGCTTGTGTGAAAGGGGCCTTACTATTAAAAATGTGCTTGTTTTGGAGGAATTTGTGCCTCGTTTGCTGTTTTTTTTTTTTATCCTTTTAGACTAATTCATACGTTTTCTAATTTTTGCGCCTATTTTCCAATCTATTTATGTAGGTGTGCCTTATTTTGCACCTGATTTAGTCGCAAAAACAGAAATTGTTACTCCACAGCTGGGGTACTTTTCTACGTCTGTTTTAAGTGGCGAGTTGCGCCACATTTTGCCTAAAAAGTCACCCTTTCATGGAGAAGTGCGCCTACTTTCAGCCCACTTGCACAGCATTACCATCTGCATACTAATTAGACCAAAGTGAATATGAACCTGTTGTACTGATAAAGAACCACTAGAGGTCAGACTAAGGCCCCATGCACACGGCCGTTGTTCACAGCCGTGTGCGGGCCGTGGAACCGCGGCCTGGATCCTTCCTGAGAGCAGGAGCGCACGGCGTCACTGGTTGCTATGACGCCGTGCGCTCCCTGCTGCCGCCGCAATACAGTAATACACTGGTACGATCTATACCAGTGTATTACTGTACTGTGCCGGCAGCGCACGGCGTCATAGCAACCAGTGACGCCGTGCGCTCCTGCTCTCAGGAGGGATCCAGGCCGCGGTTCCACGGCCCGCACACGGCTGTGAACAACGGCCGTGTGCATGGGGCCTAATGCCAGTGTTCCTAGTCTATTTCATGAAGTGCTCTGCGACATTTAATAAATAGTCTGCAAAAAAAAAAAAAGACAGGCGAAGCAAGTACACCTAAAAACAAGCGAACTTGATAAATGTGCCCCAGTGTGTTCATTTTTCATGGCCATTTTTTTTTTTTTTCACTGTTGTGTGAATGTAACCTAACAGCAAATGTGAAAAAGGCTTTTAGTTACTTTGGGTTCCTTTGTGTCCTCGCAGACTATTGCACGACTTGCTCTTGGCGTGATCTGTCAGTCGACCATTTCCTAGGGAGGGTAATAAGTCTTGAATTTCCTCCACAATCTGACCATGGATTGATGGAATCCAAACTCTTTAGAGATGGTTTTCCAGCCTGATGAGCATCAAAAACTCTTCTTCTGAGGTCCTCAGAAATCACCTTTATTCGTGCCATGATAAACTTCCACAAACATGTGTCGTAGAGATCAGATCTCTGTTCTTTAAATAAAAACAAGTCGCCCACTCACCCCCCGATTGTCATCCCATTGATTGACAACACCCGAATCTAATTCCACCTTCAAATGATCTGCTAATCCTGAAGGCTCACACACTTCTGCCACTCAGACATGTGATATTGGATATTTTTCCACAATAAATAAATGACCAAGTCTAATATTTTGACACATTTGTTTGATTTCGGTTATCTTTAACTCCTCGAACCCCAGCGATCCCAAGAACAGGGGTCCTCTGTGTGAATGGAGCGGTAGCGCTTTGAATGTCCCACAGAAGTGAATGGAGCAGTGGACAGACCTGTGCACTACCGCTTCATTCAGAGAGAGGACCCCCATCTCTGGGATTTCCAGCAATCCGACATTTATCACCATGTTCGTGGGATAACCCCTTTAAAACTTTATACAGGGGTGGGCAAATATTTAGTCACAATATACTGAGCAGCTAGTGATTGCTGGCGATCCCAGCCCTTAAAAAAAAAATCACGTGATGATCAGTGGGGGTCCGACCTATCTTATGATATAAAGGCCCTGCAGCGCTGGGGTGGTGCTGCCCCCCTTCACTGCAGCCTTATCTAAGTAAATGGATCTGTATCGCAGCTCGTTGCAAGCAAGTGGACGGCGCCGTCGTGCAGGAAAAAGAGATGCGGTACTACACCAGTAGATCAGTGGCGGTCTCAGAGGTCAGACCTCCACCTATCATATGATGGCACATACCAGTGATAAGCCATCACTTTATAAAATGAGAATATCAAATTAACAAGAGGTTTTCCAGCAGTCCTTGATGCCGTATCCTCAGTATAGGAGACCATTGTATCACTGGTGTGGGTCCGAAGCCCCGCGGACCAGCAGTTTAAAGAGGCCGGGGCCTTTTTGTGTCCGCCTGCAAAGCGGAACGGAGGCAAACGGATGTATTCTGAGCGGATCCTTTTCCATTCAGAATGCATTAGGGAAAAACTGATCCGTTTTGGAACCGCTTGTGAGAGCCCCGAACGGATCTCACAAACAGGAAAGCCAAAACGCCAGTGTGAAAGTAGCCTTATTAGGCACAACACTGTACGGCGGCTGTGCTCGATATTTAAAGGGGTTGTTTCACTTCAGCAAATGGCATTTATCATGTAGAGAAAGTGAATACAAAGCACTTACCAACGCCGCTTGCTGCAGCGACACAACCCCTTCGAGGCCAGACCCGTTTACTCCTCCTTTTAGGGGTTAGTCGATCCACCGAATGGACTGAACAGAGAGCAGACACTGAAGCAGCAGCGTCCAATAAGTTTAATATAATAACAAACACATTCCACTCCCAAAACTCATATAAAAAGGCACATTTGGTGCAGATACGAGACATTCAGTCGGTTCCCGGAGTAACTTGAGAAATGATAAATTGTGCGTGGGAGATTATTAAAAAGCATAAATAACTCTGAACCGCCACGTAGGGGGCTGCAGCTCTGCCCACAGAGAGGAAACGATGCGGCAGCGGAGGAAGGACTGCCCCTGGAGCAGCTGCCATTCAAGTGCGACCAGGAATGTTTTAGAAAACGTCTTTACTATTTCCAGAGTCGATAAAATCCCAGGGCGATCGCCAGGCACGTAAATACAGAAGCTGGAAAAAAAAAAGGGGGGGGGGGGGGGGGGCAGGGTGAAGAAAATGAAGTAAGAACTATCGACGTGTGGACTGGAGGCCACGCTGTGTATAGTGTGGACTCAGAGAGATGGGGATCGCCGTGCATCCTATTACAATACAGCGTGATCTGCTTAATTACACTCACCAGCCAAAAACCGGATGGTGTCCAGTTTATGCGACTCCATAAGTGTCTTCAGAGATGCGATATCGATATCAATCTTCTTATTGATTTCCGTGATGGCGCCATCAGTGGTCACATTCTGCAGTATTCAGGCCGGAGGAAAGCGGGAATAATCAGTATAAGACGACGAATGGTTCACTCTTATTGCTAGCTGTGTGGTAACTGGCTGGTGCTGAACTACAAGTCTCAGCGTGTCCTCACAGGGGGCTGTAGGAGCAGCTCTAGCTTCATTTACAAGCCATAAGTTGGACAGATAAGGCTACTTTCACATCTGCGTTTTTGCGGCCCGGTTTTGAGATCCGTCAGGGGATCAAAACCACAGCACAATGCTTGCATCATCATAATACAACCGGCTGCATTAGTTCTGAACGGATACGGTTGTATTGTATTGAAAATGAAGAAACCGGATCTGGCACTAAAACTACTGTAAGTCAATAGGCGCCGGATCCGGTTTCTTCATTTTTAATATAATACAACCGGATCTGTTCAGAACAGATGCAGCTGCTTGCAGCGATTTTGTGTCCGGAACGGGAATGCAACAAACCGGGAATGGAATGCATTCTGGTCCGCTCCGTTCCGGTTTGTTCAGTTTTGTCCCCATTGACAATGAATGGGGACAGAATGGAAGCGTTGTGCTGCGGTTGGGAGACCCTGAGCCAGATCTCAAAACCGGACAGCACAACGCAGATTTGAGAGTAAGGCAACACTTGCAGTTGCCCAAATAGCAATGTTATATAGTGCTGCTGCTGCCATCACCACACACTGCAAATGTGCTGCATAAGCAGTAGCGCTACACATTGCCTAAGTATATACTGCCATAGAGTAACCAAATAATATTGCCATCCAGTGCTCAAATTACAGCAGCATACAGTGACCAAATAACCGCTCCATATAGAAGAAAAAAAAAATAAAATCTAATAATAGTGTCACACATTGCCGATGTGAATACCGCCATACAAGTACGAAATAATACCACCATACAGTGCTGAAATAACAGCCTCATACATAAAACAAGTCCTATAATAGTGGCACACAATGTCTATGTAAATACCACTGTACAAGTATGAAATAATACCACCACACAGCGCTCAAAAAAACGATCCGTACATAAGGGGATCTAATAACAGTGACACACAAGGCCTAATACTGCCATAGAGTAACCAAATAATACCAACATACAGTGCTCAAATAATATAAGCATATAGTGTGTCCAAATAACAGCTCCATACTTAAAACAAAATTGAAAAACAGTGTCTTGCGACGTCTATGTAAATACGCCCATACATGTACAAAATAATAGCACCATACAGTGCTCAAATAACAGCTCCATACATAAAACAAATGTAATAGAGCCACACAATGCGGAAGTAAATACCGCCATACAGTACACAAATAAAAGATCCATACATAAAAGACATCTAACAGTGCCACAAAATGTCCAATACTGCCATACAGTCATCAATTAATACCGCTATACAGACCAAATACCAGCCCCATGCATAAATAAATTTAATAGCAGTGCCATAAAATTCCAAAATGAATACTGCCATACAAGGCCTCAAAAAATACCACTATACAGTGCTCATATAATACCACCACAGAATGACCGAATGACAGATCCAGACATAAAGTAGTTCCAATAGTACGGTTATACAATCAGTATTACTATACATAGTGGTCACAAGCAAAAAGGTAGCAGTCCATTTTTGGCGCCCCCTTCAACAGGGACATTGGATCAGCACGGTGACCGCACAGGCCTTGTTATATGAGAGAGATCTGATAACTGTACTAATTACAAGCCCTACACCTCCGTGCGATACATCGGCAACCTCTGAAAGTAAACCAAGAATTTTCCATTCACTGAGAGCAAGCAGATATCTTGAAAACAATGAAGAATCGATACAGCAAGTAAATGAGAAAACTGCAGAACTTTTCACTGTACAATGACTGCGCTTTTAATACACATGTGTCATGGCTGTGGCGGGATCTTTACCATGGTGACGTGACAGACAATCCAGAGCAATGCCAAGACTTCTTGGAACGCGTTACGGCTCAGACTCATCCAAAATTATTTTTATCATTAATTAGGAAAAACTTTCGGTCTAATTTTAAAAAACGTCAAAATTGGTATGAAATGAGATGTGAATGATTAACGGCCGGACTCACAGCGCATCTCGAATAGATCACAAAGCTGCAACTTCATGTTGACAGCAGCAGCGAGAACTGATCACAGCTGGGGGAGGGAGCGCTGCAGCAGAGGGAACTGATCACAGCTGGAGGAGGGAGCGCTGCAGCAGAGGGAACTGATCAGAGCTGGGGGATGGAGCGCTGCAGCAGAGGGAACTGATCACAGCTGGGGGAGGGAGGGCTGCAGCAGAGGGAACTGATCACAGCTGGGGGAGGGAGCGCTGCAGCAGAGGGAACTGATCACAGCTGGGGGAGGGAGCGCTGCAGCAGAGAGAACTGATCACAGCTGGGGGAGGGAGCGCTGCAGCAGAGGGAACTGATCACAGCTGGAGGAGGGAGCGCTGCAGCAGAGGGAACTGATCACAGCTGGGGGAGGGAGGGCTGCAGCAGAGGGAACTGATCACAGCTGGGGGAGGGAGGGCTGCAGCAGAGGGAACTGATCAAGCTGGGGGAGGGAGGGCTGCAGCAGAGGGAACTGATCACAGCGGGGGAGGGAGGGCTGCAGCAGAGGGAACTGATCACAGCTGGGGGAGGGAGGGCTGCAGCAGAGGGAATGATCACAGCTGGGGGGGAAGGGAGGCAGCAGCAGAGAGAACTGATCACAGCTGGGGAGGGAGGCTGCAGCAGAGGGAACTGATCACAGCTGGGGGGAGGGAGCGCTGCAGCAGAGGGAAACTGATCACAGCTGGGGGAGGGAGCGCTGCAGCAGAGGGAACTGATCACAGCTGGGGGAGGGAGCGCTGCAGCAGAGGGAACTGATCACAGCTGGGGGAGGGAGGGCTGCAGCAGAGGGAACTGATCACAGCTGGGGGAGGGAGGGCTGCAGCAGAGGGAACTGATCACAGCTGGGGAGGGAGCGCTACAGCAGAGGGAACTGATCACAGCTGGGGAGGGAGCGCTGCAGCAGAGGGAACTGATCACAGCTGGGGGAGGGAGCGCTGCAGCAGAGGGGGAACTGATCACAGCTGGGGGAGGGAGGGCTGCAAGCAGAGGGGAACTGATCACAGCTGGGGGGGAGGGAGGGCTGCAGCAGAGGGAACTGATCACAGCTGGGGGGAGGGAGCGCTGCAGCAGAGGGAACTGATCACAGCTGGGGGAGGGAGCGCTGCAGCAGAGGGAAACTGATCACAGCTGGGGGAGGGAGCGCTGCAGCAGAGGAACTGATCACAGCTGGGGGAGGGAGCGCTGCAGCAGAGGGAACTGATCACAGCTGGGGGAGAGGAGGGCCTGCAGCAGAGGAGGAACTGATCACAGCTGGGGGAGGGAGGGCTCCAGCAAAGGGAACTGATCCACCATGGAGAGGAGGGGCTACAGCAGAGGGAACGCATCACAGTGGGGGAGGGAGGCGCCTGACAGCAGAGGGAACTGATCACAGCTGGGGGATGGGGGAGCGCTGCAGCAGATGGGAACTGATCACAGCTGGAGGAGGGAGCGGCTAGCAGCAGAGGGAACTGATCACAGGCTTGGGGGAGGGAGCGCTGCAGCAGAGGGAACTGATCACAGCTGGGGGAGGGAGGCTTGCAGCAGAGGGAACTGATCACAGCTGGGGGAGGGAGCGCTGCAGCAGAGGGAACTGATCACAGCTGGGGAGGGAGCGCTGCAGCAGAAGGGAACTGATCACAGCTGGGGGAGGGAGCGCTGCAGCAGAGGGAACTGATCACAGCTGGGGGAGGGAGGGCTGCAGCAAAGGGGAACTGATCACAGCTGGGGAGGGAGCGCTGCAGCAGAGGGAACTGATCGCAGCTGGGGAGAAGGGAGGCAGCAGCAGAGAGAACTGATCACAGCAGCGGAGGGAACTGATCACAGCTGGGAGGGCAGCGGAGGGACTGCACAGCAGCGGAGGGAACTGATCACAGCTGGGGGAGGGAGGGCTGCAGCAGAGGGAAACTGATCACAGCTGGGGGAGGGAGGGCTGCAGCAGAGGGAAACTGATCCACAGCTGGGGAGGGAGGGCTGAGCGAGGGGAACTGATCACAGCTGGGGAGGGAGCGCTGCAGCAGAGGGAACTGATCACAGCTGGGGGAGGGAGCCCTGCAGCAGAGGGAACTGATCACAGCTGGGGAGGGAGGGCCTGCAGCAGAGGGAACTGATCACAGCTGGGGGAGGGAGCGCTGCAGCAGAGGGAACTGATCACAGCTGGGGGAGGGAGGGCTGCAGCAGAGAGAACTGATCACAGCTGGGGGAGGGAGCGCTGCAGCAGAGAGATCACAGCTGGGGGAGGGAGCGCTGCAGCAGAGGGAACTGATCACAGCTGGGGGAGGAGCGCTGCAGCAGAGGGAACTGATCACAGCTGGGGGAGGGAGCGCTGCAGCAGAGGGAACTGATCACAGCTGGGGAGGGAGCGCTGCAGCAGAGGGAACTGATCACAGCTGGGGGAGGGAGCGCATGCAGCAGAGAGAACTGATCACAGCTGGGGGAGGGAGGGCTGCAGCAGAGGGAACTGATCACAGCGGGGGGAGGGAGCGCTGCAGCAGAGGGAACTGATCACAGCTGGGGGAGGGAGCGCTGCAGCAGAGGGAACTGATCACAGCTGGGGGAGGGAGCGCTGCAGCAGAGGGAACTGATCACAGCTGGGGAGGGAGGCAGCAGCAGAGAGAACTGATCACAGCTGGGGGGGAGCGCTGCAGCAGAGGGAACTGATCACAGCTGGGGGAGGGAGGGCTGCAGCAGAGGGAACTGATCACAGGGGGAGGGAGCGCTGCAGCAGAGGGAACTGATCACAGCTGGGGAGGGAGCGCTGCAGCAGAGGGAACTGATCACAGCTGGGGGAGGGAGCGCTGCAGCAGAGGGAACTGATCACAGCTGGGGGAGGGAGGGCTGCAGCAGAGGGAACTGATCACAGCTGGGGGAGGGAGGCTGCAGCAGAGGGAACTGATCACAGCTGGGGGAGGGAGCGCTGCAGCAGAGGGAACTGATCACAGCTGGGGAGGGAGGGCTACAGCAGAGGGAACTGATCACAGCAGCGGAGGGAACTGATCACAGCTGGGGGAGGGGGCTGCAGCAGAGGGAACTGATCACAGCTGGGGGAGGGAGCGCTGCAGCAGGGAACTGATCACAGCGGGGGGAGGGAGCGCTGCAGCAGAGGGAACTGATCACAGCTGGGGGAGGGAGCGCTGCAGCAGAGGGAACTGATCACAGCTGGGGGAGGGAGCGCTGCAGCAGAGGGAACTGATCACAGCTGGGGGAGGGAGCGCTGCAGCAGAGGGAACTGATCACAGCTGGGGGAGGGAGGGCTGCAGCAGAGGGAACTGATCACAGCTGGGGGAGGGAGCGCAGCAGAGGGAACTGATCACAGCTGGGGGAGGGAGCCTGCAGCAGAGGGAACTGATCACAGCTGGGGGAGGGAGGGCTGCAGCAGAGGGAACTGATCACAGCTGGGGGAGGGAGGGCTGCAGCAGAGGGAACTGATCACAGCTGGGGGAGGGGCGCTGCAGCAGAGGGAACTGATCACAGCGGGGAGGGAGCGCTGCAGCAGAGGGAACTGATCACAGCTGGGGGAGGGAGCGCTCAGCAGAGGGAACTGATCACAGCTGGGGAGGGAGCGCTGCGCGAAGGGAACTGATCACAGCTGGGGGAGGGAGCGCTGCAGCAGAGGAATGATCACAGCGGGGGAGGGAGCGCTGCAGCAGAGGGAAATGATC